>NC_135890.1:113183350-113783350 GCF_964194155.1 Cetorhinus maximus
ATGTTACAGAAATTTCTGTTGAGTAAATTCTCACTGAGGTGAACTTCTAAGCCATTTAAAGATGCCAGGGTGCTGTGATACTGCGGAGGAGACAAAAATAGAAATAGTTGGATTCTCTTGACCAAATAACATAAAGGGATAATTGCCAAGTGGTGTGTAACTGCAGTGAACACTGAGTCCGATGCATCACACTCCAAACTTTTACAAAATTTATTCAAAATTCAAAGTATCAGGATAAGAATTGTGCTCCCTCAGTACTTTTATTTTTAAATGCACTGTTTAACGTTTTGTTATTAAATGGAATCTTTTCCCTTATTCTTTCGTGGACGTGGGAATTGCAGCCAAGGCCAGCCTTTGTTGCTCATCCCTAACTGCCCTTGAACTGAGTGGCTTGCTAGGTCATTTCAGAGGGCTGTTAAGAGGCAACCACATTGCTGCGGGTCTGGGGTCACATGTATGCCAGACTGGGTAAGGATGGCAGATTTCCTTCCCTAAAAGGAGATTAGTAAACGAGATGGGTTTTTTATAACAATCCATGATAGTTTCATGGTCACCATCACTGAGACTAGCTTTCAATTTAGTGTCAATGCTACCAGCTGCCATGGTAGGATTTGAACCTGTATCCCTAGAGCATTAACCTCAGGACCTTTTAAAAATTATTTCGTGGGATGTGGGCGTCACAGGGTAGGCCGGCATTTATTGCCCACAGTGCTGTTAGGAAGGGAGTTTCACCCAGTGACAGTGAAGGAATGGCGATATAGTTCCAAGCCAGGATGGTGAGTGGCTTGGAAAGGAACTTGCTGCCCTTGTCCTTCCAGGTAATGGAGGTCATGGGGTTTGGCAGGTGGTGTCGAAGGAGAAGTCACATTACCACTGCACCATCATTTCCATTGGGAAATGCATTAAAATTATGTGAATAGCAATTTAAAATAAACATGTTAACCACTGTGTGCTGCAAATAGCACACAACAGCTGATATCAAATCAGCACATTGTAGGTTTCCTAAAAAACAGTAAACACACCAGTGTCTTGACTGGGAAGTATAAAGCATAATCGAGATATTTTCAAGTTAAGTTACATAAAGCTGATGTTTGTCGCGACATTTCATTAATTTTTGATGTTATATGTTGGTGGATATTATAGTGAACACTAACAAATTCCTTTGTTGGAATTCCAGGATACTGCCTTACTCTCAAGCATCTGTATGAAAAATACTGTCTGATGGTAGGGAGGGCAAATGTAGTACCTAGGTACTGAACCATACAGTAAGTGCTCAGTTCAATCTATGGTGAATTATTTGATCTCTGTTAGGGTGGCTGTGTGGACAGAACATTTGACCTCAACGCTCTGCGTAAAATCACTCTCAAGTTTCCTCATTACCATCAAACCATTTCTGCTGTCGATTTCTACCATCCCTACATTTGGTTGTACAGAACTTGAGTATGGCTGAAAAAAAAGAGACATGTCGAAGCTTTTCATCCTGCACTCATCAGGACACTTTGTAAGAATACTAATATAAGGGGAAAACAACAATTTATTCTGCATGTGGAAGTGGACTCAGATTGGTAGAGGTGTTGCCATGGAGAATGCACCAGTGAATACATCAGAGTCCACTGACCAACCAATCGGCACTCTCTTCACATACAGAATAAATCGTTGTCTTCCCCTTATATTAGTATTCTTGCGAAGTGTCTTGCTGAGTGCAAGATGAAAAGCTTCAACATGTCTTTTTTCAGCAATATCTCTACATTTAGTGAGTTTATAGGACGCTGTCTAAGGTCAGCAAATTCACTGCCTTGACTCATTCGTGAAGAATGGACACAGCACCAGACGACTGCTGGAATCACACTCATGTACAAGTCAATTCAGGAGAAAACCAGAACGTGAAGAATTGTATTGATAACGGTGCCCTCATTAAGGAGATTAAAAAAAACCTCAACACTAGGCTACGTTTTTGGAAGTTCTCACGCCAGGGACTAATCCAGGGGTAATTTGCTGAACAAAATTAGTTACAGGGTTTTACTGGAAGGAGCTACTTCTCCTGTCTATATGTTTTGTTCCTGCAGCCACATTCTATTATTATCCTATTCGAACATCATTGCTGAAGAAAAGAGACATGCTGTCAAAGCTTTTCGTCTTGCACTCATTAGAACAGATATTAATTGAACAAATTTATATTAATATAAATTTATATAAATTGTTGTTCACCTTACTATTGGTATTCTTGCAAGTTCTGCCCTGATTAGTGGGAGAGGGAGACGGTGGTGTCGTGGTAATGTCGCAGGAGAGACAGTCCAAAGACCCAGGCTAGTGCTCTGGGGTAAAAGCAAAAAATTGCGGATGCTGGAAATCCAAAACAAAACTAAAAATACCTGGAAAAACTCAGCAGGTCTGGCAGCATCTGTGGAGAGGAACACAGTTGACGTTTCGAGTCCAAATGACTCTTCAACAGAACCAAGTAAAAATAGAAAAGAGGTGAAATATAAGCTGGTTTAAGGGGGGGTGGGACAGGTAGAGCTGGATAGAGGGCCAGTGATAGGTGGAGATTGCCAAAAGATGTCATAGACAAAAGGACAAAGAGGTGTTGAAGGTGGTGATATTATCTAAGGAATGTGCTAATTAAGGGTAGAAAGCAGGACAAGCAAGGTACAGATAGCCCTAGTGGGGGTGGGGTGAAGGGAAGGGATCGAAATAGGCTAAAAGGTAGAGATAAAACAATGGATGGAAATACATTTAAAAATAATGGAAATAGGGGGGAAAAGAAAAATCTATATGATGGAGGAGTGGACCAGGGTGTCCCGGAGGGAACGATCCCTGCGGAATGCCGCCAGGGGGGGTGAAGGGAAGATGTGTTCGGTGGTGACATCATGCTGGAGTTGGCGGAAATGGCAAGGATGGTCCTTTGAATGCGGAGACTGGTGGGGTGATAAGTGAGGACAAGGGGGACTCTATCATGGTTCTGGGAGGGAGAGGAAGGTGTGAGGGCAGATGCGCGGGAGATGGGCCGGACATGGTTGAGGGCCCTGTCAACCACCGTGGGTGGAAAACCTCGGTTAAGGAAGAAGGAGGACATGTCAGAGGAACTGTTTTTGAAAGTGGCATCATCAGAGCAGATGCGACGGAGGCGAAGGAACTGAGAGAATGGGATGGAGTCCTTACAGGAAGCTAGGTGTGAGGAGCTGTAGTCGAGGTAGCTGTGGGAGTCGGTAGGCTTGTAATGGATATTGGTGGACAGTCTCACCAAACACCAGAAGTTGTGACAGAGAGGTCAAGGAAGGGAAGGGAAGTGTCAGGGACCATGTGAAAATGATGGAGGGGTGGAAATTGGAAGAAAAATTAATACACTTTTCCAGGTCCAGAGGAGAGCATGAAGCAGCACCGAAGCAATCATCGATGTACCGGAGAAAGAGTTGTGGGTAACCCCCTCCCACGGCACCTCCCCATGCCACCGCAGAAGGTGCACCACCTGCCCCTTTACTTCCCCTCTCCTCACCGTCCAAGGGCCCAAACACTCCTTTCAAGTGAAGCAGCATTTCACTTGTACTTCCCTCAATTTAGTCTACTGCATTCGTTGCTCCCAATGCAGTTTCCTCTACATTGGAGAGACCAAATGCAGACTGGGTGACCGCTTTGCGGAACACCTTCGGTCTGTCCGCAAGCATTACCCAGACCTCGCTGTCACCTGCCATTTCAACACTCCACCCTGCTCTCATGCCCACATGTCCGTCCTTGGCCTGCTGCATTGTTCCAGTGAAGTTCAATGCAAACTGGAGGAACAGCATCTCATCTTCCGACTAGGCATTTACAGCCTTCCGGACTGAATATTGAATTCAACAATTTTAGATCATGAACTCTCTCCTCCATCCCCACCCCCTTTCCGATCCCCCCCCTTTTTTTCCAATAATTTATATAGATTTTTCTTTTCCCACCTATTTCCATTATTTTTAAATGTATTTCCATCCATTGTTTTATCTCTACCTTTTAGCCTATTTTGATCCCTTCCCTTCACCCCACCCCACCCCCACTAGGGCTATCTGTACCTTGCTTGTCCTGCTTTCTGCCCTTAATTAGCACATTCCTTAGACAATATCACCACCTTCAACACCTCTTTGTCCTTTTGTCTATGACATCTTTTGGTTATCTCCACCTATCACTGGCCCTCTATCCAGCTCTACCTGTCCCACCCCCCCTTAAACCAGCTTATATTTCACCTCTTTTCTGTTTCTACTTAGTTCTGTTGAAGAGTCATACGGACTTGAAACGTTAACTGTGTTCCTCTCCGCAAATGCTGCCAGACCTGCTGAGTTTTTCCAGGTATTTTTATTTTTGTTTTTAATGCTCTGGGGACATGGGTTCAAATCCCACCGTGCAGGAATTTGAATTCAGTTAATAAACCTAGAATATAAAGCTAGTCTCAGTGATAGTGACCATGAAACTATCATCGATTGTTGTAAAAACCCATCAGGTTCACTAATGCCCCCTTAGGGAAGGAAATCTGCCATTCTTACCAGGTCTGGCCTAGATGTGGCTCCAGACCATGTGACAGCAATGTGGTTGACTCTTAACTGCCCTCTGAAATGACCTAGCAAAGTCAGTTCAAGGGCAATTAGGGATGAGCAATAAATGCTGGCCTTGCCAGTGACACCCACATCCCATGAAAGTATAAGCATGTCTCTTTCTTCAGCAATGCTCAAGTTCTGTACTGTCAAATGACTATCTAACATCATTCATAGACTAGCCTCATTGTTTAACATCAGACAGAGTTTAAAATTACTTACAACATCTTCAATGGCACTGTGAATGGCTCCAAGTCCATCTTCAGCCAAAAGAAACATTACCAGCTCTTTCACTGTATGAACATATAGATTTAGTTTCACCAAATTTCCATGGTCTTTGGGTTCATCCAGGCTTCCATACTTTAGCGCCACAGTCTGCTCACTTTCCACACCCTCTTCTCTATATTCTGTTGGTGGTGAAGAGCTAGGCGAGACTCTACCCAAGACACCACGAGACAGCAGAGTATCACTATGTGGCGAATTTCTATGTTGTTGCGAGGACACAGTTTGGACATCAACGGAAGAGGTTAAAGGAGACGGAATACTGGCTTCTTTCTGGTCGTGACCAGTATCACTTTCAGATTCTGAAGGAAGATGCACTTTCGGAGAATCAGAGATAGTGTACCTACTTATGGAATTTAAAACCGGATCACTGAGACTTTCAGAACATTTTGTCACTCTTTCAATGTTCTCGTCATTTCTATCTTCTGTCAATTCCACATAGGGACCACTAACCTCCTTGGGAACTGGGTCAGTCTGTTCCTCGTCCAACTTTAGTGAAAAGCAAGAGTTTTCAGGAGGGGAAGAGGTTTTAGGAATGGAAGGCAATGGGAATTCGTTCTTAGGATGAGAGTTTGCATTCCCTGAAGACTTGTAATCAACCTTTATTTGATGAGGTTGTGTGGAATGTTCTCCTTGGTAGTTCTGAGCAAGATCCATGGAGTCTGCTGGTCTATCAATCTCTTTGGAATTTGGATGGGGGTTCTCAAACTCAGAGCAGTTTTCACACTCTGCCTCAGAGTGCCTGTACTCACCGTTCATTTCCTCAGGATCTGGACTGTCCGACAGTGTTCTGGAGAGGGACCGTTTCTGAATCTTCGTCTCAATCAAATCTGGCTTTGGAGACTCGGGTAATCTACAAAATGACAAAGAGATACAAAATCAGCTTTGTTCCAAATTTTATTTTACTTTATAATTTCAAATTCATGCCACGGTGAGTCGACTACTTTTCAATAATCAAACAACATAAGGATCTCCCCATCTCTGTTAACCTTTCATTGAAGTATGGTTCCTTGCGTGTGCTTCACCCTCCAGCAATGCCTAACTGACCTTTTACATTTGGACACCGACAAAGTACCAGGTTATTCTATCACTGAGGCTATTAACAAGGCCAAGAATGTCCTCATTTACCGTTCACACACACACTTCCCTCATGGGTCTCCACCTTAGACCTTAGTTTTCTTGTATGGGGTGGGAGAGTTAAAAAGAGAAAGCAGCTCACAATTATAACCTAGCTCTTGGTTGTTTGGACATTGATGAGGGCAGTGCTGCGGTTGGCTATACGATGCTGACTCTCTGGTCAAAGGGCCTACTGACACTGCTCATCTGGGCTTGCATAGCAAGAATGCTCCCGTGGGCAAGGTAAGATTGTGAAACTGTATTCCAGCACGAGTCAGTACTTTACCCGCCTCCTGAAAAGCCCCTCTCACCCGTGCATCCATCCAACTGGGAACTGCCGCAGAGCTGCAGACTCTTCTTCAGTAACAAATACAGTCAAAATCGTCACATCCTTAGGTAATGGCGTGTCTTCTGCAAATAAAAACCGAGACAGCAGTTTATTATGTTCAGTGAAACATTACTCAGTGTAATATGACAACCCCAAAGTGGTTGCTTTACGAATAACTGCATCAGAAAAGTTCAGTCACATGAAGCATACTGTTACACAAACAAAAATACCTGGAAAAACTCAGCAGGTCTGACAGCATCTGTGGAGAGGAACACAGTTAACGTTTCGAGTCTGAATGACTCTTCATCAGAACGAAGAAATGTAGAAATGAGATGAAATATAAGCTGGTTTAAGGTGGGGGGGGGGGACACAGGTAGAGCTGGATAGAGGGCCAGTGATAGGTGGAGGCAAAGAAGAGATTGGCAAGGATGTCATAGACAAAAGGACAAAGGGGTGTTGACGGTGGTGATATTAGCTAAAGGATGTGCTAATGGTGACATGAAGGGTAGAAAGCAGGACGAGCAAGATAGCCCTAGTGTGGGTGGGGTGGGGAGAAGGGATCGAAATAGGCTAAAAGGTAGAGATATAACAATGGATGGAAATACATTTAAAAATAATGGAAATAGGTGGGAAAAGAAAAAAATATATATAAAAAAATAAAATAAATAAATATAAATAAAAATTATAAATTATTGGAGAAAAAAAGGGGGATCGGAAAGGGGGTGGGGATGGAGGAGAGATTTCATGATCTAAAGTTGTTGACCTCAATATACAGTCCGGAAGGCTGTAAAGTGCCTAGTCAGAAGATGAGGTGCTGTTCCTCCAGTTTGCGTTGAGCTCCACTGGAACACTGCAGCAGGCCAAGGGTGGACATGTAGGCATGAGAGCAGGGTGGAGTGTTGAAATGGCAAGCGTCAGGGAGGTCTGGGTAATGCTTGTGGACAGACCGAAGGTGTTCTGCAAAGCGGTCACCCAGTCTGCATTTGGTCTCTCCAATGTAGAGGAAACTGCATTGGGAGCAGCGAATGCAGTAGACTAAATTGAGGGAAGTGCAAGTGAAATGTTGCTTCAGTTGAAAGGAGTGTTTGGGCCCTTGGACGGTGAGGAGAGGGGAAGTAAAGGGGCAGGCGTTGCACCTTCTGCGGTTGCATGGGGAGGTGCCGTGGGAGGGGATTGAGGTGTAGGGAGTGATGGAGGAGTGGACCAGGGTGTCCCGGAGGGAACAATCCCTGCGGAATGCCGCCGGGGGGGGCGAAGGGAAGATGTGTTTGGTGGTGGCATCATGCTGGAATTGGCGGAAATGGTGGAGGATGATCCCTTGAATGCGGAGGCTGGTGGGGTGATAAGTGAGGACAAGGGGGACCCTATCATGGTTCTGGGAGGTAGAGGAAGGTGTGAGGGCAGATGCGCGGGAGATGGGCCGGACACGGTTGAGGGCCCTGTCAACCACCGTGGGCGGAAAACCTCGGTTTCAGAAGAAGGAAGACATATCAGAGGAACTGTTTTTGAAAGTGGCATCATCAGAACAGATGCGATGGAGGCAAAGGACCTGAGAGAATGGGATGGGGTCCTTACAGGAAGCGGGGTGTGAGGAGCTGTAGTCGAGGTAGCTGCGGGAGTCGGTAGGCTTGTAATGAATATTGGTGGACAGACTATCACCAGAAATTGAGACAGAGAGGTCAAGGAAGGGAAGGGAAGTGTCAGAGATGGACCATGTGAAAATGATGGAGCGGTGGAAATTGGAAGCAAAATTAATAAATTTTTCCAGGTCCAGAGGAGAGCATGAAGCAGCACCGAAGCAATCATCGATGTACCGGAGAAAGAGTTGTGGGAGGGGGCCTGAGTAGGACTGGAACAAGGAATGTTGCACATACCCCATAAAGAGACAGGCATAACTGGGGCCCATGCGGGTACCCATAGCCACACCTTTTATTTGGAGGAAGTGAGACGAGTTTAAGGAGAAATTGTTCAATGTGAGAACAAGTTCAGCCAGACGTAGGAGAGTAGTGGTGGATGGGGTTGTTCATACTGTTATCTGGTGCAGAGCAGGGTGCACTCAATAGACGTAAAACGCTTTAGGGTGTATCTTGGTTCTGGGCCAAAGATACTGAAACCAGCACTCTTGCTTCAATGTCCCTTTCCTTAAATTTGAAGTCAGGGACTAGTTCCCTCTAGAGTCATTGGATCTATGGGAGAGTTAATTGCAATGGCAATGGAATGGGAAATCTGTGTAATTGGATTCCCAATGGTGCCAGAACAAGAGAGGTTGGGCAATTTATTCTGGAGAATATGAATGGTCAACAATGTTACACTGACATAAAAAAAACACCTTTAAAATCACTACTAAATCTGTTTTTAATTATTTGGTTTGCTGAGGAACGTTTCATCGTCTTTACATCAAAGTCAGACATGGAAGTTTAAATTGCAGGGCTAAATCTCTGGATTAAAGTGGAATAATTGTCTTGCTTTCCTCTTCCCATGGAACAAACCCTCAGTTTAATGATAGCATTCCTATCTGATTCAGAATGTGCAGAGCTCAAACCCCGTCCCAGACAATCCCAGTAATTGGAGACCAGAGCTCCGATTCTGAGTTCTGGTTGAAATGCAATGGGGTACTTGTGCTCAGTGGATCTGGGTGGCCCCACATTCCAATCATGTGTGTTGTGAGGGTCCATAAAATCCTCTTGTTTTACACAAGGCAATATATCGACTAGTATAATGATGGTTATGGCTTGTCAGATTGTTAATCAACCCAAAGTACCTTCCTCTCCAAGGGAAGAGTGTGGAGACGCAAAAGCAACTAACCTACATCATGGGTCAAACAGACAACGCAAGATATACTGGGTAGAATTTCCCATCCCGCCTGTGGCCGGTTTTGTGGCAGGCAGGAGAATCCAGCAGCAGGCAAAAAGTCGTAAGTTTTCCCCATGGTGTGTTTATGGCGGGTCGGTTATTCCGCAGACTAGTGAACGCCATTTGCATTTATTAACATGTCACGAATCCTCATTAAAACAGCTGCTGGCTGGGGTCTTGTCAGGCCTTCCACGCCAGTGGAAATTAGATCGGCCTCAAATCCGTTAGGAAAGGGGCACAAGTCGGACCTCAGTTCGCTGGTAACTTCGAGGTGAGTGGAACATACACAGCCTACCTGCCATAGCGCTGCGCCGGTCTTGTTGGGATGAACGCCACTCTGCTGGGTCTGTAGGGTTTGTCTGCTCCTGCTGTTTGCTTACATTGTCCTGAGCAACACCACTGTGCCATGGTACTCACACAGGCCGCCACTTTCAGAAACTAGCATTTCATCCGGGGATGGGCTGTGAGACGAGGGTGGGGCTGATGAAGGCGAGGGGGGCAACGGGGAGGGAAAACTGTGGAATGGCAGTGAGGGGGAAGGGTGAACACGAGGGGGGCCTTTCTGGGGTTGCCCTCTAACCTTTTGTTGCCACATGAGTGCACAGGAGTCTGCTTAGAAAGAAAGGAGGAAGACCTCCTTGCGATGATAGCCACTGAAAGCCAATCACTTCATTAGCACTGTTAAAAGGGCTACTCAGAACTCAGTAGCTTCACATCACAGTCGCTGCATCTCAAGAGTAACACTTGGAATGTAGAATTTGGGAATGCAGGCAATAGTGAAGGAGGCACAGCTGTATCATATATGGCATCCCATCAGTGAAGGCCTGTCACATGTTCACCTGAATTGACATTCCTAACTGGCCAAAGGGCATCCATTCATTGACCATGAGCAACTGATCGGTCATTAATGTGCCACATCAGAGACTGGAGCACAGAGCTAGGTCGGGTCATTCATCAGGCTGAAGCTTTAGCATCCCACGCAGGACTCAAGATGTTACATACCTGCAATGCCACCTTGGTCATCTCGATGTGTGTGCTAGTGTCTCAGGGACAAGGTGGCATCAGCCAGCATGTGTTATCTTCTGAGCTTCACTTTCTTGCCCCTTGAATCATTAATGTCTTCAATGTTTCCTTTCAGAGAGAAGGCAAAAGCAGATATGGATCCAGGGTTCAATGCTGCCTTTGTCAGGGTCCTAATGCAATGGAGGAGGTGAAAGAGGGAGAGGCAACCCCACGCGCAGCTCCAGCAGGAGGGACATGGTCAAGTGGAGCCAGAGCATGAACAGGCAGGTCAGGAGGAGAGACCCAAGCAACTGGGGCAACTCACCAGACCTAGGGTATAACGTAGAAGAGTCTCCTATTTACAAATGAGTGAGAGACATTGCCGTATACGCTTTCCCCGAGCTCTAATACATTACATATTCCACATTCTTCGTAAAGACCTGATGCCACGTGGAGTTGGAGGGTATCCCCTGCCAGTGGCTTTGAAGGTGACCGCAGCACTCAATTTCTTGGCCTCGGGTTCTTTCCAAAGATCAACAGGGGACCTGTGCGGCATTTCTCAGTCTGCTACACACCGATGCATAAAGCAGGTCACAGATACCTTTTACAGGAAGGCCCATCGTTATGTCAGGTTTGCTCTGGATGAAGATAGCCAGGCTGCGAGATTCACCAGCTCTGCCGCCATCTCAGGCTTCCCAAGAGCGCAGGGTGCAATAGACTGCACCCATGTGGCGATAGGGGCTCCATGGCAGCAGGTCCTAACGTTTATAAATCGCATGGGCTATCATTCCATCACTGTACAACCGGTGTGTGCAGAGCCATCCCTTGGGTGTGGCGAATTGGGACAAATGCCCTGGGCCGCACGCTTTGGGGATGACCTTTGAATGTGTCTGACCTTTTGTTTCCGGTTTAGTTTGAAGGCATCGGTTTCATTAAAGCAAAGGAGTGACCCTATTTGTTATTGAGAATACAATGGCTAGCATTGGCAGAGACAGAGGCAAATGGAGAAAATAAAGCTCAGGTGCGGAGAAAAGACAGAAAAAAAAGAGAAGAAATGGACAAGACCCTGAAAAGCTCGCTGGAAAAGTTCAAGGTTTTTAAGAAGTGTTTTGGCTCGCGAGGAAAATGGTGAATTAATGCGCTCCAGCGAATTTACCATCACGGCTGAGGAAGAGGGCATTAGTGCAAAATATACACAGGTTGATGAAACTTCCAACGCTGAAGAAGAGATGTATAAGCCAGCAAATTGGCCATATTTATTTGACAACAAGACGGTAGATATTTTAGTGGAGAGTGGGCCTGTGGAAATAATAGTGACTATGTCTTTCCAAAGGACGGTGAGTATTGAAACTTTTTCCGATGACATATACACATGGAGAATGCCAAATGGAGAAAGGGTTGAAAGAAATTGGCTGGTGTGTTCGAAGAAAGCTGATGCAGCTTTTTTTGCCTCTGCTGCAAATTTTCTGGTTCAAAAGCGGCATGCAAATTAGTAAAGGAAGGCTGGGATGACTGGAAGCATCTCAATGACAGATTGCAATCTCATATATTATCTAAAGAGCATATTCAAAATGCAACAAAATGGATTGAAATAAAACGAAGATTCTCTGCAATGAAAACAATAGATGAAACTCTCTTCGAGTTATCAACAGTCACAGATTACAACTCTTTCGAGTACAATCACAGTTCTTGGTTTCCGGGAGTGGGACATGAACCCACAACCCTCTGATTCAAAGGCGAGGGTGCTATGAACTGAGCCACAGCTGACACCTCAACAATAGATGAATATGCACAGAGAGAAATAAACAAGCAACCACTGTTGACACGTATTATAGCAGTGGTGTAGTACCTAGCTGAGCACAACTCAGCATTTCGTGGAGCGAATGCAAGGCTTTACGTACATAACAATGGCAACTTTCTGGGGTCAACTGAGATGGTCAACTAAATTCAATCCTACGATGCAAGAGCATGTCCGACCTATCAAAAACGAAGAAATACATGAGCTTTATCTTGGACCTCATATTCAAAATGAGCTAATCTCGATGATGGCATTGCAGCTGAAGAAAAACATTATTGAAAAGGTGAAGACTGCAAAATACTTTGCAGTTATTCTTGACTGTACACCTGATCCGAGTCACCGAGAGCAGGTGTCCCTTGTGCTTCATTGTGTTGACGTGGCTTCTGAAGAAGAGAAGGTAAGGGAGAATTTTATTGACTTTCTTCCGGTTCAAGGCAAAAGTGGACAAGGAGTGTCAGATTCTCTCACGGCTGCGTTGGACGGACTTGGCTTCCATATTACTGATTGTAGGGGCAGGGGATACGACGATACAATAGGCAAATATGAAGGGCCAGAAATGAGGTGTACAATCATGCATCCTTCAACTCAACCACCAAGCCCTTTTCACTCCACGTGGCTGCCCCAACTTAAATCTGGTATTGGGAGATATGGCAAAGTGTAGTTCTAAACCACGACAGTTTTTGGAGTTGTACAATGAATTTACAATATACTTGCAGCTTCAACTAATAGATGGCAAATATAGAGAGTGAATGCACCCTCTCTAACTCCAAAGCTGTTGTCAGACACTAGGTGGGAGAGCCGATTAGAGAGTGTAAGAGCAATCTGTTACCAGACAAGTGATATCAGGAACATCTTGCTTAAAGTTGATAAAGAACGCGACAGCTCAAAGGTTAAGTGAGGCTGAGTCCTTGGTCAACCACAAACTCGAAAATTTAGAATTTGTTTGCAACGGTTATGTGGTATGACAAGTTCACTGTAAACACTGTGAGCAGACACTTCAATCCAGCGAAATGCAGCTTAATGTAGCCATTGCACACATCAAGGGACTCACTAACTTTCTGCGGAAATACAGAAATACTGGATTTACCTCAGCGAGAACACAGCAACAGAAATAGCGGCTGAAATGGACGTTGAAGCTAAATTCAGAGAATGTGCGAAACGAAAGAGAGGTGAAGAGGAGCTGGAGAATTCGCCCAAGGAAGTATTTGAACCCAATTACTTTCCGGTCATTGTGGATCAGGCTCTTGTGTCACTGACCACCTGCTTTGAACAAGTGCAAGTATACACCTAAACTTTCAATTTTCTACCTGATGTGAAGAAACTCAGAAATGACAGAAGATGACATGAGAAAGCGGTGCATGGAATTGGGCATTGCCTTGTCTGACCAAGAATCCCACGATATCAACAGTGCAAATCTTTTTCTCAGAGCTTTGGTTGCTACGAGAATTCATCCCTGAAGGAGCAAGTACTGCACTTCAAGCCCTTCAGTTTCTTAAAACACTCGACGCTTCCCTCCCGAACACAGCAATAGAGTGCGGGGTTTTGCTGAGAATGCCAGTCACAGTGGCTTCAGGGAGCGGAGCCAAGTTTTTTCAGATCAAAAATGAAAAAGAACTACCAGAAAAAGGACAACTATGTCTCAAGAGAGGCTGCGCGAACTGGCAATTCTGTCCATCGAGAAGGAAGTAGCATCTAACCTGGATTCCCACGATCTGAGAACAGAGCTTGCTGCAAGGAAGTCTGGGAAGGAGGTTTTCAGAATATAATCACTGATCGTGATTGGTGAGTTTTTTTTTATTACATGAACTTCATTATAATTATACATAAGAAGGGCAATATAATATAACTACGTTGCAATTATACAGCTGGATGCTATCTGTATTTAACCTGCAGGTTGCAGCTGCCCTTGACGTTCATTGTAACCGGGTTTCACCTGTATAAAAAGGTTACGGGGGTCCCCGCACAATGTGAATTGCCCCAGGCCCCACGACGCCCCCCCCCGCTAGGGATGGCCCTGGGTGTGCGATCACCGGAAGCACATACCGCATGTTTGTGCACGGTACCATGGGAGTTGCCATGACTCTTACATCCTGAGTCACTCCCAACTGCCTGAGATTTTCGAGGGGCTGTTATGTCTGCAGGGTTGGCTGCTTGGGGATAAGGGGTTCCCACTGAAACACTTGCTGTTGACACCAGTGCGTCGCCCTCAGAGTTGTTCTGAGGAGAAGTACAACGCTGCTCACAGCTCCACATGCTCCCTTATAGAGCAGACCACAGAGCTTCTGAAGTTGTGCTTCAGGTGCTTGCACCACTCAGGTGGCTCACTCCAGTACACTCCCGCCAGGGTTTCCCACATCACCGCAGAGTGTCGCGCCCTTCACAATCTGGCAATGCAAAGAGGTGAACCCCTGCCAGAGGATGAACTGGAGGAGGATGAGAGCTCATCGGAGGATGAAGATCCAGAGCCTCAGGAACCTCAGGAAGCTGCTGAGGGTCAGTATGAGCGCGAACACACCATGAAGGGAGGAAGATATGGGAGACGTACCCGCAATACGTTAATTGCTGACAGGTTCCAGGAAGAGTAAAGTTAAGTGAGGGAATATGGCCACATCTCTCCTAGTCCTCAGTGCCATTTTCTTTTAACTCAGGGCATGACCACCCACTTGCAGCAAGAACGAGTCCTGCATTCACACTTGTGCGTTCTGACCTCATGAATTGCCAGGCCATGATCTTTGCTTTGGTCCATGGGGCCCTGTGAGTGAGCTCACTCTGAGAACTGAGTGTCCACTTAGGAACAAGAGTGATACGAGAGAAGACCTGAAGCCTTCGCCATCATCTAACGATGCAAACACGGCTGCGACTGAGATGTGCACATGTTTGGGGATCTCCTCCTCCCCTGCATGTCTTTTCTAATGCCACTACCACTGAGGAGGCACAAATGCCACTAGAATATCAACGCTGATGAGCTGCCCTCACTCAGTGGTGTTCCTTGAGAAAGAAGGGTTTGAAATGCTTACATCACACATTTCCTATAAAGATTTAAACATATCTCCCTGACATCACACAAGGACGCAGAGACTAGTTCAACTGGGGTTGGCATCACAGGAATATGAATCTCACAGTGGGACGCCATCACTATCCTGGGAGCAAGGCCAAACCTCCAAATAAGAGGATTTTAAAGTACAAAATCACAATGTCTTTAGTTGACCGGAACATTCACATAACCATCAAATGTATTAGCAAAAGTGCAATTTATTTAAATGTCTAGCACACTTGTGACCCAAAAGTAACATCAATTTTTCTTAACTTTCCTAACTCTACCTCTATGCCTGGGTGCAGCCCTGACATCCACAACAGAGGTGGAGCCAGCCTGCTGACTGTTACGTCCTGATGTCTGTGGTGGCCTTGATGGACGTCCTCTGGTGGCCTGAGGCCTGGAGAGCCGTGGCCTGATAACGGTCACTTACTCAGGGGCAGAAGCGCCCTCGTCGGCCTGGAGTGGATGAGGTCGCAGGAAGAGGGGGCTGTGAGCAGCTGCACACCCTTGGAGTGTCCCAAGGGTAGGTCCCCGGGGTGTCCAGCTGACACTCATCCTCCCTGTTGGTGCCTCAGGGCCCTAGCCTGACTCCTGCAGGAGATGCTGCACCTAGAGGGAGCTCAAGGTGCCTCGTTTCATGTCGCCTACGTGGTGATGGTGCCCACCAAGGTGTGTGGCCATGGGGTGCAGGGCCGAGCGCAAATCCGGCAAGAGCTGCTGGACCAAGGTCTCCATGGTGGTCACCAGCATTCCCATAGTGACCTCGAGGCGCTTGCATGTCGGAGCTACGACATCAGGCAGAACGCGGATGGACTCCTCCACCATTCGCTCTAGTCTGCTAAGTAACTGTCGAATCTCTGCCTGATGTTCTGCCACCTGTCGTTGCATCTCCAGCATTGATTTGGCAGCCGCTTCCAGAGAAGGACTGAGCGGGAGGCTGGTCTTCAGCAGCCCTCTGAGTGCTGGACACCTGGGCTGTCCCTGCCTCCGACTGCTGTGGGGATATGTCAGTGAGGTGTTCCCCAGAAAGTGAGCCTGAGCCTAAGCTACAGCTGTACCCCACTGACATGTGTGTCTCTGAGCTGGTGGAGGGTGCGTGCAGGTGCTGTGAATGTTCTGCCGGAGCTCTCTCTTCAGGTGAAGTCTGAAGGCTCGCACTGGTGCTGAGCTGGCTTGGGGGCCTTGATCTGCTGGTGCTTAGAAAATAGAGTTTCAGTTAATGAGCATGAGCCAGATAAGACTACGTGTGATTCACTGCGAACGTCAGGATTTGATGGAGTGATGGAGCTGTGATCTGCACTAGGTTGGTGGGAGAGGCCAATCTCCCCTTCCCCACAGGAGCAATATGATGGAAGTATAATAATTTTCATAAATTTTTTAATATTGTGAAGTAGATTTATGGGGGTAGGTATAGTTGGGTCTGTGTGTGATTTAATTACATTTTGTAGTCAAGTAGACTGCAAGCTCTATATCATCAAAAGAAGCTAGGTGCTTGACATTGCTGATGAGTAAACATAGATGCAGGCTTAGCATGTAAGGTATGAAGGGAATTTGCATTTTTAGATAAATAAAGGGATATTTGGATTTCAAAGGAATCTTAGCCTGTTTACAACTAGCCAGATAAACAAGGCTAAGGAATGTGTTTATTTTTCCCAAAGGTTACTGACAATATATAGCGGCAAAATGAAAGTTTTTATATTATGAGGAAGTTACAGTTTCAAAGACACAAGGAACAATAGAATTTACATATTAAAAAGAGAGAAACATATATAAAGGATAATGAAAGGTTATGTGTTAGAAGGCCATGTAAGATCTAACAGGAGCGTGTGAAATAGCCTTAATGAAGCCTCCAGCATTTGTGCAGAAGTCTACTTATATAATGAAACTGAAGTTGGGGAAAAGCCATTTGGAATTCCACTGTCAAGTGGGTATTGTGTTAATTTGCTGCTTCTGTTTTAAATATAAAATCTATTTTGGACCATTGCCTTAAAGCGTGTGTAAATGGAGGTAAGGTTAATTAGGAGTTTTAGGGGTTATTATAGTAGTAAGTAATTGTAGTCTTCTGTATGTGCTTGAAAGCTTTTATATTTTGTTAATAAATATTTTAATTTAATTTTTAAAATCTCTAAAGATCTTGGTGGACTTATTACTTCTGAATTCAGTGCACACATCTCGTAACAAATTGCAAACTGTTGTGATAGCGTGTCCAAGTTTCCCTTGTAGATTTGGTCCACCTGGCGCACATCATCTGCCACGTCATACCAGCGATCCTTGTCCTCTCCGACCAGCTCGTCTACAGCCTCCTCTAATTCAGTGAGGACGATAATGTCGGCTGTTCCCCCCCCGCCCCGGTCTGCAAACTCTTGTGCCTGTTGTGCGCCAGCTTGGCCTGTATGAAGGAAAAAGAAAGGCATGTGATGATAAGGGATGGAGTAGAGGTGGGGGGAAATGCATGACCCCTGTGTGTGGTGAGCCCTCCACAGAAGGGCCAGAGAATAGAGTGTGAGCAACATGACAGATGGGATGGTGGTGATGTGAAAGTCTCAGTGAGAGAATGAGTGTTGATACGTATCCCCCGCTAATGGTTGCGTGAGATACCGGAAGAGAGTAGCCGTTTGAGTTCATGATGCTGTGATGCGAGTTTGATATTGGAAGGAGTTGAAGGATGACTTACCCTGGCAGAGCAGATGAGATCACTCATCCTCTTCCTGCACTGGGTAACATTTTGGACACGATTGCCAGCAGCGCTGACCTGCTCCATGATAGCCTCCTAGGCCGGAGAAGTGAGGCTGTGCTTCCCGCAGGCATCCCTGGATAGAGCGTGTGCCTTTGCGCCCGCACCCCTCTGATCAAGGCTGGGAGGGGCCTGGTGTGTGAAGCGGGGTGCTACCTTCCTCTTCAGGCTCTCAGCCTTCCTCTTCTGGCTGCCAGGCATCTCTAGTGGCTGGAGAGACTGAGGCCGTGTGTTGGATTGGCCTTTAAATATGGGGCTTGGACCTTCGAACCCACCAGCTTATGGCAGCCGGACGAAACAGCTCCCAACCCGGCAGGTTGAACTGACAAGTGGCAAGTAACATTCGTGCCTCACAAGTGCCAGGCAATGACCATCTCCAACAAGAGAGAATCTAACCATCGCCCCTTGACATTCAATGACATTACCATCACTGAATCTCCCACTATCAACATCCTGGGGGGGTTACCATTGATCAGAAACTGAACTTGACTAGCGATATAAACTGTGTGGCTACAAGAGAGCTCAGAGGCTAGGATTCCTGTGATGAGTAACTCACCTCCTGACTCTCCAAAGCCTGTCCACAATCTATAAGGCACAAGTCAGCAATGTGATGGAATACTCCCCACTTACCTGGATGAGTGCAGCTCCCACAACACTCAAGAAGCTTGACATCATCCAGGACAAAGCAGCCCGTTTGATTGGCACCCCATCCACAAACATTCACTCCATCCACCACCAATGCACAGTAGCAGCAGTGTGTGCCATCTACAAGATGCACTGCAGGAACTTACCAAGGCACTTTAGACAGCACCTTCGAAATCCTCGATCACTACCATCTAGAAAGACAAGGGCAGCAGATACATGGGAACACCATCGCCTGGAAGTTCCCCTCCAAGTCACTCACCATCCTGACTTGGAAATATATTGCTGTTGCTCCACAGTCACTGGGGCAAAATCCTAGAATTCCCTTCCTAACAGCATTGTGGGTGTACCTACACCACATGGACTGCAGCGGTTCAAGAAGGCAGCTCACCACCACCTTCTCAAGGGCAACTAGGGATGGGCAATAAATGCTGGCTGAGCCAGCCAAGCCCACATCCCGTGAATGAATACCAAAAACTTGGATTTAGACCGATATGCACCTTTTCATAATTAATGACTCTACAAGTGCAAAATCGGACGGGAATTCCCCCCCACCATTGCGGACAGCGGGGAGGGCGCTGCAGAAACCGCCCGCCACCACACTTAGTCTCATTTATGGAAAATTCCACCCGTTGAAACTGATCAATTGGAAGCAGAGTAAAAGCTGAAGACAAATTTGCAGAGTACAGAGAAGCCATTTGGTTCAACTCGTTCATTGCTCCAGATTAACTGGTCATTCATTCTCGGTTTATGGGATCTTGACACGTGCGAAGTCGGCTGACGCTCAACTAAGCATTTTCAGTTCATCCTCAGTTTCAACCACACTTGCAACCTTTAATAATTCTCTTGCTGTTATAATGTTGGAAGACTTTCTCAATGTTGCATTTGGCCTCCAAACCTGTGCTCTAGTTCCCTTTTTATCTCTCTCACTGCCGCTTTTAACTTCTTTTTGGAAGTTGCTGACTTATTCTCCGTGGTTTCTCTGCCTTGTCTCTCTTCATGACACTTTGTAGAACCTGTTTTTCTTATTTCACTTCATACTGTCTTCTGAACGTAGAAACAGAATTTTGTAGTTTGCAACTCCTTGCCCTTCATACACATTTATTCTGCATGTATATATTCAGAATTCTAAATAACTTTCTGAAGAATTTTTTTTGTTGTTGCTATTTGACTAAAAGGAAAACAAGAAAGGTAAAAGAAAGACTCTTACATAATGTATGTATAGCAATCTTTACATTGCTAATTAAATTAATTGAGCCACAGCAACCTGGAAGGTCCTAAGTTTAATTCCTGGTCCTTGTTGCATTGGCTGATTTTAGCCAGTGGCATTTAAATTGACCACAAAACCGATGGAGTTCCTGGTCAGGAAAAAGAAAGGTCAGCATGTGTTGTCAGTCCCAAATGCTATCCAAAGAACTTAAGTGAGGGTGTGTGGAATCAGAATCAGCTACTGGAAATCGGCTAGAGTTTCCATGTTGGAAGTCTTTTGGACACAGGACAAGGGGAAAATCAAGTTCCACCTGGCATTGGCTATTGAAGTTCACCAAAGAAGCATGGGTACTCAGGCGATATAGTAGAGTCCAAGGCTGCAGGACAGGAACAAAGGAGGCAAAAAAAAAAGTTTTTGTACTGTCTATATGTTTTTAAAGTTGTTTGTAGCCTCTGACCAAACTGCCATTTGTGCAGAAGTACGGGGTCTGCCTAGGATTCCTATAGCTAGAGAAAGGGGGAGGTGTTATCAGTCTGAGTAGGGTCTGACTTCAGATCCTAGAGATGAAAGGGCAGGTCATGAACTCACTATCAATTATCCAGTTCTCTCCTCCCCACCAAGCTTCAAATGAACCTGTGGTCTGGCTCGATTGGAGACCGAGGAAGTGTTCCAGAACTGCAAGTATATTGGCAATAAGGAGACACTGGATAAAATGGCAGCTTGGTGATGGAGCCTTAAAGACAATCAAGGAGTAATGTTCAATGTGGTGAATGAAATGCTTGTACAATGGGAATTGGTTGTTTCTGCACTTAGTTATTTTTAATCTAGTAGACATTATGGCAACATTGCACAACCCAGTTGTATAAGAATTAGGATTCCGAGGTGTAGAGGGATCTAGGTGTTCTCGTGCGTGAGCCACAAAAAGTTAGTATGTAGGTACAACATGTAATCAAGAAGGCTAATGAAATGCTATCCTTTATTACGAGAGGAATTGAACATAAAAATAAGGATGTTACGCTTCAGTTATAGAGGACATTGGTGAGGTCGTATCTTGAATATCATGTGCAGTTTTGATCTCCTCATTTATGGGATGATGTAAATGCACTAGAGGCGGTTCAGAAGAGGTTTACTAGATTGATGCCTGGAATGAGTGGGTTGCCTTATGAGGATAGGTTGGACAGACTGGGCTTGTTTCCACTGGAGTTTAGAAGAGCGAGGGGTGACTTGATTGAAGTATAGAAGATCCTGAATGGTCTTGACAAGGTAGACGTGGAAAGGATGTTTCCTCTTGTGGGTGAGTCCAGAACTAGGGGGCACTGTTTTAAAATTAGGGATTACCCTTACAGGTCAGAGAAGAGGAGAAAGTTTTCTCTCAGAGGGTAGTGCGACTTTGGAACTCTCTGCCTCATAAAGGGGTGGAGGCGGAGTCACTGAATATTTTTAAGGCAGAGGTAAATAGATTCTTGTTAGGCAAGGGAATCAAAGGTTATCGGAGTGGATGGGAATGTGGAACTCGAAACATAAATAGATCAGCCATGATCTTATTGAATGGTGAAGCAGGCTCAAAGGGGCCGAATGGCCTACTTCTGCTCCTATTTCATATGTTCGTATAAACCTCTCACTGCTGGTTGTTTAGCCTTCTGACACTCACTTTCTAAGCTCACATGTAAAGAATAAACCCTTGGGTGGGCAGACAATTCCTGTGTAACAGTGACCCACACAATAACACATTTAGGAGAGGAGGAAACTGGGGCAGGAAATGACAGGGCAAGAAATAAAATAAATCTTACCTGGCCTCTCAGTCAGATTCTGAAAGAAAAGGCAGTGACACAAATAAACCTCTTCGTCAGTGTACAACCATTCTACATCTACGATGAGAGATAGCTTATGTTCTGGTGAATGTATACAGGGTAGTCAGACAAAAATGCGAACATTTCTACAATACTGAATGTAATATTTCACTAACCCTGCGTTGTTTAGCAGGAAGAGTCTGAAAATAACAGACATGCATTTCACATACAGCAGTCACCGTGCTACATCAACAGTTACTTTACCTTATTGAGAAAGCCAAGTCCCAAAGTGCATATCATCACCAAGGTTTAAAAAGAGAGAAAGAGAGAAATCTGTAAAAAGTGGTTAACAGAAGCCAAGCTTATGTTTTAAAAGCCGATAGATAATAAGGGGGATGGAAAGCTGAAGGAGCTTTGGACTTCCACAGGCTTAAGGTCTTGGGAAAGCATGAATTAAAGTCAGAGACCAGGCCCTAAGTCTTAATTTCAAAACAGTTGAGATCGCAGAGGAAAGGAATAGTGTATAAGGCTGCATGTTTGGAGCTTGTAAGAAGACACAAGTTAACAGGGGTATTGAGCATAGTGCAACCATTAAAAAAGAGAGGAAAGAGAGAGAGCAGAAATAGAGAGGGTAGAGCCGATGGAGAGAGGGGGCAGGGAAGGAGAGAGGGTGGAAAAAGCACGGAGAGAGCGAGAGAGCAGAGAGACGGAGTGCAGAGAGAGGCTGGAGACAGAGGGGGCCGAGAGAGAGAGATGGGGTGGAGAGATAGAGCATGGAGAGAAAGCATGGAGAGAGAGAGAGTGCAGAGGGAGCTCAGAGGGAGAGAAAGTGCGCAGAGGGAGAGGGTGCGGACAGAGAGCGTAGAGAGAGAGTGTGCAGATGGTGAGAGAGCCAGAGGGAGAGAGTGCGCAGAGGGAGAGAGGGTGCAGAGGGAGAGAGAGAGCGCACAGAGGGAGAGAGAGCATGCAGAAGGAGAGAAAGAGCGCGCACAGGGAGAGAAAGCGTGCACAGGGAAAGAGAGCTCAGACAGAGAGAAGGAGTGAGCATGTCCAGAGGGGGACAGAGCACAGAGACAGAGCTCAAAGGGAGAGACCGTGCAGAGAGAGCAGAGTGAGAGATGGTGAGAATGAGCATGAAAGGAGGAGCAGAGCTAGAGGGTGGAAGAAAGAAGAGAGGAGAGATGATTGAAGGTTAGAGAAGATAAAGTATAAATTATAAGGCTCTTTTCAATGCCCTGTCTACAACTGTGTGAACTTCCCATCATACGTCTAGGGATTACATCTAATCTACAATAGAACATCGAAGGATTTATGGTATGGAATGACAATAATCTGGGGTGCACGTGAACAATGTGGAAATAATAGCTACAGGTGCAGGAGGCCACTACTTACAGGTTTTGTTTAGGCCACTAACACTAGTCGTTGATAAGGACACTAGGTCTTACGTCTGAGGTCAGCTTGTTGAAAATTTGAGAGCAGCACCAGTCTCACATGAACACTTCAGTGGGATATTAGTTATATAGAGAACCCAGCAAATAAAACTATATGATCTTGTGATGAAGTCCGACACCATAAATCCCTTTTATACTGAAATTTGGTTTGCCACAGACTGGCTGAAGATTGTATATCCAAGTGCTCAGAAAAGGTGTTCCCAGTCAAAAAAAATCAACCTTGCACAGCGTGCCAACAGGTATAGTGCAGCGGATGACTTAAAACCTTCCGCATTAGCAGAATATTTTGTACCTTTCAAAGCAGGAAGCTGCTGCACAGATCTGCAAATTTTGAACAAGTAAATTGCAGCATTGCATAGAATATATTTTTCATGTATAGTAGTCACTGAGCACTCCTGTGTAAGTGATGATCTGCTGACCTACCTGACTGTTCACACCAGGTTGATACGCCAGTATTTTGGCCGTTATTCCAGGCGGAAGCTGAGTGCTGACAATTCTGTAAAGCAAAACATTTATACATAGTGCTGTGTACATCAGTGTGGCAGTATTAGACCAGACAGCATATAACTCTAAGACTACGTTAAGGTATTCATGATGTACCTAAAAGCTGAATTCGACCCATTTCAATGTGTCCAGTGCCTACCTCCCATTATTCTTCATTTTCAGTCTCAAAGCAGTGACACATGCTGGGAGATCATGAGCATCAATAGCTTTCTGGTTCATGACCAAAGCGGCCTTCTCTATTGCACGGGTCTGGATAGGGATTGTCAACCGGCTATTTGGCAGCAAGGGTATCACATCCTCGCCCGGCTGAAGACACGCACGCGTGGCTGTTTCTTCCCCATCTCTAGCCCAAGGGTCTGAAGCTGACTGTCATATCCCCACGTCTGTCCTCCTTCCCATTCTGTCCTTATTCCGATCAGTCAGCTAAGCACAGGGCGGGTAAGCCATGGTCGTATTGGAATGTTGCATTTACCCATCAGGCCTCAGGAAGGAGCTGGAGTTACTTTCCAGACAACTGGAGAGTGGGAGGTGAACCATGCATAAGTATTAAAACAAAAAATTGTAATTTAAAAGATGTACCTCAAAAAAAAATAAGCAGCATAAGACAAAGACTACTGATTATGATGTTGGCTGCTACAAATGAAAGGGATGTAAGTGCAGTGCATTGCAGACTTACAGGTTTGTATAAAGGATGCAACCAGCCAGGATCTTTGGGCAGCGCTGACAAGTCTGTAAGATGAGTGCAGCTTTTAGTAGTAAAAGGGGATCCACCTGTTGTTAGTAGACAGAGCAGAATGGGATCAGAAAACTTGCCCAAGAAAGCAACACGTCAATTCCAGATTAACACGCAGCTAAGCCAAGCAGAATTTAGTCAAGTGAAGTTTTATCAGTGTACAATCAATAAACCAAATTGCTTCCCATTATAAACCACTTAAAACATCAGTGATGCCTCAACGTTACACTGTATCCCATGTGTCATATCTGCAGCACTAATATTTTTGTCATGCTCGAATTTTTTTCGGGTAAGATCATTAAGCCTTCATACAAATGACTTATTCAGAGGTGAAAAGCAGCACTATACCAGGCAGTGCCTCACAGCAAGTGTCACCTGATGCACTGTTTCAGTGATGTAGCACAAAACTTAGAATTATGGTGCTTGCAGCTCAGCTCATGCAGGGTCCTTTAACCTTCAAACTATCTAATTAAAACTGTTCATTCATCTCACTGCTATTTGTGGGATCTTATTACACATAAAATGGTGCTGTACCTCCCCACATGAAAATGGTCAGTGCTCTTCATCTTGACTCAACATATACAAAGCACATTTTTTTTCAAATTGTATGCAATGTAGATGAAAGTGTAACATTGCAAAGTGATATTCAGGAAATGAACAAAACTGTGGCAAATGGGTTTCAAAGTCGTTAGATGTGAGGTCATCCACTTTGGGCCTAAATTGGATAGAGTTAAGTTATTTTCTAAATGGTGGAAAGTGAGAAACAGCAGAGGTCCAAAGAAACTTGGAGGCCTGAGTTCATAGATCATTAAAATGTCATGAACAGTGCAGAAAATAATCCAAAAGGCTAATGAAATGCTGGCCTTTATATCTAGAGGACTAGAATACAAGCTTCAGCTATACAAAGCCCTGGTTAGGCCACACCTACAGTACTGAGAGCAGTTCTGGACACCACACCTTAGGAAGGATATATTGACCTTGGAGGGAGTGCAGCATAGATTTACCAGAACGATTACCTGGACTCCAACGATTAAATTGCGAGGAAAGGTTATACAAACTTGGATTGTTTGTCCAGGAATTTAGAAATTTAAGGGGTGATTTGATTGAGGTTTTAAAGATATTAAGCTGAACAGAGAGGGTAGATACAGAGAAACTATTTCTGCTGGTTGTGAAATACAGGACTATAAGGTATAGTTTAAAAATTAGACCCAGGCTTTTTAAGAGTGGAATTAGGAAACGCTTATTTTTGCAAAGGGGGGTTTGGGAGTTTGGAACTCTCTTCTGCAAACATCATTTGAAGCTAGATCTATAGTTAATTTCAAAATTTAGATTGCTAGATCTTTGTTAACCAAAAGCTATTGAAGGATATGTATACATCATCTATATAAAAAGCAAGTATGTGGAGTTAGGTGGTAAATCAGTCATGATCACATTGTATGGCAGAACAGGATCAAGGGACTAAATGATCTACTCCCATTTCTATGTTCCTATGATGAAGTGCTATATAAATAATAAATGTAAGTCTTATATTCCAAAGAGTGTTTACCAGGTTCAAAAAGGGAAATTCCAGCCAAATTGTTACGATTTAGAATGCGCTGCCTGAAAGGATGGTGGAATCAAATTCAAAGGTAACATTCGAAAAGGAATTTGATAAATACTTGAAGAGGAAAAAATTGCAGGGCTATGGGGAAAGTGCAAGGGGAATGGGACTAATTGAATAGCCCTTTCAAAGTGCCAACATAGTCACGATGGCCTTCTCCTGTGCTTTATCATTCAACAATTCTATCCATCATAAATTAGCTTCCAGTCTCAGAACAACCATTCTGGTGAATAAGCTGATTATTGGCTTTCTATTTAATGCTGGTTTAACCATTGGAATGATACTGCAACAAACGAATCTCACAATGTAAAGTGTTAAAGTGGAGAGTCTCCCTAGATTATACATACTTCAGTCCTGTCTAGGTTACACAAGGAGTTGAAAGTCTGGTGCAGGTCACAGCTGTTTTGCTGAATGTGCTCTGTGTACAGATCCCATTGACGAGCTAGCTGTTCCTGCTCCTGTATCTAGAAAGGGAAACCAGAAAATGTAAACAGGGATAGAAATGATTCGAAAAACCAGAAGCTGTACTTGGGCAGGTTCTGGAAGTCAAGTGCTGTTCCTGGAAGTCAAGTGGGGCTCCAACGGAATCTATCCCAGATCTTGTTGGAGTTGGTTGTTGCCTGGCATTTGTGTGGCACGAACGTTACTTGCCACTTGTCAGCCCAGGCCTGGATATTGTCCAGGTCTTGCTGCATTTGGACATGGGCTGCTTCAATATCTGAGGAGTCGTGAATGGTGCTACGCGTTGCACAATCATCAGCGAACATCCCCACTTCTGACCTTATGATGGAAGGAAGGTCATCCAGGAATATGAACATTGCCTTACTGATCAGTACAGGCAGTAAGGACTCAGCCCACTCAAAGCAGCAAAAATGAGTAGGTAGCTAACAATGTTCCCCTAGGCTGCATGGCTGCACAACAACCTGAAAGTTCCTACGCACACTGCACATAAGTCAGTCCCTTTAAGTTACCGTTGGTGCCCAGGTACGTAATCATGCAAAAAAGATTTAAAAGGAACCACAAACTTAAAGAAATCACCCGCACACTCCAAAAAAAATTAGCTAGCCATTGGCAGGGAATACGGCCGCAGTTCAGCAATGCAAGTGCAGAATGAATGGGGTTTCATGTCACAATCCCAAACACAGCATCAGCTACACCCGTTCATAACTCAATACAAATGGAAAGCATTACCTGGTATATACGCTTACTGGATCCATTGTAAAATGTAAAGACACCTATAAGTTGATCCAAAAATCGCTTACAGCTCACATCAGGGACTTCTATGGCACATCCAAGAGCCTACAACAGAACAGAGAAAATACATTCTTTTAAAATAATTACACTCAGCAGGGGTTGGAAATCTGTATTGTTTTAATTGCCAGGCACTCATCTTTTTGACGTGAAGGTACCTATTTTGTACATACCCAAAGGTATTCCCCATCCACACGGATAGCAAACTTCAGCTTTCGCAAGCGGATTAAACAGGGTGGTGATCCAGAAATCTCAGTAATGCAGCAAACCACGCCGGCAATCTGCCCACACAGCAATTCCCGTTGGTCAACGCTGGTCTGTCCAAGAGAAGTTGGTAAAGTCTTTGAGAATCAGTCAAAAAAGAGAGCAAAATGCAGCCAAGTGGAAAGAAAGCTTTTAAAGTAACTTTCCTTTTATTTGAGAATGAAAAGTCGTATTACCCGACTGCCTTTTTAAAATTTAGCTTCAAAACAAGGTAACCCTGGTGGCTAAGTCGGCAAAGGCAACGTGAATCTGAACCACACACAGACCAGGGGGCCAATTCCCAGTTTGGATTGTCTTGGTTGGTTTCAGCTGGAGTGGCTGGCAATGGCGAGCTAGAAGCTAGGCCCCAATAACACAAAGCAGCGGTATGTGGAAATCAACCATCATTCTGAATCCTGTTCTACAGTGAATCAGGCGTAAAAAGCACCCATGTGCAGATGCTGGGCAACAACAGACTCAGCTGTTATAGCCTGCTCTCAGCTGACAGGTTTGGCAACACTCAATCTAAATTCACCCAAGAAAAACGGTCACTTGCACAAAACACAGAAGAGTCATGAAACAACACTCCATAATGTAATAGCACCTTGTGGAGAATAGGGCAGCAAATTACAGGCAAAAGCAGACAAAAAAAATGTTTTAAAATGAAAGAGAACTTTCAGTTCTCTGGAGCTTATCCAATGAACAGCTGAAAGCGACACCTTATGCTGGTCTAGTTAATCTCAGCACAGCAGTTGAGGCACTATCGCTGGCTGTATGAATTAAGGACAGAGAAAATAAATAAATAAATCATCGCATGTCACTGCCCATGTAAAAACTGGATGAGGATGATATTGGTTTCGGCTGCAAAGCCTCGTCCCTCACATACTTGCTGCCCCACCAACAATCACTGTCAAGGCCACAGGCACACAACAACTTGGATGTGCCCTTGTATGTGGAACCGTAATTCAGCATGATCCAGCACATTCAGGGAAACTGGGAAGAGTCTTAAAATAGAAATCTTTACAAGCAAACCCTAACTGCTATTCAAGAATCCTCTCTGGAAAGAGCGACATTCATGGACAGTCACATTGGTCATGCAGTGTAAAATGAGAAAGCGTTTGGGGCACTTGGTTAAAACTGTTACGACCGGAATGGGAGTGCACGAATTATCAAGCCCCACCCCTCCCATTCCTGTTGTAACATAAATTGGGGGCTCTTTTGGAATTTGAAATGCGGACAGCGGGTGATTGCATGAGGAATAATAATTGGTCAGGGATAAAAGGACGGAGACCAAGTTTCTTATACATTGGTAAACTAAAATGGTGTTGGAAGTTGCTAAGGCTCTTTCACAGGTGGGAAATGTAACCATGACTGGCTTACAGAAATTAACCAAGAGTAAGCTAAGAGAATTGGCAGATAAGCTGGAGTTAGAATTACCTGAAGAGACGAGGAAAGCAGACATAGTTGAGATAAGCGTGCAGCATTTTGAAACTGGAGGGGATACCAGAGAGACAACGTTCTCCAGGAGGTGAATCAATCGAGTTAGCTAAGATCCAGTTGCGAATGAAGCAACTAGAACATGAAAAGGGACTGAAAAAACGTGAATTAGAGGCAAAAGAAAAAAAAAGAAAGAGAATTGGAATTGAAAAGTCTGGAGGCAAGAGAAAAAGAAAATGAAAGAGAAAGAGAAGAAAAGAGAAAGAGAAGAAAAGAGAAAGAGAAGAAAAGAGAAAGAGAAAGGCAGAAAATGAAAGAGAAAGGGAAGAAAAGAGAAAGAGAAGAAAAGAGAAAGAGGAGAAAGAGAAGAAAAGAGAAAGGGAAAGGCAGAAAAGGAAAGAGAAAGAGAAGAAGAGAGAAAGAGAAGAAAAGAGAAAGAGAAGAAAAGAGAAAGAGAAAGGCAGAAAATGAAAGAGAAAGGGAAGAAAAGACAAAGAGAAGAAAAGAGAAAGAGAAGAAAAGAGAAAGAGAAAGGCAGAAAATGAAAGAGAAAGGCAGAAGAGAAAAGAGAAAGGGCATTTAGGAAGCTGGAGCTGGAATTTCAGGCAAAGGAGAAGGATAAAGGAAGAGAGGCAAAGGAGAGAGAGAATGAGAAAGGGAATGCCGGTTTAAAAGGCCGGACCTTAAAAAAGAAGCCTCAGATGCTGAGGAAGGTTCCGGTGATGGAAAAACCTCTAGCCCAAAGCCTAATGGGGAGATGTTTAAATTTGTACAAACTCTTCCAAAGTTTGAGGAAAGGGATGTAGAGGCATTCTACATTTCATCTGAAAAGCAAACGAAGTGGCCAAATGAAATCTAGACATTGCTCTTACAGAGTAGGTTAGTGGGTAGAGTTCATGAGGTTTATGCTTAACTTTCAGAACAGTAATCGGTGGATTATGATGCAGTAAAAAAGGCTATTCTTAGTGCATGTGAGTTAGTCCCTGAGGCATACAGGCAGAAATTTTGAATATGAGGAAACAGCCTGGGCAGACCTATACTGAGTTTGAGAGGGTAAAGAAAAGTGATTTTGACCGTTGGATATGGGCATTAAAGATAGAGGCAACATATGAAGTTCTTAGAGAAATAATTCTCTTGGAAGAATTTAAAAATTCACTTCCTCCAGTAGTTAGAACCCACTTTGAAGACCAGGGGGTTAAAACAGCTGGACAGGCAGCAGAGATGGCTGACGATTACGAGCTGGTCTGTAAATTTAACCCATTTTCCATCAACCCCACAAACCCGTGAAGGATAGAAGATGGGAAGGTGAAAGGAAGGCAAGTAGCCAGGGAAGAGAAGGGACGGCTGGGAATACCCCGGAAACTCCTCCTCGGGCCATAAAGGAAGGTGCTGAGGGTGGAAACGTTGTCCAAGGCCTAAGTGTTTCCATTGTAACAAGGAGGACATGTTCGTGCCGATTGCTGGAAGTTGCATGGGAAATCCATGGGACTTACTGGGGTGGGTAAGGGTGATTCAGGAAAAGGAACCCTGACTGAAAGTGCAATGGATTAAGTTGTTGCATTAACTGCAGCTGTGAAACTGAATGTGAACACTGCTGTGAGTTCAGGAGAGGTGAATGAGATACATGAGAGTTATAAAGAATTCTTGTTGAGGGGAAAAGTAACCCCTTATCCCTCAAATAAGGTAGCTAAACCTATTATCATACTTAGAGATACAGAAGCCACTCAAACACTTTTGCTGGGGGAAAGGTATGACTTTTCCACCAGACAGCATATTAAAAGCCAAGGTTTTAGTCAATGGTATTGGCTGGGAGTATATACCTGTCCCTTTCTACCGGTTGTACTTGGAATGTGACCTATTGTCTGGGACAGTGATGGTAGGGGTTGTTCAGCAGTCACCCATAGATGGAGTTGATTTACTCCTGGGAAATGATTTGGCTGCAGCGAAGATAGTAGCTTCCCCCATAATTAGAGAAAGCCCAACTGAGATTAAAGAGACGGAGCAGTTACAGAAAAAGGTTGCAGGAATTCTTCCTTCGTGTGTGACGACCCGAGCTTTGGCTAAGCAAAGTCCATCATCAAAGGTCAAAGTGATACCACAGACAGTTACTTGGCTGGCTGAAACTTTCTTTAAAGACTTAGATAATCCGAAAGAGGGTCTTCTCTAGTTGAGGGTCAACAAGCTGATCCAGAGTCAAGTAAGATTGCACAATCAGCCCAAACTGAAGCTGAGGCTAAGGCAGTTCCAGAATGTTACAATGGTAGAAATGGAATTCTAATGAGGAAGTGGAGACATCCTCACAGAGATCTGCGGATGAGGAGTGGATGCTTATGCATCAGGTAGTGGTACCGCCCAAATATCGTAAAGAGATATTACGGATAGTACATTAAATTCTTATGGAAGGACATGTAGGGATAGGGAAAACTCAAGCACGGATAAACCGGCAGTTTTACTGGCCAGGTCTTCATAAGGACGTGTTGCAGTTTTGTAAAACGTGCCATATGGTAGGGAAAACCACAGTATGCAATCAAACAAGCACCCTTAATTCCTATACCAGTTTTTGAAGGACCATTCAGTAGGCTGTTAGTGGACTGTTTGGGACTGTTATCAAAAACGAAAGCAGGACACCAGTATATCCTCACTGTTATGGATATGACAACTTGATTTCGAGAGGCCGCCCCTTTAAGGACCTTTACAGCTCAACTAGTGGTAGAGAAGTTAACCCAATATTTTACTCGATAGGGATTACCAGTAGAGATCCAGTCGGATCAAGGTTCCAATTTTATGTCAAAAATTTTTCAGGACATAATGATTAGTTTGGGTATAAAACAGTTAAAGTCCACAGCATATTATCCACAAACACAGGGAGCTTTAGAGGGGTACCATCAAACTCTCAAAATGATGATTAAAGCTTATTGTCATGAATATCCCCATGATTGGGACAAAAGACTGGATTTTCTTTCACTTGCTTTGTGAGATTCACCAAATGAATCTGTTGGTTTTAGTCCTTTTGAATTAGTTTACGGGCGTGAGATACGAGGTCCTCTGAAATTAATCAAAGAAAAGCTTTAAGGAGAGAAGGACAAATCCTCTATGTTAGAATATGTGTCTGTGTTCCAGGAACAGCTCACGAGAGCCTGCAAAGTAGCTCAAGAACATCTTAACGTTTCTCCAAAAACAAATGACCGAATGGACAGATTAAGCAAAACGGTGACCCGAACATTACAACCCCGGCATGATGTGTTAGTATTATTGCCATTACTGGGGAACCCCTGAAAGTAGGTTCAGTGGTCCATAGAAAGTAATTAAGAGGGTTAGCAAAGTAAATTATTTGACAAATTCACCAGATCATAGGAAAAAGAATTCGGCTGTGTCATATCAATATGTTGAAACAATACCAACGTAGGAAGGAAGCTAGGAAAGAGCAGGAGTGTCAGGTTGTAAGCATAGTGGGGGGCAAAAGAGACAATGAGAGCGAGGTAGAAGGAGTCTTAGACAGTTCACAAATCGAACCTCCTACTACTCGCTTAGCTAACAGTGAAATATTAGGACAGTTAGATACCATAATTTCATAGTTAGAGGTACGACAACGAGAGGATCTAGTGAAGTTACTTACAGAATTTAAAGGGATATGTAGGGATAAACCAGGTGCTACTACTTTAGCCATACATGATGTGGATGTAGGGGAATTTTCACCTATAAAGCAACATCTTTATTGGTTAAGTCCAGAGAAACAAGCAGAAGTGACAGCAGAAATTCAGTATATGTTAGAAAATCTCCTAATTGAGAGTAGACAAAGCAGTTGGTGTTCTCCAGTATTGTTAGTGCCTAAGCCTGACGGGTCAGCCAGATTCTGAATAGACTATAGAAACGTTAATGTGGTAACAAAACTGGATTCCCACCCAATCCCTCGTCTAGAAGATTGGATTGCCAGGGTTGGCAGTGCCACGTTCCTTACTAAGATAGATTTGTTGAAAGGATACTGGCAAGTAGCTTTAACATCATGAGCTAAGGAGATATCAGCTTTTGTCTAAACTTTTTCGGCCTCCAGGAATTGATTCTTGCTCTGGTAAAGGAGAAGAAGCTGGTTAATTGGTGAGTATCTGGTAAATGATTAAGGTTTATTCTATTCCTACTGCTCAAAATAGTAATTTTTTGAGCTCAAATATTTTGAGCGAGAGGTGAGTTGGAGAGGATAAAAGGCATGGATCGAGAGGCCAACCTGTAGTGAGACCAGTGGCGGAGTGACATCATAAACCACAACGTGACACGTATGCAGGGAAAGCAGCTGATTGGTGAGTAGGATTGGTGAGTATTTCTAGTCTTTAAAGTAAAAGTAGTCTTTAGTTTGTGTTTAGGTCTTTAGTTTTTTTTTCTCTTTTTCTTAAAAATAACTTGTTAAGTATAAGATCGATACTGGTGTAAGAAAAAATTAATTACAATAAACTGTAAAGAGTGGGGGATTCTTCAAGTGTAAAGAGCAATACTAGAGCAATTAAATAATTAAATAAAATATGATAGTGATGGGTGATGTGTTGCTGCTGCAGCATGTGGGAGCTGCTGGACACCAAGGTGATCCAGAGCGAACACATCTGTAGTAAGTTCGAGGAACTTCGAATCTGAGTTGAGGAGCTGGAGTCCAAGCTGCAGACAGGGAGAGGGAAAGTTACCTGGACACTTTGCTCCAGAAGGCGGTCACAACCCTCAGATCAGGTAAATCAAATTTGGTCTGTGATCAGGGACAGGAGGGTGCGACAGCGGGTGAGGCAGGCGGGGGGGTGGAGGTAGCATTCAAGGAGACTTGGCCCCTGCAACTGTCCAACAGTTACAAGGTTCTTGTAAGCTGTGTGGACAAGAGCGGGGACTACAGGGAGGATGAACGAACTGACCACGGCACTGTGGTACAGGGAGCCATTCAAGTGGGGGAGGAAATAGGAATGTTGTAGTGGTAGGGGACAATATAATTAGGGGAATAAATACTGTTCTCTGTAGCCGTGAGTGTGAGCCCCAAAGCCTGTGTTGCCTGTCCAGTGCCAGGGCTAAGGACATCCCCTCAGGGCCAGAGAGGAACTTGGAGTGGGAGGGGAGGAATCCAGTTGTCGTCGCCCACGCTGGTACCAACGACATTGATAGGACTGGAAAGGAGGTTCTGCTGAATGAATTTGAACAGTTAGGAGCTAAATTAAAAAGCAGAACCTCCAAAGTAATAATCCAAGGGATTACTACTTGAGCCACGGGCAAACTGGCATAGGATAAATAAAGTCAAGGAGTTAAATGCGTGGCTCAAAGATTGATGTGTGAGGAATGGGTTTCAGTTCATGGAGCACTGGCACCAGTACTGGGGTAGAAAGGAGCTATTCCAGTGGTATGGGCTTCATTTGAACTGTGCTGGGACCTGTGTCCTGGTGAATCGAATGACTACGGCTGCAGAGAGGGCTTTAAACTAAATAGAGTGGGTGGGTGGGTGGGAGGGGGGGTGGGGAGAGTTCTGGAGAGGGGATACTTAGGCTTACAAAGCAAAAGGCTATGGCAGTATTGCAGGGCAGCTATTTGGGTAATGATACCCAGAGTGTGACAGGAAGGGACAGAGTGTACAAACATAAAAAAAGCATCAGAGTCAAAGGGGGAAAATGGTAAAAAGGCAAAATCAAAGTCTTTTTACTTAAATGCATGTAGTATTTGGAACAAAATAAATGAATTATTGCACAAATAGAGTTTAATAGGTATGATCCTATAGCCATTATGGAGACATGGTTACAAGGAGATCAAAGTTGGGAACTAAATATTATGGCTCCCTCTCGCTACCTTGCCTAAAATTGTGTGTGGCTATCAACCTGTAGCCAGAGAACACTCATCTGATTGTATCCAGTCTGCATTTGGACCTGCAAAGTTGAGGCCAGTGGTGAGAACATCCAGGCATTCACCGGGAGCACACGAGATAACTCTGGGTTATCGAGACTCTGCGGATTTTATCCTTTACTTTATAATGCCCATCCTCCAAAGCCCATCTCTGTAGAGACACTCTATCTGTTTGTCTGTCTGGGTCTGTGTGTGTGCTGGGGGAATTCTTTAGGAAGAGATAGACAGCCATACTCCCCGATTACAATTGTGTGTTTACCAGTACTTGCAAATTGTTTTGTTTTAAAATAAAGTAATCATTCTGAGTTTTTGAAAGAAGCCTGGTCAGAGTCTCTTTTCTTCTGGGTACTCGAGGTATAGGTACACAATTGGCCATTTTGGTGAGAAAATTAAACATTTAAATTAATGGTGCGGCCTGCGGAGTAGTGGGGCTTGATAATTTGCACACTCCTCCCATCCCGGTCATAATGAAACAGACACAAAAACATGAAGGCGTTAAAACAATCAGCACCTCACTTAGAAGTTAAGTTAATGCAACTAACTTTACACAAGAATGATGGTTCTTCTCCCCATCCCCCCCAACCCAAGAAACAACAGAAAAAAAAACTACCTCTTTAATTCTGGTCTCACCTGCGAAGGGAAAAAATAATAGATTCCAGCTCTTGTTGGATCACCCTCTTCTTTAACTTTTGAAGTATCATAAAGAAAGAAATAATTGCACCTGGAGCAAAGGAAGAATAAAGGCGAAAGATTAGATACACAAATACGTACATACTGATATCAGTTAAATAGTACCTCTATGTTCATTGGTCGGCGGAGGGATGCAGGTGGTGTGTGTTGAAGAACAGTGGTGTACTGGTAACATCACTGGACCAGTAAGCCAGAGGACTAGACTAGTGCTCTGGGACATGGGTTCAAATCCCACCATGGTAGCTGGTGGAATTTAAACTGAATCAATTAATAAATCTAGAATGGAAAGCTAGTTATCATAAAAACCTAACCACTAACATGTGCCCATTAAGGAAGGCCTGGCCCACATATGACTCTTAACTACTAGAGGTATCAGGTAAACTACAGTGGTTCAAGGTGTGACTCATCTCACCTTCCCAAGGGCAATTGGGGATGGGCAACAAATGCTGGCCTTGCCAGTGATGCCCACATACTGTGAAAGAAAATCAAAATATTACAACAGAATGGCATTCAATTCAGAAAGCCCTCCTCACAGATTTGGAAAGCACACATGGGATTTTGGTTTCTTCCCTTGATTCAGATGTTGTGTTAATTTGGTACTTGAGGGAATGAAAAACTTCCAATTTCAAGCATACGGTGTCAACACCAAGCACTCCCAGGTGAGATATATAATAGCTAGTAGATACAGAGAGCTGCATCTACTCTGTCTGAAAATGTGCCTCAGCTTCCAAGTCAGAGAAACATCCATCACCCATCTTTCAACCTGTCAGAATGAGATTGCCAGTTTATTGCATGTTTGAAGAAATGCCTATGTGCAAAGTGGCCACAGGCTGGCCCTAGTCATATGACCTCTGATATCATCCTTGGTGTATAAAGACGTGAGAGCAGAAGCCATTTCATCCACCACTTGGAAGACTGCAATAAATTGCGGTGCTGTCATAGTGTGGGTTTAAGCCCACTGAGAACTGGATTGAGACTGACCAATGCACTTCACGTCGGACGCTTACAACCAATAACAAAGGAGCCTCGCTTACTCTCAGGGCGGAATTTTCTGAGCCCGCTGGCAGCAGGCACGATAGGAGGCACGCGCGGAAAATATGGCACGACCTGCTTCACGACAGCGTGAAGGCACGTCACAATCATCCACTCAGCCCATCAATGGCAAGCCACGTTTCCCACCATTGGTCAGCGGGGAGCTAATTGTAATACATTAGCATATAATTAAAAGGCCATCCCGCCAGGCTCTTGGAACCCCGCCGTATCGTCCGTCCACACCAGCGGGAAAGCACGCCGACGTGGTTCACAACAGCACACAGCCAACATGCACTTGGCGGCCTTCACTTTGGGGGAACTGAGGTGAGTGGGCAGCAGCGTCCTCCACAGCTCCATTGTTCACAGGCCTCAGGGAAGCTGGGGAGCGGGGGCAACTGATGCCTGGCCCCAGAGGCAACTGCTGAAGGTGGGGGTGCGGTGGGGTGCTGTCCGTGGGGCAAGTGCTGACCAACCTCGAAGGTGACTGCTTGGGGGGGTGGGGATGGGGTGTTTGTGCTGCCCTGGAGCTGCATCCTGTGCACAAGCAATCGAGATGGGAGGCAGGGTAGGTGAAGGGAGTGGCCATGCAGTAGGGACGCCTGTATAAACTGACCATGCCTCTGCAACTGAGACAGATCAGGCGCAGCCACAGTGATGTGACTGGGGTCAGGCTCCTAGCCTGCCCACCCCAGCAAGCAACACGGAGGCACTAAAGGGCCACCAAGCGCTCCATACCTTACCTCCCTCCCCCTGGCACAGACTTCGAGTCCCCCGCCATTTTATTGGACCGCGGAGCAGCTGGAGTGCACACGTTGTACAATCTCCTCGCCAATGCTGGCTATGTAACAGTCACTGCTGGAGATGCTCACAGCCCTTTGCAATCTCAGCATCCTGGTTTGGACCAGTGTCCCCCATGTCGCAGGTTAACGGGGCAGCCGTGCAGCGCACTCATCTCTGGCCATCCGAGGGGTGACCAGCACTCTCCGGGAAGCATTGAGGGGCAGTCACACAGGGTCAGGAAAGGTGCTAAGTACAATCACGATAACCACGTCTCCCTCTCTGTTTCGTGCTGCAGGAGGACCATGTCAGGATCATGGATCCTGGTGACCTAGCTATATACCTGGTGGCCTACAGAGACTGTAGAAGACGGAGGAGAGAGTGACTGAGGCTCCTGGCTGTGCAAAGGCAGGAGCAGCAGCCTCATGAAGAAGGGGCAGCAGGGGCTCCTGCACACGCTGCCCAGGAGCAACAGTGAGCTGTGACTGGTCGGCGCCTAGCGACACCCAGGGTCTATAGACACCACCTGCCATTCCTGCAGATGACTGAGAACCAGTGTCGCCGACGACTGTGCACGTCTAGGGATCTGGTGGCTCACATCTGCCACTTACTGCAGGACTTGGCGCCAAGGGGACATGGAGAGCCAGTGGCTGTGAAAGTGACTGCGGCGCTCAATTTCTATGCCAGTGGCTCCTTTCAGGGCTCCACCGGTAACCTCTATGGGATTTCACAATCCGCTACCCACAAAAGCATCTGTGACCTTATGGATGCCATCTTCTCCATGGCACACAACCTTGTGCATTTCACCTGGGAGCTGGACAGCCAGGATGCAAGGGCCATTGGATTCTCCTAGATCTCGGGATTCCCACAGATGCAGGGTGTGTTTGGCTGCACTCATGTGGCGCTCAGGTCTCCATCACTACACTCAGTGACTTTATCAACCACAAGGGCTTCCACTCACTGAACATGCAGCTGGTATCCGACCACCAGAAATGCATCCTGCAGGTGTGCTCATGGTATCCCGGGAGTGTGCATGATGCCTACATCCTGAGTTGTTTGCAAATCCCTGCAGTCTTTCAGGTCCACAGAGGCTGCAGGGTTGGCTCCTTGGGGACAAGACCTGATGACATCCATTCGGCAGCCTCAGACTGCAGCAGAGCGACACTATAATGAGGCTCATGCAGCAGCTCGCAACTTGGTGGAGCAGACCATCGGGATGCTGGAGATGTGGTTCCGGTGCCTGGACCAGTCTGATAGAGCCCTGTAATACAGTCCACAGAGGGTGTCACGCATCGTCATCATCTGCTGTGCCCTTTACAACTTGGTGCTGCAACTGGGATAGGAGCTGTCTGAGCAGGAGATGGAGGAGCTGCACATCTCCTCTGATGAGGAGGATGCCAATGGGGATGAGGGTGAGAGGGTCCTCGGTGGAGAAGACGATTGGGATGAGGCAGGTGCACTCGGGAGGCCCTCATAGCTGCCAGATTTGTGGAGGATGATGACGACATGCAGTGAGGTGTCCCCATAGACCCTCACATCACAATTGTGAACGTTTGACTCCAGTCTGGCTTATCGCAGTCTCAGTACCCTCTGTGAGAATGCTCCTGTCATGGAGGCCCGAATATTCACTTGATTGCAGGAGGATGATGACAACCTGCAGGGAGGACACTCCATAGATCTTCACATAGCCTCTGAGAATGTCTGACTCCTGTCTGGCTGAGGGCAGCTCGCTTGCGCTCCATGATCAGGGTCATCTCAGAGATGCAGCCATGAAAGTTTAGACGCATCTGATGCTGTGTCCACCTTCAGCACCTCAGCCGTTCAGGAGCTGGTGCACAGCATCACTGGTCACAGATGCTGGTGTGATGGGGGCCAGCCCCACCTTAAAGGAGCTGAGAGCACACAGAGAGTATGAGAGAACTCTGGGCGCCTGCCCACTACATTCTAGCAGCAATGAGCAGCATCGCCGAGGTGCAGGCATCAGTAATGTTTTCAGGGTGTAAGAGGCTGGATCATCACTGTGGTCTGAAGGCTGCACAGTGCACAAGGAAGAAACACCTGCCTTTATCTTGTGCAGAAAGGTTTCACATCTGAGTGACAAGGACATTGCTCAACAGAACAAGGAGCCACAGGCAAGGTAACATTCTTAGGAATTAATTGACAATAGTGAACAGTATGTACGAGTGATCAACATCCATGGTCAGGCTGTGCAACTACTTTAATCTAACTTTCCTAACTCTGCCGCTACGTCTTGGTGCTCCCTGGACATCCACAACGGAGGTAGAGGCAGCCTGATGACTGTGATGCCATGTCTGCAATGACTTTGGTGGGCGTCCTCTGGAGGGCCGAGAATTGAAGGGCCCCGGCCTGCTTTCGGGGTCCTGCTGTGTGGCAGTGGCATCTTCCTCGGCCTGTGAAGCTGGATCTGCGGGGGTCACAGGAAGAAGGGATTCGGATGGGCCGGTCACTCCCAGAGTCAGCTGAGTGGATGGCCCGGGGTGTGCACCTGCTGACCCTCCTCCTTATGGGTACTCAAGGGCCCCTGGCTGACTCCATAAAGGGAAGGGTAGCTGGAGTGAGATCGAGCTGCCCAGCACCCCTCTCACGTACATGCTGTTGGAGGCCAACTATGGCATCAGCAATGGAGTTAAGCCCACGCAGCAGTGCAGGAGTGACGTCCAGGACCAAGGTCTCCATGGCGACCAACATCCTGCCAGTGCTGATCTCGGTGCATTGCAATGCCAGCGCTATCACCTCAGCCTGAAGACAGACAGACTCATGTGCCTTGCAATCCAAGGAGTGCAACGGACATTCCTTCCTATTGTTCCCTAGCTTTCCTTTGCAGCTCCAGCAACTGTGACATGACTGAATCCAGAGGCTCGTCATCTGCCTTGGACTCAGCAACGTTCTGGCCTCCAGCAATCCTCCGAGTGCTGGGGACGTGGGAAGATCCTGTCTCCGCCTTCTGTGGGTCAGAAAGTGCGATGTGCTCACCAGATTGTGATCCCGAGGCTACTCTAAAGCTTGGTCCCACCAAGTTGTGTGTCTCTGCGCTGGTGGAGGGTGTGGGTGAGCGCTGTGACGGGACTTCAGGGAGGGTGCCTTCAGATTCCTCTTCAGAGTTTGATTGGAGGCCCTGGGTCATGGACTCTGTCGGCTGTTTCCCAGATGTGCCTGCGAAAGCAAGGGGAGATAATTAGTGCATGGCAGTGCCCTGTGGAAGAGGACACATCACTCACAGCATGGTTGTCTGATGGATGTTGCACTGCTGGATCCTCACTTGGTAGAGCAGCGCCGACCTCACCGTCAGCACAGGACCGGTCCAGATCCTCGCCGGCCAGCTGGATGGCTCTGTTTTCAAATTCTGTCAGGACTTTGATCTCTGGCATCCCTCCACCTGTCTGTGACCTTTCCCTCCTGTTGTGAGCCAGTTTGTCCTGCACGGATAGAGATGGGGAGAGTGTATCAGGATGCCTGCCGTCCAGATGATAAGTATGCCTGGCCTGTGTGGGTGGTGAGTGGTCCCATGGACGATGGGATGAGGACAATGACGATGTGTATGAGAGAGTGAATGGTGATGTCCCTTGAACTGGCAGTGAGTGAGGGCCCTGTGGGTGTGCGATGGGTTTGTGAGTGTGTGAGATGGGAGTGATGAAAAGAGTGACTTACCCCAGCGGAACGGAGGAGATCATTCATCCTCTTGCGGCACTGGGTGGCTGTCCACCTCTGCAGGGCATTCGCACTGACCATCGCTGCCACCGCCTCCCAAGCCGGGTTGGTGACATTGTTACCCATCCTGCGGCCAGAGCAGGGGTACAGCAAATCCCGTCAGGGCTCCACGGCATCTAGCAGTCACTCGAGGGACCCGTCATTGAAGCAGGGGGGCTGCAGTCTTTTTGCCTTTGCTGGCCACGTCTCCCGGGCAGCGGTGGTGAGCTGGTGGCGATGAGCGTTTTGCTGGCGGCTGCCTTTTAAAGATGGCGGCCGGCGTGACGCAACAGTGGGGTGATGGTGAGCGGGCGAACGAGAGCCCGCCCGCCATGGAAACAGTGTGTTTCCCGGGAATACATAAATAATGAGCCGGCCTCGGGAAGATCCGGCGTGAAAACCCGCCATTTTCGTCAGTGGGTAGGACTCCATTTTACCCGCCCACTACCGCACTTAGTGCAATCCTGGGAAACTTCTGCCCCCAGTCTGAGCTGAATCTGAACCCAGGTCATGCCTTTAAGACCTGCTTTGATAAAACTTCCTCCACTGTAGATTTGTTCCTATACTTGATTTCAGGCTTTGATGTTGGCTGCACAAGTTCCTTATTTTTTTAATAGAGATAGTGTCTCAAATCAAGCTATCTGAAAACCAGAGTTGTCCGAAAACCAGATGTTTCTATAAGCTTCCATACATCAACTTTAACTGTTACTAAGTGAGTTAAATAACTTAGCAGGTCAATTCAGCTAGGTGCTGCATTGGCACGGTGGCACACCAGGCTAGTTATTGGCCTTGCCCATCGGTCATTCCCCGTGCTCTGAACGACCCCTTGATTTCTAAGGTCTCACTTACCTTATTTTTTTTTCAAATATTATTTCTTTGCTGTTATGTATTTTTTTTCAAAGTTTAATAGAAAAAAATTTATTCACTTGATTTCACGTGTCTCTTATTAATGAAGGTTGCGATTATTTTTCTCCGAAATTCAGCAAGATCCAAAATCTGGCATGGGCTTGGTCTCGAGGCTGCCAGTTTTGAAACAAAGTACCTGTACAGGCATTATTAGGGAGGAAAAATGGGAAATGTAGAGCAAACTGTAATTCTGTTCTCTACTACTGAGAGAGAAATGCTATAATGAGTAACAGAATTGACAGGGTATTTTGTATGACAGTTCTATTTTGGTTTAAAAAAATTTTGACCCTCCTCTCCTGAAAACAGTTACTCGTTGCTGGGTATGAGCCCATGGAATTGTATTCCATTTCCTTTCATTTCGTTTGCCTTTTCCTTCTTTTGTGCTTCCTCTTTCCGTATTTATTCCATTAATTCTTCACTCTTTCTGGAGATTTTATTTAATCTGGCAATCAGAAAATATTTGTTTGGGTTAAATTAAACTGGCACTTGTACACGTTATGATCCCCAGCTGAGGTTACCCCTGGACAAGCCTGATCAGAGAGTGGAACCCAGCTTGATAGATCCTAACTTTTAATTGTTTGTGTAGATAATTGCGGAGCAGCTACTGAACAGAGGCACAGGAGTCAGCTGATGAACTTTCAACAAAAGAATAAAACATTTACTCAACAAGAAAAGATGAATTATATTACAATACCTCTTCACCCACAACTATACGTTTACAGATGTATACAGATTTGTAAGGCTGACACAAGTTACAAAAGCTATCTTTTACTTTAATGGACACAATAAGTACCCAGCCCATGTACACCTATGGCACCCTGTGGTCAGACACACCACACGCTAAAACCAAGTAACGGATGCTGTGGATCTCTCCCCAGACGCTTGTCACACGGTGAGCCGACCAATCTCACTGAATTCCATCCTTCACACGAGGGTTTACAATCTCCACTCTCCAAGACCTCACCTTGGAATCTTCTCCCAAAGCGACACTTTCTCTCAGACACCTTCCATAAGGGTTCACCTCCAGGGTTTCGAACTCTCCTTCAGATGTTCCTCTTCCCTGGTTACCACATTCATTCAAGCTGTCTTCCATGCAACTCTCTCTCACCAACTCAGCCTTAACAGTAAGCCACTGCTTCACATGCCCATAGCAAAGAATTACAGACCTTTGAACCTTTTTGCTTCCTGCAAGCTGTTCTCACTTTAAATCTGAAGCTTGGAGCCGTTCTCTCTGCCCCTCACTCTTAACCTCACTTAACAGGACTTTTTCCCAAGTTCCTGTCCTTCCTTTGGCTACAAGGTCTCCTTTGGGCTTTCCCCTCTTCCATTCTCCTGGATTTTGGGGGTTTTCCTTCGCTTGGGATCTTTTTGTTCTTTTGGGAAATTTGCAGTTCCATCTCCCAATGTCCATTGTCTCTGGGGTCCTAGCTTCAACTGAACTTAAAACTACTATTTCTTTAGTTCTGTGTGGATGTCTGTGGGAGGAACCTGCCTATCTGGCCCCCCTGTTGCTAGGCAACAGCACTATTCTTTCTACTCGTGTGTTTACTTTTAACCTATAGGGGTCGTAACCTTCTCATTAGAAATGCAAGCAGCCTTTTAAAATGAAACTAAACCTCCATTTGACCTTTCTTAACACAGATACAGAAATACAAATCAAACTTAAACTTTAAAGCTAAAACTCATTCCTAACACCCACAAATACAAACATAACTTACTTAAACTATCTCTATTTCCCAACAAACAAATCATCCACCTTTTGTGCCTCAGTATGAAAGGAAACAAGAACTTGTATTTATATAGTGCCTTTAACACAATAAACAAATAAGAATGCAAAATAACGAAATAAGGCAAGAAAAGTGCTCGACAGTTTAATAGTTGTGCCCTTTCCAAAAAATAAGTTCTTATCATATTGGGGAAAGGGTTTTTAAAAATTCATTAACGGGATGTGGGCATCGCTGGCTAGGCCAGCATTTATTGCCCATTCCTAATTGCCCTTGAGAAGGTGGTGGTGAGCTGCCTTCTTGAACCGCTGCAGTCCCCGTGGTGTTGGTACACCCACAATGCTGTTAGGGAGGGAGTTCCAGGACATTGACTCAGCGACAGTAAAGGAGTGGCAATATATTTCCAAGTCAGGATGGTGAGTGGCTTGGAAGGGAACTTCCAGGTGGTCGTGTTCCCATGTATCTGCTAGCCTTGTCCTTCTAGATGGTAGAAATCGTGAGTTTGGAAGGTGCTGCCTAAGGAGCCTTGCTGAGTTCCTATATTGCATCTTGTAGATGGTACGCGCTGTTAGTCAGTAGTGGAGAAAGTGAATGTTTGCGTGGAAGGGATGATCATAAAACATTTGTTTCACATACCAAACAGGCTGAACATTGAGATCCTACTAGACAAGTTATAGGAAGACATGCATTTATATCACTCCTTTCACTACCTCAACATGCCCCAAAGTGCTTTACAGCCAATCAAGTATTGTTGTAATGTAGGAAACTTGCCAGCCAATTTGTGCACAGCAAGCTCCCACAACCAACCATATGATAATGACCAGATAATTTAGTTTTATGAAGTTCATTGAGGAATAAATATTGGCCAGGGCACCAGGGAGAAATCTCCTGGGGACAATCAGGAGGATTTAAAAAAAAACAGGCAGGTTTTCGACTCCTGACAGACACGATATGCTGGAAAGGGCATGTTTTATAGCAAGGAAAAAAAACAGGCTTCCCAAGGAGAAGTTGCATCTCCAACATTCTGCACACATTTGGCCTACAATTTGCACTAAAATATGCCCTTACCCCTCAGCCCCAAAATGTTCTTCCATTTACCTCTGCAGACTCGTCAATGACTACAGTTCGTTGGGTGTAAGCGCCCTCCTGTACGAATTCAACAAATTGTACTTTAAGTCTATTTTGGGACCATTATAGCTTAAGGCTAGAGATTGATCATAGTGCGTCACCATGCAACATTTCACAACCTACCATAACAAGTATGATATTACTCATCTCATTTATCACAGTAGAGGGATTATTTAATTGCCTCATATCCACTCTTTCATCTCTTGCAAGTAGTACTGATAGGTTTACAAAACAAAAAATCTTTTATGGCTGACATTTTCTTTAATGATTGCACGCAGGTACTTTGTCCTTTTACAAACATTTCTTTTTTAAAAAAAATGAGAGTAGGGGACATTGACTGAAACTACAAATAAAAAGTCTAAGGGTCATATCAGGGAACACTTTTTCCACACAAAAACTGGTCAACATAATGAATAGCCTCCAAATAAGGCAGTGGACTAACACGCCTCTGAAACACCTTGGGAACTTTTACTACATTAAAGGCACTACATAAATGTAGGTTGTTAATTGGAAGTGTAAACAATTGCACTGATTACACTGGTAAACAAATCTACTGGTTTAAGAAATAACTGGATGGCACAATGGGAAGACTGCAAGGTATTTCTGGAAAGATAAGCTAAGAGCAAAATGACCTTTCCTGTGCATTCCAATCTTGTGATCACAATTAATGTGAAGATCTGAGAAAACAATGGGCGTTTGTTTCAACACAGTCTGTATGAGAATATCCCATTTTCTTCCAGGCACTACATAATGTGCAGATACAGCCCTTGCGGTGAACGGCGCGGTGATTTCTCCCTGTATATTCTTATTTTTTTTAAAATAAAGGGCATTTTAACTCTATTCAGAAACATGCAAGACTATAACGAGTAAGTCTCTGAATTTTTTTTTTGTACTGTGGCTCTCCCTAGTGGACGGCAATCCTAAAGCAACTTTATGACTATTTAGGGATAAAGCTGTATTCATCACGAATATTTAATACAGGTTGGGAAACAGCACCACGCCCACCAGCAACCCCCCCACCCCCCCTCAACCCCCCCTGCGCCACCCACACCTGCCAACTCACACCTTCACAAGACCCAAACTGTTCAGTTGGTAACTGCAGTGCCTTGTTCAACCAAGAGTATCCCAGACCTGATCCCTAGTTGGTGCCAAGTTAAATTGCTTTTACATTACAAAACCTTTCTCAATCCTAATTTATCTTTGTGTGAAAGAGGGAGAGAGAGAGAGAGAGAGGAAAAAAATCCTTAGAATTTAAAGGAAAAACCTCTCTTCTTATGGTTGGTGATTTGAGGGCTCCAGTTTAGAACTACTGGCTCATATGTGGAGTTTGCTGAGTAATCCAAGGTCAGACACTGGGAAAAGACTGTTTATTTTTACTGGAGCAGATGAAAGAAAATAGCACAAATGCATTTAAGAGGGAACTAGATAAATACACGAGGGAGAAAGAAATTAAAAGATTTGTTGATGGGATGGGAGAAGGCTCATGTGGCGCATAAACACGAGGATTGACCAGCTAGCCCAAGTGGCCTGTTTCTGTGCGCTGTAAATTTTATGTCATTCCATGTACTTGCCTGGCCCTTACAAGTTTACTTTGGAATTGTTGCTAAATGTTAACGAGCCGCATGTTAAAAACTGGAGACCCTGGTACTGTCATAAGTGCATTATAAAAAGCACCATTAGCTGCTCTCAGCAATGATAGTGGGAGGGTTACTCTAACTGGCCTCAGCATTACTGATTTAATGACCCAACAAAAATTAGTTGGGAGTCCCAGTTCTTGATCATGACTCGGTGGTCCTACTGAGCAAGTTCTTATGTGTATTGTTGCGTGGAGATAGGATCAAGCTCAAATAGCTTTCTACCAATTGCTGTTTACCAAAGACAGCCAATGCAACCTTACTCAACCATAATTTATTATCTTTGAGAGAGAGAGAGAGAGAGAGAGAGAAAAATCCTTAGGATCTAATGGAAAAACCTCTCTTCTTATGGTTGGTGATTTGAATGCTCCAGTTTGGAGTCTGTTATACAGAGTCCTTCAGACTAATGTAGTGAGATTATTGTGCTCCTATATAGCATATGCAAACTAAGACTTAATTCTCTTCAGTAGAACCATCTAAAGTACCCTCCGCACCAATGTTGAAAACATTTAGCCAGGAGGATAGCAGCAGTATTTCAGAATAGTCATGCAAAAACACGAAACTTAGTCTCACGTATATTGTTGAAATTTTGCAATTATGTTGAGAAAAAGAGGGGAGGAGAAATTCCCGGTCAAAGATTGGGACATTCCGGTAAGGAGCCAGGATCAATTAGAAACCTGAATTTTTATATTGTTTTACCTGAAAGAAGGGGAGTTCAGGAACAACACAAAGCACTGTGACAATTACATTTTAAGGGCACGGAGTGAAAAAGGGTGTGAAGAGTGTAACATGTTACATTCACATTGTAAAGCTCCCTCCAGCAGCAATCCTGGCTTTGACATGACTGTTGTATTGTAAACAAGGCAGTGTCAAATGTCCACAGCAGCAGAGAATACCACGTATTCCTTTGCTGTCTTGATTTCCAAATTCTCATTCTTGTTTTCAAATCCCTTCATGGCTTCTCCCCTCCCCACCTTCTCTAACCCTGCAATCAAGAAAACTGCACTCCTCCAATTCTAGTCTCTTGAGCATCTCCAGTTTTAATCACTCCACCATTGGCAGCCATGCCTTCAGCTGCCTGAGGAGCCTTGCTGAGTTCCTGTATTGCATCTTGTAGTTGGTACGCACTGCTGCCACTGTTAGTCAGTGGTGGAGGAAGTGAATGTTTGCGAGGAAGGGGTGATCATAAAACATTTGTTTCACATACCAAACAGGCTGAACATTGAGATCCTACTAGACAAGCTATAGGATGACATGCATTTATATCACTCTTTTCACTACCTCAACATGCCCCAAAGTGCTTTACAGCCAATCAAGTGCTTCTGAAGTGCTAGACATTGTGGTAATGTAGGAAACTTGCCAGCCAATTTGTACACAGCAAGCTCCCACAACCAACCATATGATAATGATCAGATAATTGATTTTTGTGATGTTCATTGAGGGATAAATATTGGCCAGGGCACCAGGGAGAAATCTCCTGGGGACAATCAGGAGGATATTAAAAAAAAAACAGGCAGGTTTTCGACTCCTGACAGACTCGTGGGCCGTGCTGCAAAGGGCATATGTCATAGCAAGAGAAAAAAAACAGGCTTCCCAAGGAGAAGTTGCATCTCCAACATTCTGCACACATTTGGCCTACAATTTGCACTAAAATATGCCCTTACCCCTCAGCCCCAAAATGTTCTTCCATTTACCTCTGCAGACTCGTCAATGACTACAGTTCATTGGGTGTAAGCGCCCTCCTGTACGAATTCAACAAATTATACTTTTAAGTCTTTTTTGGGACCATTATAGCTTAAGGCTAGAGATTGATCATAGTGCGTCACTATGCAACAAATCCCATGGTTTAACAACCTACCATAACAAACATGACATTACTCATCTCATTTATCACAGTAGATGGGATATTTAATCGCCTCATATCCACTCTTTCAACTCTTGCAAGGGGTGCTGATGGGTTCACAAGACCCAGACTGTTCAGATGGTAACTGGAGTGCCTTGTTCAGCCAAGAGTATCCCAGGCCTGATCCCTAGTTTGTGCCAAGCTGCCTAGGCCCGAGGCTCTGGAATCCTCTCTGCCTCTACAGCACTTCTTCAAATTTACCTTTTTGAACTTTACAAGCTTTTGGTCACCTTTCCTAATATCTCCTTATGAGGCCTCAGTGGCAAATTTTGTTTGATAATGCTCCTGCGAAGTGCCTTGGGAGACTTCACATTATCATTAGCACTATATCAATGCAAGTTGCTACTGTAGGCACAGGACTATTGACAGCACTTGATACTGAAAGGATCCATTTTCTTAGGGCCTTGAGTAGGCAAACTGGGGCCTACCTGACAGACTTTGAACTCCCACCCTGCAATGGGCTGAAAATGAAAATCCTGATCACAACTTTAAATCAACTCTGCATGTCCAAGCTCATATTTGTCCAATACCTAACTCAGTCTGTGGTTTGGAACTATGTCAATGTCATCAAGAGTTTCATCCCAGATGACACTCAAAAGGCTGCTGAATACCATCTGGAAGTGTGAATGGCATGGATTGCAAAATATCAAGAGCCGAAACAAACCAATGTACAGAGAGTATACAGAGAGGGGAAAAGAAAGAAAGCGAGATTGCCTTTTCTCTCTTCGTTCCCATTTAAACAAGAATTTTTTTGACATACAGCCCCCAACTTTTACAGTGGGCGCATCAGTATTGACACAATTAGGCCTCTATAAACATTGACCAGTAAGGTCATGATAGGTTGGTTGAAAGTACTTTCCTCAATTACCAAAAACAGGGCTCACCATTTATGGAGTCTCCTCAATGCTCATGAAAGAGTCCCTTGGGTAAATTATTTCCTGTGCTTAGGTGATTCAGTGACAGATTCTCTCTGTCCATCACAGGACTGATCCGAACTTGAATACTTTAGAGCCAGAGAGAGAGAGAGAGAGAGAGAAAATGGGAACTTGGAAATCCATCACCATTCCTTTGTCGTCGTTGTACAAAATTCTGGAACTCCTTTCTAACGGGACTGTGCGAGTATCTTCACCAGACAGACCACAGCGGTTAAAGAAGGCAGCTCGCCACTGCCTTCTCAAGGGCATTTAGGGATGGGCAATAAATGGTGGCCTTGCCAGCAACGTTGGCATTTCATGAATGAATCATTTTTTCAGATAAGGAAAGCAAGCAAGCAGCTGACTGGTTTCGAATTCTGTTCCCATGGTTACTCCTTGATCAACTAACCAATTGGAGCAATTGTAGTGCAGCATCTTCTTTTTCACCCAGTGGGTAGAATATTTAATTGCCTCGTATCTGCTCTTTCGTCTCTTGCAAGGAGTGCTGATAGGTTCACAAAACAGTGGAGATTCTTTCCAGTACAGTACTGTGCAGAGAATTGGTTCCCGGTCCAGCAAACCCTCCCTTTTAAAATTCCCATCTTTCTTTTCAAATTACTCCACTGCCTCACCTCTACATTGTCATGAACAGCGGATCATATCCCTGAATCACTTACAGACTTATTGAACTTTTAAGCAAGACTTTTAAAAAACTTTTAAAAAGGACATACAGGCAAAAGCTGACTGAGACTGTAAAGTAACCACTTGCTGCAAAATTCCGATGTGGATTACTTGACTAACTAGTCCAGAGAAAATGGAATGTCGCACCTAAATAGTTGTGACACGGCCTACTTCAGACAGGGGCACCTCAAAGGAAAAGATGCAATGCAAAAAACTGAACTGTAATCTCCTGTGGTTGCATAGATAATGAAGGCTAATTATCATCTCAGCAGAAACCATTTCCTGTGAGTTATATCCCAGACTGAGGACATGATGCAAGTTGAAAAGAAAGCAGATCTGGGCGAAAGGCATGTTTGTTTTTTTTCCCTTTCAGGAATACGCAAGAAAAGGGGTTAAAAAGCCAACTGCAACCCTAGTTCTGTGTGCTAGTTTTGGTGTTCCAGGCCTGGTGTGCAAGGATGTGCTGTGAAGGTTACGGCTGAAGAACATCAAAAAGGCATCCCTGCACTTGTAGGTAAAAAAAAGTCCTCTCTCTCTAATTGCTGGAAGAATCTCCAAACCCACTGTTCAACTGCCAAAGTCAGCTCTACCAGAATCACCCAACTTAACACTGCACCACTGCCACCTACTCCTCATGGACAAACCGAAGGGCTGATTCATATATCTTTTAAACTTATTTTTGGACTCAATTTCGCATTTCTAATCTGTGTGTATGCGTGTTGCGTTTTTATTATTTTTTCTCATGTTTAGTAACTAATAAACTCACTCTTTCTTTGACTCAAGAACGCCTGGCTAAATAGGCTCCTTTTAAAACATAAATACATTGGGACTGGGAAAAAGTATCCACGAGGGAAGGGATCCTTTTTAAATTAACTTTGTTGTGACCAACCCAAGGGGGTTGGATAAAGAAGGGGAGCCAGTTCATCCATCCTACCCAGGAGCATAACAATTTGGGGTACCTTGTCCGGGGTCATAACAAATTGGGGGACCTCACCCAGGGATCGGTCGTAACGACATACCTCTGTACCCTCCTCCGGCCTCCAAGATCTTTGCACGCCTCCCACTCTGGCCTTTTGTACACCCTGGTTTTAATTCCTCCACCATTGGCGGTTGTGCCTTCAGCTAGCTAGGTCCTAAGCTCTAGAATTCCCTCCTTAAGCCTCTTCCCACTCCTCTACCTCTTTCCTTCTTTAAGATGCCCCTTAAAAGCAGCCTCTTTGACCAAGGCTTTGGTCACTTGTCAAAATATCTCCTTATGTAGCTAGCTCAGTGTTTAATTTTCTTTGCTAAAACCCTCCAGCGAAGCAGCTGTGGACAGTTTACAATGTTGAAGGCGCTACATAAAGACAAGTTGCTTTTTGACATTTCCAAAAATAAAACCAAGTCTTGCCCTTAACAACTTTTAATGCAATTGAATCCATAATGCATGGAAAACAACTAGGGAGTCAGGTCTGGGCTTAATGATTGCGCTAGAAGCAAACATTTACAAGGAGAACTGTGGAATATACCAGTCATTCCTTCGCAGACAACACGCTAAATAACCTCAACATCTGCAAATTCAAATACTTTCGGTCTAATGCACGGTCACTCACCATGCTGCGGCTTTCTGTTCTGTCTCAGTCGCGGTGGCCATTTACCAATAGCGAGGGCTTCCTCCAAGTGTTAAAAACTCCGGCATCCGAAATGCAAGCCCCATGGGATTTCAGAAGGAGGAACAGTGAGTGTTACGGTGCATTAGTTCACCTCCTCACAGGCAAGAAGCTAGAGCCACGGCTTCGCATCGATCCAGAGGCGCATTACAAGCAGAGGCTCCTCTCAGCCGCTGTCAAAACTCTCTTCCTCTTCCCGGTCGCTTGTCGTTTTGCGTTGCGATGTTAAACTTTGAAGTTATACCGGTTCAGTCGCCCTGCTCCCACCCTTCATACCCACAGCCACTCCTCCCAGATTGTTGGCTCTCTTGCTGGTTGGCAGTTCTGCAGCAAAGCATGAATTGGTTTACTCAACTCTGCTGGTAGCAGGGGGAGGAGAGAAAAGGGGAAGGCGGATTTCCCAACCAGCGAACCGAGGTCTTTCCAAGGATGCTGTTCTGGACTGGTCTACTCGCTGTGCAACTGTGTGATTATTCTGTGCTTCTCCAGAGCAGAGGCACACTCCTCCTTACCCACCATTTCCTGGGCATTTCAAGAAAAGGACAAACTGGAAGTAAAGTCTACCCAGGGAATTTGCTGTTGCCACGTTGATTTATTACCTAGGAGCATCCACATTAGGAGCAGGAGTAGGCCATTCAGCCCCTCCAGCCTGCTCTGCCATTCAGTGAGATCATGGCGTGATCTGATACCAAAGCAGAAAATGCTGGAAAAACTCAGCGGGTCTGTGGAGAGAGAAACAGAGTTCCCCATTCTGAACCCACCCAACGTGACTTCTTCAGAACTGGCTGATCTGATCTGATTGTGGCCTCAACTCCACATTCCTGCCCACTCCTAGGCAGAATCTTCTGTACGCATGCGAAAGAGCGCAGGCCCCGACTCTCCCTCCTTCCCCCTGCCCGCACAGGTAACGCCGAGCGCTTCCGGGTGCGCGTCACGCTGGGCGGGCCAATAAGGCCCACCCGCGTAAAATGGTAGCTCGCAGCCGTACGCAGGCGGCGATCGGCCCCACGCCCGCCGATGCCCACTCCCGACCGGCCTGCCCAATGGGGAGAAAATTCTCCCCCTAAATCCTTTGACTTCCTTGTCAGTCAAGCCTCTATCTACATATGCCTTGAAAATGTTAATTGACCCTGCCACCACCGCTTCCTGGGGAAGAGAGTTCCAAAGACTCATGACCCTCTCAGAGAAAAAGTTTCTCCTCATTTCCTTCTTACTTGGGAGACCTCTTATTTTTAAACTTGGTCCCCTAGTTCTAGCCTCTCCCACATGGGGAAACATCCTTTTAGCATACACCCTGTCAAGGCCCCTCAGGATCTCATGTTTCAATAAGACCACCTCTCAATCTTCTAAATTCCAATGGATACAGACCCAGCCTGACCAACCTTTCCTCATATAACCACCCGCCTCCAAATCCTAGCTATCAGTCGAGTGAACCTTCTCTGAACTGCTTCTAACGCATTTATATCCTTTCTTAAATAAGGAAACCAAAACTGTACACAGTACTCTCGATGTGGTCTCGCCAAAAGTTTAAAGCTTCTCTCCTTGCTTTCTCAGGCATCTCTCACTTGCATCTATTTTCTGGGCATATCTAAGTTTAGGATCCACGTTTTAACTTACTATTCCTGCTGTCAAACACTTGGAGTTAAGCAGCACTTTTTTGTGCCCCACATCTTTCAGCTCTACTTCACTCCTTCACTCTTTCCCCTTATTTCAAATTTAACATTTCTATCAGTCTCCACTACTTGGTTCCCCTTCCTTCACCTTGAAAATCATATATATAATTCAACACCTATTACTATTTTTAAAACAGCACCTCAGCAAGGACCACATGACATGATGCTATATACCAGAACAATCTTAAAATGCCAAGCTCTCCTACGCTGCAACCTGAAACTAACAGGTAATGACTTCAATTCAGTTGCATTTATATGACGCCTTTGACATAGTAAAGCACTCCAAGTTATCAATCATAACTGAGGTTTTAAGGAGTGTCCTTGAGAGAGAGAGAGCTGGAGAGATTTAGGGAGGGCATTCCAGGGCTTTGTGTAAAAGGAATGCCACGAGGTGTTACACAGATAAGCACAGGTAATGGGCAGCAAGTGACGGTGTGAGAATTAACTAGGAAAGCTTGGCTGGAGGAGGTGGATTTTGAGGAGATTTATTTTTGAAAAATATACTTTATTCATAAAATATCTGGAAGAACATTACAAAACATTTCTAAATCGCCATCACAAAAAGTGCAATCAGATTCAACTTTTACACATGGATCACGAAGAGCTTCAATACAATCAATGAATATTACAATCATTCCAATATGGTCATTACAGACAATCAGACAGTACAATGGTATTGGAGTTATCAACATACATCATGCTGCACTCTGAGGTACTTCAATACAATTATAATACAATTAGTATTCAATGCATACCTTCATTGTGAGCCACACAGCCCGAGAGGTCTATACAATTCCCAGCCCCTCGGTGCGCTATGACAGAAAGGTCTTACACAGCGACCTTTCCCCATTGCGCCTTTGCGAAGATTATAGAGGTGGAAAGTATCACAGAGACAGCTAAAGGATCTGCCACAAAAGGTGGTGCAAAAGGTGGATAGTGAATAGAAAGTAAGAATCAAAGTGCACTTGGGAGGGGCTATAGGACATGAAGATTATATTATAACAATAGAATGAAGCTAGGCTGTGGGAGACAAAAGGCAAAGATTATAAATGGAATGTACTGTAGATGAAGAACCAGTGCAAGACTTGCAATCTCTGTAACAGTCCCACTGGAAGTGTGAATAAGCGCCCAACAATGTGAGAATCTCACAGAGAGAAGGATAGAAGGGAATTGGGGAAATCCTAAAATAAAATTTTAAACATATTTGTATTTATATAGCACTTCAATGGCCTCAGGACACCCCAAAGCACTTTACAGTCAATAAAGTACTTTCTGAAGTGTAGTCACTGTTGTGGGAAATTCTGAAGCAAATTTGAACACTGTAAGCTCCCACAAACACCAGAGATAACAACCACAGAATCTACTTCAATGATGTTGGTTGAGGGATAATATTTGAGCGGGGAAAACTTCACTGCCCTTTGAAACAGTGCCATGTGATCTTTTCCAACCACCCACAAGGTCAGATAGGGACCTCTGTTTAACATCTTATCTGAAAGACACCACTTCCAACAGTGCAGAACTCCCTCAATTACCGCACTGGGAATGCCAGTCTTGATTCAATGGTCATGTCTCTGGAATGGGAGTTGAATCCACAACCTTGGGAGGCAGGAGGGCTGAGCCACAGCTGACACCTAAGAAAATAAATTAATATTAAAAAATTGTTAAATCAAGTGCAATGGAACAATTTGCATCACCCAGCACTCTCACCCATTGCTACCCTTCAAATTGAGCAGGCCATTCAGCCCCAAACTTTATACTAGCCCCCAACTACTCCAGCAGCATCACAGAATGGTTACAGCACAGAAGGCCATTCCGCCCATCACATATGTGCTGGCTCTCCAAAGGAGCAATTCACATAATGCCTCTCCACCACCCTCTTCCCACAACCATGCACATTTTTCTTGTTCAGATAATAATCCATTTCCCTCTTGAATGCCTCCGTTGACCCTGCCTCCCCCACACTTGCAGGCAGTGCATTCCAGGGCCTAACCACTCACTGCATGAAAAGGCTTTTCCTCATGTCACCATTGCCCCTTTTGCCAATTACCTTAAATTTGTGCCCTCCTGTTCTTAATCCTACCACCAATGGAAACTATTTCCCCCCACCCCCCCCATCTACCCTGTCCAGGGCCTCATAATTTTGAATACCTCTAACAAATCTCCTCTCAGTGTTCTCCAAGGGAAACAGTGGCAACTTCTCCAATCTATCTACATAACTGAACTTCTTCATCCCAGGGATCATTGGAGCATGAATAGGCCATTTGGCCTCTCGAGCCTGCTCCAGCATTCAACTAGATCATGGTTGATCTTCTACCTCAATGCCATCTTCCTGCATTATCCCCTGTCATTGGTATCTAGAAATCTTATCAACCTCTGCTTTGAACATCCTTAATGGCCAAATCTACACAGCCCTCTGAGGTAGAGAATTGCAAAGGTTCACCACCCTCTGGCTGAAGATATTCCTCCTCATTTCAGTCCTAAATGGCCTACCTCTTATTCTAAGACTGTATTCCCTGGCTCTAGATCCCCCCCACCCCCAGCCCGGGGGAACATCCTTCCTGCCTATACCTCGAAAGAATTCTGTACACTTCAATGCAGTCACCTCTCATTCTTCTAAACTTTAGAGAATACAGGCCCAGTTTGCGAAATCTCTCCTCAGAGGACTGTTCTCTTGAATCTTTTCTGCAGTCTCGCCAATGCCTTCACCTCCTGCTCTTGATGGTGTGGTACTCAGAACTGCACCCAATGAGGCCTGACCAGCGTTTTGTACAGGTTTACTGTAAAATCCTCACTCTTGTACTCAATGCCCCTGTTTGTAAACCCTAGGATGCCATATGCTCGAAACGTCAACTGTATCCCTCTCCGCAGATGCTGTCAGACCTGCTGAGTATTTTTTTCCAGGTATTTTTGTTTTTGTTCCATATGCTTTATTAGCCACTCTCTCAACCTGTCCTGCAACCTCCAATTATTTAAGCACATATACCCCAGGTCTCTATACACATGCACCCACTTACAAATAAACCCTTTATTTTATATTTTTTTTTCCCCCAAAATGAATGACTTCACACCATTAGCAGAGCAGAAATAATACAACCCATTCCAGTCCTCATCTCCCTCCCTCTCAAACATCTCTAACACCATAGGAAAAATCAACTGCCCTCATTTATGGTTAATCCCTGCTCCCCCTCCCGCCATCTTAGGTCACCCCACCCACTTCATTCACGTCGAGCTTCCCCCACTGGGAGAACAGCTGCAGGTGCTTCTGGGCGGAGGTCAGGCGACGTCGGATACGCAGTGAGGTCACCCAGGTCACGTGAGCGCGGTCCCGCAGCCGTTGTCGGTGCCTCACCCAAGATGGCGGCGGCTGGGCGACGCGGCCCCGATGCCGTCGGCGACGCCACACTCAAGATGGCGGCGGCAGGGAGAACTGAGGGAGGGACGGTTAAAACCGTTTGGAGCGCGGCCTGGTGCAGGGTTTGCTTTAAAATGGACCTGGTATATTTGAGTTAGTTGTGGGGGTTTTTTTTTGTTGTTGGTAATTTTGTTTAATACTTTAAAGCAATGGATGTAACTCCTATTTAGCATTTCCCCTTTGTGTGCAAGAAGCGTTCGCTTTCTCTTTACGGTATAACTCTTTTGCATTATTTGAGGAGGCGAATCCGAAGATTTTAAGGCATATTTTAGAAGTTATTTGTGGGAGGTTTTGTATCTTATGTGCGGGCACTGGGCAGATTCATTTGCCTCAGCATCAACTTCAAGCTGGAATCAGGGTTGCCAACCCTCCCGGATTGCCCTGGAGCCTCTAGGAATGAAGGATTAATCTACTGGGCGTTGCTATGAGCAGATGCCGTAGAGAGAAAAGAAATCCTCGGCTTTTTAAAAAAAAATATTCTTTCAACGCTTTTCTATAGCTAATAGCTTTAAGTTATATTGGTGGGAATTGAACTGGGTGGGTGGGTGAGATGGGAAGTCATGCAATCACTTGTCCAGGACTGAGTGCAACCGGAGTTGGCAACCCTATGAAACCAGAGTATGAATTTCCCCCATCTGTAGATGAAAACAATTCACAAAACGTCTGTCCCTGATCCAGGTGATGAGTGAAGTGTCCTAATGTAAGAAACTGAGCAGCCAATTTGTGCAGTGCTAATGAGCAGATAAACTTTACATTGAAGCAAACTTTACATTGCAAGGGGGCATTGCAGTTTTGACACCCTGATTAAATTTTAAATGTGCAAATTTATTTAATTTGGCCAGAATGCACATAGGCCACTATTTGAACATGAGACTGCTGGCTGACCCAACTTTTAAAGTTTTGAGTTCGCACTCTGAAACCAAACCTATTGTTAAGGCAAATAAAGCACCTCTATCAAGGGGAAGTAGCTGAAATGGTTGGGTCAAGAACGATTGATTCCCTGACAAACTGTTACCGCGAAGGCAGGTTTTTGACAGACCGAATCATTTGCCTTTTGTGGTTAGGTGTGATTCCAGTCTCATTCAGGTGGGGTTGCCAGCCCTCCAGGTTTGTGCTGGAGTCTCCAGGAATGGAAGATTAATCTGCTGGACACTGCTGTAAAGCAGCTCTGGGAGAAAAATCATAGGAGCCCTAAAAACAAATTTCTGCTTTTTTTTTCCAATTTCTTTCGACATTTTTGACTCCTAGTTATAAAAGTTATCTGTCGAGGGAAAAGACTGTTTACTGGGCGGGGCAGTTAGAGTCAGGAGATCAGGTAGTGAAATTTCCAGGTATATGTCCAGCTAGAGTTGGCGACCCTACATGTAGATTTTCTCTCTTTGGTCTCTGTTGTTACAATTTTGCTAAAATTCCTTAGTGATATACTTGATTGAATGCTGCCTTAATGTGAAGTGTGGTAATCCTCACTTTTATCCTGTGCTTTAGTGTGCATTTTCAAAAGATAGGAGCAAAGGGGAACAACTATAATTCCCTTTGCAAAGTTTGCATGTGGCTTAAATGGTGGTGCAATTATTGATTCTATAATTAATTTAATAGCTGTTTAAGGTAGCAGTTAGTAAAAGTAGAATGCTGGGTGCTTTGAAATCAAAAGTTAAGTTCCTCTCCTTTGTTCTCTGTGCATTACACAATTTCTGGTCAATGGGAGGATGAATAAAGAAATTCCGTTCTTTGTATCATGGTAACAGAGTGCAAATATGTAATTATATCAAATGTCAAATTCACTCATCAAATGAAAAAGATAAATACCTATCTAAAAGTTTGTGCAATAAATGTATTTCATTTTCTGCAATTTAGTAACGTTAGAACTGATTATTATATTTCTTTTAGGAGAGGAGACTCCTAGTTGAAAGGAACCAAGTACCTTGCTACTGGGGTAATTTTATCATAAAGCTTCCATTCGAAGATGAATAAAAACATAGGGGTGTATGAAGAGCCAGCGGATATCGCTAAGCAGCAGGAACAGCATTATCATCTTCTCTCTCAGCTACAGAGTCTGGTCAAAGACTTATCAAGGTAGCAGAATGTTGAATTCAGACATTCCAAGATTCAGTTTTAGGCTATTCCTGCAATCTTGCTGAAAATCTCTGAATAATGTACCACATTTTATGATAAACCAATTCCCTCCTTTTCAACTGTACTGGAATGCCTTATGCTACTCATTTTTAATGATTTATAAATTTCAGCTGCTTTACTTTAAAAATCGACCAACGAAGCATGAACTTGGTCATTTCTTTCTTTAAATAAATTTAAGTAATTTTGTGCTTCAAGACTTGCACACAAAATCAAGGCTGACACCCGTGTGTAGTACTGAGGAAGCACTGCATTGTTGGAAGTGCTATCAGTCAGCTGAAATGTTAAACTAAGACCCTGTCTGTCCTCTCAGGTGGACGTAAAAGATTTTATGGCACCATTTGGAAGAAGAACAGAAGTATCCCCAGTGTCCTGGCCAATATTCATCCCTCAATTAGCATTACTGCAGATTATCTGGTCATTGTTTCCGGGAGCTTGCTGTGTACAAATTGGCTGCCATGTTTCCTACACAACAGTGTCTGCCCTTCATCGACAGTAAAGCACTTTGGGACATGCTGTGGTTGGGGAAGGGGATATACAAGTGCAAGTTTTTTTTCAAAAAGTACCTAAAAACCTATTTGGCACTTTCCAGCTCTGCGTTTTTGAATCTTGTTTGATACACTTTACTGAATTATTATTCCTAAATGTTGTCTCATCGTACAATTCAATTTAAAGTTGAGACATAATTGATTATTGATTTCAAAGTGCATGTCATGAATCCCTTTTGGAATCTGCATAAAAAGATCAGTTGAGTAAATAAACCTTAAAAACATCCCCATATACAAAGCCCGACCCCCCTCAAGCACAGAATAGTTTAGTCAGTGAAGGAAGCTAATTTTTGTTTTCATTTTCATCATGCTGCATCCTCAGGAATCCAGTCGCTTTCCTGGGTGGAAATAATTTGAATGATTGAGGTATTTAACAGGCCCATCCTCAACTGGTGTCCTTCAATTGAATTATATTCTCCACTCTAGGATGTTGATTCGAATACTCGGATGTGGGTGATAATTAATTGCAGAAGTCGTCCCCTGCACCTTTGGTTAGAGTGATGCATGGTGCAATTCCATCAAATAGATTTGAAGTTACTTTTGAATACATTTGAAGTTACGGCATGCCAGTGACCTTTGAAGCCTGAATGAGTCCGTGTTCCACATGGACATAGAACTTGAAAGGTTTCAGCCTTATTTCATTAACTGAAGATGTTCCTCAACGTCTGGCTGCACTCCAGTCCCAAGCTCCTCATCTTCAGCCACTTAGTGTGGGGTTCAGCAAGTTGTGGAACCTCCTGTTGAGCTGCTCCAGGTCCTGACCAAAGTAGCCATCCACAACTTGGATGCGGCCTGTTGGGTGGTCACTGCCTGATCATCTTCTGTGGTTTTGTTCAAGCCTGGTTGGCCCTGAAGATGGAGTACACGGTGTCTGTTGGCACCCTTGAGGCCTTCCATGATTCATGGGCACTGGAGGTGGCTTGGTGGATAGGGAATATGATATTCAAGTTCTAAATTTCCTTTGTTTTTGTTTGAGTTTTTTAAATTAGTTGCACCCTTTTTTCTTAAAAAGGGCACTTTTTGTTAGTTTTTTTCATTTGATGACACTGGACAACCAGTGTCTCCTTGTTTAATTAAAGGAGGAGAAAACAAGCAAGTTAACTTTCCAGGGCAGCAACTTCCATCAGAATTGAAAAAGAATTACAGATGAGTGGTATTGAAAAAGGAATAGACAATGGTACAACAATGGTAAGGAGCGTAAAATACACATATTCTGATTTTCTTAAAAGTATTTTATTTACTTCCCATTGTCTCGTGTTACTGCCAGTTCAGCCATTTAACCTTTTTCACATGGAGCATTTTAAAGGTCATTCCACTACTCTCTCACTCCCATCTCATGCTTTTGACCTTCCCTTTCTAATCCTTTTTTATCTGTACTTTTTGCCAACTACTCCTGAGATGCTAACGTGTCTGTTCTTTCCACAGACCCTGACTGATCAGAGGTTCGCTTTCTTGTAATGGCTTTTTTCTTTCTTCCAATTTTAGCTCATGCCAACAGCGTTTGTCCTACGATATACTAAGTAACCTGGCCTTGGCTTTGATCGATGGCACTGTCTTTGAGATTGTTCAGGGTTTGCTTGAGATTCAGCATCTGACAGAGAAAAACCTCTACAACCAGCGTCTGAAATTGCACAGTGAGCACAGAGGTAGGACTGCTGTGTCTGTCCCAGACTGAAAACCAGACTTTAACAGATGAAAAGGGAGGAGGGATATAACCTTGTTCTAAAATGTGGTTCTACTTAAACATCAAATAAAGATTATTCTGTCTTTGCTATAGAGGATATAAAAATCATTCCAGTAACAGCTGTAAATCAGGAGGTGGAAGGGAGAGGGGAACTTGGTGAAATTACAATCACTAGGGAAGTGGTACTGAGCAAACTGATGGAGCTGTGGGCTGACAGTCTCTGGGTCCTGATGGACTTCATCATGGGGTCTTAAAAGAGGTAGCTAATGAGGTAGTAGAGGCATCGGTGTTAAAATTCCAAAATTCCCTAGATTCTGGAAAGATTCCATCAGACTGGAAAGTAGCAAATATAACCCTTATTCAAGAAGGGAGGGAGGCTGAAAACAGGAAACTGTGGGCCAGTTAGCTTGTCTGTCGTGGAGAAGGTGTTAGAGTCGATCTTTAAAGAGGTCGTAGCTGAGCACTTAGGAAAAACACAAGGTAAACCAGGAAGAGTCAGCATGGTTTTGTGAAATGGAAATCACGTTTAAGCAATTTATTGGAGTTCTTTGAAGGAGTAACATGTGCTGTGGATAAAGGGGAGCCCATAAATGTACTGTACTTGGATTTCCAGAAGGCATTTGATAAGGTGCCACATCAAAGGTTATTGCGGAAAATAAAAGCTCTTGGTGCAGGGGGTAACATATTATCCTGGGTAGAGGATTGGCTGGCTGGCAGAAAACAGAGTTTGCATAAATAGGTCTTTGTCTGATTGGCAGGATGTGACTAGTGGAGTCCTCCAAGGGTCTGTGCTGGGGCCTCAACTTTTTACAATTTACATCAATGATTTAGATGAGGGGAATGAAGGCATGGTAGCTAAATTTGCAGATGACACAAAGGTAGGTAGGAAAGTGTGTTGTGAAGAAGACACGGGTTTGCAGATGGATATAGATAAATTGAGCGAGTGGGCAAAAAATCTGGCAGATGGCAGACAATGTGGGAAAATGTGCAGTTGTTCACTTTGGCAGGATGAATAAAAAACAGAGTATTACTTAAACAGAGAATGACTACAGAATTCCGAGGTGCAGAGGGATCTAGGTGTTCTCGTGCACAAAAAGTTAGTATGCAAGTACAGCAAGTAATCAAGAAAGCTAATGGAATGCTATCCTTTATTACAAGAGGAATTGAACATTAAGTATGTTATGCTTCAGTTATACAGGGCATTGGTGAGACAGCATCTCAAATACAGTGTGCAGTTTTGGTCTCCTTATTTAAGGAAAGATGTAAATGCATTGGAGGCAGTTCAGAGGAGGTTTTCTAGATTGATAATTAGAATGAGCAGTTTGTCTTATGAGGAAAGGGCTTGTTTCCACTGAAATTTAGAAGAGTGAGGGGTGACTTGATTGAAGTATATAAGATCCTGAATGGCCTTGACAAAGTGGGCGTGGAAAGGATGTTTCCTCTGGTGAGTCGAGAACTAGGAGCCACTGTTTTTAAAATTAGGGGTCGCCCTTTTAGGACAGAGATGAGGAGAAATTTTTTCTGAGAGTTGTGTGACTTTGGAACTCTGCCTCAGAAGGCAGTGGAATCAGGGTCACGAACACTTTTAAGGCAGAGGTGGATTGATTCCCTTGCTTCACAAGAATCTAAGGTTATTGGGGGTAGATGGGAATGTGGAACTCGAAACACAAAACGATCATCCATGATCTTGTTGAATGGCGGAGCAGGCTCGATAGACCGAATGGCCTACTTCTCCTATTTCGTATGTTCGTATTGGCAAAAACAGCTAGTGATGCCGGGACCACTAATGTTACTATTTTAAAAATTATTTAAAAGTTGTCTAGTGGAACCGAAATATCGGCAGTGTTTCGGATTACCAGCCTGCTGTGCCTCAGGCCTGTTCCATCATATCAGTCTTCACCAGACCATTGCCATATCCCTCTTGATGGCAGTTTGAGCACAGTAACAGCAGAGACACGGGGCCAACTCACTTGGAAAGCCTATGATAGGGCGAGGCTGAACAAATAAATAATTTTCTGCTACTTCATGAAAATTTAAAACAACTATTTGCATTTATATCGCATTTTTATGTTGTAAAATCTCCCAATGCAACTCTCAGAAGCATTATCCATCAAAACCTGACATTAAAATAGCTGATCTACGGATGCGTTGTTTATGCTGTTGCAGTGGTTATGATGCACTATAGGGTTTATTTAATTTGTAAGAAAGGCTTCACAGTTCGCAAGTGGATCTGGGAACAACCACTCTCCCCTAAAAAAAAAGAGTTCTTTACAATAACTTGTTTCTTAAATTAAAATTTTGGGAAGAAAATATTTCATCAATACTGTTTTTGCTCTTAAGCCCTTAAACAGGAGCTGCTGAGAAAACACAAGGAGGCACTACAGAACTGCAAGAGCCACAACCTCGCAGTGCTCAGAGCTGCACAGCAAAGGGAACTTGAGGTAAGAGAGTTAAGATAAACTGCTTTCAAAATAGCTTTAATCCTTTCACCAATCTTTTCTGATTTGTCTACTGTTTTAGCACAGTATGATGTAGTTTCCAGGGATTTGCTTTTCTAATTCATGAGTCATATTCAGTTTCTGTACATGACTTTGTGGAATGGTCTGTATATGTTAAGTGGTAATTTTAAGATAACATACATAAAACACCCAGGGTAATGGAATAAGGCTTCCAAGGTAGTTCCAATATTTGTTCAGATGACGGTATAAATCACAGTTTATTGATACTCCCTGAAATGTGTCATGACACTGGAAAATGTCACTCTGTATTTCTGTTTTCATTTTTAATACAGTTTAAATGCTTATTCCTAAATTATACACTGTATTGAATATATTCCAAATGTTCAAATTTGGCCACTTATAATCAGACACTAGGATTTCAAGTGGTTGTGAACAGAGAGCTGTCTCCAGGCTGTCAAAGGACTTAAAACCTATACCAGCTCTGACAGGGAGTCTGGCCATTGTAAAACACCAGGGAAATAGGCAAATATAATTTTTCCCCACCCAAGATTGCTAAGGTTGTACAAACAAAGGCTTGACTTCTTCCCTTACCATCAACATAAATTTGGGGTAGAGCCAGTGATTTTCTTTTCTCCTGTCCTTAACTTTACCAGTCTGAATCTCTCTCACATTTTTCTAGGCCTTGGAGCAGAGAGTTAAGGATGAGCAAAGGATGATGGATGAGAAGATAGTCTTGGAGCTGGATCAGAAAGTTATTGACCAGCAGAACACACTGGAGAAGGCTGGTGTTCCAGGATTTTACATTACTACAAATCCACAGGTGAATCCATTCATAAAGATATATTATATATAATCCTTTTTGTCACTTTTTGAGTCTTTCTAATTGGTGTAAAATGTAATTGACAAGCATTGAACCAAAAGGAACAGATACATTCACTATTACACTTCCAAAACCTGATTAAGCCTTAGCTCCAAATTTATGCATCAGTAATGTTTGTGTATTCAGGTAATAGCTGAAGGTGGGGAGAGGGTGCTCAAATGGCAGAATGAGCAATTCTGCTGAGAGGACTTGATGGACCTCTGTTGCCAAGCTGCATATCCATAGGCTCACTTTAAGCAATACCTCAAGAAATCCACCAGTGTATATGTGTGCTATGTCTGGTATTTTAAAGCAGAATTATCAGTGTTACTTCTGCATTCCTATTGGCAGTGAGTTTATCCTATGCTGTGAAATTGAGCTGTATGGAGCTGAAAGGTCCCAAGTTCAGTACTATTCTGCTGAATTAGTTGATGGCAATAGCAATGTTGCAATTGGTCCCATTGGCCCTCAGTTAGGGAGGGAGAAAATATGCCTTGGTTTGCGCTCGCTCTTGCTATTGAGCAGCCTTTGTTGGAAGTGCATATATATGCGGAGAGAATCTAGGTTTAGCTGGGATTCTTCCCTTTGGTCAGTTAGCCTGCCAACATTGAGGTTAATGTTAGAGTTGAACTACCTGCTGGAGTCAGGCCAGTAGTTGAATGGCTGCTTTCAGTATTGGGTGTCAGGAGTTAGCACAAGTGATGTGGTTTATTTGGGATAGCTGTAAGATATAAACTTCTACCCTAAATTTAAACTGGTTAAAGGAAGAGGTTTTTTTAAATATACGATATAGTTAAGTTTGGTCAAGTCAGGCCTTTATACATACTACCTTTCAAAAAGGAATTGGATAAATATTTGATGGAGAAAAATTACAGGATATGGGGAAAGAGTCAGGGAGTGGAAATAACTGGATTGGTCTTCGAAATAATGAGCACAGACTAGATGGGCTGAATGAGCTTATTCTATGCTATACTATTGTATTATTTTATGCTTGAATATACTAATCGTTACATAGTATTCACAGCAAAGAAACAGGCCATTCAGTCCAATAGATTTGTGTTGGTGTTGAAGCGTCACATGAGCTGCCCCCTCCCACCCCTTTCATTTAGTCCCATCTAATTTTCTTTCTGTTCCTTTCTCCCTCATTTGTTTATCCAGTTTCCTCATAAATGCATCTATGCTATTCTCCTTGACTTGTCCTATTGTAGCAAGATCTGCACTGTAACCTTTTTGAAGTAGGGTCTCCTAAATTCCCTATTGAATTTATTAGTGACTATTTTGTATTTATGGCCCAAAGTTCTGGTCTCGACGACAAGTGGAAGCATCTTTTCTACGTCTACCCTATCAAACTCTTTTATAATCTTTAAAATCTCTATCAGGTCACCCCTCCTCACTCTTCTTTTCTAAAAAAGAGCCACAGCCTGTTCAATGTTTTCTGATGGGTGTAACTTCACAGCACTGGTATCATTCTAGTAAATCTTTTTTGCATCTCCTCCAATGCCAGTACATCCTTTTTATAGAGGCCAGAAGTGTTTAGAGTACCCCATGGTCTAACAAGGTTCTATACAAATTTAACTTCTCTGCTTTTCAACCCAGCCCCTGTAGAAATTAACCACAGTGCTTTGTTTGCTTTTCTTAATGGCCTTATTAACCTGTGTCACTATTTTTAGTGCTTTATGTGTCTGTAGCTCCCGGATCCCTCTGTTCCTCTACTCCATTTACCTACTTACTTTTCAAAGAGCATGTGGCCTCTTTATTCTTCACCCCAAATTGTATCACATCACACTTATGTTGAGTTTGATCTGGTTCACCAACTACTTTTGGATATTTTACTTCCTAATGATAGGAAGAACATTTCCCAGTCCACACCAGTGTCAAGAAATCCCAAATTAGATACCGGTGGGGTAGGTTGCTTTGCTTTAAGCGCAGGTCACCTGAAATCAGGCAAACCAGTGCAAAAGATTGAGGGATTTCAAATGCAATTAACATGCAGTGCAAGTCGAGCTTCTGCAATCTTTTACGCTGAAAACCATTGTGCTGGAAGCTGGCTCTGCCCACAAACTTTACCACACCTCAAGATCAAATTAATGAGCAGGGCAAATTTCTGCTGAGTGTGGTGCTTTATCATTGACAGGAAATTGTGCCCTTGATGGGTGTTCACTTCCAGTGGTCCAAGTTTTAAATGGTTTCATTTCCCTTTATCTTACAGGAGCTGACTTTACAGATGAATTTGCTGGAACTGATCTTAAAAATGCAGCAAAAAATGTCTGAATCAGGGAGTTGCTGATGTAGCAATGTCATTGGGTCTAATTCAAAGAATGTGTGGAAGGACATTTAGGCTCATTTAGGAAATTTCCAGAAGCCACTGGATTAGAAATAACAAAACTACAAACCTTTAGTATCCACCATCCTGACTTGTCAAGTGCTATTTGTACAGGAAATGATACACACTTTGTGATTGGTTAAACAGTGAGGTTCCTGAATCCTTCAACTTGGATTATGTTAGATGTCAAATCATTGTACATTACATACAATGTGAAAAATGGATCATAAAACAGAACGCAGTTGTTCCTGTTCTACAGTTTGGTTCGAATGCTGCAAATTAGATCGGATATTTGATTTGCGCCCCTTTCGATTTAAATGGATTTTTAAAAAGGGAGAAGTTCAACTTACACAGTACATTTTCAGGACTTATTGAAATGTTACATTGCTTATCTTTGAATGTGATTGGTAAAACTGTGACATTGATATCGAGAGTCGTACTCACTGAAGTACATCCTTTGTGCAGTCTCTTTTTTTGTTTTATGCATATTGACTAAGAAGGAATCGTGTAAATGAATGTACAAAACCACATCAATTTGTATAACCAGGGAATCTTTGTACTGAAGGTTAGGAAACAAGTGCAAGAGAATGATATACTGACAAGGGAAAATTGTAATTACCATTTCCAGCAGATTATTTTTGTTATTGTTGTAGGTTCACTGAGAAATTGTGTAATCATTGTTAAAAATGTATAACTTAATGTTACACTTTCTGTGGTCTTTGTGAATGGGAATCTAGCATTTTGTTGGAAGTAACTTTTGTGATATCCCTGGAACATGGGGTAAAAGTGTCACAATACTAACGTAAAATGACTATCTGTTAATTATAAATCTAGGAAACGATTTGTAATGTAAAGGGGAGATGAGGTAAAATCAGGAGCAGGCAAGCCAGACTTGTGATTATTTCGCCAAGTCCACTCAGTGAGCTACCACACTCCTTAACCGTCACAATTTAAATTCAGAAATCACCTTGGCATGCCATTGTTGTGTATCTTTAATTTGGTTTGCTTTAGGTCTGTATATGATTCTGGTAATTAATTTTCAATAGTTGAACATTCCACTTTTGTTTTTCACACCATTGAATAAAACTTCTATTTTTTTAATTCTATTTAAAATCATACTCCGCTTGTACTTTGCTGTTTTTAATCCTTTGTTCAGTACGTGTACTTCTTTTTATGACTGGGTATTTAGAATGTGCAGCAAAGCGGTTAAGTCAAATTGTGTGACGTTTGGAAATGATTGTGTCCAATTTGCTTTTGCTGATTTTGGATGGTTTTTTGAAAAATAGCCAAAACATGTAAGTCAAAGCACCCAGATTTGTATAGTATATGACTTGGTACATGTGAGGTTTTAAAGCAGTAATTTACTGTGCCTTATTTTGAGAACCAAGACTATTCAAATCACAGATATTCTTCCTGTGATATTTGAACTGTAATATCCACATACACTTCTCGGGATGGAGAAGGAGATCTGTATCTCCTCAGCTTTCAGGAGTTGCCATTCATGTTTTAACAGTCATGTATTGCTGGGTGATGCTTAATTTGCAGGATTATTTTTAAATGTATTATCACCAGATAACCAGGATCAGGTGTCATCAGACCTACCCTTGTAGTTCCCCAAAGAACTTGTGCCTCTCTGCCATGGGAAAAGGCCAAAAAGGTCCGATAAATTAGATCCTCATTGATTCTGGATTTGAACTTGACCGTACAAGGTCACCAGGAGGGTAGAGGAAACGTTTCAGAGACACCCTGAAAACCCTCCTGAAAGGATGCAACACCCCCACTGATCTGTGGGAATCTCTTGCTCGACACCGCCCAAATTTGGAGAAGAAGCATCCGCAGAAGTGCCAACCATTTGAGTGTCTTTACAAACAGCGGAAGGAGCATACCAAAATCCAAGCATCCCACCCACCCACCTCATCACACCTACCTGCCCCACCTGTGGCAGAGTGTATGGACCCGGCATTGTACTTTTTAGTCACCTCAGGACCCACAACTCCAGAGTGGAAGAAAATCATCCTTGGTCCTGAGGGACTGCTGAAGAAGAAAAACGACAAGGGACAATTCCAACTACTGGTGCTGATTGGCAGAAATTTCTACTGGCAAAAGTAGTCTATAGCCAATTGCTACTTTACTATTTACTACTGGTCCTTTGTTCAGACTTTTTGGGTAGACATTTTAATTTCATGCATGTATTAATCCTCTGTTTTTCCATTCTAATTCCTAGTGGTGTAACCTGTTACATTCAAGATGACTGACTAGTTATCATGGGTGGAATCCTCCCAGATTTGCACTAAGTGTGGTAGGGGGCAAGTAAAACTATGTTTAAGCCGCCGGCCGGGATGGTAGATTTTCATGCAGTATAGTCCCAAACCCACCATATTATTTATGCGTTCCTGGGAAAAAGGCCGTTTCTATGGCGGGCGGGCTCTCATTTGCCCATTTTGAAATCCTTGTCACCATGAGAGCTAAGTGGTGGAAGAAGTGTATACGCAGGCTGAAGCGTAAAAGACGAAAGATGAGGCAGAGGTCCAGGTGCAGTACTGATCAGGCTTTGTTGAATCTTACATGGCAAATGGACTCTGATGTTTCTGTTTGTACACCTTTTTCTAAGACCAACAATTTAGAGGCACTTCAGATCTTGTTCAGAAGACCTTGTACATTGGTCTGTTGTAGTACTGTGCCTTCATGTACAGTAGTTGCAAAATAAGATGTGAAAACTCAAAGTAAAAAATCACCTCGCCACTTCATCACACCGTGTCTAGCCACGTGCACACACCTCAGTGCTTCCAGCCCACGACTGCTGCAGGGAAGATGTCCACAAAAGGCAAAAAGACTGCAGCCCCCAGGTTCAGTGACACGTCACTGGAATGCCTTTTGGATACCACGGAGGCCTGCCGGGATGTCCTATATCCCCACTCTGGCAACAGGATGGGCAGCGGTGTGACCTACCAGGCTCGGGAGGCAGTAGCAGCGGTGGTCAGTGCCAATGCCCTTCAAAGGAGGACAGCCAATCAGTGCCGCAAGAGGATGAATGATCTCCATTCCACCAGGGTAAGTCACTCTTCTCACCACTCTTAACTCACAAACCCATCACTCCTACAGGGCCCTCACTCACTGCCGGTTCAAGAGACATCAGCCTTCACTCTCTCACACACCTTCATTGTCCTCATCCTGTCCATGGGACCACTTACCACCCACATATGCCAGGCATACTTTTCATCTGGCCAGGCAGGCATCCTGTTTACACTTTCTCCATCTCTATTCATATAGCACAAGCTGCCACACAACAACAGGGAGAGGTCGCAGACTGGTGGAGGAATGCCAGAAATCAAGGTCCTTACGAACTTCGGAATCACAGCCATCCAGTTGGCCAACGATGATTTGGACCGGTCCTGTGCTGAGGGTGAGGTTGGTGGTGCTCTACCAAGTGAGGGTCCAACAGCGCAACATCCATTAGACAACCATGCTGTGAGTGATCTGTCTTGTTTCACAAGCTGCTGCCATGCACTAATCATCTCCCCTTGCTTCCACAGGCACATCTGGGAAACAGTTGACGGAGTCCATGACCCAATCAAGCCATGAAGAAACCTCTGAAGAAGAATCTGGAGGCACCCTCCAAGAAGTCCTGTCACAGCGCTCACCCACACCCTCCAACAGTACAGAGACACACACCTCGGTTTAGAATAGCCTCAGGATCACAAACTGGTGAGCACATCACGTTGTCTGATCCATAGCAGGTGGCGGATGTGACTTCCTGGTGTCCAGCACTCTGAAGACTGCTGGAGGCTGGAATGTTGCTGAGTTCAGATGATGAGCCTCTGGACTTGGTCATGTCACAGTTGCTGGAGCTGCAAAGGCAAGCTAGGGAACAACAGGAAGGGATGTCTGCTGCACTCCTGAGATTGCAAAGCACGATGGAGGAGTCCATCTGCCTTCACTCTGAGGTGATAGCGCCAGCATGCCAATGCACTAAGGTCAACACTGGTAGGATGGTGGCTGCCATGGAGACCTTGGTCTAGGACAGTGGTCCTGCACTGCTGTGCAGGCTCAACTCCCATCACTGATGCCATAGTTGGCCTCCAACACTACGCAAGAGGGGTGCTGAGCTGATTGATCTCACTCAAGCTACCCCTTCTCCTCAAGAAGTCAACCTGGGGCACCCAGCCACCGATAGGGAGGAGGATCAGCAGATGCATACCCTGGGGCCATCCATCCAGGTGACTCCGGGAGTGTCCAGCCTATCCAAATCCCCTCTTCCTGCGACCTCAGCAGCTCCAGCTCCACAGGGCGAGGAGGGTGCCACTACCACACAGCAGGACCCCGAAAGCAAACCGGGGCCCTACAAGTCTTGGCCCTCCAGAGGACGCCCACCAAGGTCATCACAGACAGGGTGTCGCACTCAGCAGGCTGCCTCCACCTCCTCTGTGGATGTCCGGGGGGGCACCAAGACGTAGCGGCAGGGTTAGGAAGGCTGAGAAGAATTAGTTGCACAGCCTGCGCACAGGTGTCAATAACATGTACACACTATTCACTATTGTCAATAAACTCACAAGAATATCTCCCTGCCTATGGCTCCTTGTTCTGATGAGCAGTGTTCTTGTCACTCAGATGTGAAACCTTTCTGCACAAGATAAAGGCAGGTGTCTCAGTCCAGGGCCTCTTCCCTGTGCTTCGTGCAGCCTTCAGACCAAAGTGATGGCCTGGCCTCAAACTCACTTTATATATTACTGATGCCTGCACCTCGACAGTACTTGTCATTGTTGCCAGAATGTAGTGGGCAGGTGCCACAGAGTTCTCTCATTCTCTCTGTGTGTTCTCAGGACATTTAAAGTGGGGCTGGCCCCCATCTCTTCAGCATCTGTGAACAGCGACGCTGTGCTCCTGAAGGGCTCAGGTGCTGAAGGCAGACAAAGGATCAGCTGCTTCTAAATTTTTATGGCTGCATCTCTATGATATGACCTTGATCACCGCACGTAAGCGAGCTGCCCTTGGCCAGACAGGAGTCAGACATTCTCAGAGGCTATTGTAAAGATCTGTGGAATGTTGTCACTGCATGTTGTCATCATTCTCCTGCAATCGAGCTACTATTAGGGCCCCCACTGTGTCTCCATGACAGGAGCATTCTCTCAGAGGGTATTCGCGCTGCCATAAGCCAGACTGGAGTCAAACATTCACAGATGTGATGTGAGGATCTATGGTGTCACCTCACTGCACGTTGTTGTCATCATCATCCTCCGCAAATCTAGCAGCTATGAAGGCCTTCGAGAGTGCCTGTCTCATCTAGCCAGTGCGAGGGCCTCATCCTCATCATCGCCACCTTCAAGGATGTCCTCCTCATCGGAGGAGACCTCCAGATCCTCCTCAGCCAGCTCCTCTCCCCGTTGCAGCGCCAGGTTGTAAAGGGCATAGCAGACAATGAAAATGCTTTACACCCTCTGTGGGCTGTATTGCAGGGCTTCACCAAACTGCTCCAGGCACCGGAACCTCATCTTCAACATCCTGATAGTTTGCTCCACCAAGTTGTGGGTTGCTGCATGAGCCTCATTATACCGTTGCTCTGCTGCAGTCTGAGGCCACAGTACGGATGTCATGAGCCTCTGCTGGTAGCCCTTGTCCCTGAGGAGCCAATGCTGCAGCTTCTGTGGACCCTAGAAGACTTCAGGGATCTGTGACCCACTGAGGATTTAGGAGTTGTGCACACTCCCTGGAAACCATGCGCACACCTTCAGGATGTGTTCCTGGTGGTTGCACATCAGCTTGCACATTCAGCAAGTGGAACCCCTTGCAGTTGAAGTAGTTCACTGCGAGTTGTGAAGGAGATCTGAGTGCCATGTGAGTGCAGTCAATGGCACCCTGCACCTGTGGGAAGCACGGATCTGGGCGAATCCAAAGGCTCTTGCATCCTGGCTGTCTTGGTCCTGGGCGAAATGCACAAAGTGTGTGCCCTTGCAAGGCCGGCATCCGTGACCTCATGGATGCATTTATGGGTGGAGGCTTGTGAGTTGCCACAGAGGTCACTTGTGGAGCCCTGAAAGGAGCCACTGGTGTAGAAATTGAGCGCCATGGTCACTTTCACGGCCACTGGCCCTCCATGTCCTCTTGACGCCAAGTCCTGCAGTAGGTGGCAAATGTGACTGACCAGTTCACAAAATCAGAATCACAGTGCAGAAGAGGCCCTTCAGCCCATCGGGTCTGCACCAGCATGTGAGAAACACCTGACCTACCTACCTAATCCCATTTACCAGCACTTGGCCCAAAGCCTTGAATGTTATGACGTGCCAAGTGCTCATCCAGGTACTTTTTAAAGGATGTGAGGCAACCCGCCTCCACCACCCTCCCAGGTAGTGCATTCCAGACCGTCATCACCCTCTGGGTAAAAATGTTTTTCCTCACATCCCCGCTAAACCTCCTGCCCCTCACCTTGAACTTATGCCCCCTTGTGACTGAATCTTCAACTAAGGGGAACAGCTGCTCCCTATCCACCCTGTCCATGCCCCTCATAACCTTGTACACCTCGATCAGGTCGCCCCTCAGTCTTCTCTGCTCCAACGAAAACAACCCAAGTCTATCCAACCTCTCTTCATAACTTAAATGTTTCATCCCAGGCAACATCCTGGTGAATCTCCTCTGCACCCACTCCAGTGCAATCACATCCTTCCTATAATGTGGCGACCAGAACTGCACACAGTACTCCAGCTGTGGCCTCACCAAGGTTCTATACAACTCCAACATGACCTCCCTACTTGTGTAATCTATGCCTCGATTGATAAAGGCAAGTGTCCCATATGCCTTTTTCACCACTCCATTAACATGCCCCTCCGCCTTCAGAGATCTATGGACACACACGCCAAGGTCCCTTTGTTCCTCAGAACTTCCTAGTGCCATGCCATTCATTGAATGCTTCCTTGTCAAATTACTCCTTCCAAAGTGTATCACCTCACATTTTTCAGGGTTAAATTTCATCTGCCACTTATCTGCCCATTTGACCATCCCGTCTATATCTTCCTGTAGTCCAAGACACTCAACCTCACTGTTGACCACCCGGCCAATCTTTGTGTCATCCGCAAACTTACTAAACCTAACCCCCACATAGTCATCTATGTTGTTAATATAAATGACAAATAATAGGGGACCCAGCACAGATCCCTGTGGTACGCCACTGGACACTGGCTTCTAGTCACTAAAGCATCCTTCTGTCATCACCCTCTGCCTCCTACAACTAAGCCAATTTTGAATCCACCTTATCCATAGCCTTCACACTGTTGTGAAACCAGTCACGCCATATTGTCCGTTCATGCCACCAAATATGCCCAACGCCGACGGGTACAGAAAATCCCAGCTCATGTCTTTGCAACGCCATTTTGAGTCAGCCAAGAGTGGAGGTATGTGAGAATAGAATAGAGGGACATCTGACCTGTGGTTGACACTGACTGACTTAACTAAGGGACTTAGCACCTTGACACATTTTGAGCTTCACCATATTGTAGTGCACTTATTTTGAAGTGCCTTTATTTAAAGTTAAAGGCTAACACACCAGTTTAGTATTTTAATTCGTGTATTTCTAGAAACTGGCTGGCTTAGAAAAAGTACTTGCATTTATATTGTTCCTTTCGCAACCTCAGCCCATTATGTACTTTTGAAGTAAAAACAGAAAATGGTCAGCAAATCTGGCAACACCTGTGGAGAGAGGAACAGAAACATTTCAAGTCAATGCCTTTGAATTTGCTCACAAAGTTCCACAAACAGCAATGAGCTTAATGGCCTCAGGTAAGAGTTATGTGTACTTCATGGATATGGGGATTTTGAAAAGACCTTTGACAAGGCACTGCATGGAAGATTTGTGACTAAGAGGAGGGCAGTAGGCATCAGAGGGCTAGCTGCAGAATTGAAAGCAAATTGGCTACCAAACAGATAACGGAAAGTACATGAGAAAGGAGGAAATGCAAGGATATGTTAAAAAGGTCAGCAGAACAGGAGGCTTTTGTGAGGCAAAAACACCAGTGTTTTCAGTACTACATGGTTAAGAGTTAAATGTTGGCCATCATACTTAAGAGATATCTTCTGCTCATCTGTGTTTATTGTCACAGGATCTTAAACATCCACCTGAGAAACGCCTTGGTTCAACGTCTCATCTGAAAGATGACACCTCTGACAGTGCAGCATTCCCCTAGTTTTAACACTGAAGTGCTGGCCCGTATTTTCCACTCAACCTGGAGTGGGGCTTCAGCTCAACTTTGACCTCAGGAAAGAGGGCTACCAGTGAGCCACAGGTCCGAGAGAATATAGAAGAAGAAAAATATATTTTCTGATGCTTTATACATAAAGAAAAGATCAGCTAGTCCAATGAGTCTGCCATCAAAACTATCCCTCTGCCAGTCACATTCTTTTTCCACACCGCCCACCAAACTTGGCCTCTCCACCTCCACGTTCATACAATCTAAAAGCTTAAAAAAATCCTCAGCTGATTTAAATAATTTATCAATGTTTTTTATAACAGCTGCTACAGGCAATTGAGCAAGGTCCCAGTGATCATGCCACTAATACTGATACACTATCAAATTCGCCTTACCTTCCAAGTGATGTCCTCCACTCACAAGAATTTGTCAACTTGTCCTTAACCTCAAGAAACTTAAGTAAATTTCCAAGAAGGAATAACTTCAAAATGATTGTTCTTGAGTGTAATTCATTGGGTGTATCCCAGATATTGTCAGTAAATCTTAAAACCTTAATTAACATGTTAACACACTGCCCCCATAACCTCCACGGAATCAAAATATACAACTTCATGAAGAAAGTGTGATATGCTCATTAAAATTAAGTGTATTTGAAAGGGGTGGATGGATGCTGTGAATTTACATCGCATTTACAGCACAGAATCAGGGCATTTAGTCCAATGGGTCAGTGCTGGTGTTTTTGCTCCACACAAGTCTCCTGCCATCTTGCTTCACCTGACCCTTGTATTTCTTTCCCTCTTATGTATTTTCTGTTTGGTAGCCAATTTTTTTTATCAATGCTGCAGCTACTCCTCTGATTCCAACTGCTCTAACCTCAGTCACGAAACTTCCGTGCCGGAGCTTGTCAAGGCCTTTTCAAAATCCCCATATCTATGAAGCACACATGACGCTTTCGCTTTGATGGTATCTGGAGCCCTAGACGTTCTTTTTAAAATTCAGGATTTAAAAAATCTTTATTTGTTCGTCATGGGACACAGGTGTCGCTGGCTAGACCAGCATTTATTGCCCACCCCTATTTTGTTTTTTTCATTCGTGAGGTATGGATATTGCTGGTTAGGCCAGCATCTATTGCCCATCCCTAATTGCCTTGAGAAGGTGGTGGTGAGCTGCCTTCTTGAGCTGCTGTGGTCCATGTGGTGTAGGTACACCCACCTTACTGTTAGGGAGGGAGTTCCAGGATTTTGACCCAGCAACGGTGAAGGAACGGCGATATATTTCCAAGTCAGGATGGTGAGTGGCTTGGAGGAGAACTTCCGGGTGGTGGTGTTCCCAGGCATCTGCTGCCCTTGTCCTTCCAGATGGTAGTGGTCATGGGTTTAGAAGATGCTGTCTAAGGAGGCTTGGTGAGTTCCTGCAGTGCATCTTGTAGATGATACACACTGCTGCCACTGTGCATCGGTGGTGGAGGGAGTGAATGTTTGTGGAAGGAGTGCCAATCAAGTGGGCTGCTTTGTCCTGGATGGTGTTGAGCTTTTTGAGAGTTATTGGAGCTGTACTCATCCAGTCAAGTGGAGAGTATTCCATCACACTCCTGACTTGTGCCTTGTGGACATGCTTTGGGGAGTCAGGAGGTGAGTTACTCACCGCAATATTCCTAGCCTCTGACCTGCTCTTGTAGCCACAGTATCTATTTGGCTAGTCCAGTTCAGTTTCTGATCAATGGTAACCCCCCCAGGATGTTGATAGTTGGGGATTCAATGATGGTAATGCCATTGAATGTCATTGGGCAATGGTGAGATTCTCCCCTGCTGGAGATGGTCATTGCCTGGGACTTGTGTGACGTGAATGTTATTTGTCACTTGTCAGCCCAAGCCTGGATATTGTCCAGGTCTTGCTGCATTTGGACATAGACTGCTTCAGTATCTGAGGAGTTGCGAATGGTGCTGAACATTGTGCAATCATCAGCGAACATCCTCACTTCTGACCTTATGATGGAAGGAAGGCTGTTGCTAAAGCAGCTGAAGATGGTTGGCACAGACCCAGTTTAGGTGAGAAGTCAAACACAACACCAAGGCTGTAAAAAGTCTGGCTTAACTAATGCCAGGGGTAGGGATGGAAATGGTGATCAGAGTGGGGTTTGTGGTAGGGGACCAAAGGCAATGGCTTCAGCCTTCCCACTATTTCACTGAAGGAAGTTCTTGCTCATCCAGTATTGGATGTTGGACAGGCAGTGGTGATCAAGAGAGGTGGAGCTGAGATAGAGCTAAGTGCCATCAGCATACATGTGGAACCCAATGTTGTGTGTTTGGATGCTGTCACCAAGAGGCAGCATGTAGTTGAGAATTAGCTTAGTAAAATTGGCCTTTTCCCAATTTAAAATTTTTACTAAAATTAAATCCTGAAGATGCTGAAAGCCTGAAAATGCTGGAAATACCCAGCTTCTGTGGAAAGAAGAAAAGAGGTAATGTTCCAGTTACCTGTAACCTTTCATTAGAATTCTGAAACCTTATCTGATTCTCTCCTCACAGATGTTGCCTGACCGACTGAGCATTTTCTGTTTTCGCTTAAAACTTTTGTTTTATCTTTGTCTTTTTCTATAACTGTGTTCAACCTAACCAAATGACGAGGACCACCAAAATGCTCTCTCACTGATACTCATCCCACCTGCCCAGCTTCGTTTCCTAAAACTAAATCCAGAACTGCCCCTTCTCTTAGGCTTGCAAAGATAAAGTTCTCCTAAATGCATTTTAAGAATTCCGCACCCTCAAATCCTTTTACTCTGGTGTTATCCCTGTTAATATAAAGGGCAGTTGAAATCCCTACGGATTGCTGCCCCATTGTTTTTGCACTTCTCGCCATTTGCCTATTCATTTGCCCTTTTTATCTCAATCCTTACGTGTCTTTGGTTAAGGAGGTAATTGGACTGGATGTTCAGGAGATTCTTGATGTCCTGTTGACCTCCATTCGCACTTCCAGTAATTTACACCGCAACAAAAAAAAATGACCTGAGTGATAAGGTTAAGAAAGATCCCATTCAGGCTTTTGCCTTTAACGTTGCGGCAGTCATTTCTGTGCCATTTCCAGTGTCAAATGTTGAATGAAAATGTCCTTTGCAAAAGATTCAAATGGAAAGTTAAGCTTTGTTTCTCTCTCTCTCTCTCTCTGCAACGGTGGCAAGAGTAATATAGTCTAAATTTGTAAAAGAACCGGATGACAGAGGGCTGTCTTTCACATATCATCCTAGGCTGTAGTTTAACGAAATGTTAATTCCTCGGAGCCCCCAAAAAATCGCTGCTGGAAATGTTTTCTCACCAACAAGCCAGGTGGTTTATGAAGCTACTCTTGCCTCTCAGCTCGTCCCTTTGAATTGAGCTCCCCTGATGTAGGGAACTATTGAACATTTGATACGCTTTCCCTCGTCCGCCTTGTGTATTTTACGACCTTCGGGCGCCCACCTCCTCCAGTGGTTCAAGTGCAGAGAGCCTGGCCGACCTGAGATCCCTCACTTTTGACAGTCCGGCGCTTTTCTTGGGCATCCTTACCTCTGAGACTCTCAACAGTCTGTTGAATTCTCCAAGACTCCTCCAAAACTTTTGTCCCATCCCATCCCAGCCCAGCCCAGCCCCAATGCCTTTTTCCCCCCCTCCTCCTCTTTCTTTCCGCTCCTGGTCCACACTCTCTGTCCTGTATCTCTTCTCTAACACCTTCTGTCCTTCCCACCCACACTCTTTGTGTTTCCTTCTCTCTCTCTCCAGCTGCCACTCAGTGCTGCCTGACGTCAGTGTGACCAGAGACTGAGAGGAGGAGGAGGAGAGAGAGAGAGAAAGGTTATAAGAAGCGGACGGAGAAAGACCTCAGGAACCAGGAAAACAGGTGCAAACCTTTGCTTTATCTCCCCAAACCACTCCCAGTCTCCGCCGTACCCTGCACCCGGCCGTGCGACTGTGTCTTGTCAGTCGGAACCCCCCCGCTTTCCTGTGCCCCACCCCTATGCCCTTTCCCTGACAGGGGTTTTTGCCAACCCGCCTGTGACTGAGCAGCCGGGTGGTTGATATTAACCACCACACCTCCTCCTCCCCCCTCCACCTCCACCCACCCACCGGTGAACCTTTCATCATCTTTTGATCAAGGCGGAGCTGATCCGCGGAGATTTTGCAAATTCACCCGAGTCTTGGAAATTGACACATTTGACTGGCCGCCTGGAAGTAGAAGGTGCAATTTTAAACCTATATATTTTTGCCTGGGGGGTGGGGGAGAGGGGAGAGGCTTATGCTGGGCAGTTTTGTCCACCCCCCTGCACTCCGCTACCTTTAAATTATTTATTTAGCCGAGATGGGAATATTAAGGCCATCTGTTATTTATTTTTTTTTAAACAGCCTTGCTTCGAGCCTAGAGAAAACCAGCCAGTCATCGGAGATGAAATTGCAAATAGTTATGTCAATATGACATGAAATTGATAGTGTGCGGTGACAATATTTGGTGTTCGGTCCTAAAGCATCGAGCCGGATCACAGCAAATGTATCTGTGTGGAGATGAATGTTACTGGGCGTGACAGTCTTTGTATAAATAATATACTTATTTTACATGCACGAAATTCATCTACTTGTGCAATTATGGGAAGGCTGCATCAGTTGCCCTAGTTCCGACTCTTCATCCATATGTACACATGGCTTGTTTGTGATGACTCCACCAGATGTGAACTACCGGAGTCAGCTTTGGGGAGAGAGGGCAGACTTAAGATTTTTTTTTTTAATTAAGTGTTTCTGTTGCAGTTGGTATCCTCCCAAAATATTTGGAAAGTTTTTTTTCTTAAGTTTTTAATTTTGAAAAAAAATCATGAGTATTTCTTTCTACCCAGTGAATGTGTGAAGCAGTCAGCATCCAAATGCAGCAAGACCTGGACAATATCCAGGCTTGGGCTGACAAGTGGCAAGTAACATTCGTGCTACACAAGTGCCAGGAAATGATCATCTCCAACATGAGACAATCTAACCATCTCCCCTTGACATTACCGTTGCTGAGTCCTCCACTATCAACATTCTGGGGGTTACCATTGACCAGAAACTGAACTGGACTAGCCATATTAAATACTGTGGCTACAAGAACAGGTCAGAGGTTAGGAATCCTGCAGCAAGTAACTCAGCTCCTGACTCCCCAAAGCCTGTCCACCATCTACAAGGCACAAGTCCAGAGTGTGATGGAATACTCTCCACTTGCCTGGATGAGCGCAGCTCCCACAACACTCAAGAAGTTTGACACCATCCAGGACAGAGCAGCCTGCTTGATTGGCACCTCCACCCATTAACATTCACTCCCTCCACCACCGATGCACAGTGGCAGCAGTGTGTACTATCCACAAGATGAACTGCAGGAACTCATCAAATCTCCTTAGGCAGCACCTTCCAAACCTTCAATTGCTACCATCTAAAAGGACAAGGGCAGCAGATTCATGGGGACACCACCACCTCCAAGTCACTCACCATCCTGACTTGGAAATACATCATCATTCCTTCATTGTCGCTGGGTCAAAATCCTGGAACTCCCTTTCTAACAGCACTGTGGGTGTACCTACACCGCATGGACTGCAGCGGTTCAAGAAGGCAGCTCACCATCACAGTGATGGGCAATAAATGCTGGCCTAGCCAGCGATGCCCACATGCCATGAATGAATAAGGAAAATATATGAACTATTCAGACCTAGAGTGACTCCAGGTTTTGATCCCTGGCTCAACTGACAGGGAGACAGGGCATGGGTTTCTAGGAATAGGGATAGGCCATTCAGCCCCTCCAGCCTGTGACCTGAATCAATAAGGGAAGTAGCCAGTCATTGGGTAAGTGAGAATTCTTTTTTTCCTTGTGAAACTGTTGAAATCGGCATTGGGAGGGGATGGAATTGAGCAGCCCATTCCAAAGATCGAGATTGCCTTCGGAAAGATTCCGGAGCAGGTGCTGAAATGGAAGGCTGACCTCTTTTGGGGCAGAGGGGCAAGATGAGAGGAGCTGGCTGAAAAACTACTTCTCTCCTTCAAGTCCAAAGTATCCATCAACCTGAGGAAAATGGCTATGATGATCAGTATCAACATTTGTATTGGCAGCCTGTGGCCATTGTATGTGTGCCAGGGAATTTACTTTCAGCTTGCTGCAGATTTAATTTATGCCATTCTTTCATACATTGCCTATTCTTGCTCCAGGCAAACCTGGTAGCTGTTTCCCAAAAGAGCAACCATTATCCCACTTAACTCCCACAGGTACATTCACTACACAACAGCATTACGACACATAATATATGGCTATGCAAGAAAAGCAAGATTGTTATTCGGAAGAGCCTAGTCACGAAGCTCCAGCCATGATGATATGGGACAGACAAAATGGACTTTTCCTGCCTGCCAATTATATTTGGAACAATGGGTTATTGAGATCTTCAGCTTCAATGAGTAGGAGTCCCTCTTGTCTGGATTCTACACGTTGGGAGTGAGAGAAACTTGAGGCAAGGCTTCACAGACTTCAGTGGTCTACTCTCATTCACTGGTTATACTGAGCCAGTGCTCAGCAGTAGGGGTAAGCCAGCAGCGAGCTTGGCCCTATCTAGTCCCATTTCGTTTTGATATTGGTGCAGCAAGCTGACAGAATGGGCCTGATTTTCACTCAGTCCAAAAACCATTCACTTGCACACTTAAAATTGAGCCCAACATTTATGATGAGAAGCCTGGCGAATTGTGTGTTCTTTCCAAATAAAACAGGTTTGCATATTCTTGGCTCCTTATTAAGGTTTTTGCATATCTTTTCAATGAGCACTCTGAAGTTCATTGCTTTTCCTTGAAAGAAAAACACAGGCACATAACAAGTTATCTAATCTTCTGCATGTGTCCAATTTGACACAACCCAAGAGCATTAGGAAATTATTATCAGTCTGTTGTGCCCTTGCAGAGAAGTCCTTCTTGATGCACCACATTGATGTTTTTTGCTTTGGTGCCTTGACCTCTGTGATGTGGAGGAGCTCTGTATTAGGCTAGATTGAATCTCTAAGCCAGCGGTGGACTGAATAAGACAGGGTGAGGATCAGGAATTGGGGGGGGGGGGCGTGGTGCATGTGGTTTTCAAAGAACCAGCAAGTGTCAGGACTCCAATGCATTGCTGTTGTCTAACTCTCTGCCTCAGGGGGCGATGGAGATGGGGGTCACTGAATGTTTTTAAGGCGGAGGTAGATAGATTCTTGTTAGGCAAGGGAATCAAAGATTATTGAGGATAGATTGGAATGTGGAAGTCGAAACACAAGCAGATCGGCCATGGTCTTATTGAATGGCGGAGCAGGCTCGAGGGGCCGAATGGCCTACTTCTGCTGCTATTTCGTATGTCCATATGTAATGTTGGAATGTTTCATTTGCGAGGGATAGGGCACTTGCCAGCTGACAGACTAAATAACAAATCAGCGGAGAATCCTGCAAGCAGAAAGTGAACCAGCTACTGATCTTCCACAATTATTATCATGAGAACATGAGAAATAGGAGCAGGAGTAGGCCATAAGGCCTTCAAGCCCGTTCCACCATTCAGTCAGATCATGGCTGATCTTCCACCTCATCACCACTTTCCAACAATATCCCCATAATGTCATCATTCTTTTAGTGTCCAAAAAAATCTACTGATCTCTGTCTTAAGTACACTCAATGACAGAGCGCCCACAGCCCTCTGGAGCAGAGAAATCCAAAGATTCACAAGCTCCTGGGTGAAGAAATTTCTCCTCATCTCAGACCTAAATAGTCAACAGCTTCTCATGAAAGGTCTGGGCTCTCCCGGCAGGAGAAACAGCCTCTCGACATCTAAAAGCCTCTCAGCATCATGTGGTGTGCCGTGGCAGTAAGCCTATTAATGATGTGTTAGGCAGTGCGGGTGCTCCTTCAGTGTCACGGTGAGTCTATTCAAGGGAGTAGCTGATCCATAAGAGACCAGAAAGAAATTTGATAGCAGATCTCAGCAGGCAACATTTAATGTATTGCAGCAAGTTTAGATGGAGGGTGTGGAGCAGGTATATTAGCCAAGGATTGCTATCTAATAATCTTTGCTGCAAAGTGCACATGAGGGGAGGACAGGAACAGCTTCTGATGTGATAACCTCACAGTGGAATAGCCTGCCGGTATTAAACAGACTGATTTTTAACGAGGTGTAAGTGGATGGGTTTTGAAGGAGTTAAAACCTCACCCCAAGTGTCAAAGTTCACCGATGAAAAGCTGTTGCTGGGGCAAGATACTGGACAGATGTGTTGACAGATGTGAAATCATAGTCCAGCAAGTGCCAACACCTGTAGGAAGGGAGAGAACAAGCCTTGTGAAAAAGAGTTAAGCCAACCTATTGTGTGAATGATGGTCATAACATGCTAAATAAGAATGTTGACTTTGTACCAGTCAACACTAAAGGGCTAATTTCTGATCCCTCACTCTTAGTGGAAGTGACCTTGAAGGGAGCATAAGCTGGAACAAAAGTTCAAACATTACAGCCTCATTTTTCTGACCTGACTCCTACATAGCCGAATTTTATGTCTGTAATATAAATATGCTGCCTCAGTCATCAATACTGAATTTACTTCTCTCTGTTGGGTAATAGCGGAGCTCTTACTGACATCCCTCAGTTGACGGTTAAATTCTGGAGGATGTTTGGGAAACCTGTTCTTTCAGGTTGTCTCTTAATGACACGAACACCACCTCCCTCCACATAGAACTTGCCTCCCGGCTAAATCCAGGCCAATGCCTCAGAGCCAATAGGACAACTTGAAGCAGCTTAGTTTGAATGGTTTCTGTATGATGTTTTATTTTGGTGTCGGGAAATCATTACAGCTCGGAAGAGTTATTGAGCCCTGGTGCATGAAAGGACTGAGTCATCTCCAGCACAGCTGAAGCAAAATTAAGTTAGTTGATGATTTCAAAAATTAAATTAGCTTATACATTATCCAAATTAGTCCTAAGATCTACCCGATGTATACTGTTCAAACAGGCACAAAGTGGGGGGAGTAGTATTGTCACTTGACTAGTAATCCAGAGACCCAGGGTAATGCTCTGGGCACCTGGGTTCGAATCCTGCCACAGCAGATGATGGGATTTGCATTCAATAAATATCTGGAAACAAAAGTCTACTGATGACCATGAAACCATTGTTGATTGTTGTAAAAGCCCAACTGCATCACTGATGCTCTTTATCTGGCGGTGACCTACACATGACTCCAGATCTGCAGTAATGTGATTGACTCTTAAATGGCCTGGCAAGCCACTCAGAAACTGCGACAAAGTCACAAAAAAGGAATGAAACCAGACAGACCTGTAGGCATTGACCTAGTCACCAGAAACGACAACAGCAATCTTAGCCCCGTTGGCCCTGCAAAGTTCCCCTTACTAACATCTAGGGGTGAGTGCCAAAACTGGGAGAGCTGTCTCACATCCTCACAGAATCATACCCGACACCACCATCAGGACAGACCCAGCAGAGGTGGCTGCACAGTGATATACAGTCGGGAGGAAGATGCCCTAGGAGTCCTCAACATTGACTCCAGACCCCATGAAGTCTCATGGAATCAGGTCAAACATGGGCAAGTAAACCTCCTGCTGATTACCATGTGTCGCCCTCCCTCAGCTGATGAATCAGTGCTTCTCCATGTTGAAAACCACTTGAAGGAAGCACTGAGGGTGGCGAGGGTGCAGAATGTACTCTGGGTGGGGGACTTCAATGTCCATCACCGAGAGTGGCTCAGTGCACCACTGCTGACTGAGCTGGCCAAGTCCTAAATTACATAGCTGCTAGACTGAGTCTGTGCTTAGTGATGAGGGAACCAACAAGAGGGAAAAAATATTTGACCTCATCCTCACCAACATGCCTGTTGCAAATGCATCATCCATGACAGTATCGGTAGGAGTGACCACCGGACACAATCATTGTGGAGACAAAGTCCCGCCTTCACATTGGGTGGAACTACCGCCATGCTAAATGGGATAGATTTCGAACAGATCTAGCAACTCAAGACTGGGCATCCATGAGGTGCTGTGGGCTATCAGCAGCAGCAGAATTGTACTCGAACACATTCTGTAACCTCATGGCCCGGCATATCTCCCACTCTAACATTACCATCAAGCCAGGGGACCCACCTTGGTTCAAAGAAGAGTGCAGGAGGACATGCCAGAAGCAGCACCAGGCATAGCTAAAAATGAGGTGTCAACCTGGTGAAGCTATAACACAGGACTACTTGCATGCCAAGTGGCATAGCAGCAAGTGATAGACAGAGCTGAGCGATCCCACAATCAACGGATCAGATCTAAGCTCTGCAGTCCTGCTACATCCAGTTGTGAATGGTGGTGGACAATTAAACAACTCACTGGAGGAGGAGGCTCCACAAATATCCCCATCCTCAATGATGGAGGAGCCTAGCACATCAGTGCAAAAGCTAAGGCTGAAGCATTCGCTACAATTTTCACCAAAAGTGCCAAGTAGATGATCCATCTCGGCCTCCTCTGGACCTCCCCAGCAACACAGATACCAGTCTTGAGCCAATTCGATTCACCCCATGTGATATCAAGAAACGGCTGAAGGCACTGGATACTGCAAAGGCTATGGGCCCTGACAATATTCCAGCAATCGTACTGAAGACTTGTGCTCCAGAATTTGCTGCACCCCTAGCTGTTCCAGTAAAGCTACAACTCTGCCATCTGCCCAGCTATGTGGAAAATTGCCCAGGTCCTCTACACAAAATGCAGGACAAATCCAACCCAGCCAATTACCGCCCCATCAGTCTACTCTCAATCATCAGTGAAGTAATGGAAGGGGTCGTCAACGGTGCTATCAGGTAGCACTTGCTTAGCAATAACCCGCTCACTGACACCCAGTTTGGGTTCTGCTAGGGCCACTCAGCTCCTGATCTCATTACAGCCTTGGTTCAAACATGGACAAAATAGTTGAACTCCCAAGGTGAGGTGAGAGTGACTGCCCTTGACATCAAGGCTGCATTTGACCGAGTGTGGCATCAAGGAGCCCTAGCAAAACTGGAGTCAATGGGAATTAGGGGGGAAACTCTCCACTGGTTGGATTCACACATAGCACAAAGGAAGATGGTTGTGGTTTTTGGAGGTCAGTCTTCTCAGCTCCAGGTCATGAATGCAGGAGTTCCTCAGGGTAGTGTCCTTGACCCAGCCACCTTCAGCTGCTTCATCAATGACCTTCCTTTCATCATAAGGTCAGAAGTGGGGATGTTCACTGATGATTGCACAATGTTCAGCGCCATTCATTACTCCTCATATATGGAAGCAGTCCATGTCCAAATGCAGCAACACCTGAACAATATCCAGAATTGGGCTGACAAGTGGCAAGTAACATTTGTGCCACACAAGTGTCAGGCAATGACTATCTCCAACAAGAGAGGGTCCAACCATCGCCCCTTGATGTTCAATGACATTACCCTCACTGAATCCCCCACTATCAACATCCTGGGGGGTTACCATTGACCAGAAACTGAACTGGACTAGCCACAGGGGCCCTGTGTGTGAATATATGTAGCTTCTAGCACGTGTTAGATAGCCACACTGCAAGCCCAACTGTTAATCTTAAATTGGTTGTCAGTGTAATTCTTAGCACAATCAAGATTATTTTTAGCAAGTGCTGTCCAATCACAGAATCACATCTAACAGTGTTCACTCAAATTCATTATTTGCATTAAGTTTTTTTTTAAAAAAGGGGCACCTATGAGATTAACAAGTTGTGTCCGTGCACAGAGACCTTTCCTCCACTTGGCAACCTCTGAGGGTGGTCCATTTCAAAATTAGGAAGTCACTGCGTAAAGCATCATATGGCACATACTCAGATTGCCACATGCTGTCACCAAAGTATGCTGTAGCAATCTTGAGAGTAGCCCTTAAGCTAGGCCGTGCCCTTCAGAAAATCACAGCGAGTAAAATTATTTCAAAGCTTTTAACCGGCTGCAAAAAGTTAATTATCAACCATTAACATTTTTCTTTTCTTTCTTTTTTTTACAGATCTGCCATCTTTCAGAAATGAGACGTTCTCCGCTGCATCGGAGAATAGAATAAGATACAGATAAACCGAGCCTCGAGCCCTAACTTTTAACACAGAATATCTTGGACACAATAAGGGAGCAATAATGGTGAGCAGGTTGCCTGGCTGCAACTCCCTGGCTCGATTCTGCCAGAAGCTGACCAGGGTGAAGACCCTGGAGGCAGATATGATGGAAACCACCCTGAATAGGTGCCTGTCTACGCTGGACCTGACCTTGCTTGGCTTTGGCGGCATGGTTGGCTCCGGCCTTTACGTCCTCACTGGCACGGTCGCCAAGAATGTTGCCGGTCCTGCGATCATCGTTTCTTTCATCTTTGCAGGTTTTGCCTCTCTGCTTGCCGCCTTGTGCTACGCCGAGTTTGGCTCCCGTGTGCCAAAGACTGGTTCCGCCTACATGTTCACCTATATCTCAGTGGGCGAAATCTGGGCCTTTATGATTGGGTGGAACGTCATCCTGGAATACGTGATTGGTGGAGCTGCTGTGGCCAGAGCTTGGAGTGGCTACCTGGATTCTATTTTCAACCACAAGATTCAAAACTTCACCGAGACGCACATTGGCAAATGGAACGTGCCCTTCTTTGCCTCCAACCCCGACATGCTGGCTGCTGGTCTATTACTCATTGCCACAGCGTTTGTCACTTGCGGGGCCAAAGTGGCCTCTTGGCTGAATCACGTGTTTGCAGTCTTCAGTATGGGAGTGATCCTCTTCATTCTGATATTTGGATTCATCCTAGCTGATCCAAAGAACTTCAGCGCCGAGGAGGGCGGCTTTGCCCCTTTTGGATTTTCGGGAATCATGGCTGGCTCAGCAACCTGTTTTTATGCGTTTGTAGGATTTGATGTCATCGCAGCATCTGGTGAAGAGACTCGGAACCCTCAAAAGGCTATCCCTATCGCGACAGCAGTTTCTTTGGTCCTGGCTACCTTAGCGTACACCTTGGTTTCTGCAGCACTCACTTTGATGGTTCCTTGGCACAGCTTGAACCCAGATTCGGCCCTCTCAGATGCCTTTTACAGGAGAGGCTATGCCTGGGCTGGATTCCTCGTGGCCATTGGATCTATTTGTGGTAGGTATTCGGAAACCTGAATGGAGTATTTTTTTTTGTGTATTTTTCTAAGCTATGTGCCGAGTGAAGCAATGTCCAAATGTTTGATTCACAGCTGCTGCTAGAGAAACATGGTCAATGGTCACTTGTCCTTCTCAATTTTTTTCTGCCAAATATGTTTCTCATGTTAGACACAATAATAAACCGGATTTTTCATCCCGTCCCCGACCGTCTATAGTAATGGTGAGTCTCAGTGCGAATGTCCACATGGATCTCTGCCTGAGGAAAGTATTGTGTCATGTACCTTAGCTTATTCACAGGAAGGTGAAAAATCTGTGCTTCTGTCTAGCCAAGAGTTATCATACAATGATACAGCACAGAAGGGGGCCATTCGGCCCATTGTGCCTGTACTTATACCAGCAAGATTGAAAATGAAATAAAAACAGAAAATGCTGGAAAAACTAAGCAGGTCTGGCAGCATCTGTGGAGAGAGAAACAATTAATGTTTCGGGGTCTGTATGACTCTTCTTCAGAGTTTTCCCAGAATTTTCTATTTTTATTTCAGATTTCCAGCATCCACAGTATTTTGCTTTTAAGATTGAAAATGAGTTGGACAAGAGATCAAGAGGCCACAACATTGGTAGATAATATTTAATGCAAAGAAGCGTACATGTAAGAAGTGAAAAATAAATGCTATGTACTTCATGGATGGTGCTGAGGTAACTGATGGCAACACTGAAAGAGACAAGGAGACTCGATGCTATACGAATGAAGAGCAGCAATGAACAAAACCCATAAAATGTTGAACTGCATTTTCAACACAGTAAAATATAAATCAGAGGAGTGAGTGGGCAATGTTCCTACTAAACTGTGTGCATGCATGGGTGCACTGTTGCCTGGAATGTACTGCCCAGGTTTTGTTCCGTATTAAATACCATACACGCACAACCATGCGCAGAAGATTTCAAGGTACTACACATTGAAAAAGCTGTTCATGCATGACAGAATTTTACAGGGAACATTGGCCACTGGTGCCTGCCCCAAACTGCCAGTCAGCAAGTTACAAAGTACTACCAAGTATTTGTACTCAGCCTAACAGGTTCAAGCCCCAAACATGCCTCCACACCACCCCCCCACCCCCTCTTCATCTCACTCCACCAACATGCCCCTCAATTCTTTTCTCACTCGTGTGTTTATCTGGCTCCCCCTTAAATCGATCTATGCTAGTGACCTCAACTACTCCCTCTGGAGGTGAGTTTCTCACTTTAACCACTCCCTGGGTCAAGAAGTTTCACCCAAATTCCTTATTGGATTTATTAGTGACTGTCTGATATTTATGGTCCCTAATTCTGGCCTCGTCCGCAAGTGGAAACATCTTCTTTATGTATGCCCTCTCTCGATAACCTCGAAGAGTTCTATAAGGTCACCCCCTCAGTTATCTCTTTATGAGAGAAAAGAGCCCAATCTGTTCAACCTTTCCTGATAGTTATAACCTCTCTGTTCTATAACCAATCTAGTAAATCTTTTGCGCCCCTTCTCCAGTGCCTCTGTAGCCTCTATATGTTAGAATGGCACCATGATGCCCTGAGGCAAAGAGGAGGCCTTGCAGTGGCCTGATGGAAATTTTAATTGTCAGATATTTTGCCACTTGAGGAAAGGAGATTCCTTCTGGAGCAAATACCTTTCCTAGTAAAGATTTAGGTCCGTTTTCCCAAAGCCTAAGAATTTCACAGGGTCACAGTGAGGTTGTGGGAAGAAGGGAGAGCATTAATAAATAGAGGTGCTTAGAAATTAAGAGAATTGGAGGAGCAACATTCAGAGGAACAATAATCCCTGAACAATTAATGAAATAGTGAGAGAGGCCAGAGCATTGTCATAATGGATTATCATGCGGTAAAACTGTGATCAACTACAGAAGAATTCTACCTAAAGAAGTATTGTGCTAGCAAACTCCTACTTTGATTAATCTGATTGTAAGAATATAATTTACTCTGGGCAATCTTGTGGATGTTCATAGACACAGTGAGGAACTTCAGATGCTAACAAACCGGCAACTGACCTTGCAGTGTTTCATAATGAGCAGTCTACTCTTGATCGACTCGAGCTATTGGGATTATCAATCCCTGTTCCTAAATAACTTTATCCCCCCGCCCTCAGTAAAATAAAGTTTAACATTCACAAAATAATGGTTGACTGTTGGCTTCTTTAAACCTCTTGGCCTCTCCATCACTCTCGCCTCCTTTAAGACCTTCCTTAAGATCTTTTGGTCACAAGAACACAAGAATTAGGAGCAAGAGTAGGCCATTCAGGCCCTTAACCCTGGTTTGCCATTTGATAAGATCATGGCTTCTATGATTGTGGCCTCAACTCCACTTTCCTGTCTGCCCCCCATAACCCTTGACTCACTTGTTGACCAAAGATCTGTCCAACTCAGCCTTGAATGTATTCAGTGATCTAGCTTCATTGCTCTCTGGGGAAGGTAATTCCACAGACTAATGATCCTCTGTGAGAAAAAAATTCTCATCTCTGTCTTAAAAGGGAGACCCCTATTTTTTAAACTATGTCCCCTAGTTCTAGACTTCACCACAAGGGGGAACATCCTCTCAGCATCCACACTGAGCCCCCACAGGATCTTTATGTTTCAATAAGATCACCTCTCATTCTTCTAAACTCAAATGGGTATAGGCCCAATCTGCTCAACCTTTCCTCATAAGATAAGCCCTTCAACCCAGGAATGAGTCGAGTGAACCTTCTCTGAACAGTTTCTAATACAATTATCTCCTTTCTTTTATCCTGATATCTCCCTTTTTGGCTCAATGTTAAATTTTTATCTGATTATGCTCCTGTGAAGCACTTTGGGCCATTTCACTACACTAAAGCTGCTAAACAAATGCAAGTTATTGTTATTGCTGGTAAGGTTTAAAATACAGCATGGCCCAACAGATATGAAGTCGCTGTGTGTTACCTTGTTATTGACAATTTTGTTGTCCGATAGTATTTTTTTTAAACCCATTCTCACAGGCAATGCCAGCATTTATAACCCATCCCTAATTGTCCCCAAGAAGGTGGTGGTGAGCCACCATCATGAAATTTTTTTTTAATTGAAAAATATACTTTATTCATAAAATATCTGGAAGAACATTACAAAACATTTCTAAATCGCCATCACAAAAAATACAGTCAGATTCAACTTTTACACATGGATCACGAAGAGCTTCAATACAATCAATGAATATTACAATCATTCCAATATGGTCATTACAGACAATCAGACAGTGCAATGGTATTGGAGTTATCAACATACATCATGTTGCACTCTGAGGTGCTTCAATACAATTATAATACAATTAGCATTCAATGCATACCTTCACTGTGAGCCGTACAGCCCGAGGGGTCTATACAATTCCCAGCCCCTCGGTGCACTATGGCAGAAGGGTCTTAGACAGCGACCTTCCCCCATTGTGCCTTTGCACCTTCATGAAATGCTGTACCTATGTGGTGTAGGTAGACCCACAGTGCTTTTTTCTGTTGCAGTTAGTGGCTTGCTAGGCTATTTCAGAGTCACATGTAGGCCAGGCCGGGTAAGAATGGCAGCTTGTTTCTTCCCTGAAGGGCATGAGTGAACCAGATGGGTTTTTAAACAACAATTTGGTAATTTCATGATCGTTATTAAAGAGACTAGTATTTTATTCCAGATTTATTAAGTCATTGTATGCAAATCCTCCCAGCTGCCCTCGGTGGGATTTGAATGCATGCCTCCAGAGCATTCCAGGCCTCTGGATTACTAGTCCAGCAATATTACTAGTATGCTATCATTCCTGGAATTATGATCTGCTGGAACAATGATAGAGGATAAGGCGGCCGTTGTTATGTCATTGAAATTGGGAAGCATTTCAGAAACTTGTTATGAAAACAATTAAATGTCTATATCTCAATAGTTCAGTGGTGTAGCCATTAGCCATACAAACCAAGAAAGCTCCCTCTGTACTGAGTTACCTGATTGCAGCCATGGCGGAGATAGAGCAGGGCAATTTATAGAATCCTACAGCATGGAAGGAGGCCATTTGAGTCAGAGTGCCTATGCTGGTTCTTTCAAAGAAGTATCCAAATAGTTTCACTCTCTTGCTCTATTCCCATAGCCCTGCAAGTTTTTCCTTAACAGGTCCAATGTCCTTTGAAAGTTACTATTGCATCTGTTTCCACCACACTTTCAGGTGGTGCATTCCAGATCACAAAACGTGATGCACGAGGAAAAGTTCTCCTCATCCCCACCCCGCACCCCCAATTCTTTTGCCAATGATCTGAAATGTGTGTTCTCTGGCTATTGATCAACCTGCCACTGGAAACAGGTTCTATCTACACCACCAAAATCCTTCATAATTATGAACATCTTTATTAAATCCCCCCCTTAACCTCCTCTGCTGCAAGGAGAACAATCCCCAGCCTCTCTATGCTCTCCACATGACTGGAGTCCCTCATCCCAGGTACCATTCTAGTAAGTTGCTTTTGCACCCACTCCAAGGCCTCAGTGTATGAGGGCGAGGGATAGAGAAAGCCAGCGGACTCTATTGTAACTCCTCCCTTAAGCTTAAGTAGCTTGTCAACACTCATGCTCATGAGAGCCAGAAGGCACTGGTTTGTGATTGGCTAAAGAACCAGAAGTGACATGGGGAAAAACGTTTCTAAGCGGCGAGTGGTTAGGATGCAGAAGGCACTGCCCAAGAATGTGGTGGAGGCAGATTCAATCATGGCTTTCAAAAAGAAATTGGATAATTATCTGAAGAGAAAAAATTTACAGTGTTACTTGGAAAGAGGGGTGTGTGTGGGACTAGCTGAGTAGCTGGAATGGCACCACGGGCTGATTGGTCTCCTTCTGCGCTGCAGCCATTCCATGATTCTAAGTGAATGGAAGTTGGAGATACAGGCCGGGATTTTCCAGCCCTGTTGCGGGTGGGACCTGCCACGGGCCAGGCGACGCCCCAGCCAGGAGTCCATTGACTTGCGGCGGGACCAGAAGATCCCGGCAGTTGGGTGGGTGCGGAAAATCCCGCCCACAGAGCCTGTTTTTATTTGCACCACCAAATTCATTCATAGGAACAGGGGTGGGCCATTTAAACCCTTAAGCCTGATCCACCAGAGAACATGGCTGATCTGCAACCCAACTCCATGGACCTACCTTTGCCTCATACCTCTCAATACTTTTGATAAACAAAAATCTATCAACCTCAGACCTAAAATTAATGATAGATCTGGTCTCAATCGCTGCCTGCATAAGAGAGTTCCAAGCTTCCATCGCACACTTTGTGCATAGAAGTGTTTCCTATTTCCACTCCTGAAAGGACTGGTTCCATTTTTAGACCTTAAGCTGCTGTCCTAGACTCCCGACCAGCAGATTCTCTCTGACTGCCCTATCTGAAATTTTCCAGATATTTGAATAATCAAATGACCCCTTAACCTTCCAAATTCTAGGGAATACAGCCCTTGTTCGTACAATCTGTCCTCCTAATTTATCACTTGGAGTCCAAAGGTCACTCTGGTAAAGCTATTCCACACTCCTGTTTCACTTATAATCTTAATGCTGGTTGAGCTCTCCTTAACTGTGTGGCCAAGTTTCTGTAATTTACTCAGTTTGCAGCCCATTACTGGAAACTTTACAATTTTGAATTTCTTCTAGTGTTTTAAAAATTCAGCAGGTGAAAAGAACAGTAAAAGTTGAGAATTAGTTGCCATTGTTACATTTATCTGGTGGGAAAAGCATCTCAATGTTCAGCTCTCAGTTGCTCATGTGCACGTGTGGCCTGTACACTGGGTAATACTGTAATTACAAAGTGAAGTAACTAAATTGTATAGTGAGGCATTTTAGTAATATTTGGGCTGACTTCTTGGCGAATGAACTATCTTAGCTCCCTCAATGGCTCAGTTGATAGATGTAGTGCCCGGTGGTAAAGCCCTCCTCTCCAGAGGGCCTCAGCTTTGATCGCTGATCTTGGCTGACCTAGTTGTTCAGAGCCAACATCACGGCTGAAGTGTTAACTACTAACTGTGATATTGACTAAGATCAGATAGCTCTGCAAAATTAGGGGGAGGGAAAAATCAGCTGGGACTCCCATTTCTGATTATTACCCAGTGAGTATCTACTTGAAGATGCTTTTGATTGGGTGTAGGGTGAAGATAGCATGTTGTAATGCCTGGTACAGTATTTATTCACATGAAGATCTTAATTGAAATATGTAAAATACCGAGGGGTCTTAATAGTGTTGGTGTGGAGAGGATGTTTCCTCTTGTGGGAGAATCTAGAACTAGGGGTTACTGTTTAAAAATAAGGGGTCGGCCATTTAGGACAGGGTGCGAAGAATTTTTTTCTCTCAGAGGGTTATGAGTCTTTGGAACTCTGTTCCTCAAAAGTGGAAGTGGAGTCTTTGAATGTTTTCAAGGTAGGGATAGATAGATTCTTGATAAACAAGGGGATGAAGGGTTCTCGGTGGTAGGTGGGAGGTTACAGGCAAATCAGCCATGATCTTATTGAATGACGGAGCACACTTGAAGGGCCGAGTGGCCTACTCCTGCTCCTAACTCAAATGTTCGTATTGATTGAGATAGCATAGGATTAAATGGTGTCTGTGGCACAATCTAAGTCACCATTCTGAAAGTAGCGTAAGAATGAAATGGGATGAGACGAGGAACAAAATGATTCAATGTTACCAGAGCTGATATGCCTTTTTGATTATTATTTTTGTTTCCACCTATATTCAAGCAATGAACACAGTTATCCTCAGCAACCTGTTTTCTGTCCCTCGGATTGCATATGCCATGTCCGAAGACGGTCTGCTTTTCAAGATATTTGCACGAATAAACCCAGTCACCAAGGTCCCTGTGATCGGTATCATTATATTTGGAGTCCTGATGGCCACCTTGGCAATGGCGTTTGATCTGGAATCCCTGGTGCAGTTCCTATCCATCGGGACGCTCCTGGCCTACACATTCGTTGCTGTCAGCATCATCACGCTACGCTACCAGACAGATAAAGCAAACCCCTCAAAGCCACCCCAGCCCAATCAAAGCCCTCAAGCCCAGGACGGTGGTGGGCTGAAAGAATACGAGTCATTTTCGGATAAACTCCAGTTGGTGGAGAGGCAAAAAGTGGCCAAAGAACGAAGGGAGCCTGGCCAACTGAGGTCCTCCTTCGAGCCTTATTTACATTTCCTTGGTGATTTTGTGGCCGGAGAGATAGTGATGGTGGCAGTTGTCTCACTGGTGCTCTGTTCAGTCTGCCTGTGCTGCATATTGGTATTTGGTATCAGTCATCTCCACCTTCCTCAATGGGCTTATATTCTGTTCATCGTGTTCTTTGCAATCGGGTTTCTCCTCAGCTTGTTTCTCATCTGGATTCATGAACAGCATCAGAAATTGAATACCTTTCAGGTGGGTCCTTGCATGTTAAAACTCAGGAATGAAATGCTTTTTCAGTTCAGGCATCCTGGGTCATCACTGAGCACAGGTAAAGCACACTGTGGCATAAAGTAAAGACTCAAATTATGAATTTCAAAATTGTACTTGTATAGTTGTCTATCTATTAATGCTAAAAACATATGAATGGAGAAGATCCAGAACATCAAGTGCTAAAGTTACTAGAGAACTGTTTCTGTGCATTTAGATAACATTAATCACTGCACTCTGAAAATAAAGCATTGTGCAAAGTGATTTGAGAAGCTTGTCGATGAGACAACAACATGAAAGTATGATATTCTCCTTAGAGCAGGGAAGGTTGAGGGGAGATTTAATATTTTGAGGGGGTTTTGAGAGAGCAGAGAGGGAGAAACTGTTTCCAATGGCAGGAGAGTCAGTAACCAAAGTGCACAGATTTAAGATAATTAGTAAAATAAATGGGGAGATGAGGAGAATTCTTTTTAATGCAGTTACCAGTTGGAAAGCACTGTCTGAATGGGCGGTGGAAACAGATTTAACAGTAACTTTCCAAAGGGAATTGGAGATAGACTTGAAAGGGAAAACAAATTGCAGGAGTATGTGAATAGAGCAGGGGAGTCGGACTAATTGGATAGTTCTTTCACAGAGCCAGCACAGTCACACTGGGCCGAATGGCCTACTTCAATGCTGTATCATGCTATGATGCTGGGAATTTCTTTACTTGCAGCAGCTCTGTACTGTCTTCCCAACATTCGAAGCCTGGCTTAGCAGTTGCAAGAGGGCAGTGTTATGTTGCTATATTATTTGTAAAGAGCTGTTTAGAGCTCATAACTAATTATGAGAATATTACAGAAGCCATAACACAGGAAGCTGATCATCTACTTGCCATCTAATTTCCTCCAATGTCAGAGCGCCAGCTGAGGAACTCCCAAGGCATAAGGGATCTGGCAAGATGCCAGTGTTAAGGCTGCCACCTTTATTCAGGCATGAGATCCCAGCCAATATTTACAGGCCTGCAAAACATTTTCGCCGGCCCGTACACCACTTTCTCAACAATTGCGTTTGATTTTTCTTTCTTGCCAATGTTGCACCAAATCAGCAGAATGAGGCACTGCACTAGGAGCCTTGAATCTTTTCCTAGTCTAGAGTATCCTTTGAATAGTACGTATAGTCCAGTGATGTGTTATATTACTGCAGCCTGGCCTGTGGTGCTACACTAGGACATCTTTAGCTAAAGAGGTGGTAGAGGGGAGGCAGAAGTAGACAGATTTAATTTGGTCCCCGTGTTAATGTCATGTGTTCTGTGCATGCTTTTACAAGGCACTTATTTTAAAAAAATGTTATTTGTGGTTAAATTGTAAAATCTAAGACAATTTTTGAATCAGAGGAGTTGGTGCAGCAGAGGAGTTTCTCTGCAGTGCAAGCTGGGAGATGCAAAGGCGATGTACTACAATGTGACCAATGACCAGTGGGGGATACGTTTACATAGGCAATTTACAGTACGCATCTGGAGAGATGAATTTAGTGGGAAGTTAGCACAAATGTGAAAATGATAAGGTTTTGCAGACAAGAAGCATACACAAATATGAAATATTTACGCAGATAAGCTGCACAATAATGTTGCTACGTTAATAATCTTGTTGAGAAACCTACCCCCAAGTATGTGAGGTCTTGTTTGAGATGCAAAGCCCATTACAGATCTCACAGATAGCAGCAGGAAGGTCCATTCCCACTATGATAACTCCCTGCAAAGATGTGGATTAAGCACTTGTGAGTCAGGTATCCATCACATTGCATGATATACTCTCTTCTTAGAACTGGAAAGTACCATGCTGTCTCAGTCCCTTTCTGAAGGCCCATGCACGCCAAGTCTCACCACAATGCACCTCCAAAGAGGAAAGAATTAATTGATGCCAGACCAACAATGAAAGTACAACATCATTGGGCTCCCAACTGTACAGAGTTGTGACCCAATCTAAAACAGCCAGAGGAAATATGGGATAGCTGCAGCTGCGCCATTCCTTACTCCTGAAACTTGTTAAACCATGGTTCAAGAATGCTTATTTGTCCCATTAATATGTGTTAATACAAAGATTTGTGTTGAGAGTATTTACCAATACTATTATCATTGTGACAAGTGTAATTTTTTCTTCTGTTAGAACAAATGTTTTTTTAAATTGATACCTTAGCAGTTGAATATTTTCCTTTTTCCTTGTTTCATAAGAACATAAGAAATAGGAACAGGAGTAGACCATTCAGCCCATCGAGCCTGCCCTGCCATCCAATAAGATCATGGCTGATCTTCTTGTGTTTCGATTTCCACATTCTCATCTAATCCCAATAACCTTTGATTTCCTTGCCTAACAATAACCTACCTCTGCCTTAAAAATATTCCACCACCTTCTGAGGCAGAACGTTCCAAAGTCGCACAACCCTCTGAGAGAAAACATTTCTCCTCATCTCTGTCCTAAAAGGACGACTCCTAATTTTAAAAAAGTGCTCCCTAGTTCTGGACTCACTCACATGAGGAAACATCCTTTCAACATCCACCTTGTCAAGGCCATTCAGGATCTTGTATACTTCAATCAAATCACCCCTCACTCTTCTAAACTCCAGTGGAAACAAGCCCAGCCTGTCCAACCTTTCCTCACAAGACAACCCGCTCATTCCAGGCATCAATCGAGTAAACCTCCTTTGAAGTGCCTCCAATGCATTTACCTCCTTCCTTAAATAAGGAGACCAAAACTGCGCACAGTATTCGATTTCAATTTGCAATGTTTGTTAAGATTGTCTTTTTGAACTAAAAGAAATTCTAATAGAGAGGCCAGAGACTTCCCCATGATGCCACGTCACTTTGAGTTAATGCGGTCTGCATTAATCTTTGTTTTCCTCAGCTACTACACTCACAGTCATGTTGAATTCAACTGTTTCACAAGTGTTAAAACCTTTTAAATCCTTAACAAGAGGTGCGTCATCACCTTTTGATCAACTCAGACAGTTGTTTAAGATTAGACTTAACTTATTTTGCCCACTCCCTCTTACCAGCTATCTCTTTTCCTACTCTGAATACTGAGGCAAGATTGCACATGCGGCAGTCGCACTCTCCCACCTGATCCGAGTGACCACTCTTCCTGCTGCAGCCAACAGAATGACAATGACAGGTTGACTAAACAAGAGCTCGACACAGTCGGGCACAAACCTGATGTACACACACCAGCACTTTCCAAATGGACTCATTGGATAGCACCCAGGGTAGCCTTGACCATTTCTCTCCCTTCCTAATCCAGGAAGAAAAGAAAGACTTACCTTTACATAGGACCTCGCACAACCTCTGGACATTCTGCAAGGCTATGTGGTGTAGTCACTCCTATAATGTAGGAAATGCAGCAGCCAAAATGCTGTTCTTTCAGTGTCGCTTGGTCAAAATCCTGGAACTCCCTGCCTAATGCGGGTGTACTTATACCACAAGGACTGCAGCGGTTCAAGCCTTCTCAAGGACAATTAGCGATGGACAATAAATGTTGAACTAGCAAAGCTCACATCACATGAATGAATATTTAAAGCACAGCAACGTCCCACAGATAGTAATGTGACAAAGATCAGATCACCTGTTTTAATGATATTGGTTCATGGACGAATAATGGCCAGGACAGCAGAGAGAACTCCCCTGATCTACTTTGAAAAATAGTGCCATGGGGTCTCATACATCCACCTGAAAGGGCAGATGGAACCTTGGTTTTAAACTCTCATCTGAGAAACAGTACACTTGACAGGGCAATTGTGAGTCTAGATTTTGTTCTCCAGTCATCAGAGTAGGACTTGACTTCCACAGCCACGGGCGAGAACATCATGCACTGAGCCACAGCCGACACCCTCAGGGTACTGGGGCCAATCGTAATGATGTTATCACCTCCAAAACTGAAATCAACTAAAGTGTAGACTGGTTTTGAGGCATCCAGCCATCTGGTTTCTATGGCTTGCAGTTTCAGTTATCAGTTCATGAGGGGATGATACGGTAATTTTTAATAAAAATTAAGATGAGTTGTATCACTGATCAGACCTTTACGATTTTCATTTTGCAGGTTCCACTGGTGCCCTTGGTTCCCGGTATCAGTATTTTAATGAATGTGTACCTGATATTAAAGCTGAGTTTAATGACCTGGGTGAGGTTTTCCGTTTGGCTAGCTATAGGTATGACAACTTTATTTTAAAAAACTTATTTCTACACACTGAGCATTTGCTTTGCCAGGTCCCACTGATGGTGTGTTGCCATGGTATGGCAGGTTATTGGCTGGGGAAACTGATCTATAGTTTCCATAGCTCTACCTCCTATACAGCTCTCCATGCCATCAAAGGATCATAAAGTTATTGGTAATCCATCATGACTAATGAATAAACAACTAGTGGTAAAATATGAGTTGTCGTCTTTTGCCATGTAAAATTGCCTAAAATGTCTTTATTCTGTCAGTTGTGATCTGGAATACATTACCAGAAAGGGTGGTGTAAGAAGATTTGAGCAGACAAATGGGACTAATTAATAGCTCTTTCAGAGAGCCAGCATAGACATGATGGACCAAATGGCCTCCTTTATAGTACCAATGAATCATGGATTGGTTAAATCATGAAGGAGGCCATTCAGCCTGTTATGTCCATGCCGGATCTCTGCAAAAGCAACTCAGTTAGTCCCACTCCCTCACATTTTTCCCGTAGCCCTGCAAATTTTATCTCTTCGGAGAGATATCCAAGTCCTTTTTGAAAGCCTTGATTCAATCTGCCTCCACCGCACTCTCAGGCAGAGCATTCCAGATCCTAACCACTTGCTGCATAATTTTGTTTTCCTCATGTCGCCTCAGTTCTTTTGCCATTCACCTTAAATCAATGTACCCTGGTCCTCAATCCTTCCGCCAAGGGAAACAGTTTCTCCCTATCTACTCCGTCTCACCCCTAATGATTTTGAACATCTTTATCAAATCTCCTCGCAAACTTCTCTGAACATGAGAACATAAGAAATAAGAGCAGGAGTAGGTCGTTGGCCTCTCAAACCTGCTTCGCCATTCACTAAGATCATGGCTGATCTGACTGTGGCCTCAACTCCACATTCTGCCTACCCCCGATAAATTCCTCACCAAGGGAGTCAAAAGTTATCTACCTCTGCCTTAAAAATATCCAATGACCCTGCGTCCCCTGCTCTCTGGGAAAGAGAGTTCAATGATTCACTACCCTCTGAGAGAAAAAAATTCTCCTCATCTCAGTCTTAAATGGGAGACCCTTTATTTTTAAATTGTGTCCCCTAGTTCTAGCCTGTCTCTCATGGGGAAACATCCTTTCAGTATCCACCTTGACAAGTCCCCTCAGGATCTTATATATTTCAATTGGATCACCTCTCAGTCTTCCAAACTCCAATGGACACTTCCCAGCCTGTCCAACCTTTCCGTTCCCCACCCCCACCCCCACCCCCATCCAAAGTATCAGTTAAGTGACCTTCTCTGAGATGCGTCTAATGCACTTATATCCTTTCTTAAATAAGGAGACTAAAATTGTACACAATAGTCCAGATGTGATCTCACCAACGTCCTGTCCAACTGCAACAAAACATCCTTACTTTTATATTCTATTCCTCTTGCATAACCTTTCACTCCCTTTTAGATATGCTCTAAGGAGAACAATCCCACCTTCTCCAATCTACCCACGTAACTAGAGCCCCTCATCCTTGGCATTATTCTCATAAATCATTTCTGCCTCCTTTAAGGCCTTCACATCCTTCCCAAAGTGTGGTGCCCTCTGTAGCTCCAGGTGTCCTCCTGTCAACTGTTTTTTTTTAAACTTTATTACTCACGCGATAAGTGCAAAAGGGCATTTGTCTCAACTTAGCTCATCCATGCTGTAAGACCCTACAGTTCTAATCCAACTGTTTCTTAAATGGTTCCAGGGATTAGACTTGCTCTATTAAACCCAGAATTCTAACTTTTGCGTTGATCATAAGTTGTGTGAAGACTTTCTTGGCATCAATGCTAACGTTTTCCTTTACTAGTTTGAACTTTTGTCCTCCTGCCACATGTTAGTTTGAAGCCCTGTTCCGGATTTAACTATTTCATCAAGCTGGGGAAAAGACTTTCATTACAGGTCCCCCACTGTCAGTGTGAGGAGCTCTCGCACAGCCAGATGCAGAGTAAAGATCCCTCTCCTCCACCACCTTCTGTTGCAGAGAGTTCCAAAGTCGCACAACCCTCTGAGAGAAAAAGTTTCTCATCCTGTCCTAAAAGGGCGACCCCTAATTTTAAAACAATGTCCCCTAGTTCTTGACTCACCCACAAGAGGAAACATCTTTTCCACATCCACCTTGTCAATATCGTTCAGGATTTTATATACTTCAATCAAGTCACCCTTCACTCTTATAAACTCCAGTGGAAACAAGCCTAGTCTGTCTAACCTTTCCTCATAAGACAACCCCCTCATTCCAGGTATCAAACTAGTAAACCTCCTCTGAACTGCCTCCTAAGCATTTACATCCTTCCTTAAATAAGACCAAAACCGCACACAGTATTCGAGATGTGGCCTCACCAATGTCCTGTATAACTGAAGCATAGCATCTTTACTCTTATGTTCAATTCATCTCGTAATAAAGGATAGCATTCCATTAACCTTCTTAATTACTTGCTGTACCTGTACACTAACATACTAACAATCTGTCAGGCTGGGCTGTATTTGAATCAAGAATCTGAAAGGCCTTTGTCAAACCCAGTCCACCACCAAGTCCCTCCTTAAAAGCTATATCTTTGACCAAGCTTTTGGTCACCTGTCCTTATATCTTTCTATGTAGCTCAGTGTCAAATTTTGTTTGGTAATCATTCCTATGATGTGTCTCAAGGCATTTTACTATATTAAAGGTGCTATATAGATGCCAGTTGTTGTTTTAAACTATTGACTATCTTACACAGTCTTATGACAACCTATCTCAATTTCCTTCTTTCAAGGAAAGTAAGGACAGAATTAAATTAAAATGAACAGATGGAAAATCATAGAATATACTCTTCCAATGGTGTGGGTGGAAAGTCAAAGCATCATGATTGATATAGAATAGAGGGAGACCATTCAGTCCATCTGCCTGTGCTGGCTCTTTGAAAGAGCTATCCAATTCATCCCACTAACCCCTGCTCTTTCCAATTAGTCCTATAATATTTTTCCTTTCAAGTATTTATCCAATTCCCTTTTGAAAGTTAATGTTGAATCTGCTTCCGCCATCCTTTCAGGCAGTGCATTCCAGATCACAACAACTCGCTGTCTAAAAGAAATGTTTTCCTCATGTTGCTTCTGGTTCTGCTTCTTTTGCCAGTCACCTTAAATCTGTCTCCTTTCGTTAGTGACCCTTCAGCCGCTAGAAAGATGATGGAAGGATTATAAATGGAGTCAGTTTTCAGGCATTATGATGGGCCTAATGGACTTTTCTTGCTGTGGAATTTCTCATGTTCTTCATATAAAAAAGTCTATTTTTGCCCAATTTTATTCATTGCTTAGCCCTGTGACAACACCAATCAGTCTCGCCTTTCTCTGTAGTCACCATGCCTGATTTGTCAAAGAAATAAGAAGGAGAGGTTTTTTTCTTTTAAAGTGAAGTGTGGAACCACAGTAACTAAGAGTGGAATTTTATGGCCCCTACCGCTGGTGGGATTTTCCGGTCCCGCCAAAGTCAATGGACTTTTGAATGGCTCGCCGCATTTTACAGCCCCACCCCCACCGTTAAGGGGGCCGCCCTAAAAGTCTGAGAACGGCTGCCTGCCAAAAAACTGTTAGTGAATGCTCAGCTCCTCTTGTTCCAAATGAACTCAACTCACCCAAAGAGACACAATTCGCCTCAGTGCCATTGGTGTGAGGTTGAGGGGGAGGGGTGGGAATCGCCTGAACTTTCACTTCTGATCATTAACCCCTAGAAAAAGCAGAGCGGAAAAGGTGGGCAAGGGAAGGATCATGCATGGCCTGGATGTACCCACACCCTGTCAAATCTCCTAACCATGGGCAACCAGCTAGGCTCACAAAGAGGAATAGCCATGTGGCCTACGTATATTTGTGGGATTGTGTACCATACCCAGAATTGCCATCTCCTGAAGAGGATGGGAGAATTTGAGGGAAGGGGGGGGCAAGCAAGGTAAGGGGCGGGGTGGAAAAAAAGGTGCTATATATTATGGAGAAGTTATCACAAATATTCAGCCAAGGCTATCAATTCAAAGCCTATGGAAATGTAGGCATATGACAATAAATTACAATCAATATGGCTATCATACAATCGATTCCACATACGAATTAGTATAAGGGGAGAAGATCTGGCAACATTGGACAAACCTTAGGTGCGGCCCTAGTATCTCCTCATGTGACTCAGGATCAAATTTTGCCTCATAACTCTCCTGAGAAGCAGAATGGAATATTTTACCACATTAAATGTGTTCTATTAATGCAAAATGTTGTTGTTGAGAACCACCAGTGTTGGTAAATGTGGCGACTTTGGAAGCTCCTAACACTCTCATCCATTGACAGGTCTTCTCATCTATTTTGGCTATGGTATCTGGCACAGCAAGGAGAGCCTGAAGGAGCCAAAACCACAGAATGTCATCGCCCGTTATGTTGTCCTTCCTAGTGGCAGCTTGGTGGAAACGGTCCAAACCGTTCAGCCTGACCCACAGGACAACATGGGCGTGGCAGAAGTGACCGGAGAAGAAGTGAGTAGACATTAGCGAGTTTGACCAGTCACACTTCGATGGAGGACTCCCCCACCCTACCCCCACCCTACCCCCACCTTCCAAGCACCAATGTTATTCCAGGAGCAGTCGGATAGAGCTGCACCAGAGTATTTTCACCATGTTGTTGGTGAACATGTGTCGTATCTTTCTCGTTTCACCCATGATGTTTTACAACACCTGCTGGTTTCTTTTCCAAATTAATGGGAAAGGAGGTGTGTAAAGTAAATGGGATATCATCTCTACTAAGGTAGCAAGGTATTAAGTGAAGAATGTCAGATGAAATCATTAAACACATGCAGAAGCATCCCAAAAGTATCACTTCAGGGCCCAAATCTTCTGTACATCAATGAATTATTATTTTTTGCCATTTGATTCAATTGAGACAACTTCTCCTTCTTTCCTTCATCTTTTTATCCAGTGGAGTAAAGGAAAGATCGAGAAAGCAAAAAAAAAACCAGCCTTTCCCTATAGCTATATATTAAAGGGCGACATATGCTTGCAATATCATTACGTCCTGTGAGAAATATTCAGTATGGCAAAGATTTGATGGGGCAGCATACATTGTATGAAAATTATTGAATACTTATCACGCGAGCCTATGTAGGTTCAGGGATTCTAAATCCTTCACTCATGATTATGGCCTAGGAACCATTTCTGGCCTGACTGATCTTCACTATGGCCCAATTGGCAAACTCACCTCCATAAATGATCCATCCACGTTTACAATGTTGATATTATTTGTAGTTTCTTCAGATTATTTTGCTGCCCAGCATCCCTCATTATAGTTTTCCAACTTTCCCCCCCTCACCCCTCTTTGCTTACCCTCTCCTCTTCTCATCCTCCTCCCCGCACCTCCATCCATTTGCTCCTCCTCCACATCCTTCGGCAGCTTGCAGCACATTATCCTTCCAACCTCTACCCCTGCCCTACGTTGCTTCTTCATAGTCAAAGCCATGGGAATCAACAATATTGTTCGCTTTCATACCTCTCTGTCACACTTTAACTATGGCACTATAATGTTTGTGTCCTAATTCAAAGAGCAGCAGAGCCATACATTACCAGTATCTTCTTAGTTGACCTCTTTATGAACTAACCTAGTGTTTACTTAACAGCATTTGAATTTTGTAGTCTTAAGGGAACACATAATTCCATTTTAACACAAGAGTAGTACATTGTGCTTTGCATTATATAGTGTTCCTCTTCTTATAGAACAGCATATTCTCTGACTTACCAAGAACGGGACTGCTCTAGATTTGCTAATCTTTCCAAAGCTTTGTGCATAATGTGTGTTCCATTTTAAATGTCTTGGTAACTCAGTAGAAACATTTGACCAGCTTTTGTGAATGGCTCAAATTTCTCAGGAACCAATGAAAAAATCCTTACACTGATTGGCTCCAATTTGGAATCAATCAAAGAATGCTCCACCATTAACCAATGACTTCAATGGTTTTCATTGACTCTCCCACAAGCCCCAACAGTGCTACAACTCAACCTGAGCAATAACATGGGAGATCCATGAGTAGTAGATTCATAACATTAAATTTTTTTCATTTATTTATTCACAGGATGTGGGCATCGCTGGTTAGGCCAGCATTATTGCCCATCCCTAATTGCCCTTGAGAGGGTGGTGGTGAGCTGCCTTCTTGAACCACTGCGGTCCATGTGGTGTAGGTACACCCACAGTGCTGTTAGGAAGGTATTTCCAGGATTTTGACCCAGCGACAGTGAAGGAATGGCAATATATTTCAACGTCAGGATGGTGTGAGGCAAGGAACTATATCGCTGTTCCTTCATTGTAACCAAAAAATGGTAACTAAAAAAGAATCAACAGGCAGTGTCAGGTAACAAAGGCTGTTTTGAACTGATCCTTCAAGAATGTAAAGTGATAGAATGTCAATCTGCCTTCTTGGCATAAAACTGGCACCGTGGATCGGCTGCCCAGTATAAAAGGAAACGCATGCCATTGATATCAATAAGATGGGTGGCTGATGGATCAGTTGATTTTTTCATTCATTTTGTATGCTTACATAATCTGCAACTAGTTGGCGAGTGCAAAATCTACCGTCTAAATCTAGCATCTTTCCATTACAATGTTTAGTTTGTTTAATGAGCCTAAAGTACTGGCCTCAGACCATCCTCCCCAGTAACTTATTCCAGCCCCTGAACTGTGCTAAATATTTTGTTTACAGAAAGGGGGGGCTTGGGGAGGGATTGGGGCAGGGGATCAGGGAAATGGGTTAGACTTCACCCCACTTCCCTTTAGATCTGAATGAGCAGCTCAGTGGAAATGTGATTAGTTAATAAGATTTCTGTGCCGAGGGAGACAAGGAAATTCCCTTAAGTTGCATTTGTATATAAACCTTTCAGCCCCAAAAGAGGACAACCTTTCTTTGGCACACCTGGTCCAGCTGTGCATGAAGGTACCTCTTCTAGACTGTGCTGTTTTATTACATAGAATGATACAGCACAGAAGGAGGCCATTTGGCCCATTGTGCCTATGCCAGCTCTTTGAAAGAGCCTTACAATCAGCCCCACCCTGATCCTGTTCTATCCCCGTCGCCTTTGGATTTTTTTCCCCTTTTCAAGTAGTTATCCAATCCTCTTTTGAAAGTTACTATTTGATCTGTTTCCACCATTCTTTCAGGCAGTGTATTCCAGATCACAACATCTCACTGCATAAATAAATGTTTTCTCATCTTCTCTCCACCTCCCTGGCTGTTTTTTGGACCAATTATCTGAAACCTCTGACCTCTGGCTTCGGACCAGTCCTTACAATTAATTAATCCTTTAATTTTCCGCCGCCTTTCACAATTTGGAGATTGAAGTGATCTCTGCTCCCAAAGGACACGCCTTTAAAAGACTCCCCTTTAAGTAGCAGCAGCTTTATAGCGTTCTGCTGAAAATCCCAACCCAGTCCAGAGCAAACCTGTGACTTATGCCGGGCCTAATCTATGCCAGTAATATGTTCGGTAGCAAAGCTCGCAATGCGGCGCAAGGCCTGCGTGTAAGCAAAATAGGGAATGCTTTATTCGCTCTCAGCTGGTCTTATGATTTCCACACTGGTGTGGAAATATCTACCCCATAGCCACCACTGCCACAATTATCAGACATGGAAAACAACTAAATCAATTTCCATCGCTAACTTTCCCTGCCCTCACATGCTGCTTTATTTTCTGCAATAGCCTTTGATGTGGAACTCAAAACACATACCATCCTGATTTGGAGGAACAGTCCTATGAGCTGAGTGGCCAACTCAGAAGCACATCCGAAACGCACACCACATTTCACATCAGCTGCACTCTTTATCCAGCTGGCTGCCGGCAAGATCAGGAGTCGCTCAGTACAGTCTGTGAGTCAGACTTAACCTAGCATACACTCTGAAACCTTTAGCTATCTAACATATTTAGCGTAACAGATGGATAGATACTGCCCTACATGCAATTCAGTGCAACTAACCCTCTTTTCAATGAGCAGATTATAGCAATGCCTGAGGAATGAGCTACATCTCGTGACGGGCTTGAGTTCTCCTTTAAATTGCCCTTCACACCCAGAAGTGGATACGCTCCACACCGAGCTGCCTCACATTAACTCCTTGCTATCCATGTCTCCCGTACACATGAGTCAAAAATACTGTTTCACTCAAATCTCCTTCAAGCTGTGCAAACCGTTCTTCTTCTTCAAAAAACACATTTTTCCCCTCTGAACACTTTGCTCGTTCCTTTGCAAAGGTTCCATGCATTCTGTGCTAATCCTTGACCGAGGGGGTGCACTGTCGCCTGCTTGCCTGTTGTGCCAACTAAACCTATGTGCTTTAAGAGGCAAAACCAGAGGAGCTTTGCTGTTCCCCCTCAAAGAGATCAGGATGGAGTCACACGAGGCATTTCGGATGTACTTCTGAATTGGCCAACTCAGCTAATAGGACTGCTCCTCCGAGTCAGGATGGTAAGTTTTTTGAGGTCTACATCAAAGGCTATTGCAGAAAATAAAAGCTCATGGTGTAGGGAGTAATATATTGGTATGGAAAGAAGATTGGCTGGCTAACAGGAAACAGAGGATAGCCATAAATGGGTCTTTTTCTGGTTGGTGGGATGTGACAAGTGAAGTGCCACAAGGATCAGTGCTGGGGCCTCAACTTTTTACAATTCATATAAATGACTTAGATGAAGGGACCGAAGGAATGGCTGCTAAAGTTGCTGACGACACAAAGATAGGTAGGAAAGTAAGAAGCAAGGAGGACCTAAGGAGGCTAGAAAGTGACTTAGATAGGTTAAGTGAGTGGGGAAAGACCTGGCAAATGAAGTATAATGTGGGCAAATCTGAAATTGTCTATTTTGACAGGAAGAATAAAAAAGAAGCATATTATCTAGATGGTGCGAGATTGCAGAGCTCTAAGATTCAGAGGGATCTGGGTGTCCTAGTGCATGAATCACAAAAGGCTAGTATGCAGGCACAGCAAGAAATTAGGAAAGCTAATAGAATGTTATCATTTATTGTGAGGGGAATTGAATACAAAAATCGGGAGGTTAAGCTTCAGTTATACGGGGCATTAGTGAGATCACATCTGTACAATATTCGTCTCCTTATTTCAGGAAAGATGTAAATCCATTGGAAGCAGTTCAGAGAAGGTTTACTAGACTAACACCAGGAATGGGCAGGTTGACTTATGAGGAAAGGTTGAATAGGTTGAGCTTGTATCCACTGGAGTTTAGAAGAATAAGAGGTGACTTGATTGAAACCTTTAAGATCCTGAGGGATCTTGACGGAGTGGATATGGAGAGGATGTTTCCTCTTGTGGGAGAATCTAGAACTCGGGGTCAGGGATTAAAAATAAGGGGTCACTCATTTAAGACAGAGATGAAGAGAAATTTTTCTCTCAGAGGATCATGAGTCTTTGGAACTCTCTTCCTCAAAAGGCAGTGGACACAGCGTCTTTGAATATTTTTAAGGCAGAGCTGGATAGATTCTTGATTAACAAGAGGATGAAAGGTTATCGGGGTGGGGGAGAGGGGGGGTGGTAGGCGGGAGTTTACAATCAGATCAGGCATGATTTTATTGAATGGTGGAGCAGGCTTGAAGGGCCAAGTGGCCTACTCTTGCTCCGAGCTCGTATGTTCATATTCATAGGCTTGCTTGTACAATCAGTGTCACAATGTTGGAGTTGCTGCCTTTTTGATGAGGTGTTAAACCAATGCCTCAACCATCTATTCATCTGAATATAAAGAGCTGGTGGGGGGTTGGAGGAAGTGTTTGGATTTCTGCAGGGTTCACCCAATCTCCCACCAAAAGCCCTGCAGAAATGGTGGGAAGTGGGGGGATCATTTTCAAGTTGGTTGCCTGGAGGTCAAGAGGACCATGCACCCTTTGTGGAACATGTCCGGCTTTCATCCCATTGCGCAAGGTGAGATAAAAGCTGGGCGGATTCTGCATGGAGTGTGTGAACATTCCACTAGGTTGCTGCCCAGGTAGCTAAGTTGAAAGTGAAACCACTGTTTTTAGTTGGATAAACCTTTTCTCCTCAGCATTTCCACTGACTTACACTGAAGTTAGGGCAGAAAATGAGAAGAACCCTTGTAGAAATTTCCGGTCTCACTCTGCTGGCAGATAATCCTCCCTCGACTACCACCCTTTGTTGGCTGTACATATTACTGTTGCTATTTGCTACCCATCTGAGGTGTTTGCCTCCATACCAACAGTGACTACACTTCAAATATAATTCACTGGTTGTGGGCACTTTTGGGGCATTGTGACAAGGCACCACATAAATGCAAGATCTTCCCTTCTTTATTTTTTGGCACAGGATCCCAATACAGCATCTTCTAGAGAGCACCTAATATTAACTCACTGCTGCTAGCTTCTCACTGTTTGCAGACAGAATAAGGGCAAAATAGGCAAGACTTCATTCTAGTAAAACCCTGCTCAATCTTAAGTCAGGAAACTTCAGCTCAAACTGTCGTCAAAACAGTTGTAATTCCCTCTCCAGTTTATAAGTTAATTGCCCGCCCCACTCCCAACTTTGACGCTCCATGGATGATGCATAAATGGATAACCTAATCGCAGGGACGGGAAGGGCTGGATTTTCCCTGCGGGCTTCCAAATCCCACCGTAAGGCACAATGTGGATCAGAAGCCGACGTTGTGTGGGGAACAGTCACTCTTTGGAGCAGCCAATCAGTGGCCAAAGGGTGGACTTACTGTCCAATTAGGGGCAGCAGGAAGGCTCTCAATGCTGGAAGGCCAATCAGGTGCCCTCCAGGCTTGAGAGCAGCATCAGAATGCTATGGTGCATAAGTGAGCGAGATAGCGCTTCAAAATGGAGGCACCCTCTCTCCAACTTTTTAAAATTTAAAATAAATAATGGCCTTTGCAGCAAGCTATCGCTGTGGGGTGTGATGGGGCAGTGGTGGGGGAAGACCCCTCTACAGGGTGGCCTGTGGTTGCTGCTGCACCCAGGCAGGCATGGAGGGCCTCAAGGCCTGCCTGGATCGCTGCTGCCATCCCTTCCCCAACGCTGGTCAGCCATTGGTTGGGGGGGGGGCCACATCCAGGCAGCTAAAGTGGCCCCCGCTGCCTCTGGGGACCTGGAGGCTGGCTGGAAAATCCCAGTTGCTCCCCTTCAACGGGCCTTAAGTGGCCTTTAATTTTAATCATCTACCCGCCACTTACAGGAAAATAGCCCTCCCTCGCAATCACTCACCAACGTGGCTTCAGGGTAAATGGCCGGGAGGCAGGGAAAGAACCAGGGAACCAGCATACGGGCCTGCAGGGCTTGTTATACTGTCCTCCTGCCTCTGTTTCTGGCTCTGTGGGGGCACAAAATCCAGTCCGAAGTTGAGTCCCTCTCCAATCTGCAACCCTTGTGACTGACTGACTGACTGGGATCACAGATTGCTGAGTAAGTGTCAGACGTCTGGGTTTTTCTTGCAAGTGAGCCGGAAGGTCTTGTGTTAGAGTTGCCTACTTTGGCTGAAGGTGTCCCTAGAGCTCTCACACCTCGAGCACCTGCCTCGATTTACTCCGCCATCGCGCAACAGCTGGCTAATTTCTTCACCACCTTCACCCTCTAACTGAAAATCGAAAAGCCTCTTCCTGATCCAATTGGATGACTTATATGGAAATTTTTTTTTAAAAAGTCAATAGATGTAAAGCAGGCTGTCAGTTTGCCATCAGATTCACTCAGTTCAGTACAAAGTTCAAATTCACCCTTATGCTTGGAAAAGGGAATTTAGTTGCTGATTATTATATGAATGCCTGAGTTGAAGTGGCCACTTAAGTGAATAGTTGTATCTAAAAGTTTGCTGAGTTCTGCCAAGTTTGTGGTTTAACTCCATTGAACCATTGAGTTGTTGGCCTTTTATAATGTAAGTAGTATGGCAATGGTATTTGTTTTTTCATTTCTTTATTCATAAACCATTCCACAAACATTTTGGGATGGTAGTATAGTGGTTAAGTTACTGGACTAGTAACCTAGAAGCCTGGGCTGCTAATCAGTTCTCATGAGTTCAGATCTCACCATATCAGCTGGGGAATTTAAATTTAATTACATATACCTCTGGACTAGGAATAGTGAATTGTTGTGAAAACCCATCTGGGGTTACTCGTGTCCTGTAGGGAGGAAATTTGACGTCTGCACTCAGTCTGGCCAACGTGTGACCCCAGACCCAGAGCAATGTTGTCGACTCTCAACTACTGCCTTCAAAATGGTTTAGCAAGTCACTCAGTTTTATTCTAGAAGATGTCTCGCAGCTACCTTCTCGAGGGTGATTAGAGATGGGCAGTTAGAGCTCAGCTCACTACATTGACACTGTTACTTTCCACAGCCTGCACTGAGCATTGAAGTGACCACATGCTAGCTTTCTGGCACTGAGGGGGATGCTCATATAAAATGTGGGTCAGATGGTTTCCTTTTATGCTGTACGTTTCCGTGGTTCTTGCCCTAAGATCAATTGGCGAACCCATTTCTCTCCAGTATGCTCCTCACCTCTCCCCTGTTGAAGCCAGTCTTCGTATTGTTTCTTCTTACAATTACTACTCTAAACTATTCTTACCCAGTGCCTCAAAACAGCAGATCATCTCCCGCAGCTTCCCTTCCGCACGAACTGTACCTTGGTATAATCCACACATTCCTTTTCTGAATTGTCTCTAGTCTTCTAAACCTTGGTGCTTGTGAGGACTGTGGCCTTTAGCCACCACCCCCCCCTTCTCCTAGGTTGATCAATATACACCTGGATTCTCTTTAATTGTTTCCTTTTTGTGAATGGTTGAATCAAGAGCTCCTTCATTTCACCTGATGACAGTCCGCTCCTGTTCCAGCAACGCCATTGGGAGCGGTGACCCGTGCTAGAACTGCAACAGTCCCCAAGGAAAGGGTTCAGCGAGATTGTGAGCTGAGTCTGGGGTCCCAGGCTGGCAGGCCCCAGTCAGGGGGTTGGGGGGGGCTGAAATTGTCGGGGTGTGGTGTGGGGTAGGGTGGGAGGGGGGGGGGTGGGAAAACCCAGGAGGTGGGGAGATTTACCTTGGGGTGTTCCTGTGATAGACACAAGGGGCCTGAAAAGGAGGCCACCAGCCCCTCCCTTGTCTGGCCACCAGCACACCAGGTTTCACCTGGCAGTGGTTGGATGAGGCCCTTCAGGGGCTATTACTTGGCCACTGAAGTGCCTCAATTGGCTCATGGGCAAGCAGACCACCCGACACCAACCCCTGCCCCCGCTGCTGGTAAAATCGCAGCATGGTTGGGTGAGGGTGGCTAGATGGCAGGCATGGCGCCAATACCCTGGCATCCAATTTTATGCCCCCCCCCACCACCACCTGCCATTCTGCCCCTGGAGGAAGGGAGGGGGGTTGGGGCATAAAATTCCAGCCTATAAGTTGTCAGCAGCTTATAAGTGTAAAGATTAACTGTGAGTGTGTAAACTGTCTAGAGTGGGGAGGGAAATAAACGCTTTCTCATATTCTAACAGCCTGGCAATCCATCTGTCAATTGTAGGATCCAGCTTGGTCTTAGTGACTTAAAACTGGCCATAACCCAAATTCAACCAGGCACAGAGCAGCGATTTCTCCCATTAAACTAAAACACCCCGAGCTTCAGGCTTCTAAGAGTGCCTGAAGATACGTGTTTCAAATGCCAGGTTGAGACGCAGAGCCACCTTACTTTTGCATAGGCTGCCCCAAACTGTAGGGAAATTTAAAATTATAAGAGGAGATGCTGAGTGGGGCAAGTGGTTGTGGGGGTGGCGAGGGACTAGAGGTGAGGCACGGTATAGATAATGGGCAAGCAGAGTACAGTGCAAATCGTCAGGGGGAAGGGGGGAGCTAAATTGAAAAAAAATAATAAACTAGATAGGAATTAAAGGTTACAAAGACAAAGAGAAAAATGAGGGCAAAGTGGAATGTAAGATAAAAAAGCTACTCAGGATCTCAGACTGGAGAGAGGACAAGGAGTTTGGAATGGTGAAGGCAAAAAGTTCAGCAAGATATTCTGTAACATGCCCATCTAACTTCCAAAGCATTTCCTATGAGCCTGACTAGACTATCATAAAGATCCTGAGTACCTAATTCTATCTGAGTTGAATTTTAGAACGGAATTTTTCCTAACTCCCAAACCTCCTGATACCTTAACTCTCCCCAAAAATGGGTGAATCCTTTCTAATTATCTCCTTGCTTCTGTACCTCCTTAAATTATAAGTGCTGGCAATCTTCTATTTATATTTTTGTAGAATAGGATTTTTTTAAAAGAAATTATTTGTCCCGCAGTATTGTCAAAATGATGCTACTCTTTGGATTGTAATTTGTATTTCTGTCGTAATTCTTGTCAATGTTGTATTTATTTTGGGGACAAATTTCTAATTTGGTGAATAAATGTTCTGAAGCAGCAGACTGGTATGTTTTTTGTGTGTCGGTGTTTATTGGCTGTTTATTAATTTTCCAGTTGTCTTCCCTTTTTTCCCCTAAAGTCACTGATGCACCTTTATAGGCAATTTGCCCCTGCGCTATTGTCCATGTGTGAGCCAGTCAATACTGACCAGCACAATGGGGCCTGACTCTGATTCCTGTCCCACTAATACTAGCTGTGACTCAGTTGATAGTGTTCAATTGTTCTGGGTTTGATTATGTGAGTCTGGTAACTGATCTATGCTCACTGTGCTTGATTGGTTAAGCCTGGGTGTGGATTCAGGGAAAAGTAAACAAACTGTAGAAAGAGCTGGAAGCTAGAGCTGAAGGGTGGAGCAGACATTTTAAAGCACTGTGAATAAAGTTCCTGCACACATATAAGCTGGTGTGTTATCTCTGCAGTGACCGGAAATATAAAATATACAACAGGTAGCACTCTCACCTCTGAGTCAGGAGATTGTGGGTTGAAGTCCCATTCCAGAGACTTGAGCACAAAATCTAGGCTGATATTCCACAACAGTGCTACATTGTTGGTTGTGTTGTCTTTTAGATGAGATTTTAAACCAAGTTCAGCTCTCTGGCGGATGTAAAAGATCCCATGACACTTTCAAAGAAGAGCCAGGGAGTTCTCCCTGATGTCTGGCCTTTGTTTGTGAGGGTATGGTAGCGTAGTGGTTATATTATTGCACCAGTAATCCAGAGACACGTTCTGAAGACATGAACTGAAATCCCACTCCTCCAGCTGGGGAACTTAAATTCAGGTAAATTAAATAAATCTGGAATAAAAGGATAAAAACAGCAATGGTGAGCATGAAACTAGATTGTTGAAAAACTCATCTGGTTCATTAATATCCTTTAAGGAAGGAAATCTGCCGTCCTCATCTGGCGTGCACACCCACTGCAATGCAGTTGATTCTTAACTGTCCTCTGAAATGGCACAGCGAGCCACTCAGTTGTATAGGGATGGGCAGCAATTGCTGGCCTCACGACTGCTGCTCACATCCCACGAATGAATAAACACCTCTCTCCCGCCGGAACTGCAAGGCTGTGCTGGATTGCCTGATTCAGCCTGGAACCTTCCGCGTTGACTCTTCCAGGACGTGGTTCTGTGGGTGCTAGCCTTTGGCACCTCATCCCTTTAATGATTCTTCATGCATGAGCCTCAGCGCTGGCAAGTTATTCAAATGATTCAACTGCATTGCACCTGAGTGTGATCCTGTTGCCTCCTGACATCCACACATATGAACAAGGGGGGATCATTGGATAGCAATCAGGAGGGGCAACCCTGATTTACCTTTCCCTTTAAGCACAGGATACTGAAGCCAAATTGCAATCTCTTATCGGTAGCCTAAATTTAAGGAAAGTGACTTAGTACAGGCTGGGGATCGAACATAGAAACAAAAGGAGGCCATTCAGCCCCTTGAGCCTGTCCCCATATTCTGTGAGATGATGATGGGATCTGCATCTTAACTCTACCCACCTGCCTTGGCTCCATATCGTTTTATGTGCTGGTCTAGCAGAAATTCTACTGATTTCGGAATCTTTTGGGTCTGTGTGATTCAGCTACTCAGTGGGAAATGTAATTCACTCTGTTTGCTTGAAACATTGACAGGATTGCTTGTTGGGCCCCAGTGCACAGTGTGACAGCGTAAACTAAGGGCAGAATTTCACCTTTGTCGGGCAGGCTCGGTGGGGGCTGGTGAGGGCGGTCAGGAAGCCGACCGTCGCCCGCGATCGAGGCTGGAAGGTGATTTCGCGCTGGTGGTTCAATTAAGGCGTGAAACGCGAGTGTCAGCGCTCAGTGCTGCCTGTGCGGACGGGGGGGGAGGAGTGCGAGCGGGACGGGTGCGAGCTTCACGCACTCGTGCGAGTGCGCGCTTGATAACCTCCCTGAGGCACAGAGCTACCTCGGGGAAATGAAGAGTTTTAAAAAAAAATGAATAAAGAAATAAAAATGTAATGAAACATGTCCCCTCATGTGATTCTGTCATTTACAGCATCTGGATTCTCTGTCACATGAGCAGGGGCATGTTATTAATTACATTTTTAAATTTAAATTTTATTTTTATTTGCTTTAGCAAACCTCATCCCACAAAGTGCAAAGGCCACTTGGCCTTTTCGCCCACCCGCCCACCAACCGTAAGGCTCTGGTGCACGCCTGCCGAACAAAATATCGCGCGACTGCGCGTTGACGTCAGGACGCTTGCCCGACGTCAACATGTGTCATTTTACGCTTGAGTGGGTTGGGCGCGCGCCCATTCGCTGAGCTAAACATTTTGCCCTAAGTGTGCAATTGTATCACGGAGATATCACCGGGCAGAATTGTCCCAGATTTGCACTAAGTGCGGTAGTGGGTGGGGTTACCCGCCGGCCACAATGGCGGCTTTTCACACCGTATCATCCCAAACCCGCTGGGATACACACCGTTTCGATGGTGGGCAGGCTCCAATTCGCCTGCCCCGCTGTCACCTCGCCGCTTCATCACGCTGGGCACCACATTTAAAGTACAGCTGCACTCAGTGCTTCCAGCCCAGGACTGCAGCAAAGAAGACATGACCCCGAAAGGCAAGAAGACTGCAGCCCTCAAGCGCTTTTCGGATGCCACGGAGGACGTTGTGATGTCCCCTACCCCAGCCGCAGGAGGGGCAACTACATCACCACTCCGGCTTGGTAGGCGATGACAGCGTGGTCAATGCCAATGCTGCACAGAAGAGGATCCAATGCAGATAGAGGATGAATGATCTCATCCGTGCAGCCAGGGTAAGGCAACCAACTCGTCACTCTAAACTCACACACTCAAGCCCATCACACATTCACTGGCATCTCACTCATTGCCAGCTCAAGGCATATCACCACCCATTCTCACACACATACCCTCACATGACCATCTGGCCTCATTTCCTTTGGAGACTGCCTCCTCAGCCCTGGGTACCCTGGGATACCCTCCTTCCCCAGTACAGCCCTCGTCCTGCAGCCTCTTCCCTTGCCTGAGGCCACTTCTCCCCCTTCCCCAAGCAAGACCTAGCCCCGCAGCCATTGAAAAGCCACCCACATATGGCTGATCTGGTAGGTAGAGACCTGCCCGTGAGCTCCCCTAAAAGCCCGAAGCAAGGTAGGCAAACAAACCTTGCAGCTCACCGAGTGCATGCCTTATATATACTGCTGCGAAACACGTCAGCGTGTTTTCCCACCGATGTGGATGGATGACCCTGGGAAGGGATGAGTCTGGCGGGCTGGCCTTATAATGATATGCTGATGTATCACAATGAGGTTCCGGACGTCTGATGGTGGAGAATGTGGTCCCCCCCATTGGTGGGGGGGGGCAGATGATTGCAAACTGGTTTCATGGCGTTACTTCACCGATTTTTGGCCTTCTCGCTATATTGTCAGCTTACGCCACTGAACATGCCCAACACGGGCGGGCACGTAAAATCCCAGCCACGGTTTCTCTTAATGGTGGCATCACTGTAATACATTTCTGTGGCCCAAAAAAACCAACCAGAATAGGATTCGCTTTTAAAATAATCGAACAAGAATGCGCTTACAGCCCGGAATGGAAAGAGTTAAAACTGTCCTTTCTGCTAATTTGGCTCCTGGGAGTCCTTGGAGTTTATCGGATTAAACGGTCTCTTATTGAAAGAGTGAAGCAAATGTGAAGGGAGAGGATTTTTAGCCGTTATGTAGTTAGACAGGCCCGAGGGCTAAGTAAAGCCTGGTCCTCTTTCAACTACAATCTTAAGTACTTGATGTTCCAACCATCATTGCCTCATGTCTGTGACAGATTGACTGAGCTGGCATTCATTCCTAATCTTTGCCCTTGCCTTGATCACCACCAGTAAAAGTAAAGCTGAGATAATTCTATTTGGAGGTGACCTTCCTTCAGCTTTCATGCGTGAAAGGACCTAATTAGCACAAAGCTATTTAATTCAACAGTTGGACCTGGATGGTTCCAATTCTCATAGGGCGGGTGTGGGAGGGACACCCTCTGATGCCTCAGTTGGTGTGCACACTGCTTATTTTGACACTGAGCCATATAAACTAGGTTCACTGACCTGAAACATTGGGCAGGATTTTGCCTTTTGTGTCAGGACCCCGTCATCGAGGTTGAATGAGGTCACAACATTGCATTGTGTGGGAAAGAGTCACCTGGCAGTGATTATCCCTGAATTGGCCAATTAGCGGCTGGTGGGTGGACAGGCCATCAATTAAGGACTGCGGGAAGGCTCTCAACATTGGAGGGCCAATAGGAGGCCTTACAGGGTGGAAGTGTTCATATCATGTTAATTGTATTGTCAAGATTACGGATAAACAGGTGGCGGGTATTGATTAAGTATCTTGAGCGCATATAAAGGGGGACTTCCGCGACTATGTTCAGGCCGTGGTGTCCTGGAGAAGGAGGACGCAGTGTCTACTGGTACGCAAGAGGCTTTCCACGATCAGTGGGTACCGCAGGGGCTGGGATGCACCATCATCCTCGCAAATGACACTTTGATTTAGTTAGGTAAATTTCCTTAGGAGTTGGTTTCTGTTACACTGCCCTTTTAAAAGGCTATTACTTTAATTTTGATTTGTTAATTTGCGCATTCGTTTTAAGTTTATCCCCAAAAGAGTATAAATGGGGACTTCCATGGCTACGTTTGTGGCCTGGTGTCCCCAGAGAGGGAGCACGCAGTGTCCACTGGTATGCTTGAAGCCATCCATGACTGGTGGGCACCATGAAGGATGGATTGCATCATCAGCCCTGGGAATGGCATTTTAGTTTAATTAGATAAGTTTCCTTTTGTAAGATTTATTTTTGTTACAGTGCCCCTTTTAAGGGACTGTCACTCCCATTAATTTATTCTTTGAAAGAGTATAAAGGGGAATTCCTGTGGCTATGTTCACAGCTGGATGTCCCTGGGGGCACACGGTGTCCACTGGCACGCCTGAGGCCTTCCACGACGGGTGGGCACTGCAGGGGCTGGGGTGCATCATTAACTCCCAGAATCACATTTTATCTTAATTGGAGAAGTTTCCTTTAAGATTTTATCTTTTGTTGCAGTGCCCCTTTAAGAGGCTACCACTTTCATTTAACTTGGTAATTGGTTAATTATAGTCTGTTTCATGTTTGTCTAGTCGAAAGAGTATAAAAATGGGACGGCTGAGATACTGAGTGACTTTGTAGATGTGAGGCAAAAAAATGTAATGTTGTGTTCTGTAAATAAGGGAACGATCAAGGCAAGGATTTGAATTGAGCTTCGTACTTTACCATCTGGCTTGGGATCGAATTATCAGGAAGAAGCTGCAGTTGCAGGTATGAGAGAGAGAGAGAGAGAGAGAGAAAGGGCCTCCATTTTGAGGCATCCTTTCTGCACATTTTAAAACTTCTAAATCAAAAGAATGGCTTCAGTGGCCGGGCCACCACTGTGGAGGGGGAGTAATGGCCAGGCAGGTGAGGAAGGCCTCAAAGCCTGCCCGGGGCATGGCGTCCCTCGATCTGCTACTGGGAGGCTGCCCCCAGGCAGCTGCCCTCGTCCTTGACATCTTGGGGATCCCACAGGCAGACTGGAAAAGTCCAGTGAGTCTCTGATGATAGGCGTTAATAGAATAGTTGGTGTCCTTAATTGGCTACACACCACTTGCAGGAAGGCTGCCCTTTGGCTGCTAATCCCACCTCTGGGGAAAACGGCCTGGGGGGGTGGGACAATGCTGACAAATCAGCGCACTGGTCAGTGGTGTGAATTTTTGTACCCACCCACCTTCATGCTCACCCCAAAAATACTGTCCCTTAACTCTGTTGCTCTCTCCACAGATGCTGCCTGGCCGGCTGACTGTTTCCAGCAGCCTCTATTTGCATTTCATATTTCCCGCATCGCCAGGCATTTATACGAGGAAGATCCTGGGTTATTGGAGGGCTCTCCATTGTGTGCTGGGTAGCTGTTCTTGCCCAGAGGGGCAATGGTTTAAAAGGGAGAGGAAGATTGGCAGGGGATCCCACATCTGGTCACTGGAAAATGATCCCTGCTGGAACGTCCAGACTTGGGAATAAGTGGTGAGGTCGGCATCAGGCCAGGTAGTGACAGGGGTAACTGCCGCTCGTTCCTGGTCAAGCAAATCCCTTTCCTTCAGGGGAAGTGTGGGGGCATCAAGGTCAACTAAAATCTTACAGATGTTTTTTAACATTTTGTTATTTACCTTTGTAGCAGGGATGAGGAGCTGACTGATCTCCTAGTCTCACAACAACACATTCGACAGCTGTTCCTTCATTATCAATATTTCAGTAGTAATAATGCAGCTCATGGATTAAAACCTTCAGACCTACTGAAAAGAAATCTCTTTACTGAGTAATGATGTATTCAGTGTGCTCTTGAAAAATTTAAAAGAAGTGAATTCAAAAGCACATATTTTTATTTATGTATCGTATATGTAAGTTACTGAAGATGCACTTGTTAAATTAATGTACCTGTCCTGCGGTTTAAATTCTACCGAGACATTCAAACCTGTGCACTGTACAATGTGGAATGGGCTTTTGAGTCAGATTGTTGTGGTTTCAAGCTGACCATGCACTGTCAATGCTGTGGGACTGCTACACTGTACCGGGTGCAGTCCTCCTGATGAAATGTTTAACCAAGGCCCCTCCTGCTGTCTCAAATGGATGTAACAGGTCCCACTGCAGAGTTCAAAGAAGGGCGGGTGGGTGAGGGAGGGGTGGGGGAGGGAGTTCTCCTTGGTGTTCCAGCCAGTATTTATGCTTCAACCTGCACCACTAAAATCAGACTATCTGGTCAGCATTGCATTGCTGTTTTTTTGGGATCTTTTGCTGTATGCAACTTTAGATGCCATGCTTCTTATACAAGGACAGTGACTGCACTTCAACAAAGTATTTCTTTGGTTGCAAAATCCTTTTGGACATTGAGGTTGTGAAAGGTGCTATATGAATTCAAGACTTTCTTTCCTTCTGAAGACAGGACTGTGCTCAGCTGTTTTGTGCTCTCCTCCCCACCCTTGACCCTCCCATCCCCTAGCCACACAGCCTGCCACAGCCATAAACCCTCACGGCCAAGTCTCTCAGATGAGGAATAATCCTGTTAGGAGAGGTGTCACTGGACAGTCCATGGTTCTGGAAATCTGCTTCAGTGTGACTCATCATGCGCAGGAGAGCATCGGAGATTAAAAACTGAAGAAGGGGTGGGGCGCCTGATAAAAGAGAGACAAAGTGGGGGGGTGGTGGGGAAAGAATTCACAAGAATTGATGGAAAGGGAACAAAATTCTGCAGCCAGAGGGTTAATTCAATATGAATTAAGCATTGGGAAAGTTGGATGCGGATAGGTCAGTTGCTCAGGGTAACATCTCTCCTGAGACAGAGGTACATGTTGCTCATTAATCGGTGAGCATATGCTGGATGAGCTGATGCGATCATTATACCTCCCGGGTCCTGCAGGCCTGTCAGTGATTCTAAACGAGAAGCAGTTTTATTGGATCAAAACTGATAGCGTTTTGAAACAAAGCCAGTCGTTGTCATCTCCCAATCTCCTTTACATTTAGAAATTATGACTCATCGGAAGGGAGAGAAATGGATATAATGTAGTTGCGGCCTTTGGCCAATATTATATAACCCAGCAAAGCATGAGTGCTTTCTGATTACCGTCTGATCCTCCGGGTTCAAATACAGTTTTATTCTCTCTGTCTGCCATTGATTCATTTTAATTTTTCTCTTGGTGTGTAGGCAATTACAGCGTCTCGTCCAGCCTTCACCAGCCAGGCACCAGATGTCTCTCACACGCCACAAAATGGTGTGTGGCTGTGGCGAAGAAGCCACGACTCATGCCACGTTAAACTGAAATGCGTAGTAAACATGTTCCCCCCCCTCATTCCTCAGACCTCAATCCATTGTTACTGAAATGTCGTGGGACCAGGCGATGTTGCAATGCAAAAAAAAAACCAGCCCATTCCGGCAGGTTTATTTCACAGAGTATTCTCCTCTTGGAGTAACAGATAAAAGAATCTGTTTAAACAGATGATACTGTTATAAAACATTAAGTTGGGAGACAGCTATTGCATAATTAACTCCTTTCCCGGCCCTTTGGAACGTTCATCCATCATTCCGCCAGGCTTAAAAACCTCATTAAGTTTGGATGCCCACCCCCCCACTCCAGTTGCATCTCAGCTGAAGTAGCCTACAGACCAGGACCACCTTCATTCCGTAGCCCACGCTGGCTCAGCCTGTCTGCAGCTAGGTAATAGTAAGAAAAGTTCAGCATTCAAGGTTAGCACATAGGAAAACCATCCTAATTCTTACTCTGATTGCCACCCAGTGATCTCTGGACACGTGTGAGTGAACGCTGGATGAGGACAGGGTGATACCTCGCCAAGATGCCCCTTCTGGTCTAACGGACTGTTAGATGAATTGAACTGCCCAAATCTTTACCATTTTAGCCAATGTTGGTTTGCTTATTAATCCTCGTGGGCGTCAGCCGTGGCCAAGTGGGTAGCGCTCCTGCCTCCGAGTCTGAACGTCTGGAGTCCCACTCGAGAGACTCCAGCATAAACTTAAAACGGGCACCCCGGTGTGGTACTGAGGGAGCGCTGCGCTCTCAAAGCTTAAAGCGAGGCCCAGTCTGGCGTCTCAGGCAGATGTAAAAGATTCCATGGCACTTATTTTGAAGACGAGAAGGAGAGTTCCCCTTCTTGTCCTGGCTAATAGTTATCCCTCAGCTACCATAAATAAAACACAGATTAACTGGTCATTATCTCATTGCTGTGTGTGAGTTGGCTGCCAAGTTTCCTACATTACAACAGTGACTGCCCGTCAAGATTGCCTCATTGACTGTAAAGAACTTTGGGATGTCTGGTGTAAATGCAAATCTTTTTGGATTACACCCTTCAGCTATAAAATGCTTTGCCGCGTTCAAGGTACCATGTATGTGCAAACTGTCGTCAGGGCTGCATGTGCAGAACGACCACGTGAGCAAGTAGCGGAAGGGCCTCTGGTGCCGATGGAACTGCATTTCAGCAGGAACCAGCATTTTCGGTCGGGGGAGGGGGGGGAAAGAAAAACATTCAATTTTGCCGTAAAAAGATAGAAGTGGACTTCAAGATAACGGAGTCAAACTGGCAGATGAGCTCTCTTTATAAAAAAAATCGATACAGAAAGCAAAATACTGGAAAAGCGCGCAGTAGGTCAGGCGGCGTCTGCGGAGAGACAAGCAAGAGTCAACAATTCGGGTCGATGATCTTTTATCAGAACCGGTTCTGATCCGTTTGAAAACTTGCTGGGAGAGTTTGCTTTTGGAACTCTGCGCGCTTTTAAAAAAAAAACACTGCTATTACCACCATAAATATCATTTGCGAATAACACTTCGACTCAGGGGCAGATGCCTCGTTACAGTTGTGCTACTTTTTCATTTGAATCTAATCTGCTCCTGGTGATGGTTGCTATGGGTATGTGCCTCGCTGTCACAGCTCCAGGTTGGTGAGTCACAAACTGTGTGAAGTTGGATGTGAGCTGTGCTTGTATTATCCTCCAGTCCAAGGTCATTTCGCTTTCAGCTTGTCTCATGCATAAAGGAGTGAGAGGTAGAAAGATGCACAGGGTGTGAAGAGGGCCACAGAGGTACACTTGCAGGCGTTTGGAATTATTGCCATACATTGGAATTAAAAACATGTCGACAACATGAAAGACAGAAACCATTTTGCCGACCGCTTCAAGGTGATTAATGCCTTTTGATGGTTTCCAACTGAGACTGAGGAAAGCCAAATCTCCATGGTCACCAAGGAGAGAAATAAAATTACAGATCAAAAGGAAAAATAAATCACCAATTTTAATACTGACTATTCAAATCAGTATTTCCAGCATAGTGTTTATGTTACTGGACTAGTAATCCAGATGAATAAATGAGTTCCAACCCAAATGTGGCAGCTGGGGAATGTAACCTCAGTTAATTAAATAAGTTTGTCATTAAAAAAAGCTACTATCAGTGACGGTGACCAGGAAACTACCGGATTGTCATAAAAAAAACATCCCACCTGGCTCACGAATGTCCTCTGGAAATCTGCCACCCTTACCCAGTCTGGCCTATATGTGACTCCAGACTCTCAATGTGGTTGACTCTAATATGGCCCAGCAAGCCATCCAGTCCTACCCTAGAAGATGGCTCACCACCAGCTTCTCAAGGGCAATTAAGGATGGGCAATAAATGTTGGCCTTGCCAGCGACACTCACATCCTTTAAATGAATCAATAAATAAAAAACACATTATAGAATGTTATGTTCTCCACAGAGATTGAGAACTTTTAAAGTGATTTGAACTTCCAGTTATCAGCTGAAAGAAAAAAATAAGATTTTACGTTTTAAAACTTTTACTGTAACAAACTACTAAAAAGTACCATGAACTAAACATTATTTTCTTTCAGTAGGCAACTTATACTTTTATACTTATCACCCATCGCACTCTCCATGGAATCACAGTTCTTTTAGCATACAGTCCACTATTGCTCTCAGCTTCGAATGGGTTTCCAGATCCCTGACTCGCCAAGTTGTAACTTTGAGGGACCATCTCCAGGCACTTTCCTCAATTCGTGGAGTGTTCTTTAAATCCACCACCATGAGTAAAGCCTGTTCCAATGATTCCTCTCCCAGGGCTATGCCAGGACATATCTCGTGCAATCCTTAAAAAGCTGCAGGACTCGTTTCTTCAACTAGAGACCATCTCCCTTCCACATCTGGCTGTGGTAGCTCACAAAGCCAAACAGTCTCTTTTCTCTGCTGACTACACAGAACCTCTACTGTTAGTCTGTGATAATCATTGGTTTGTAGGGAAGCCTGTAACCTGATATCAATAATGCCTTCCTCTGCCCTTTTCCCCAGATGTGAAACACATCAGCATTGCATTCAGGTAGAACTATTAATTAGCTATCTTTGATCTGAACTTTCTTTCATCTTAGAAGTAAATGGACAGTTTACAACATACCTATTTAAACCCCACTACCTTTAATACCTTACTGGAACTTTGGGAGACTCTGAGTCTATTGATTGTAAACTCAGAGGCTACTACTGTTATCTCCAAAAGTAAATACCCTCCACCTTCTCAGCTCCTTTAATCCCCAATACATTACTATAGCAACAATAATAACTTCCATTTATAGGACACCTTTAACAAAGTAAATTAAACTTTGCAGTTGGATTTTCTACCCTTCATGGCTGTTGTTAATTTTTCTCTCACTGCCAAATTGATACTTCAGGGACTAGCCAAGAGTTGTGGTGAAGTGCTAATTTACCATGTGATTTAAACTGGAGTGATACCGGTTTTAATCTCCCAGCATGCCTAACATAAAGGGAATTCCCTGTACCTGTAACACAGCCGGCACAGTGACTCTTCCTTCTCTTTTGTTCTCCAATCCGTGTGTCTGGGCCTCCTTCCTTTTCTTCCAGGGGGCTGACTAAAGTGGAACTTAACACCTTTCCCTCTTTCTTGCCACCAGCAAAAGAAGGCAAGAGGGAAGCTATTAGGAGGAAACCTCCATGCAGCAAATGAATGGAGCCTTTGAAGACGAAACTCCTGGTCCCCAAGTGCTATCTTATCTTTCTTTAGCTGCACTGAAGTGCCTTGCCTGCCCTTGGCAACTGCTCAGTGGCATTACTGGTACCGGGAACACAGTGTGGAAGGAATTGTACACACTGACCTCATCTAATCACTCCATGACACAGAGTATTTTAGATAATTGTCCTCAGGCAAGGTTAGCTGGGCCTTGTTGAACTATTAGTATGTAACATGCTATATATTATACATTAGTAATCTGATGCCATTAATATTTTATTTTACTAAAAACAAAGAATTCTTGAAAACAATCAGGCCTCTTTCAGTTGGCTTGTCTCCCAGTGTATTGATTCCCAGTTCTGCTTGTGCTAATACAGGTGTAATAAGAGACAGTAAGCCAGCCATTCATTGAGCTAGGAATTACTGGCTCTGAAACCACTAACCATATTACTCAGCCCTTTTTGAATGTATAATCGATTTTCTGAAATTGAAACAGAAGAATCTGGGAAACAGGGAAAAGTCAATCGACTTAGAAAAGGCCATTTCATAACTCAACTCTTTCAATAAACTGTGCAGCTGTTTTGCAGCAATGATCGCTGAGGCGTAAAGTTAAAGTGACATTGGAAAACTCTCAATTGTTTGTACCTGACCTTCCCCACATGGTAAGTACTTATTCTCCATTGTCTTTTCTGAAATGAAAGCTACAAGTAGAGGGTAGGCACTTCCCCACAGTGGGCAGAATCTTGCCCTCGGATGGCGGGCGGGCCCCACCGGCTCGGCGGCGGGCGGGCAGCCGACCCCCGCCACCGAAACGGGGCCTGCCGCCATTTTGAGTGGGCGGGCCAATTAAGGCCTGCCCGACGGGAAGCGCTATGCACTTCCTGTTCTGGTGGGGGAGGGGGGGGGGGGAGGAGGGAGGGAATCCCCATCTGTCAAAGTGTGCTCTCTCGCGCATGCACGTGAAAGACCGCACTGCTCCCTGAGGCAAAGTGCTGCCTCAGGGAGATTCGTGACAGGTAAGTAAAGTCTAAAAATAGAAAAATATTAAAATTATTAACATGTCCCCCTCATGTGACAATGTCACACGAGATGGGACACGTTAATAGTAAACACTTAAAATTTATTACATTTTTTTAAAAATGGACATGAAACTTCATCCCGCCAGTGGATGAAGTTTTATCAATAATCTGGAGCCCGCTGGGGCTCCTGGTCTGCCCACCGGCCTTAAGGTTGGACGGACAGGGTCTTTAATTATCTTAGCTAGCCTGTCAATGGCCTCAATGGGACTTAAAGGGACCGGGATGACGTCGGGGGTTCCTCCCGACATCATTTTCCCCTCGGCGAGCGGGCCCCGCCCCCAAATCACCCAGGGGAAAATCCTGGCCAGTGAGGGAAGCACCAAGTAGCACAAACCAACCTATGACATTCAGCTGAGGATTGGCTAAGGTCTCATATTGGACCATTTAGCTGCTCCCTTGCCTGGGCAATGACAGATGAAACTTAACCAGAAGAAAATAACCCAGGAGGGGGATTGGGTGTCTTCAAAACCAAGGGCGGAATTTTACGCTGGCGGGATTTTATGGTCCCGCCGAAGTGAACGGACTATCGAACGGATCGCCGCATTCTACGGCCCCGCCCCTGCCTGTAACATTCCTCCCCAAATGTTCACAAATTCTTGTGCTGCACGCCGCTCAGACGCACTTGGCCGCGAATTTTTGACCATAACTAGGTTACAGGGTGCGAAGTGGTCGGAGGGGAACAGAAACATTGGGCGGAGAACAGCTGTACCGTTTCAGTTGAAAACTTTGAATGATGTTCCCAAACTGGGACAATTTACACTATGAGACGTGCTCGTAAAAAAAAAAACCAAGCAGCAGAAAAACCTTTAATGTTAGCTCCCCTGTGGTGAGAAGCAGTAACGTTATAAATTGGATTTTTCCACATGGCTCAGAAGGCAGGTCAAAGATGTCTGCTTGGGGATAAACTATTGAAACGTGGCTGTGTTTTCCCCTTAGAAGTGCAGCTGAGTCGCCCATCAATAACTCTGCCTTTGAAGCTTAAGTGCCACAGGGGGCTCATAATGCTGAAAACACTTACCTGTGGAGTATTGCTCATACAGAATTCTGGTGACAGAACCGCATTACAATTTATTAAGAATAGTGTCCGCCAAAAAAGGACGGGCTGAGTTAATGAGGGCAGAGATTTAAATGGAGTACCGAGGCAGAGCTATGGTGAAAGAACAGGGGTGGAATCGTCCCAGTTTTGCACTAAGTGCGGTAGCGGGCGGGTAAAGCGACGTTCTACCCGCCGGCTGCGGTGATGGGTTTTCACGCTGTATCGTCCCAAACTCGCCATGTTATTTATGCGCTCCCGGGAAACACGGTGTTTCGATGGCGGACGGGATCTCATTCAGCCGCCCACCATCACCCTGCCGGGCACCATATTTAAAGTCCAGCTGCGCGCGCGCGCATCTCAGCGCTTCCAGCCCACGACTGCTGCAGGGAAGATGTCCGAGAAAGGGAAAAAGACTGCATCCCCCCAGGTTCAGCGACGCGACCCTCGGGCACCTTTTGGATGCCGTGGAGACCCGCCGGGATGTCCTCTACCTCCACTCTGGCCGCAGGATGGGCAGCAGTGTTACCAACCAGGCTTGGGAGTCGGTGGCAGCGGTGGTCAGCGCCAACGCCTTTCAAAAGAGGACAGCTACCCAGTGCCACAAGAGGATGAATGATCTCCTCCGTTCTGCCAGGGTAAGTCACTCTTCTCATCACTCTCAACTCACACACTCTCAACCCCAGCGCATATCCACAGGGATCTCACTCGCTGCCGGTTCAAGGGACATCACCATTCACTCTCTCACACTCACCGTCATTGTCTTCATCCCGTCCATGGGACTACTCACCACCCACACAGGCCAGGCACACTTATCATCTAGCCTGGCAGGCATCCTGATTACACTTTCTCCATCTCTATCCATGCAGGACAAGCTGGCTCACAACAAGAGAGAGAGGCCACAAACGGGTGGCAGAATACCTGAAATCAAGGTCCTCATGGACTTTGAAAACAGAGCCATCCAGCTGGCCGGCGAGGATCTGGACCGGTCCTGTGCTGACGGTGAGGCCAGCGCTGCTCTACCAAGTGAGGATCCAGCAGTGCAACATCCATCAGATAACCATACAGTGAGTGATGTGTCCTGTTTCACAGGCCATTGCCATGCACTGATTATCTCCCCTTGTTTTCACAGGCACATCTGGGAAACAGCCAACGGAGTCCATGACCCAGGGCCTCCAATCAAACCCCGAAGAAACCTCTGAAGAGGAATCTGAAGGCACCCTCCCTGAAGTCCCATCACAGCTTCACCCACACCCTCCACCAGCGCAGAGACACACAACTTGGTGGGACCTAGCTTTAGAATAGTCTCAGGATCACAATCTGGTGAGCATTTTGCACTGTCTGATCCACAGCAGGTGACAGCAGGGACTTCCCAGGTCCCCGGCACTCGGAGGACTGCTGGAGGCCAGAATGTTGCTGAGTCCGAGTCAGATGATGAGCCTCTGGACTCGGTCATGTCACAGTTGCTGGAGCTGCAAAGGAAAGCTCGGGAACATCAGGGAGGGATGTCCACTGCACTCCTCAGATTGCAAGGCACAATGGAGATGTCTGTCTGCCTTCACTCTAAGATGATAGCGCTGGCATGCCAACGCACCGAGGTCAACACTGGCAGGATGGCAGCCGTCAAGAGAACTTGGTCCAGGACAGTGGTCCTGCACTGCTGCGCGGACTCAACTCTATCGCTGATGCCATATTTGGCTTCCAACACTGTGTATGCGAGAGGGGTGCAGGACAGCTTGATCTCGCTTCAGCTACACCTTCTCCTCAAGGAGTCAGCCAGGGGCTGTCGGGCACCCATAGGGAGGAGGATCAGCAGGTGCACACTCTGGGCCCATCCATCCAGGTAACTTCAGGACTGTCCGGCCCATCCGACTCCCCTCTTCCTGTGACCTCAGCAGCTCCATCTCCACAGGCCGAGGAGGGTGTCACTGCCACACAGCAGGACCCCAAAAGCAGGCCCGGGTCCTCCAAGTTTCAGCCCTCCAGAGGACGCCCGCCAAGGTCATCACAGACAGGGTGTAGCAGTCAGCAGGCTGCCTCCTGCTGAGGGCTGTGGATGTCCGGGGAACACCAAGACGTAGCGGCAGTGTTAGGAGAGTTAAGGAGAATTAGTTGCACAGCCTGGGTACGGGTGTCAATAACATGTACACACTGTTCACTATTGTCAGTAAACTCCTAAGAATGTCTCCCTGTCTATGGCTCCTTGTTCTGATGAGCAGTGTTCTTGTCACTCAGATGTGAAACCTTTCTGCACAAGATAAAGGCAGGTGTCTCAGTCCAGGGCCTCTTCCCTGTGCTCTGTGCAGCCTTCAGACCAAAGTGATGGTCCGGCCTCAAACTCCCTGGACACATTATTGATGCCTGCACCTTGGCAGTGCTGGTCATTGCTGCCAGAATGTAGTGGGCAGGTGCCACAGAGTTCCATCATTCTCTCTGTGTGTTCTCAAGACATTTAAAGTGGGGCTGGCCCCCATCACACCAGTATCTGTGAACAGTGACACTGCGCTCCTGAAGGGCTCAAGTGCTGAAGATGGACAAAGGATCAGATGCTTCTAAAGTTTCACGGTTGCATCTCTATTATATGACCCTGATCACCAAGGACATGTGAGCTGCCCTCAGACAGACAGGAGTCAGACATTCTCAGAGGCTTTGTGAAGATTTATGGAGTGTCCTCAGTGTATGTCATCATCATCCTCCTGCAATCGAGCAATTATTAGGGCCTCCACTGCATCTCCATGACAGGAGGACTCTCACAAGAGGGTATTCGCGCTGCCATAAGCCAGACGTTCACAGATGCGATGTGAGGGTCCACGGGGTCACCTCGCTGCATGTCATCATCATCCTCCACAAATCTAGCAGCTATGAGGGCCTCCCAAGGGTACCTGCCTCATCTGGCCAGTGCGAGGGCTTCATCCCCATCATTGTCGCCTTCAAGGACCTCCTCACCCTCATCCCTGTTGGAGTCCCCCTCATCGGGGGAGACCTCCAGCTCCTCCATCTCCTCCTCAGCCGTTGCAGTGCCAGGTTGTAAAGGGCGCAGCGGACGACGACGATGCGTGACACCCTCTGCGGACAGTATTGCAGGGCTCCACCAGACCGGTCCAGGCAACGGAACCTCATCTTCAACATCCCGATGGTCTGCTCCACCAAGTTGCGGGTTGCAGCATAAGCCTCATTATAGTGTCGCTCTGCTGCAGTCTGAGGCTGCTGCACGGGTGTCATCAGCCACATCCTTTGTGGGTAGTCCTTGTCACCAAACAGCCATCCCTGCAGCCTCTGTGGACCCTGGAAGACTCCAGGGATCTGCGATTGACTCAGGATGTAGCCGTGCGCACACCTGCAGGATGTGTTCCTGGTGGTCGCAGACCAGCTGCACATTCAGTGAGTGGAAGCCCTTGTGGTTGATGAAGTCACTGAGTGTAGTGATGGAGAACTGAGCATCACATGAGTGCAGCCAATCGCACCCTACACCTTTGGGAAACCCGAGATCTGGGTGAATCCAATCGCTTTTGCATCCTGACTGTCCCGGTCCCAGGCGAAATGCACAAAGTTGTGTTCCCTCGCAAAGATGGCATCTGTGACCTCATGGATGCATTTATGGGTGGAGGCTTGTGATATCCCTCAGAGGCCACTAGTGGAGCCCTGAAAGGAGCCATAGGCATAGAAATTGAGCGCAGCAGTGGATGCCCTTCATGTCCCAATGGCGCCAAATCCTGCAGTAGCTGGCAGATGTGACTGATCAGTTCCCTAGACATGCGCAGTCTTCAGCGACACTGGTTCTCAATCATCTTCAGGATTGAAAGGCAGTGTCTATAGACTCTGGGTATCACTAGGCTCACTGTGGCTCTTGGGCAGCGTGTGCAGGAGCCCCAGCTGCCACTTCTTCCTGAGGTTGCTGCTCCTGCCTCTGCACAGCCAGGGCCCTCAGTCGCTCTCTCCTCCTTCATCTTTACACTCTGCAGGCCATCAGGCAGACAGCTGGTTCACCAGGCTCCATGAGCCTGATGTTGTACTCCTGCAGGGTGAAAGAGAGACACGTGGTTAGCATGGGTGTACTAAGAACCTATCCTGGTCAAGTGTGAAGGCCCCTTAATTCTTCCCTGAGAGTGCTGGCCACCACTTGGATGGCCAGAGTTTAGTGCACTGCATGGCTGCCTGAAACCCCACCCACCTCCGCCCCATTCAACCCAACTGATTGGCAGCAGCTTTGCCCACTGGACCGCATGCTGTGCTCTCAGCTCAGGCACAGGCATTCTCCTAACCCGCACTGCAAGGCTGCACTGTTAGCCTGAACCATGGGGGAGACTGGTCCAAACCGGGATGATTGACGTTGCAAGGGGCTGTGAGCGCCTCCAACAGTGACTGCACCACAGCCGGCAAGGAGATTGTACAATGTGCCCAGTCATCCAGATGTTCTGCAGTCCACTAAAATGCTGATGAATTTGCAGTCTGTGCTGGGGTGGGGGGAGCGGGGGGTGTGAAAAGCTTTGGAGCACTTGGTGGCACTTTGATGCCTCTACATTACTTGAATGGGCAGATAAGCTAGAAGCCCGGCTCCAATCATATCCATGTGGCTGCGCCTGAACTGCAGAGGTTTCCCTAATGTGTGGCCATTTCCCTCGCCCACCCTACCCTCCCCCACCCCCTAATGCTTGTGCACTATATTGAATGGCAGGGCTGCCCTTGCCCCTCCTCCACCACCCCCCCCCCCACCCCAACAAGTTGCCTCAAAGGCAGGGCTACCCTTTACACCCCACCCCCAATGCTCCTCAAGCTTGATGTCCAGCATGTGACCCTGGCGAGCGCTGCACATCGTTGCTGTGCACTGACCTCCAAGGTCCCATCAAAGTGCAGCTTGCCAACTGCACGTTGCTTATGTGCTGTTGTGAAACACGTCAACGTGGATGGACGATCCAGCGGGGGAGGGGCCGATCCCGGCGGGCTGGCCTGATAATGATATGCTGATGTATGGTAATGAGGTTCCCGATGTCCAATGGCGGGAAACGCGGCCTGCTGTCAGCGGGCTGAGCAGGCGGTCGCGGACTGGTTTCACACCGTCGTGAAAGCGATCACGCCATATTGTCCACTCACACCACCGATCACGCCCGACGCCAGCGGGCACAGATAATCCCAGCCCAAGTTTTAATTTTAAGTGAGGTTTAGGTTTATGTCGTAAGCTGTTTGAAGTCACTATCAGGCATGCTTTGATTTTCTTGTGTACCGTAAAATCAAATACAGAGATTCACCATGGATAGATATCGGTAAAATCCACTCCGTCATGCGGTTTGTCCATAGTCAAGGCTTGAAAAACACTTCTATTTATATAGAGGCTTTCATGACCTTAGGACACCCCAAATTGCTTTATGACCAATGCTCTTTTGAAAAATATACTGCATTCATAAAATTTGTTCAGGTACAATCTACAACAGTTCATATTTGACATGATATAAAGTGTAATACAGTTCAATTTCTTTCAATTCAGTACCTGAGGTGCCTCACTACACTTAAAATTATAGTTCATAATTAAAATATATATTTAAATTTCATGTCAAACTTTTCCTGGTGCATATAGGCTAAGGTGTTTTACGTGGATGGCAGTCCCTTGGTGCCTCTGGGAGCAGGAACAGCCAGACCTGCGAGGGACACCTCTACTCGGGCAGCGGATAAATAGAGGGTGAGGCTTGGGGCCTTCCCTCCCCTTTTGGGAGTGGAGACAACGAGGGACACCTCTACTCGGGCAGCTCGAAAAAGTTTGAAAAAACATCCGGGGTGACATCACAGGAAAACTGTAAGTTCATTAGTTGGTGAGAAGCTGCTATTAGGGAGTGCGTTTAAATAGCTTAAAACTAGAAAAACGTGTCATTTATAAAGAAGTAGCTTCTGGGATTTCAGTAAGGAACACTAGCAATAGGGAAGTAAAGTTAAATCAGGTCAAAGTGAAATAAAGTAATAAAGTAAACCAAAGTAAGAGAAAGTTAGAGTAAGTGTAGTAAAGTTAAGTTACTAGTAATTTATTCTACTCATTCTACTTACTCTAAGTGTAATAAATCGTTCTTAAAGCTATGGAGTGGCAGGTCAGCTCGACCACATGAAGTGTACATCCTGCAGTATGTGTGAAGTCATAGGCACATCATGTGTCCCTGGCAAACACATCTGCAGGAAATGTCACCAGCTGCACAAGCTTGAGCTCCGAATTTCAGAACTTGAATGGTGGCTGGAGTCACTGTTGTGAATCCACAAGGCTGAGAACTACATGGACAGCACGTTTAAGGAGGTAGTCACACCGCAGGTCAGGAGCGTACAGCCGGAGAGGGAATGGGTGACCACCGAGCAGTCTAAGAGAACCAGGCTGTCGTGCTGGAGTCCCCTGAGTCTATCCTGCTTGCTAATTGGTTTTCCATAATGGATGCTGATGAGGGCGATGGTTCCTCAGGGGAGTGCAGCCAGATCCAAGCCTGTGGCGCCACAGGCGGCTCAGCTGTGCGGAAGGGAGGAAGTAGAATGGAAGGGCAATAGTAATAGGGGATTCCATAGTCAGGGGATCAAACAGGTGTTTCTGCGGCAGTAAACTTGACTCCAGGATGGTGTGTTGCCTCCCTGGTGCCAGGGTCAATGATGTCACTAAGCAGCTCCAGGACATCCCTCGGGTGGAGGGGATCAGCCAGAAGTCATGGTCCACATTGGTACCAACGACATAGATAGGAAGAGGGATGAGGTCCTGAAAGCAGATTTCAGGGAGTCAGGAAGGAAATTAAAAAGAAGGACCTCAAAAGCAGTAATTCAGGATTACTCCCAGTGCCACTGTTAGGAAATAGAAATAGCTTAAATAAGTTATACTTGTATTTGTGGGTGTTAGGAATGAGTTTTAGCTTTAAAGTTTAAATTTGATTTGTATTTCTGTATGCGTATGTGTGTTAAGGTCAAATGGAGTTTTAGTTTCACTTTAAAAGGCTGCTTGCATTTCTAATGAGACATTTACAACCCCTATAATGTGAAAGTAAACACAAGAGTAGGAAGAATAGTGCTGTTGCCTAGCAACAGGGGGCCAGATAGGCAGGTTCCTCCCACAGACACACACACAGAAGAAGAAAGACATCAGTTTGTCTTGGAAGCTGTTTGAGTTCAGTTGGTTTGAAGGCAGCTGTGAAGCAGAAGCAAGCTAAAAAGGGGACAGATAGCAAGTCCTAAGCAAAGAAAAACCCCAAAAGTCCAGGGGAGTGGAAGAAGAGAGAGTCCAAAGAAGACCTTCTAGTTAAAGGAAGGACAGGAACCTGGGAAAAGGTGCTGTTCAGCGAAGTTCAGAGTGAGGGGCAGAGAGAAAGACTCCAAGCTTCAGATTTAAAGCTTAATAGATCCTAACTTTTATTTTTGTTTGTTTAGGTACGTGGAGAGTAGCTACTGAACAGAGGCACAGGAGTCAGCTGATGAACTTTTAACAAAAGAATAAAACATTTATTCAACAAGGAAAGATGAACTATATTACAATACGTCTTCACCCACAATTATACCTTTAAAGGTGTATACGGATTAGTAAGGATAACACAAGTTAAAAAAGCTTTCTTATACTTTAATGTTCACAGTAAGTACACAGTCCATGTACACCTATGGCAGCCTGTGGTCAGACACACCACACTCTGAAACCAAGTGACAGATGCTACCTCAAACAGATGCTATGGATCCCTCAACTCCCCGCAGGTGCTTGTCACATTGTGAGCCGACCGGTCTCACTGAATTCCGTCTTTCACACGGAGGTTTCCAATCTCCACTCTCCGGGACCTCACCTTGAAACCTTCTCCCAAACCAATGTTTTCACTCAGACAAGCTTGCAAGAAGGTTCAAAGAGACAACTGAGTGTCTGTAGCTCTTTGCTATGGGCATGTGAAGCAGTGGTGTACTGTTAAGGCTGAGTTTGTGAGAGAGAGTGCACGGAAGACAGCTTGAGTGTAGGTGGTGACCCAGCGAAGAGGAACATCAGAGGGAGAGTTCGAAACCCTGGAGGTGAACCCTTGTGGAAGATGAGAGAAAGCGTCAGTTTGGGAGAAGATTTCAAGGTGAGGTCCTGGAGAGTGGAGATTGGAAACCTCCGTGTGAAAGATGGAATTCAGTGAGACTGGTCGGCTCACAATGTGACAAGCATCTGGGGGGAGTTGATGAGAGATCCATAGCATCTGTTTGAGGTAGTATCTATCACTTTGTTTCAGAGTGTGGTGTGTCTGACCACAGGGTGCCATAGGTGTAATGGACTGTAAACATTAGAGTATGAGATAGCGTTTGTAACTTGTGTTATCCTTACTAATCCGTACATGCCTGTAAAGGTATAGTTGTGGGTGAAGACGTATTGTAATATAGTTCATCTTTTCTTGTTGAATAAGTGTTTTATTCTTTTGTTAAAAGTTCATCAGCTGACTCCTGTGCCTCTGTTCAGTAGCTACTCTCCAAGTATCTAAACAAACAAAAATGTAAGTTAGGATCTATCAAGCTGGATTCCATTCTGGGATTAGGCTTGTCCATGGGTAACCTCAACTTGGAACATAACTGCCACGTGCTAGTGAGCATAGGGATAGGAGGATTGATCGATTAAATACGTGGCTGGAGAATTGGTGTAGGAGGGAGGGCATCAGATTTCTGAAGCATTGGAACCAGTTCAGGGGCAGGTGGGGCCTATACAAGCTGGACGGGTTCCACCTTAACAGGACTGGGATTGATATACTCGCAGGGAGATTTGCTAGTGCTGTTGGGGTGAGTTGTCTGGGGGTGGGGGAGGTGGGATACTGAGGGGTGGCCCAAGTGGGAAGAAAGTAAAGTTGGTAACTGTAAAGTTGGTGCAGAGCATTGAGTATGCTTCGAATGCGGAATGATGTCAAAAGACAAAGTTAAGGGCACTCTACCTGAATGTGCGCAGCATTCGCAATAAGGTAAATGATCTAAAGGCACAAATAGAGGTAAATGCGTATGATATAATTGCCATTATGGAAACATGGCTGCATGGTGACCAAGACTGGGAACTCAATAGTCAAGAATATTCAACATTTAGGGAGGACAGACAAGAAGGGAAAGGAGGTGGATTTGCGCTGATAATAAGGGATAGGATCAGTGCATTAGTGAGGGAGGATCTCAGATCTGAAGAACAATGTGTGGAATCTGTTTGGGTGGAGCTAAGAAACAGCAAAGGGCAGAAGACATTGGCTGGAGTTGTTTATAGACCACCAAATAGTAATGGTAATGTGGGGCCTGGGATTAATCAGGAGATGAGAGAAGCATGTAGCATGGGCAATACATTATTCATGGGTCACTCCAATCTGCGTATAGACTGGGTAAACCAATTAAGTACTAATGCTGTGTAAGAGGAGTTTCTGGAGTGTATTAGGGATGGTTTTCTAGAGCAGTATGTTGAGGAGCTGATTAGAGGACAGGCTATTTTAGATGAAGTATTATGTAATGAAAAAGGGCTAATTAATTAATATTGTTGTAAAAGAACCTTTTGGGATGAGTGACCACAAGATGATAGAATTTTACATTATGTTTGAAAGTGAGATAATTCACTCTGAAGCAAGGGTGTTAAGATTGAATAAAGGAAATGATGAAGGCTTGAGGTACAAATTGGCTGAGGTGGATTGGGAAAATACATTAAAAGGTATGACTGTACATAGGCAATGGATGGTCTTCAAAGGACTATTACATAGTTTACAGCACCTATACATTCATTCAAGGTGCAAAAACCCAAAAAATTCAGCCAACCGTGGCTGACAAAGGAAGTTGAGGATTGTATAAGGTTAAAAGAAAAGGCTTATAAAATTGCCAGAAGTAGCAGTAAACCTGAGGATTGGGAGGTTTTTAGAATAGAGCAAAGGAAGACCAAGAAACTGGTGAAGAAAGAGAGAATAGAATATGAATGCAATCTAGCAAAAAACATAAAAACAGACTGTAAAAGCTTCTATAGCTATGTAAAGGGGAAGCGTTTGGTTAAAACAAATGAGGGTCCATTACAGGCAGAGTCAGGAGAATTCATAATGGGGAATAGAGAAATGGCAGAGAATCTAAATGATTACTTTGTGTCTGTTTTCACTGAGGAAGATACAAGAAATCTCCCAGATTGAGAGATCCAAGGGTTTCACCAGCTCTTGGCGTCCCCTCTGCGGTCACCTGTTTCCAGGCACTGATAGGCCTCAGGCCTCGATCCAGGTCTCTCTTCCAGTTTCACAGCACCCACCCCTGCCCCTAGCCGATTTGTGTGAGGGTGAGTGAGTGAGGGTGAGAAATTGAGGGTGAGTGAGAGGGTGAGTTTGAGGGTGGGGGAGTGAGGGAGTGTGAGGTTGGGTGTGTGAGGGTGAGGGTGGATGAATGAGGGAGGGTGGGTTAGGGAGGATGGTGAGTGAGTGAGTGAGTGAGGGTGGGTGGGTGGGTGGTTTAGACACAGACAATGTCCCTGAACTATGCAGTAGGTGAATTTTCAACTAAGATTGTCTGTTACAGAACAATCTAATTTGTCTTTGAAAAGCTCGAGCATTGAACACCCATCCATATGGATTACAGACATCACTTTTTCTGTAAATATCCAAACCAGATACCTGACTGACCTAATGTTTACTGTTATTATCCATCCAAATAGAGACTGACAATTCTTATGATGTTAATTATAAATGCGGGTGTGTGTGAGGGGTGAGATGGTGAGGGCTGAGTGTGTGTGTGTGAGGGCTGTGTGAGTGTGTGTGTGAGGCGTGTGTGTGTGTGAGGCGTGTGTGTGTGGGAGGCGTGTGTGTGAGGCGAGTGTGTGTGTGAGGCGTGTGTGTGTGTGAGGCGTGTGTGTGTGTCAGGCGAGTGTGTGTGTGAGGCGTGTGTGTGTGTGAGGCGTGTGTGTGTGTGAGGCGTGTGTGTGTGTGTGAGGCATGTGTGTGTGTGTGAGGCGTGTGTGTGTGTGTGAGGCGTGTGTGTGTGTGAGGCGTGTGTGTGTGTGAGGCGTGTGTGTGTGAGAGGCGTGTGTGTGTGTGAGGCGTGTGTGTGTGTGTGTGAGGCGTGTGTGTGTGTGTGAGGCGTGTGTGTGTGTGAGGCGTGTGTGTGTGTGAGGCGTGTGTGTGTGTGTGAGGCGTGTGTGTGTGTGAGGCGTGAGTGTGTGAGGCGTGAGTGTGTGTGAGGCGTGAGTGTGTGTGAGGCGTGAGTGTGTGTGAGGCGTGAGTGTGTGTGAGGCGTGAGTGTGTGTGAGGCGTGAGTGTGTGTGAGGCGTGAGTGTGTGTGTGAGGCGTGAGTGTGTGTGTGAGGGGTGTGTGTGTGGGTGTGAGGGGTGAGTGTGTGGGTGTGTGTGAGTGCACGCGTAGGTGTGCGTGAGTGCTCGCGTGGGTGTGTTTGTGGGAGAGGGAGGGTGAGTACATGTGTATGTGAGAGAAAGAGTGTGTGTGAGGGAGAGACAGTGTGCGTGTGTGTGAGGGAGAGTGTGTGTGTGAGAGAGAGGGTGTGTGTGAGAGAGAGGGTGTGTGTGAGAGAGAGGGTGTGTGTGTGAGAGAGGGTGTGTGTGTGAGAGAGGGTGTGTGTGTGAGAGAGGGTGTGTGTGTGAGAGAGGGTGTGTGTGTGAGAGAGGGTGTGTGTGAGAGAGAGGGTGTGTGTGAGTGTGTGAGAGTGTGTGTGTGTATGGGAGAGAGTGTGTGTAAGTGTGTGGGAGAGAGTGTGTGTGTGAGAGAGAGTGTGTGTGTCTGTGTGGGAGAGAGTGTGTGTGTGAGGGGGTGAGTGTGTGTGAGAGAGAGGGGTATGAGTGTGTGTGAGAGAGAGGGGGCTGAGTGTGTGTGTGTGTGAGAGAGAGGGGGTGAGTGTGTGCGATAGAGTGTCTGTGTGTGTGTGTGTGCGTGTGAGAGAGTGTGTGTGTGCGTGTGAGAGAGTGTGTGTGTGCGTGTGAGAGAGTGTGTGTGTGTGAGAGAGAGAATGTGTGTGTGTGTGAGAGAGAGAGAGAGTGGGGTGAGTGTGTGTGTGAGAGAGAGAGAGGAGGGTGAGTGTGTGAGGAGGTGAGTGTGTGTGAGAGGGGTATGAGTGTGTGTGAGAGAGAGGGGGCTGAGTGTGTGTGTGTGAGAGAGGGGGTGAGTGTGTGCGTGTGTGTGTGTGAGAGAGAGGAGGTGAGTGTGTGTGTGTGTGTGTGTGTGTGAGAGAGGGGGTGAAAGTGTGTGTGTGAGAGAGGGGGGTGAGTGTGTGCGTGTGTGTGTGTGTGTGAGAGAAGGGGGTGAAAGTGTGTGTGTGAGAGAGGGAGGTGAGTGTGTGTGTGTGTGAGAGAGAGAGAGGGGTGTGTGTGTGTGAGAGAGAGAGAGGGGGGGTGAGTGTGTGTGTGTGAGAGAGAGGGGGGTGAGTGTGTGCGTGTGAGAGAGAGGGGGTGTGAGTGTGTGTGTGTGTGAGAGAGGGGGGTGAGTGTGTGTGTGAGAGAGATGGGGGTGAGTGTGTGTGAGAGAGAGAGAGGGGTGAGTGTGTGTGTGAGAGAGAGAGAGGGGGGTGAGTATGTGTGTGTGAGAGAGAGGGGGGTGAGTGTGTGTGTGTGTGAGAGAGGGGGGTGAGTGTGTGTGTGTGTGAGAGAGGGGGGTGAGTGTGTGTGTGTGTGAGAGAGAGGGGTGTGTGTGTGTGAGAGAGGGGGGTGAGTGTGTGTGTGTGTGAGAGAGAGAGGGGGGTGAGTGTGTGTGTGTGTGAGAGAGGGGGGTGAGTGTGTGTGTGTGTGAGAGAGAGAGGGGAGTGAGTGTGTGTGTGTGAGAGAGGGGGGTGAGTGTGTGTGTGTGTGAGAGAGAGGGGTGTGTGTGTGTGAGAGGGGGGTGAGTGTGTGTGTGTGTGTGAGAGAGAGGGGGGTGAGTGTGTGTGTGTCTGAGAGAGGGGGGTGAGTGTGTGTTTGTGTGAGAGAGAGGGGTGTGTGTGTGTGTGAGAGGGGGGTGAGTGTGTGTGTGTGAGAGGGGGGTGAGTGTGTGTGTGTGTGTGAGAGAGAGGGGTGTGTGTGAGAGGGGGTGAGTGTGTGTGTGTGTGAGAGAGAGAGGGGGGTGAGTGTGTGTGTGTGAGAGAGGGGGGTAAGTGTATGTGTGTTTGTGAGAGAGGGGGGTGTGTGTGTGTGTGAGAGGGGGGGGTAAGTGTATGTGTGTGTGTGAGAGAGAGAGAGAGAGAGAGAGGGGGTGAGTGTGTGTGTGTCTGAGAGAGAGAAAGAGAGAGGGGGTGAGTGTGTGTGTGTGTGAGTGAGAGAGAGGGGGGTGAGTGAGTGAGTGTGTGTGTGAGTGTGAGTGTGAATGTGAGAGAGAGAGGGGGGTGAGTGAGTGAGTGAGTGTGTGTGTGTGTGAATGTGAGAGAGAGGGGGGTGAGTGAGTGTGTGTGAGTGTGAGAGAGAGGAGGGTGAGTGAGTGTGTGTGAGAGAGAGAGGAGGGTGAGTGAGTGTGTGTGAGTGTGAGAGAGAGGGGGGTGAGTGTGTGTGTGTGAGAGAGAGAGGGGGGTGAGTGTGTGTGTGTGAGTGTGAGAGAGAGGGGGGTGAGTGTGTGTGTGAGAGAGAGAGGGGGGTGAGTGTGTGTGCGTGAGAGAGAGGGAGGGGGGGTGAGTGTGTGTCTGGGTCACTCCCAGTCTCAGGGCTCTTATTCACTCTCACCCCCAAACACCGAGAGGCATTGCCACCCACTCACACAGGGGGCGAGGGTGGGTGAGGACCCTGAGACGGTATAAGCTGGTCACACACACTCTCACCCTTTCACACTCTAATAGTTGCCTTTACTTATTATTCATTTTAAAAAATAATCAGTTTATTGTTGTGACTTTTTTTTTTGCTCAGCAAGTTGTTTCTTTTCATGAGTCAGCGTCTTAAAAAGTATTCATGGTTAATATTGTCCCGAACCTTATCTTGCTGAAATTTGTTCATCGCTGCCCTCCCCTCCCCCACCCCACCCACCCCCACTGAGTGTGAGAAAAATTGAAATGTGCCCCCCCACATGTGTTGGCCAAACCTGCCATAGAGCCAGCTGCTGCAGCCAGGACTGCAACCTCCGGACAGGGCTGAGGATGGCACTGTCAGAGGCTCTGAAGGTGATCGTGGTCAGGAACGTCTATGCTTCAAGCTCCTTCCAGGAGGGAGCAGGCAATATTTGCAACAGCTGGAAGTTTGTCGTCCACTGTGCCATAAAGGAAGTGACTGGAGCTCTGTATTTCAAGGGAGCTGACGACATTTCATTCGCTCTTGCAAGAGGGAGGCAGACAAGGTGAGCCCACAGCTTCACAGGGATCACAGGTTTCCCCAAGGCGCAGTCTCTGTGGGTGATACATGTCAATTCTGAGAATTGCGCTGCCACCGACAGGGATTCCACTCTCTCAACACCCAGTTGGTGTCTGATCACAGGCAGTGAATTATGAAGGTCAATACCCGGTATCCTGCCAGCAGTCATGATGCCTTCATTCTGCATCATTGAACTTTTTGCGGCATTGCTTCCAGGTCCTTGGGAGTTCGATGGCTGGCATTGACCACCACGGCTATCTGGTCCAACTGCCCTTACAAAATTTACCTGGAGAGCCTCCTGGTCCCTGTGGATAAATTGCATCTCTCCTCCTCCTCCGACAAGATGTCCAGTGCAGCGTCAGCGTTAGACCATGCTCTCTCCCCTGTTACACCATATTCATTCTCTTGTTCCTGCTCTGACTCTCTCCCATGAAGTTTTGGTGCTGTTTTCATGTGAAGCGGATTGCGATCCACCTGTTATTGAAGGCAGTTGAATTTTGCCCAGGATAGCTGTACCGAGTTATTTATAGACTAAATCGCGTTTGTCAAATGAATTTTAGACTCAACTTTGTGGATTGATTGTTCATTGTTTTGTCAAGTTCGCTAAAGATGAAAATACCTTGGTCCTATGGTTTGAGTGACAGGTAGCGGTTTGAGTGACAGGTAGCGGTTTGACTGACATAGCGGTTTGCCTGACATAGCGGTGTGAGTGACAGGCAGCGGTTTGACTGACATAGCGGTTTGAGTGACAGACAGCGGTTTGAGTTACAAAGGCTGTAATAAATAGCTTGCCACATGACAAAGATAGACTGTGTTTAAAAAATAAAAACACATGATTCAGAAGTCAATGTCTGATGCCACTTGCAGATACCTCTAAGAGGTCCTCCATGTACCACACCACCCGAGGTTATACTCCATGATGCTGTTCTGTCTCCAAAGAAGCTAGAGTCATCTTGTCGGGAATCTCCATACTCGGTTCTGCGTGCTACAAGATATGGATATTGCAATGCCCCTACTGCTTTATCAAGGCTGTGAAAATGCCCCTTTAAGACACTGATGGTCCATTCAGACAGAGGCAGGTATCTCATTGCAGCTGCACTACTTAGAAGGTCAGCAAGGGGTCCCCGCAAATCATCCATTCACATGATTCTATTCCTTTAAGTGCTCAGCGAATTGCTAAAAACATTGTCAACCTCTGGCAGTGATATGAAGGATTATTTGCATTTGGCCACACACAATCTGGATGGCCCTTTCTATTAAGCAAGTTGAGCAGGTTAGGTTTAGGATTTCATAAGGGCGTGTATTGCTAACTGCTGCAGCTTGTGCTTTGGGAAATCCGGCAATGTGGAGAGACTTGATAGCTATATTGTTTATTCTTTCTGGAATGGGGCATCACTAGCAAAGCCAGCACCTGTTTCCCATTCCTAATTGCCCTTGTGGCTTGCTAGGCCATTTCAGAGGGCAGTTGAGAGTCAACCACATTGCTGTGGGTCTGGATGCTCATGTAGGCCAGACCAGGTAAGGGTGGCAGATTTCCTTCCCTAAAGGGCAGTGAACCAGATGGAGTCTTTATGACAATTAATGATAGTTTCATTATCATCAGAGTTTTCAATTCCAAATTTATTAATTGAATTTAAATTCCTGATGTGGTGGGATTTGAACCTGGCTCCTCAGGGCATTAGCCTGGGCCCCTGGATAGTAATCTCACTCCAGTGACACTAACACTATACCTCCATCTCTTCCTACTTAATACTGTTCTGTTCCCTTGCTGTCATACTGAAGCTGCTAAACTTTGCAGCTCTCTTAAAACGTATTAGTTACTTTATTGATACAAGCCCAGATAGCCTCGTGGGTGATGTTGCACGGATCCCGAAGGTTGCTTGCAGCACAGAAGTTCAGTGTATTCATCACATTCACAGCAACGTTCAGGGCTGCCTGGGCACATGATCGTGGCCAAGTAGTAGCTGCCACGTCTCCCCCATTACCTCTTTGTTGTTGAAGGGTAGTCTTCTAAAACAGACTCCTAATGAAGGTGTTCACAGGATCTTGGGGGGCGCGGGGTTGGTGGTGGGGGTGCTGTGAAGGAAAGGACTATTGTGTAGTAGGGCACCTTCCATTTAAATGCTGCTTCACTCTTCTTTCCTCTTGCATTTATAAACTGACTTTCGTGACCTCAAATGCTTCAGTCAATTAAGTACTTTTGCAGTGTAATCACTGTTGCAACAAATACTGCAGGGAATGTGTGCACAACAAGGCTCTACAAAAAGCAACATGAAGACCAGATACAAAAATAAAAATACCTGGGAAAACTCAGCAGGTCTGGCAGCATCTGTGGAGAGGAACACAGTTAACGTTTCGAGTCCGTATGACTCTTCAACAGAACTAAGTAAAAATAGAAAGGTGAAATATAATCTGGTTTAAGGGGGGAGGAGGGTAGAGCTGGATAGAGGGCCAGTGATAGGTGGAGATAGCCAAAAGATTTTTATTTTTGTTTTGGATTTCCAGCATCCGCAGTTTTTTGCTTTTATCTTTATGAAGTCCAGATAATCTGTTTTAGTGAGGTTGGTTGATTGCATACTAGGGATTAGCAATTTAGAATCATGAAGCGGTACTTCAAACTATTTAGAGTGGGTGGAGTCAGAGGATTTCCAGTCATCTCAGAGGACATCAGATGCCAGAACCAAGTCCAGCTAATTCCAGGTAGCAAAACAAACCTGCTTTAAAACACCTTCTGCTGCTTCAGCAAGCTTTCTTGATAGTCGACCCCTCATCCTGAGACTAAGGGCCAGATTTCCATGGAGACTCCACAGACCTTTAAAATTGGCAGGCAGCTCATGCATTTAGAAGTCCCACCCCCCAATTCATTCAGTAGAGAAAAGGGGTATGGGGGTGCAGGTGGTCTGGCTCATACACAAGGGAAACCTGAACATTTGAAGTCAGTGCTGTGTTCAGACAGACCCCATTTTCACTGTAGCAAAGGCCTCAAGTCACAGTGTGGGAGCCACAAATTTTTACAGTGGATGTAAATGTTCATGAAGAGGAGATAAGGTCTATAGAACTGTCAAGCTGTGAAGTTATTTAAATCACCAGCCCTTTAAAAGTTAAAAGAAAAGCAGCCTGGCTGTATAAAGGGGGAAAAAATGTTCTAGGTCAGTAAGAGGTGCATGGTCAGAGAGGGGAGACTTAAGCCTGAGTGAGACAGAGACTGAGTTAGGAATTTGGTGCACAGGGGGAAAGAAATGCTTTAGGTAAGGTTTGCTGCAAGAAGTAAAGTGTGCTGAGTGGGGAGTTCGGTGAAGGGTGGGGGAGGAGGTGCATTTTTTCTTCTCTTTTTCATTCTCCAGTATTTGATTTCCACTTTAGTGCAGCAGAAGGAGCAGGTAAATCAATAACTGGTGTTATTAGTTTTATTAGTATTGTAAGTACTGTATTGTCTTATCAGTATTGTAAAGTTCACTGCAGTGCCAAAACCCATTTAATTTATTAATTATAATTAATCATCAATTATTAATTAACACATATTGGAGATTGCAGGGCAGGTGATGTGCTGTGATTGCAGGATGTGGGGACTTCTGGATAGCAGTGTGATCTAGGACAAACACATCTGCAGTAAGTGTTTGCGGCTACAGGAACTTCGGCTCCGAGTTATTGAGCTGGAGGCCGAGCTGCAGACACTGTGGCATATCAGGGAGGGGGAAAGTTACCTGGACACTTTATTCCAGGAGGCGGTCACATCCCTTAGGATAGGATCTTCTGATTTGGTCAGTGATCAGGGACAGGAGGGTGTGACTGCAAGTGAGGCAGGTAAGGGGACCCAGAGGGCAGGAGTGCAGGAGCATCAGCCCTTGCAACTGCCCAACAGCTTTGAGGTTTTCTCAGCTTGTTTGGATGAGAGTGGGGGCTGCATGGTGGATGAGCTAAATGGCCATGGCACCGTGGTACGGGAAGCCATTCAAGTGGGGGGAGTTACAAGGAATGTCGTGGTAGTAGGGGACAGTATTGTCAAAGGGATTGACACCATTTTCTGCAGCAAAGAGCGTGAGTTCAGACGGCTATGGTTGCCTGCCTGGTGCCAGTGTTCAGGCCATCTGCTCGGGGCTGGAGAGGAACTTGCAGTGGGAGGGGGGGTAACCCAGTCATCATGGTCAATGTTGGTACCAGCAACATAGGCAGGACAAAGAAGGAGGTCCTGCAAAGTCCGTATGAGGAGCTCAGCACCAAATTAAGAAGCAGGACCTCAAAAGTCATAATCTCTGGATTATTACCCGAGCCACGTACAAATTGGCATAGGGTAAATCAGATTAGGGAGAGGAGTGCTTGGCTCAAAGTCTGATGTGGGAGAAGTGGTTCTGGTTTATGAGGCACTGGCACCAATATGGGGGAAAGTGGGATCTGTACCGTTGGGATGGTCTACACCTGATTCCGTGCTGGGACTGGTGTTCTTGAGAACCACATAACTAGGGAAGTAGAGAGGGTTTTAAACTAAGCAGTGCGGGCAAAGGCACAAATTTGGGAAGATGTGGTAAATCAAAGTGTCAAGACAAGGCAAAAAAGAAAGGTATTATTACGGGAAATGAAACACAGACCATGACATGAAGGGATAGAGAGTACACATCTAACAGTAAATCAACATAACAGACTAGAGGTTATAAAAAGAATAAAAGGATCAAACTAAAGGCTCTGTATCTGAATTCACGAAGCATTCGAAACAAAGCAGATGAACTGAGAGCACACATAGAGATAGATAAATATGATTTGATAGCCGTTACAGAGACATGGCTGTAGGAGGACATGGATTAGCACCTGAATGTTAAAGGGTACAGGACATTTAGGAAGGACAGGAAGTGAGGAAAAGGTGGAGAGGTGGCTCTGTCAGTTAATGATGGTATTAGCACAATAGAGAAGGATGACCTAAATTCAGGAAACCAGGATGTGAAAACGGTTTGGGTGGAGGTGAGAAATGGTAAAGACAAGAAGTCACATGTTGGAGTCATGTACAAGCCCCCTAATTGTAAACACATGGTAGGATGGAGCATAAAGGAAGAAATAATGGGAGCTTGTCAGAAAGGCACAGCGATAATCATGGGAGACTTTAATGTACATGTAGACTGGAAAAGTCAGATGGGCAAAGGTAGCCTAGATGAGGAGTTAATAAGAATGTTTCCGGGATAGTTTCTTAGAACAGCATGTTCTGGGGCCAACCAGAGAGCAGACTATACTAGACCTTGTGCAATGAGATGGGATTAATTAATGATCTCACAGTGAAGGTGCCCCGAGGTGCATAGTATGATTGAATTTTAGATTCAGTTTGAGGGGGAGAGGAGTGGGTCCAAGGCTATGTTTTTAAACTTAAATAAGGGCAATTATGAGGGCTTGAAAGCAGAGCTGGCTAAAGTGAATTGGCAAATTAAGTTAAGGGATAGGTCAATAGAGATGGTGGAAAACATTTACGGGGATATTTCAGAATACACGGAGGTACATTCCAATGAGAAAGAAAAAGTCCAAGGGATGGACACATAGTTAACTAGAAAAGTTAAAGATAGTTTCAAACTTAAAGAAAAAGTATATAATTGTGCAAAGATAGGTGGAAGGCCAGAAGATTGGACAGAATATAAGCAAAGGATGATTAAAAGATTAATAAGGAAAAAAAAACTTAAAGAGAAAGCTGGGGGGGTGGGGGGGGGGCGGCAATTAAGGCTTATGTGCGCGAAAGAGCGCTTCAATTCTCCTGAGGCTCGAAGCTGCCTCAGGGACATTGAGTCGATGATCAAATGATTAAATAAATGGTTGAAACATTTATTTAAACATATCCCCTCGTTTGACTGTGTCACATGAGATGGGACATGTTTTTATATTTAGGAAATTTAAAAAATTTATTTAACGTTTACATATCAATGGGCGCGCAGCCGACTTTGGTGTGCGCCAACTGAACGAAGTATCACGGGACTGCGCGATGACATTGGGACGCACGCCCGTCATTTTACGTGTTGGGCCTGTCCCTGCACACCGACTGAAAAATACTGCCCTATTATTAAAGAAGCTATAGCAGGTGTCAGGAAACTAACTAATCTTTTTCCATTATATTATTATAGTTTATTGTAAAGTAGGTGTATGGGTGTGAGTGTAGATGGTTCTGTCTGTGTGATTTAATTGAATTAGAGTCAGATAGACTGCACGCTTGAAATGATCAAAAGTAGTTAGGGGTAAAAGACATTTAAAGTACTAATGAGTAAACATGGATGAGGGCATGTCGGGTGTGAAGGAAATTTGCATTTTTAGATACGTGAAGTGGTTGTTTAGGTTTCAAAGGGATGATAGGATGTTTACAACTAACAAGATAAGCAAGGCTAAGCAGCATGTTTATTTTTACATAAAGGTACTGACCATATTGGCAACATGAAAGATTTTTATATTACGGGCAAAGTGAATTTCCAAAGACATATAGAAGAGAGAGGTTATGTTGGGGTTGGGGATGGGGGTGGGGGTGGCATGTAAGATCCACGAGGACTGTGTAAAACAACTTTGGGGAAGCCTCCAGCCAATTTTACAGATGTTTGATGTGTCCAGTAACCAAAGGTGGAGGAAAGCCTTTGGAATTGCACTGTCCAGTGGGTGCTGTGGTAAACTTGCTGGCTTGCTATGTAAATTTAAAATCTATTTTGGACAGTTGCCTTAAAGGGGGTGTGTAGTTGGGAATCAGGTTAATTTGGAATTTGGGGATTTGTATTAGGTAACTAATCTTATGTATGTGTTGGAAATTTTGTTTTGTTAATTTTTAAAATCTGTAAAGGGGCTAGTGGACTCCTTAATTCTGAATTCAGTGCACAAATTTTCATGCAAAATAATAAATACAAATTGCAAAACCACAGTGATAGTATGGCCATTTCCTTGTAGATTTGGTCTGCATGGTCCACCTGCCATGTCCTAATGCAGGACATTTGGATAAGTTCAAAGTAATCAGGCAGAGTCAACATGGTTTGTGAAAGGGAAATCATGTTTAACCAGCTTATTGGAGTTCTTTGAGGGAGTAATATGTGTTGTGGATAAAGGGGAACTGGTGGATGTACTGTACTTAGATTTCCAGAAGACACTTGATAAAGTGCCACATCAAAGGTTATTGTGGAAAATAAAAGCTCATAGTATAGGGGGCATATTGGCATGAATAGAAGATTGGCTGGTTAACATGGAGAGAGTAGGCATAAATGGGTCTTTTTCAGGTTGGCAAGATGTAATGAGTGGTGTGCCACAGGCATCAGTGCTGTGACCTCAATTATTTATAATTTATATAAATATCTTGGATGAAGGGACAGTTGCCAAATTTGCTGATGACAAAGAAAAGTAGGAAAGTAAGTTGTGAAGAGGACATAAGGAGGCTACAAAAAGATATAGATAGGTTAAATGAGTGGGCAAAGGTCTGACAAATGGAGTATAATGTGGGAAAATGTGAAATTATCCATTTTGGCAGGAAGAATAAAAGAGAAGCACATTATCTAAATGGTGAGAGATTGCAGAGCTCCATGATGCAGAGGGATCTGGGTGTCTTAGTGCATGAAGTACAAAATGCTAGTATGCAGGTTCAGCAAGTAATTAGGAAGGCTAATTGAGTGTTATCATTTATTGCAAGGGGAATTGAAATTAAAAGTAGGGAGGTTATCCTTCAGTTATATGGAGCACTAATGAGGCCACATCTGGATATAATGAAGGATATAAATGCGTTGGAAGCAGTTCAAAGAAGGTTTATCAGACTAATATCTGGATTAGGCGCGTTGTCTTATGAGGAAAGGTTGGACAAGCTAGACTTGTATCTGCTGGAGTTTAAAGAGTAAAAGGCGATTGAAACATAAAAGATCCTGAGGGGTCTTGACAGGGTGGATGTGGAGAGGATGTTTCCTTTTGTGGGAGAATCTAGAGCTAGGAGTCACTGTTTAAAAATAAGGGGGTCACCCAGTTAAAATGGAGATGAGGCAAATTTTTTTCTCTGAGGGTTGTGAGTCTTTGGAACTCTCTTCCTGAAAAGGTAATGGAAGCAGAGTCTTTGAATATTTTTAAGGCATAGGTGGATAGGTTCTTGGCAAGCAAGGGGGTGATAGGTTAACGGGGGTAGGCAGGATGCAGATTTGAGGTTACTATCAGATCAGTCATGATCTTGTTAAATGGCAGAGCAGGCTCAAGGGGCTAAACGACCTACTCCTGATCCTTGTTTGTATGTTTGCAGTAGATACATTAGCTGTTTGTTGACATTTCCCCAAGGGCTATTGCTATTTCTTTATTAATGCTTGGCTGCTTTCTAAAGTGTATAATTATCTCAGCAGGCTGATCACAAGTTCAGTTTGACACCTCAAAGAGGTTATGAAAGGATTAGCTGTCTTTGATGTGGGATTATAAATACAAATTTGTTTGCATAAGGGGTTTTATAAGGGGATGTAAATGTTTTGAATGGGTTTCTATGAATGGAAGTCTTTTTTAACTATATCAAAGACTTTAACAGGTTTTTAAACCTTTATTTTATTTAATCTCAATGTGGCTCCTGAAGTCTGTCCATGGTGGATGCTGCGTGAGTTGGCATGGAAACTGTGAGGGCAAAAGCTTGTGGGGGCATAGGTTGGCATGGGAGCTATAAGGGGCCATGGGGTGGTTGGGGAGCATGGGCTGTTATGAGTTGTATGGAGGTGGATTGGGGAGTCCGTGGCAGGGAATAAGGGATGAAGGCCAGACTAAAATTTAAGGAAACAATTGAGACAAATTCCCAGAGAAAAAGCCTCCGATCTGTGCCCAGCAGTGGTTGACCTGATTTCATCCCGCACCAGCATCCCTTAAACAAAAAAATTGGATCTTCAGAGGTGGGTATGGAGAGCCAGGAAATTTCCCAACTCGCGCTACCTGCCTTGGGAGCAAAAATCCGATGATATGAATCCTCATTCTAGATTCTCTAGATGGGGAAACAACCTCCCGTCTACCCTGTTAAGCCGTCTAAGAACTTTAACATTTCAACTCATTGTTCTAAATTCCGTAGGCTCATTTTACTCAATCTCTTATAAGACAACCCGTCATCCCCAGACATGCCAACTTTTATGATTTTATTGTAAGCAGTGGGATTTCTCAACACAATTAATCCTCTCTCGTAATCTTGCTTGAGGGCTCTGAAGTCTTGGGATTTTTTTTGAAGGCTGCTACATCCTCGAACAAATATGAATAATTGCCTTCAGATAAAGTCTTCTTAGAAAATATTTATTTAACTTCTGGAGGCACCACTTTAGTTTGAATATTTGGAGAACACATTAAAGCTGTTAACAATTGTTAAATCCTTGCTCTATTTGGCTGACTCCAGCACAGTCTCTGCACCTTTACATCAGATTAGAATTAAAAGAAAAACAAGCCGCTGCTTCTACTCGGCTTTTTTTCAGTGTTTCCTTTTGATTGCTGCTCAGGTAGCAGTCTGTACTGGGTTGCTGACTTTATCTGCTGACTGGCTGCTTGGTTACAGGGAGCAGGTCTGCAAGGACATGACACTGCCGCCGAATGTTTTTTAATATGGCACTCAGTCCCTGACCGCTTCCAACAAAGCAGCGCTCATCACTTTCAAAGAGGTTAAGTACCCTATTATTTTTAAAGCCACAGTACACATTAATCGTATCAAACAATTGTGGCATTACAATTACTGAATAGTTTGTAAATATTCCTACACCCAAATTTTGCACAAAGTGTACAATATGACAGCCCATGTTTAACTCACATTAAGTAAAAGCATCTGTAATAGAACAGATTTTATGGTATTATATCAATTTATAATTTTTTTTTAATGATGGAATTAATTTGACTCCACTTCTGGAATTTAGAATGCTAAAATACTGATTCTGGATTTTCCACCAAAATATTTATCCAAAGTTAATACAAGAAAAATAATCATTTTAGCATCCAGGCAATTAGCATGGCCATGCTTCAGCATTTAATCTGCTGTTACTAGGATGGTTTATAGCGACAGGGCTAGAGCACCATTAATGTCACTTTCATATAAATGAGAGTAATACTTGTACCTTGACATCCTGTGTTTACATTGTAATATCTACTACTGTATCCCAGCAGTAGAATCATGGGCCCATGAAAATCTCAGCTAGACAAGGGAAGCAGATTTAGCAATGTTATACAAGGGAGCAAATGCATATCATTCACTCTCTGATATTTGTTAATTCTGTAGTTTTGGTCATAAGAGCATGGAAATCGACTTCTTTCCTCATAAGAACGCTAGTCAGTTTTAATTTGGAAAGGAAGTAGGAAGAAAACTAAATGAGGTAAGGGGTGCATGGAGATGAAGGAGCTCCAGAATCTGGGTCTGCTTTTGTAACTGTAATTAAATTATTGGGTTCAGTATAGCTTCGCATGACCTGTTAGATAGAGATTGAATAAGCTACTGAAAACATTTAGAAACGTAAAATGACATGTGGTGATGTCGAGCATGCATCCAGACATCACCGCACGTCATTCCGATCTTCAGTTCGGCGGGTGCACACTGGAGTCGGCTGCGCGCCCGAACTGCCAAAGGCCTGTTAAGGCCATTAATGAACTAATTAAAGTACTTGTCAGGGCTGCCCATCCAACCTTAAGGGGACATGTCTGAGTAATTTTATTTTTTAATTTTTTTCAATGTTTTATTATGAAGTTGATCTCTGAGGCAGTTCCGTGCCCCAGGGAGATTTCTGCACTCTTTCGCGCACGGGCCCTGACTCTCCCTCCTCCCCCTGCCGCACAGGTGGTGCTGAGCGGTTCTGGGTAAGCGTCATGCTGGGCGGGCCTTAATTGGCCCACTCACGTAAAATGGTGGCCCGCCTGACAGGGAGAAAATTCTCCCCCCAAGTGTTTATCTATATTGCTTCATGTTTGAAAAAAGAGCGACACAGTAGGGTTGGTGTTACTGCATCCCAGTGAGTAATTTTGAGGAAAAATACATGAAACAGCCAGATTTTCCTCCTGAGAACAGTCAAAGTTTCCCAAGTCAGACTTGTAAAGAGGTTATACTGCAATAATATCAAAATACTTACAGAAAGCAAATCTATTAAAAGGTCAATATTTGAGCTAACCCAGAGTACAAGTGTAGGTTTTGAAAGAGTGAGGTGTCAGATGTACATCACTAAGGCTTGGCAAACATATCAGCAAAATACAATTCAGTTAGAACCAAGATTTTTCACTGGAGAAAGTAAAATGTACACCAACATTGAATTAAGTCCCAAATAAAAGATAAAAAAAACTTGATTGTTCAAATTTATGTTTTGATTATATTAAAATTAATTTAAGGGTTTATTTATATTTTCCACTGTTTTTATCAAATTAATATTTAATTCTAAAATTTCAATCATGAAAAGATAAATTTAGGCAGTATTCTCTTGTACAAAGAGCCAAGCTGAACAAGAATGTAGATTGGGTGTACAAGTCAGTGCACTTGATTTGAGGTGTTCCTGTTTCTTTGAGTCATTAAAGTTAATTGCCACAACATGGGATTGCCCTGCGTCAAGTGCATTGACATCTGCATACAATTCTCCAAACTGCATTTCCCCATGAACCTCGTCTCAAGCTGTAACTTAAAATGTACAAAGTACTAAAAGATAAAGAGAAAATGATAGTGGAAAAGATAGCAAAGTATAGAAGTAATTTGGTTTACGTGACATGGTATATTTGAGCTTGATACGTAAGAGGCCCATGGTCTATCTTAGATGGTCGCTTGGGATGCCTGAAAAATAGCCTGACCCAACATGAGGTCGAATGTCTTTCAGATATTTCCCATGTTCTTATGTATCCTAGGAAGCTGATCCATGTGAAACAGACAGATTTCTACTTCCAAAGACTCCTATGATTATGAAGTAATTATAGTTTGGTATCTAATTAAGACAGGCTTATTTGCAAAGCTATTAGTTTCTGAGCAGCAATTTGTTTAACTCTGAAATAAAAAAAGTAAAATTGTTAACTTTATTGAAGGTATTACACATGAGGCTCTTGGATAAATAATTTCCCCAACAGTGATAGCATTGTCCCTCGACTCCAACTGTTGCGTCTCCAGTTCATATGATTTCATTTTTAAATCTGTACTGGCTGTAATAAATCATCTGAAACATATATTTTACAGACACAGCGGAACATATTGATAGAAAAATGCATTCCCAACCATTTCAATTAGGGGAAGGTAAATTTCATTTTCCGACCTTTCTTCCTGAAGGCACTCTTGGTGGGAAACAGTCCAATAGGTGGCAGGAGCTATCTGATACCTTTTAGAAGTCTTCAAGGGCGAGGCCATTCGAGCATGGGAAGCATCAATTAAGTCCGAACTTATTCCTACCTCTGCAAGAGCCAAACGAGTGCGTTCTCCTGCAAGAGCCAATAGTTCCCAGTCGGGAGCAGAATCCTCAGCCCAGGGGCGTTGAGTCAGTTACAGTGCCCCAAATGTTGCTACAGTTGAGAGCAGCAAACTCTGCCAAAAGGGTGGAGTGTGTTCAATATCTTATCAATTACATTGTTAAGGTTTGTTAATGTCATTTACATTGTTAAGGGAAACAGGTTGGTGGAGAAGCTGCAAGATGAAACTCTTCCTTTCAGGGAAAATAAAAACTCAGTATATACTTAAAATGAATGTAAACACTTACGCCACTAAAGTGCTTTTTTTTCCTTTTTGACTGTTTGACTATAGAAAAGAAGTCATGGTAAAGAAAAATAATAGTGTCAGCTCTAGGAGTGAGAAAGTGATGACGCAGGGCTAATGCTTAAAAAAAAACACGCATTTCCTTTCATGTCCATGCAGGTGAATTCTTAAGATTCCTCTGGTTATGCGGCTACAACATCTCATTAAGACAGGCTTTGCTTGCACTGAGATTAGTTGCTTAGTAGCAAATTGTTCAATTCACTGAAATAAAAAAATGAAATTGTTAAGATGATTGAAGATAGTATACAGATGAAGCTCTTGGATATTATTCTGCGAGACCAGTAACATTGTACCTTGACTCAATTGTTGCAACCCAGCTCACACAATTGCAACCTTCTCAACTTTGATAAAAATATTTTTCTAAGAGTTTGAGGGAAAATAGAATATCAGTGTTGCACTACCAATTTATTGATTTTACATTGTGGTGTTTTTGTACACTATTCATGGGGATAGGCAGGAAAGAGAAAAATAAACATGCCTCTCGCCCTTCTGTGAAATCTGACCATTAAATGGACGTTGCTAAATCAATAAATTGTTAATGAAATTGCCAATGTTGGTAACACTGTGAAGTTCACAAAACAGCAATTCTGGAAGGTGTTGATGAGGTTTAGTTCACTTTTTTCCCTACCAGTTTATACTCTAGAATCTTGCCTGCATGGTCATTTTTCAAGTGTTTTCCTAGGCAGTGACTGTCAGCAGGTTATTCAAACATAGGGGGCAGCACAGCAGAGAGGCTTCAGACCACACACTTGCCTTTCCAGCGAATGCATAATGATTAGTGAAACTTGGACAATCCTTTAGACAGGGTCTCAAAGTTAATAGCAATGCCCCTTACTGTAACCCAGCTGAGATCGGCCAAATCATCAGGGCTAGTGATAAAGTCTGGAATCTTCCTGGTTTGTGTAACTCAGCTAATTACTGGATAAACTCAGTGACCAGGAAGCTCATAGCTCCCCAGTAAGGATGGGGTCATCTTCCTTTTTAAGAGGCAAACAGTTTACAACATAGGGTTAACTTTATTGAAGTTTATTCAGTAGGTTTTTTGATTATCTAGAGCATACGGCTAGACAGTGGAACATCCACCGTAGTGCTTCATTTTCATTATGATAAATAATGGATGTTTCTCTATCCAGCTAGTTGCTATCATGTTTATGGATTGTGACTGCAAAAGAATGAAAACAGCACTTATTAGTACTGAAATTATATTGATTAAAGATTTTTGAGAGGTTATTGTGAAGGCATCATGTGGAGTAATACTGTCAAATCAGATCATAATAGGAGTTAATTTTCATCTTCAAGGCAAAATTACTGGGAAACTGATTATGACGATCGTTAATATGCCTTATTGGCTATCAGCTCTTGGTGTCTTATGCAACGGTGAATAAAACAGAATTTCATTCTGTAAATAGAGTCTTTTACCTGAAATCAATCTCGCCATCCTTTTCTTTGTCCAGTAAATCTATCAGCTTTTGCTGTTCAACCTCATTTAAAGGGACTCTAGCATTCTGAAACAGATAGGAGTTATCACTTTATAACCAAGCAAACATTATCTTTGCTTACACATTATCCTTTGGCTCTATAACGATCAGATTGATTCCACTTTGCAGCGGACATAGACAAAACAGCTGAATTCCAGAGGTCAGGTAAAAGTCACAGCCCTTGATATCAAGGCAGCATTTGACTGAGTGTGGCATCAAGGAGCTGTGGCAAAATTGATGTCAATGTGAATCAGGGGGAAGACTCTCCAATGGTTGGAGTCATACCTAGCAAAAAAGAAAGACAGTTGAGTTTGTTGAAAGCCAATCATTTAAGCCCCAGGACATCACTGCAGGCATTCATCAGGGCAGTGTCCGAGGATCAGCCATCTTCAGATGCTTCATTAATAACCTTCGGCCCATCATAAAGATCAGAAGTAGGGATATTCACTGATGATCGTACAGTGTTTATTTCCATTATCAACTTGTCAGATAATGAAGCAGCCTCATGCAGCAAGACCTAGACCACATTCAGGCTTCAGTTGATAAGTGGCAAGTAACATTCGTGCCAGAAAAGTGCCAGGCAATGACCATCTTCAACAAGAGAAAGTATTTCCCATGACATTACCATCTTTCACGATCTACATCCTGGCCGGGTTGGGGTGTGGGGGGTGGCGGTGGTCACCATCAACCAGGAACTTAACTGGACCAGGCACATAAATTCTGTGGTTACAAGAGCAGACCAGAAGCTGGGTATTCTGTGGCAAGTGACTCACTTCCTGACTTCCCAAAACCTGTTCACGATCTACAAGGCACAAGTCGGGAGTGTGATGGAATACTCTCCACTTGCCTGAATGAGTGCAGCTCCAACAACACTCAAGAGGTTCGGCAATCTGCCTGATTGGCACCCCATTCACCATGTTAAACATTCATTGCCTCCTCAGTAGCTGCAGTAGGTATCATCTACAAGATGCACTGCAGCAATTCACCAAGGCCTCTTCAACCTAAAATCCATGACCTTTACCACCTAGAAATACAAGGGTGGCAGGTACATAGGGACACTGCTACAAGGTCCCCTCCAAGCCACATCCTGAGTTGGAAATATATCACTGTTCCTTCAATGTAACTGGGTCAAAATCCTGGAAATCCCCACCGCTGTACAGGACTGTGGAGCACCTTCACTACATGAATCTATAGCATTTCCAGATAGTGGCTTGTCACCACCTTCATAAGGGTCCTTGCCAGTGAGGTCCACATCCGATGAAGGAATAGAATAAAAATACAGTATGTATAAATTGCACCCTCTGGTGCTTCAAATTATGCACAACACTTGGGTTTGGAAATGCACCAGTTCTTTTAATGCAAAGGACACAAGATTTCCACAAGTTGCGTAGTTTCCATAGCCATTATTTTTATGATGAAAAACATTATTTTCTATTTTAAATCATTAGCAGAAGGTTGGACTTTGGAATCAAAAGCATAATTTCTCAATTTGTGGATGACATCAAATTGGGGGTGGTGGGGGGGGGGAGAATAACCAATACTGAGGAGGACTGCAACAAATTACAGGAAGATATGAATAAATTGGCAGAATGGGAAATAATTTGCAAATGAATTTCAACACAGATAAATGTGATGTAGTAGATTTTGGTAGGAAGAATAGGGAGGTCATTTATTACCTGGAATATACAAGCCTAGGTGGGATAAGAGAACAAAAGGGATCTCAGCATAAATAAAAGCTGCATGACAGGCTAGAAAGCTGTAAAAAAGCAAAGTAAGCAATGGTTTTATTTCTAGAGGGATAGAATTGAAAAGCAGAGAAATTATGCTAAACTTGAATGTGAACCTTGGTTATTCCACACTTAAGAGTATTGCATGCAGTTCTGGACTCCAAATTATAAAAAGGACATAAGAGACACTGGAGAAGATACAGAGGAGATTTACAAAGAAATGCATGGATAGACATGTCAGGAAAGGATTTTCAGGCTGGGTCTCTTTTCTCTTGAGAATATAAGGCTGAGGGATGAACCAACAGAGGTGTTTAAAATTATGAAAGGTTTTTATAGAGAGAATGGTTTCTCTTGTGGGTAAGAGCATAATTACAGGCCATCAGTATAAGGAATTCGAAAGAAACTGCTTTACCGAAAAAGTGGCAAGAATATGGGATTCGCTACCACAGGGAGTGGTTGAAGCAAATAGTACAGATGCATTTAAGGGGAAGCTAGACAAGCGTATAAGGGAGAAGGGAATAGAGGGATATGATGATAGATTTAGATGAGAAAGGTTCGATTGGAGCATAAATACCAGCATGGACTGGTTGGGCCGAATGGCCTATTTCTTTCCTGTGTACCTTACGTAATATGATTATAAAAGGCAACATTTAGTTTATTAGTATATTGTCCTTGATCATATCAAAGTATCAGCAGTGGCCATTTACACTTGTTGGCGATGTTGCTTTGCACCTGGAGATATAAAACAAGAGCATCTCACAAGGTGGTGCTCCCAGTCTCCAGGAACATGCACACTAGCTCACTTATACAGAGGTGCAGTCTGCAAAGACAGAGATTTGGTATAAATGAGATATCAGGTAGGGTGTACAGTGAAGCTTGTAAATCACAGACACTTTACTGATTAGCATCAGCTATCCTTATTTTAAAAGTGATCAAAATATGTATGGTAAATCTTTCAGTAGGATGGAGCGTTCTTTATCAATAATGGATACTGGTTAAAGAGCTCCCCATTCCATAGAAGCCACTTCTTTCACAAAATCCACTGCCACCTTGCACTGACCAGCATGTCCCACGTTTTAAGTTATAAAAGATATGGTGCATTAAAGGTTGCCTGCAGTTCTGAATTTGCAGTGTCAGTGGTTTCAGAGTGCATTTTGCATATTTTCCATCATTGACATCCATCCATCTTCATAAGATGATGGACATGCAGCAAATCTTAAACACTGGGGATGGGGGTAGCTTCATGTGGTGCATTTTTGCTAATGGCTGAAGAGACCAATCCGTAAGAGGTAGGTTCTGCTACATATGAAGTGGTTATCATGTGTGTTGCCACCGGTTACCCAGTCACTGTAGCCACTGATTGTCAATATGGCACATTCCAGCCCATAAGTGATGTCGCCATTTCCTTCTGTCATCAGCTAGTATCTGCCAGGTGTGATAATCAATATTTACAGCCTTCATGTCACGCTTGCAAGCGTTCTTGAAATGGAGATTTGGGCTTCCCTCTGGTCTTCTGGCTCCAGCTACTTTGCTGTACAGAAAATACTTGGGTCTACATCCATCTTCCATTCTGTGAATGTGCCCATGCCAGCAAAATCGCCTCTGCCTGATGAGTGCCAACATAGCTACTTAGTGCTGATGTGGGGTTTACTGAGGGGGGTTTGTGCTGGGATGTGGGTTTCATTGAGCAGGTTAAAGTTTTGAGGTGGGGATTATTGGGGGAGTTTAATTGCTGAGGTGAGGGTATTATTAAGGGGGTCTATTGTTGAAGTGAGGTCTTTATCGAGGGGAGTAGTGATAAGATGGGTCTCGTTGGCTGTCATGGGGGGTTGGGGGACTGGTCACTGTGGAAGGATTGTAGGCTGACTCATCTGCCTCAAGAGGCAGCTTTCTACTGGCTTTGTATTCCTTTTCCCTCATATCCAGACCCTGCTGGATGGCACCTTTAACTTTAACAACAACAACATTGAGAATGAAAGGCTAACAGAAAACCCGACATGAAATCTGGAGTGGAGTCCCATTAGGCAGTTGAAGTTTCCTTCAAGTTAACACCTTCTGGAAACTCCTGCTACCGATTAGGCCCCAGATGTATTGTTTTTCCTCTAGATACTATCATGCACAGTACAGACATGTCATATTATGAACTTTCAGTCAATACTTTTAAAAATTGGATACAAACAAGCTGTTACGATTGCTGCTGCAAATCATGTGACTTTTGGCATTTGGACTACAGTCTCCGGTGAATATCTAATTAAATCTGGACATAAGTGAGGGTACCTGACAGCCATTTGTGGAATTCACAGATCTCATTGTTTAAGGATGTATTTCCAGACTGCCTGTCTCCATGTTTCATTTTGGACAAAAGGGAAGATTGAAACTCAATGGCCATTATGAACTTCCCATTTTATCTTGATCGCCACTCCCATCTAAACTAGGCTGGGGAGGGAGGGGGTCTCAGAAGCATTAACCCAGCAATCATGTGATTGAAGCTGTTTTCAGGGACTGCACCCCTATTATCCCAGGACCCAGCATGTCCATCTGTACCATCCATCATCAGCTAGTCTGAGAATCAGACTCTGAACTAGTTACAAGTCATCAAATCGCCAGAATACTTAACCTGTTCCAGTTTCAAAGTTCACCTGAGAACCAACCTCCTAGATATTCAACTACAAGAAACCTCACAACCCGCTGAAACCCTTTGCCTTACAAGCCCCTCAATTCAACTTTAAATCATCAAATCCATTCAAGAAATTACAGGCCTGTCACGTGGGAGACCGGAAATCAAACCAGAGACTGAATTAACTGTAATTTGTAAAAGTGCACTATCTTTACTTATATTCAATCTTTGTGCGTTTCTGTGATGTTACATTGATTCTGTGTAGGTGTGTGAGAATAAATAACCTTCTTGATTTTTAAACTCACAAAAGCTTGCTGCTGAATTATTTAATTGGAACACACTCCAAGGGTAAGAAAAGACAAACTTCTTTCCATACAAAACCTTGATTACGGGCAGTAAAAGAGCAAATACATTCTGTTCGTGACAATACCAACCTATGATATCAAGGTGGGGGGGCGGAGTAGGAGAGGTGGTGAGGGGTGGTTCAGATGCTAGGCAATCGTGCATCTCCTAAAACCATGCCCAGGCTATGCTACTATATGCATTTTACCATGCAAGTTATTTGGGTGTTTTGATAAGTGTTATTTGAGAGTGTCTGTTTATAAAATTTTCAGTAAATTTTGATTATAAAGAACTGACCTTCAGTCCCTCCCAGAAATCCTTTACGTTGATATATTGGTTCTCAGTTTTATCAAAGTTGTCTACGAAATGCTCCAACTGCAGGTGGTGCTGCTTCATGAATTCTTTCAGTTTAGTAAGAGGATCGGCCTGTGACAAATGAAAAGGAATTACATGAGTCAGCATCAGTGGAAATGTAGTACAGTTCGGCTGTGTCTAACTATGTTTGGCCAATAAAACTCCATCTCAGACTTCCTTTTCTGTGTTTTTTGGCATTTGTTTTCCCTTGGCAATGTTTTTCCTTCATTTCCTCACTTGAAGGTACTGATTCTCCTCTGCAACGTGGGCCATTCGTCACTCACACGTCAGCTTGGTCAATAAAGTTTTGGCAGAATAACCGCTGGGGCATTACAGCTAACCTGACCCTGTTTTATTAGCCATTCACACCTCTCTACTTCTAACAGGAGTGGGGGTTGGGGTTGGGTGTGTTGGCAGGTGGGGCGACAAAGTCATTGGACGGCAACCAAGAGCAGGAGCCCTGGTTGATTTTTTTTCTCCCTAATCAAGGATACACTCTCAATGACATTTGCTAACTCAACACAGGTTAGCAATCAAAGATGGGATATTCCATATTTACATGTCTGAGCTGTGATGAGATAAGCTTAATAAGACATGTGGGAGCACTATAATGGATTTTTAAAAAGATAGCTGTTGGCATTACTGCAAATTCTTAAATATTTACATTAAACATCACCTTCAGAAAGTATTAATTTAGATTTTAGATAAAGTGGATTCTGGTTATAATCCCTTTGTTAGTGACAGATTTCTAGATCATTTAAAAACCTAAGAACATATTTTATGTGACTGAATAGAACAAGTGAAATGAAAAGCAGCGAAATAACCGGGATTATGGGAAGAAATCATCTGTGGGATTCATTTTGGATTGTAGCAAGTGCTGCCATGGATACAATGGTATGAATGGACTTCTTCAGTAGTTCTAAGATGCTCTTGCACACAGATGAGCCACAGACGATGCTCACCAAATGGTACTGAGAAACTTCACCTAAAAAGAGAATTAATCCAAGTAGCTCTCCTGCTCCTCCTAGGGGAGAAATTATAGAACAGCGTCGCCTGGGGTCAGGAAGCAGATCACCTGCTTGCCCTCACATAGTAATGCCTGTTATACTTGGGATAGCAATTAGTTTGCCTCCTTATGTCCGTCCTGCAACATTGTGGATATACGATTAAATCTTCAAATTACACATAAATGAATTTTCTGCTGATTTTGCTTATTTCAATGGCTAGTCCATCCTATAAATGAGAAAGAATTAATTTAAAAAAAACTCAGAGTAGAAATACATTTACCATCTACTTAACACTTTTCTCTGTAGTGAATTTTATTACCAACACAGAGGGAACTAAGAAAGTGATTTACCAGAACTAATGACCCATCCTGAGGGATTGGTGTTCGATAGCAGGAGGGGGAAAGTAATCATTTTGTTTTGAATGAAATTGCACCTTGATGACATATTGGTGAGGAATAATGTTGCATTCGGTGGAACTTAACATTATCATGTTACCAGGGTGAGGGCAGAAGACAGACCGTACACCATGTAAGCTACTTCTCAGAGACAGTTATAAAGCATTATATGCAGAAGTGGAAGATGATCAGGTAACATCAGCAGATGGAGAAGTATATTTTATAACATATAGGGTTCATTACAGTTCTTCTTTGTGATACTTGAATTCACATGACCTGAAGAATTTATAATATATCATAAAACAATAGGTATTACAGGTTAGGTGAAGTGCACAAACTACTGAAAATATTTTTTTTTGCCCGACAGAAAATTAATGGGAAAGTATATTTTTACCTTGGATCTTGGTCTTCTAAACTGATCTGCATTCTTCTCATGTTTCACTTGAAGATTTGGTATTTGTTGTTTCACATCATTGAACAAGTCCTCAAAGTCCTTATTAACTCTGATATCCTGTATAGAATTATAATGATTTAACATGGGGACACACAAAGACAGTTTAAGTGGAACACTGATCTCAGTGGTGAAACAGCTCATGTCTTCATTAGCACTAAATAACATAAAAGTCTTATGTATACTGTACATTTATTGCCACCTTTTAAAGCCTGAAAACACTGCATCAGGGTGATACACCTCAAGGTGTCATCATGGAACAAAGGTTAACAATTAGCTGAGATAAAAACCAGTCCTACTCCGGTCCCCTCCCACAACTCTTTCTCCGGTACATCGATGATTACTTCGGTGCTGCTTCATGCTCTCGTCGGGACCTGGAAAAATTTATTAATTTTGCTTCCAATCTCCACCCCTCCATCATTTTCACATGGTCCATCTCTGACACATCCCTTCCCTTCCTTGACCTCTCTGTCTCAATTTCTGGTGATAGACTGTCCACGAATATCCATTACAAGCCTACCGACTCCCACAGCTCCTCGACTACAGCTCCTCACACCCCGCTTCCTGTAAGGACTCCATCCCATTCTCTCAGTTCTTTCGCCTCCGTCGCATCTGTTCTGATGATGCTACCTTCAAAAACAGTTCCTCTGACATGTCCTCCTTCTTCCTTAACCGAGGTTTTCCACCCACGGTCGTTGACAGGGTCCTCAACCATGTCCAGCCCATCTCCTGCACATCCGCCCTCACGCCTTCTCCTCCCTCCCAGAAACATGATAGGGTCCCCCTTGTCCTCACTTATCACCCCACCAGCCTCTGCATTCAAAGGATCATCCTCCGCCATTTCCACCAACTCCAGCATGATGCCACCACCAAACACATCTTCCCTTCACCCCCCCAGCGGCATTCCGTAGGGATTGTTCCCTCCGGGACACCCTGGTCCACTCCTCCATCATCCCCTACTCCTCAACCCCCACCTATGGCACCTCCCCATGCCCACGCAGAAGATGCAACACCTGCCCCTTCACTTCCTCTCTCCTCACCGTCCAAGGGCCCAAACACTCCTTTCAAGTGAAGCAGCATTTCACTTGCATTTCCCCTAACATAGTCTACTGCATTCGTTGCTCCCAATGCGGTCTCCTTTACATTGGAGAGGCCAAACGTAAACTGGGCGACCGCTTTGCAGAACACCTGCGGTCTGTCCGCAAGAAAGACCCAAACCTCCCTGTCGCTTGCCATTTTGACACTCCACCCTGCTATCTTGCCAACATGCCTGTCCTTGGCTTGCTGCATTGTTCCAGTGAAGCCCAGCGCAAACTGGAGGAACAGCACCTCATCTTCCGACTAGGCACTTTACAGCCTTCCGGACTGAATATTGAATTCAACAACTTTGGATCTTGAACTCCCTCCTCCATCCCCACCCGCTTTCCATTTCTTCCCCCTCCCTTTTGTTTTTTCCAATAATTTATATAGATTTTTCTTTTCCCACCTATTTCCATTATTTTTAAATCTATACCTATAATGCCTGGTCAGTCTTTCCACCCCACCCCTACTAGAGCTGTACCTGTGTCCTGCCATCCATTCTTAATTAGCACATTCTCTTAGATAATATCACCACCTTTAACAACTCTTTGTTCCTTTGTCTGTAACATCTTTTGATTATCTGCTCCTATCACTGCTTGCTTGTCCCTACAACCACCCCACCCCCCACCCACCTTAAACCAGCTTATATTTCACCCTTCTCCTGATATTGCTCAGTTCTGTTGAAGGGTCATGAGGACTCGAAACGTCAACTCTTTTCTTCTCCGCCGATGCTGCCAGACCTGCTGAGTTTTTCCAGGTAATTCTGTTTTTGTTTTTGTTAACAATTAGCTGGTCTGTTTCAATCCGTCCAGAATTCTTACTGCTGAAACCTGACTCAATTCTGTTTCTACTTTGATTGTTTGATTTCTGCTGCTTCTAAGTTTGAAATTGGTAACTTTGAAAAAAGTTGGGCAGATTGACTTCTCAGTTTTCTATTCTTTCTTTATTTGTACCGACTGATCAAATCAAAAGCAGTTTGATTAGTTCTCATTTAATTAAATTGATACTCGGGTTGGTTGAACCAACCATTTTTGCCTTAAGTGTATGAGACATTTTTAAGATGTTACGACATTGATCATGAGGCCTTTGAAAAAGATGATGCATAAATACAAACTTTTAACTTGTTAGAATCATCTCTCTCAAGATTGAAATTTTCTTTTACAAAATTCAAGGATTTGGCGTGATCTTGTCATCTGAAAGCTAACCTGGGATTTTTTTTTAAAGGTAGGTCATAAGTTCACCTTTAAACTGTCAACAAGTAGGCCTCTTCCAAGAAATCACCTGACCTATATGGTACTTGAGAAGGAGTTGTTTGTTTGTGTTGAACTGCAAAGCACTTTGATTAATGAAAAGCTGGGAGACAAAATGCAATCACATGGGAGAGAGGAAAAAACTAAAGTTGTAAACTGCTTGATTTGAAGGTAGTCTTGTTGAAGAACAAGCTAAGAAAGGAAGGCTACCTTGACTGGCTTCCCTCTCTCTACCTTGCCTAAAATTGTGTGGTTATCAACCTGTAGCCAGAGAACCCTTATCTGAGTGTAGCTAGTCTGCATTTGGACCTGCAAAGCTGAGACCAGTGGTGAGAACTTCCAGACATCCACCGGGACCAGTGGCCCGCCTGCACACAAGAGAACTCCAGGTGGACAGTGTCGAGACCCTGCAGACTTTATCCTTTACTTTTTATAACACCCATTCTCCAAAGCCCATCTTTGCAGAGAGACTCTGTTTGTCCTTTGTTTGTCTGTGTGTGTGTGTGTGTCTACGTGTGTGATGGAAAATTCTTTCGGAAGAGATAGATAGTTATACTTCCCGATTACAATTGCGTGTTACCCAGTACTTGCAACTTGTTAAAAGAAGTTTTGTTTTAAAAATAAATTAATCATTCTGAGTTTTTGGAAGAAGCCTGGTCAGAGTCTCTTTTCTTCTAGCTACTGGAGGTATAGTACACAATTGGCCATTTCGGAGAGAGAATTAAACATTTAAATTAATGGTATGCCCTGCGGGGTAGTGGGGCTTGATAATTCGCTCACTCCTCCCATCCCGGTCTTAACAAGCTGTATGTGCTAAATTAAGTGCTCAAGCTGTATAGCGGGGCCTAAATCTACATTCTTCTAATTCAGAGGAAATAGTTCTACCAGTGAACCAAGGCTGATACGCCCTCTCATGCCTCCTATTCAGATGGCACAAGGTTCAAGTCCTGATCCAGAGACTAGAACGCATAATCTAGGCTGATACCTCAGTGCTGCACAGTCAGAGATGCTGCCTTACAGCTAAGATGTTAAATCCAGGCTCTATCCTTCCTCTCACGTAAAAGATTGCACAATACTATTCAAAGAAAAGCAGGGGGTTCTTCCTGGTGTCTTGGTCATCATTTGTTCCTCTACCAAAATCACTAAAATAGATTGTATGCTCCTTTAACTCACTGCTGTTTGTGGGACCTTGGTGTGTGTATATGTTGGCTGTCATGTAGCCCCATATTATAACAGTGAATACATCTTATGTACTTCAATTGATATACATCACTTTGGGATATCATGAGGATATGAAAGATAACAAGAGCACAAATATTAAACAATCACAAAAATTTAAAGGGGAGGTTGTTAACTGGATCCCTGCCAGTTGCTGAAGTTAAAAACTAAGACACAGCAACTTTCTTTGCTGGAGAGAGTTTATTGACTTAGTTCACAGTCAACACTACTCCACTCCATCAGTGTCCCAGCTATCCCCATTTATACTCTTTCGAGTTATCAACAGTCACAGATTGCAACTCTTTGAGTACAATCACAGTTCTTGGTTTTCCGGGAGTGGGACATGAACCCACAACCCTCTGATTCAAAGGCGAGGGTTATCCCCATTTATAGGTGTACAAATACCCATCACCTGCTTAACAATTAATTTCCATTAAACCTTAACAATGTAATTAATAGGACATTGACAGAGGTTAGAAAAAAAAACCATAGAGAGCGATTACAACATGAATCATGCATCACAAACTGTTTAAGCATAGTTCATAAATTCTTTTAGGTGAGATTTAGTTAGGTTATTGAAAAGAAGGAATAAAAAAGCGGTAAGAAGAGTGGAAGAGTACAGGAATGCTCCTCCGAGCTCCACAGCAATCCAGATTGCCACTGCAGACTGCGAAAAAACTTTTTCACACAATGAGTGGTTTGGGTCTGGAATGCACTGCCTAGAAGGGTGGTGGAGGCAGGTTCAATTGAGGCATTCAAGAAGGCATTAGATGATTATTTGAATAGAAACAATGTGCAGGGATACGGGGAAAAGGCAGGGCAAAGGCACTAGGTCACAATGCTCATTTGCAGAGCTGGTGCAGACACGATGGGCCGAACGGCCTCCTTCTGTGCTGTTAAGATTCTGTGATTTCCACTACTCCCTGCGTCCCCCCAACAACTGCTATTGTTTCCCCTCCTCCATGTGACTTACCAGAGGCTACTGTTGGTGAGGTAAGCAGCCTAAGATCCAATCCTTCTGAAGGGAAAGCTGCCTGCGTGGGTACAACAGGTGCTGGAAGCTGGCCTGGGATATTTACATAAAACCCAAAACCAAATTTCGGGAGGCATCAGGCTTCTCGGTTAAGGTTTTTTAATGTTTCTGTGTATTCTTCAATACTGCTTTTCACATAAGGAATCCACAAAGTAGCTGATAGAATACTGCTAAAGTATACCAAAGTTAGCTACCAATTTTTCCTTCAGAGACTGCAAGCCAGGACATAGTGTAAAATATTGCTGAAGAACAAGACTTTGCAGTCCCCACTAGCCCTGGTAAAACTGGTGACTCCTCATCCACTGTGTCATTCACCCTTTCTATTACACACAGCATTTCAGAGACATTCAACCAAAAGGATAGAGGTAAGGTATATAAGGAATTGACACCTGGTGAGATAGAGCTTAAGGAAGTCAGATGATATTGCTGTGGAAGTGGGCCCTGATGTACTTGACTGGAGAAGGCAGACATGCTATCCACTGACCGAAAAGTAAAATGATGATGATCCCAGAGCTCCTGTCATGAAGAGAAGTATGCTAACAAAGCATCAGGCACAACTGGCATCTTCTCAAGATGCTGCTTGAGTGTTTCCAGCATATTTTGTTTTTAATATGGTCTAAGACAGTGGTTATGCTTCACTTGAGGCTCTTCCCTTTTTACTTCATCAAACACCTTTAGCATATCCTTCTACATCATTGCCCCTTATGTACTTATCTAGTTTCATCTTACTTCTGCCTTGCTGTATGAGCCTTGGCAAATTGCAGCTCTCAAACAGTGGTGCAAATTATCAAGGGTTGTTGGAAAGATGGAAGTCCTAGAATTTATCTGGGTGAGGCCATTCAACCATAACTCTGTAATTTGCATGTCAGTGCCATGATTAGAAAAACTGCTTCTTATGACTCCCCGTCACTAAACTAAATTTCTGCATGAGTGAGATATAAAATATTCTTATTTTGAGTGGATTATGTGATATACAAATGAGTGCGACAAATCAGATAGCTCTTTCAAAGAGCTGTCATGAGCACGATGGGCACAAATGCTGCATAATTCCATAACTTTACAATGTAGCTTTGGTATATTTTCCACAGTTGTACTACAGTGATGTGCAAACCATTGCTAACTTGAAAACTGGTGTGGCACAACAGTAAAAAAACAAAAATTGCTGTCCCATGTTCTGTGAGAAACATTGTAGGAAATTTGAATAAAAGGATGAAACCGTAGATGCTGGAAATCTGAAATGTAAAGAGATAATGCCAGATTCGGCCAGTAAGCAGTTGTGGAGGAATAGAGATGATAACAATTCATGTATGGAATTGAGGAAGAAGTTTGGGAAATGAGCTAGTTTCGGTTTTAGACAAGAGAGAGCGACAGAAAAACTTGCATTTATATAGAGGCTTTCACGACCACCGGCCATCTCAAATTGCTTTACAACCAATGAAGTAATTTTGAAGTATAGTTGAAATGGTACTATTTAAAGGAGCAGAATAATACTTACAGAGAAATCCAATAATTCTATGGCACTTTTGGGATTTTCTTTTAAGGCTTTCAATATCGCATAGCATCCAGCACTCTGCATGGGATTCCGGGCCATCTGTGAACACAAGATCACAAAATTGTAATTACTTGAAGTAACATTTAAAATGATTGAAATCACCTTCTTCTCAATTTGCATCCCTTCTCCCTTGAAGGGGCCAACTCTTGCTGGGGTGCATTTCCATTGGCGCTGGCAGCCTTGAGTACCTTGTTCAAGTGTCAATTCTTCATGTGCAAGTTATAACAGAGGATAAGCTATACTTTCCTGAGTGGGGAGGCATCGAATACAAGGTTCATCATGTTTTCACCCAACACACTCATATACCTTCAGGCAAAAGTGCTGAGTGGATGTTCTTGCTCAGCCACTTCCTGAGGTCCCCATTGTGTCAGATTCAAATCTTCAGCCAATTCGATTCACACCATGTGATATCAAGAAATGACTGGGTGCACTGGACATAGCTAAACTATAGGTCTTGACAATATACCAACTATAGTGTTAAGGACCTGTGCTTCAGAACAGCCGCATATCTAGCTGAGCTGTTCTTTTCTCCAATCATAAGGTCAGAATGGGGATGTTCGCTGATGATTATACAATGTTCAGCACTATTTGTGACTCCTCAGATACTGAAGCAGTCCATGTTGAAATGCAGCAAGACCTGGACAATATCCAGGCTTGGACTGACAACTGGCAATCAACATTCACATCACACAGTGCCAGGCAAGGACCATCTCTATTGCCCCTTGACATTCAATGGCATTACCATCACTGAATCCCTCACTATCAACATCCTGGGGGTTGTCATTGACCAAAAAGTGAATTGGACTAGTCATATAAATACTGTGGCTATAAGAGCAGGTCAGAGGCTAGGAATCCTGAGGTGAGTAACTCACCTCCTGACTCCCCAAAGCCTGTCCACCATCTACAAGGCACAAGTCAGGAGTGTGATGGAATACTCTTCACTTGCCTGGATAAGCGCAGCTCCAACAACACTCAGGAAGCTTGACACCATCCAGGACAAACTAGCCCACTTGATTGGCACCCCATCCACAAACATTCACTCCCTTTGCCACCGACACACAGTGGCAGCAGTGTGTACCATCTACAAGATGCATTGCAGGAACTCACCAAGGCTCCTTAAACAGCACCTTCCAAACCCATTACCATTACCATCTAGAAGGGCAAGGGTAGCAGACGCATTAGAACATCGCCACCTGGAAGTTCCCCTCCAAGCCATTCACTGTCCTGACTTGGAAATATATCGCCGTTCCTTCACTTGTCGCTGGGTCAAAATCCTGGAACTCCCTCCCTAACAGCATTGTGGGTGTACCTACACCACATGGACTGCAGCACTTCAAGAAGGCAGCTCACCACCACGTTCTCAAGGGCAATTAGGGATGGGCAATAAATGCTGGCCTATTCAGTGATGCCCACATCCCATAAATGAATTTTAATAAAATCTGGTGGATCGCACTTGCAGAAAAAACTCAACTGTACGCTGAGAATGGCGACATAAGTAGCTTCCATGAAGCACTAAAATCTGTCTATGGACCAGCATATCAAACTCAAAACCCCCTAAGGTGCACCAATGGCAAGACACTACATACCGACAAAGAGTCAGTACTGGATCACTGGTCAGATCACTTTGTTACACTCTTCAGCGTCAAGAGTGCAATGCATGATAGTGCATTGCATTAATTGCATCCAACGACTGCCTGTCAAAGAAGAACTGGATGAGAGCCCAATTCTGGAGGAAGCTGTGACTGTCATCAACCAGATGAAGAGCAACAAAGCCCCTGAAGTCAATGGAATTCCACCCAAAGACTTGAAACAAAATGGTCCTATCCTACATACCAAGCTTCATGAGTTTTTCATGGCCAGTTGGGAACAGGGCAGGCTTCCACAGGATCTTCGTGATGCTTTTATCATCACCACGTAGAAAAACAATGGAGAAAAGTCAGACTGCTCCAACTATCAACTACCCTCATTTCTATTGCTGGGAAGGTCCTGGTTAGAATACTTCTGAACATATTTGTACCTATAATCATGGATGAAATCCTCCCGGAAGGCCAGTGTGGTTTCAGAGCAAACAGAGGCACCACAGACATGGTATTTGTAATCAGACAAATGCAATAAAAATGTTGTGAACAAAACAAAGGCCTGTACATCACTTTCGTAGACCTCACGAAGGCATTAGACATTGTGAGCAGAATTGGACTTTGGAAAATCCTTGAAAAACTTGGGATGCCCACCCAGGTTCCTTGCCATGGTAAAACAGTTTCACGAAAATCAGTATAGACAATTCAAACACAACAGCAACCGCTTGAATCCCTTCCAAATCTCCAATTGCATTTAACAGATATGTGTGCTGGCCCTGACTTTATTAACCATCTTATTCAGCATGATGCTGCAGCAGGCAACAAACGACCTTGAGGAGGGAGTGTACGTCCGCTTCCGGACCGTTGGAGGACTTTTCAACCTCAGGCTCACACAAAGACACAAGAAAAGCTCATCCATGAACTTCTTTTTGCTGATGACTGCTCTCTCCTGGTCCACAGTCAGACAGGCCTGCAATGTATAACAACAGATTTTTCAAAAGCGGCACAACTCTTCAGGCTAAAAATCCGTTTAAAGAAAACTGAAGTCCTGCATCAGCCTGCACTCCAAGAAGAATATAGACCACCAATCATTGTTAGCGAGGGAACCGAGCTGAATGCCGTCAGGTCATTTACCTATTTGGAGAGCGTCATCTCATTTGATGTCACCATAGACAAGGAAGTGGACAATAGGCTTTCAAAAGCAAACAGCACATTCAGCAGACTCTACAAACAAGTGCGGACCAACCACAGCCTCAGAGCACAGACCAAACTCAAAAAGAGTACAAAATCGTAATCCTCATCACTTTTCTGTATGGTGCCAAGTCATGGGTCCTGTACCACCATCATGTAGGCCTTCTAGAGCGCTTCCATCAGCACTGCCTCTGCAGCATATTTAGGACTGCATCACAAACAATGAAGTCCTGGAAACGACCAACAACATCAGCATCGAGGCCATCCTCCTGCAAAGTCAATTGTGTTGGGTCATGATGCCTGGATGGACGACAGTCGCCTGCCCAAGATTGTGTTGTATGGAGAGCTGACTACTGGTAAACGGAATAGAGGGGCCCCACACAAAAATTTCAAGGAATCTCTGAATAAGTCACCCTGTGTGCCACATCGACCATCACCAGTGGGAAGCACAGGCCATAGATTGTGATGCCTGGAGATGCCACATCAGGAGTGCTACAGACACCTTTGAGACTGAGCAAAGAGCCAGCATGAAAGAGAAAAGGAGAAGGATAGATCCAATTGCCCCCAGCAGCGACTACACCTTCACCTGCACCCGCTGTTGGAAAATCTGCCTGTCACAGATAAGCTTGACTAGAATCAGCAGGCCTGCAATCGATGAGAAGAAAAATACAACCTTCCTAAAAACCTTTGTCCATGAGGAAATGCCAATAAGAACATGGGTCCTAACCGGACCAGGACGTCTGTACATCTCACCTGTTTTCGCATGCTATCCAGTTTCCACACAGAGGTTTGTTGAAACTATAATTAATTATTTGATGCAATGGTTGGAATACCTCTATTAAAATGAGCCATTTGATAAGCATATACCTGTTTGGTAATTTACTTACATTAAGCACAGTAAGTGTGGTATTGCTTCTCAGTCCAATGGATAACCACACTGCTCCTTCTGGAGAAATACGATTATTACTGTAAGAACAAAATAAAATATAAATCGCAAAACTTTCAAATCTCAAATCCACACACATCACAGGTTGGATATCTAAAGCAATATGGTATATTTATTGGACCAAGGTAGAAGTTAAGCTTGTAATGATTGTAATTATGCATGCTGATTATAGTTTCTTCTCAAATCACAAAAAATCCAATTTTATTATAGTTTTTACAAATTTATCACAGTTGGTAGCACTGTTGCCCGAGTCACATAGTTTTGAGTTTAAACTCCAGGGTTTGAGTACATGAAACCGGTTGATAGTTCAGTGTGATATTGAGGGAATGCTGCATTGTCAGAAGTGTGCTTCTTTGAATGAGATATGGCATCTGTTTTAGTGGATCCTAGAAATGCCATTGACATTATTCAAACAGGATATTTGAATATCCTGGTGTGTGAGGCAATATTTTCCCAATAGCAATAAAACAGATTATCTAGTCTTTCATCTCTTTTCTGTCTGTGGGTTTGCGCAATGAGCAAAATGGCTGCCCCATTTGCCCACAAACTGCTTTCCAAAGAAATTCACTATATATGTAACATATTGAAAGATGTGATAAGATGCCATATAAGTACAGATAAATGTATTTTCTCTTACAAAAACATTGTCTGCAGCCTCGTCACAATTTCACATGTAGTCCAGATTACCAAAATACTTTACAGCATTTTGTAATAACAAATATCTGCTACAACTGGTTATGGGATCCAGGGTTTTTTAAAATTTTAATAATGAAGAATGAAGTGTTGCTCGTTTACTTCTCTCTTCTTCTGCAAATTAAATCTTAAAATTCAGTATTTTCATATTTCACAGGAGAACCAGGTAGGTAAATCTACCACATATTGTGGTATTCAGTCAGACAGGCTAAAGAAGTCCTAAGTTTCACCCTGGTCTGTACGGAGTTAAGGAAGTATGGAACAGGAAATCCATCAGTGCATTTACTCTCAATTGTTATCCGGTCCCTCTGCCTGAGAGTGCTTGTAAATAGATGTTGAGTGAGACGAGTCTCAGCTATGATTCCCAATGGCTGAAGGACTTGCTGACACTCATTGTTTAGGCTCCCACATGATGAATAGCATGATGGATGAGGAAGTAGGAGGCTCATAGTGTCCAGCATAAGTGTTTTCAGAACAGCAGACAAACATTTTTCTTTAAAAAAATGTCAGTAAACCTCTGTCACGACTTACTGGGAATAGTGCACTGTAATATCAAGCCCCACTGTTCCCGAGCAGCAACAAATGTGAAAAGTTTGACCAAACCACTAGATTGCCCTAATTCTACCTAACTTTTTAATTTAGGTTCACAGAATATGAGCACCAGGTTTGTAAATTTAACAAGTAAATAACTGTTTATTGAACAAATTGGTCTTTAACTTGGCAAAAGAAAGAAACATCACTAACTTCTAACACTACAACTTAAATGCTACCTTCTAACACTATAACTTAAATGCTACCCCCCTTCTTTCTTAAACGTACACGCCACACACACACGCCACATACACAGACACGTGCCACACGTCACATACACACATGCCACACACACGATTTTAAGGGTGGGATAAAACAGTTCAAAAGCACCAATCCAGAGTCCAGGGCTCCTTCCTGGCACCATCCTGTCTTTCATGGCACACTCTGTTCCAGGACTGCAACATTGTATATATCTCTCATCCTGTTCCAGTGGACATGTATTTCAACTTGCAGCCATTGTAATGCTAATCCACAATCCAACAGAAAATAAAAAGATATGTTCTTTACAGCAGTCCAGCAGAGATAAAAAGATATGTTCCTTACACTTCCTAGTTCAGTCCCTTTTAATGTCACCCCCCATCCATTCACTGATACTGTCACTCTTTAGGACCATTCAGTCCCTATCCAGTCTAGGAAAGAGACCTCCCTCCAAAGACCTGCCTTTTCCCAAGGCTCAGAGGCCAACTAAGATGCCCGATACTGTGGTGTGCGGTTTCCAGCAGCCCAATTTTAATGGGCTGTGGCTCCTGCCAGCACTATCTGCTGATCACCAGATCCTTTTTTTTAAAAAAAGGGGAAAAAAATAATTTCTGCAAACTATAAATTCTTACTTGAATAAACTATTCCAATCAACACCATGATAGCATGCAAATAAACTGCCTTATACAAACAGAAAAATGGTACCCAATCTGCAAGAAAAGAACGTAGATGTTGATATACCTGATATTCAGTTGTTCAAGCACATTATTAACTTTAAGGGCAGCACCGAGTGCTTTTGCTCCATCATTCCCAAATCCATTGTAGGACAAATCCAGTACTTTCAAATAAATATTATCCTAGGGGAAAGAAAATAGTTTTCACTCAACTGCTCCTTCTAATGACAGAATTTGTAAATTTTGGTCAATTCAGTTTCCCAGACCTGACATCAGATTTAGGCAAAGGTTTATCCCAGTGAGAAAGAAAGACTTGAGAAGGATGCATTATCTGGGGCTAAATAAGGAAATTAAGGATACTGAGAAAACTAGTAGATCTAAAGATTGACAAGTCCACAGGAATTAATGGCTTGCCTCCTAAGGTCTTAAAAGAAGTGGCTTCAGAGACTGAGAGGCATTAGTTAGAATCTTCCAATCTGGAAGGGTCCTAGTGGATTGGAAAATAGCAAATGTAACACCTTTTTTTAAGAAAGGAGGCAGACAGAAAGCTGGAAAATTTAGGCCAGTTAGCTTTTTGTCATAGGGAAATTGCTAGAATCCTTTATCATAAAGTTTTAGTAGGATACTTAGAAAATCGTAGTGGGATCAGGCAGAGTCAGTATGATTTTATGAAAGAAAAATAGTGTTCAACTATTTTTAAAGAGTTCTTTGAGGACATAACAACCAACATGGATAAAGGAGAACCTGTAGATGTGGCATATTTGGATTTCCAAAAAGCATTTGTAAGGTGCCACATCCAAGGTTACTACACAAAATAAGAGCTCATGGTGTAGGGAGTAACATATTAGAATGGATAAAGGACTGGTTAGCTAACAGAAAGCAGATAGTAGGTATAAACGGGTCTTTTTGCATTGGCAGGCTATAATCAGTAGAGTGCCACAGGGATCAGTGCTGGGGTCATAACTATTTACAACCTACATCAATGACTTGGATGCAGGGACTGAAGGAATGGTAGATAAATGTCCTGATGACACCAAGATAGGTGGAAAGAAACTGTCAAGAGGAGGTAGAGTCTACAAACGGGTATAGATAGGTTAAGTGAGTAGGCAAAAATTTGGCAGATGGGAGTATAAAGGGGGAAAGTGTGAACTTGTCCACTTTGACAGGAAGAACAGAAAAGCAGTATCCTATTTAAATGGAGAGAGATTGTGAAACCTGGTGGTAAAGAGGGATTTGGGTATCCTAGTACATGAGTCACAACAAATTAGTATGCAGGTAAAGCAAATGATTAAGAAGGCAAATTGAAAATTTGTGTTTATTGCAAAGGGGAGTGGAATACAAAAGTTGGGAAGTTTTACTGCAGCTGTACAGGGCCTTGGTGAGGCCACATCTGGAGTACTCTCCTTATTTGAAAAAAGTTACAATTGCATTAGAAGCAGTTCAAAGAAGGTTCACTCAACTGATGCCTGGGATGAGGGGCTTATTTTATTAAGAAAGATTGAACAGGTTGGGCCTGTATCCATTTGGAGTTTAAAAGAATGAGAGGTGATCTTAATGAAACATATAAGATCCTGAGGGGACTTGATAGGGTGGATACTGGGAAGATGTTTCATCTTGTGGGGAAATTAGAACCAGGGTACGTGGTTTAAAAATAAGAGGTTTTCCCTTTAAAGAGACTTGAGGTGAAATTTTTCTCTTCAAGGGTCATTAATCTGTGGAATTTTATTTTATTCCCCAGAAAACAGTGGAATCTGGGTTGTTGAATCTATTAAAGGTTGAGTTAGATAGATTTTTCATAGACAAGGGAGTCAAAGGTTATGGGGGTGCATACAGGAAAATGAAATTGGCCATGATCTTATCGAATGGTGGAGCAGGTTCGAAGGGCCAAATGGCCTACTCTGCTCCTAAGTCCTATGTTCCTATTAAGACATTTTCACTTTAGAGACTAAAGCCTAATACCACGTAAGTTGCATTACAATTCAAATGCAGGTTTTATGAATCAATTCTATTTTTGCTCCTTAAAAACTGCTGCTTATGAATAACATTGAGACCAGCAGTGAGAAGTTGAAAAACCTTAAATGGATAGTATTGTAAAATTTGGCTTGGGCCTCAAACCAGCATGGACTGACACAGAAAGCAATTGCTCAAATGACTTTACATCCATTTTAGACACAATTTCGACATTGTGTGACAGTGTAAAATGGATGATGTGTTTAGCAGCTTGTTTTATATCTCTCAATTTTTATTTCAATTTGAAGTTGACAGTAATACAATTCAGGAGAGATGTAAAACAGACTGCTGATTCTATATGCTATGACCCATTGAGGACAGGTGGAAGCTCTTGTAGGTTTGAATTTCCTTGAACTTTCTGCTACAATAGGGCAGTAACAATGGCAGAAGTGCAGTGGAAACCCTTATGCACATACAAACGGGGTTTCTGCTGCACTTTGGGTTAATTTGTGGCAGTACAATGGCAAAAGTCAAAGGAGAAATACACTCAGATCTTGGTCAATGCTGCTGATAAATACAGTAGCAGCTAAGATGGGTGGCTGTGCCTTTGAATTTCCCCCTTTTTCGTACAGAACCATTGCTCTGTCTCCCTCTGCTACGCATGTCTAAGAGCAAGAGCTCATGAGAAATTAACACCTAAACACTGAGGGACACAGCATGTTGATGCTCCACAATGCTGAAATGTAAAATCTTAATGTGCTGAAAAGGGCAATTTGACAGTGTACACCTCATTCTTAGCACTGAGTATTACTGAAGGAATTAGGGCATGTCTTGACCGCAGTAGGTGAAAGCAGTACTATATAGTTGTTTAACCAAGGGCACTGCAATTCAGGGAATTTCAAATTCAATTTAACAGTTCACTAAACATGGGATAATAGGTATCCAAGAATGTGTTACTAGGTGGAAACATAGGAAAGATTTAGACGACTGTACAAATCACTAAAATGAAGCACAATCAGTTTGACAATGTATGTTACCATCTTGAAATATGCTCAAATATTTTTTCTTTAATTCATTCAAATTCAAAAAATCTCTATGTATGAAAAGGTATGTGTGCTAAATAATAAAACAGAATTACAAATGTACTTGTGATCTAATTTAATACAACATAAATACACAATTTAAACTGGAGTAATGTTGAGATAGATTTTCCTCTGCCCTGCTCTCAAATGATACCAGAAAAACAAATGCAGAGAAAAAAAGATTATAGTGCAGTGGAGGCTGGGTCATTGAATATATTCAAGGTTGGGTTCAACACATTTTTGATCTACAAGGGAGTCAAGGGTTTGGGGTGGGATGGTCACAGGCAGGAGGCCACAATCCGATCAGCCAAGATCTTATTGAATGTCAGGACAGGCTTGAGGGGCTGAATAGTTTACTGCTGCTCCTATTTCTTATGTTCTTAAGATGAGCTGTAATCTTTTGTTGCCATTTTGTGCCTGAATAGCACCGACCCAAACTTTCTCAATGGCTTTTTTTGATGTTTGCACCTCAGTGTGCCTGAAGACAGACAGCCCCCCTAAATACCTGGAGCTACTATTTCCTGAGCTGTCTGCCTTAAAGAGAGGGACTGGGTATTATCTTTATTTTTGCTTGTTTCATATTCAAAATGATAATGCAACTTAACTTTAGAACTTTTGCTGAATGTTTTAATTCATTCATTCATGTATGCTCTGCCCAAAGGCAGGTGCTTGGCTCATTGGCTCAAGATGAAACATCAACAGACAGTTTCTTGGCATTTTTGTCAGTGGTGATTTGCCATTACCGTCCACTCTCAGGGGCAGGACAAGAGGGCAGGTCCCAAGTCCACCTTGGCTTGAGTGGGAATTGAACCTCGCTATTGGCGATATCCTAAACTGCATCTAGCCAACTGAACTAACCAGCACTGAATAATGTAAGCCTTTTCTAATTCGATATGGAGGTCATGTTCAATAATGTGCCAACAACCACCTCCATGCCCTGTTAAGTTGCATTTGAAACCACAAAATACCATGCTGTGCACATATTATCATGGTGTATAACTATAATTATTCCCCTCCAAACAATCACAGGAATCCACATAGTCTTGCAGTACTCACGCTGAGGCCTTCTGCTACTGCTATACATGCCTTGCCACGTAGATAATTCCAGCTTAGGTCCAAGCCTATTAACCCAGTGTTTTCTGCTATTGCATTTCCAAGGTCTTCACCTTTACAAAGTAACAAGTATGTTACTGAAGCCTGAACTTCTTTGTAAAACTTAATAAACTGCGTGAAATTTGCTAAGTACCAGAGGACAGTCAGAATGCAAGAAAGTGAGAAATTGGAGAGGACAGGAAAATTATGCAAACAGAAAGTCAGACATTTACCCTTGGTATATTTGTGTGGCCAACCATTACAGATACACAAAAAGAATGATGAGCAGAAAAAGACCCTTGATCCACCCAGCCTCTTCCACACAATTATGTATCACAATATTATAGAATCAAAGAACAATGCAGAAGGAGGTCATTTGGCCCACTGAATATGCACCAGTTCTTTTGAAGGGCAATCCAGTTAACCCCAATCTCCCACTGTTTCTCCTTGTCCTTGCAATTTTTTCTCCTGCAAATTTTAATCTAATTCCCTTTTGAAAGCTGCTATTGAATTTTTCAAGCACACAACCAGGTAGCGCACTGCAAATCCTAACCACTAGAGTAAAAAGAAATGTTTATGTCGGACCTGGTTCTTTTGCCAATAATCCAAAATCTCTGCCCACTAGTTATGGACCCTTCATCTATTGGAAACAGTTTCTCTATCTACATCTTTCATGACTTAAGCATCTTTATCGGTTCTCTTCTCAAGCCTTCTCTAAGGAGAACAACACTAGCTTCTCCAGTATATTCAGTAACTATAATCCCTCATCCCAGGAACCATTCTCATTCATGACTTCCTGAAGTATGGTGCCCACAATTGGGCACAAGAATTCAGCTGATGCTGAAGACACAATACTCCAGCCTAAGTCAAACTAACATGTTTCATGTAGGTTTTGCTAAATCTCCTGGGTTTTGTACTCTATGCTTCTATTTATAAAACTCATTAACTGCTTTGTTAATCTGTCCTGCCACCTTCAAAGATTTGTGAACAAACACTTCGGGGTCTCTCTGTTCTTGCATCCCCTTTAACATTGTACCATTGTCTCTTCTCATTTTGATGACCAAAATATATTGCTTCACAGTTGCCTGCATTGAAATTAATCTGTCATGATTCTACCATTCCACTGGCCTTCTATATCCTCTTGAAGTCTATTACTATCTTCCCCACTGTTTACTACACATCCAAGTTTTGCATCATCTGCAAGTTTCAAAATTGTGTCTTGTACCTCCAAGTCCAAGCCTTTAATGTATATCAAAACAGCAGGGTTCCTTGTACGGAATTCTAGGGAATGCCACTGTACACCTTCCTCCAGCTCAAAAAATGGGTATTCAACACAACCCTGCTTTCTATACAAAAGAAAAATTCCTCAGATGCTGGAAATCTGAAATGTAAACAAAATACTAGCAATACTCAGCAGGTCCGACAGCATTTGTGGAAAGAAACAGAATTAATTGGCTGGATTTTATGCAGCCCATCGCAGTGGGAACAGTCACAGTCAGGCACACTGAGGGCCCACGTCAGTCTTCCAACTTCAGGAAAACCTCCCCGCTGATTAAGTCAGAGGGCGCAAAAGACTGATGTGGGAATCCTGGCCGTCGCTTATTAATGTTCCTATTGACACCCGTTATCCCCGAGGCCCCTGCAATTTAGTGGTAGCGCAGGGATTAAATGGAGGCCGCACTGGTTTCACCGCTCCCGTTGATGCTGGTGACATGAGGAGCTGCGAGCTTTGACTGGCCTGCAGCTCTTGGCAGGCAGGACTTCCTCCTCCGGGGACCACAATCGTGGGGAAGGCCCAACAGCAGCCAGTTAAGTGCTGAAGAGCAAAAACAAAAATTGCTGGAAAAACTCAGCAGGTCTGACAGCATCTGTGGCGAGAAACACAGTTAACATTTCGAGTCCGTATGACTGTTCTTCAGAACTAAAGAGAAGTAAAAATGTGGTGAAATATATACTGTTTAAGTGGGGTGGGACAGATGAAGCTGGATAAAAGGCCAATGATAGGTGGAGGCGAAGGAGAGATTGCAAAAGATGTCATAAACAAAAGGTCGAAGGGGTGTTGACGGTGGTGATACTGGCTAAAGGAGGTGCTAATGGTGACATTAAGAGTAAAAAGCAGAATGAGCAAATGACAGATGGCCCTAGTGGGGGTGGGGTGGGGGAGGGGACGGGGTGTCGGGAAAAAAGATCAAAATAGGATAAAAGGTGGGGATAAAACAAATGAATGGAAATAAATTTTAAAAATAATAATAATAATAGGTGTGAAAAAATGTGTATATATATATATATATAAAAATTAAGAAATAAATATTTAAGAAAAGGGGATCAAAAAGGGGTGAGGATGGAGGAGAGAGTTCATGATCTGAAGTTGTTGAACTCAACGTTAAGTCCGGAAGGCTGTAAAGTGCCTAGTCGGAAGATGAGGTGCTGTTCCTCCAGTTTGCGTTAAGCTTCACTGGAACATTGCAGCAGGCCAAGGATGGACATGTGGGCATGAGAGCAGGGTGGTGTGTTGACATGGCAAGCGACAGGGAGGTCTGGGTCATGCTTGCGGACAGACCGAAGGTGTTCTGCAAAGCGGTTACCCAGTCTGTGTTTGGTCTCTCCAATGTAGAGGAAACCGCATTGGGAGCAGTGAATGCAGTAGACCAAATTGAGGGAAGTGCAAGTGAAGCGCTGCTTCACTTGAAAGGAGTGTTTGGGCCCTTGGACGGTGAGGAGGGGAGGGGGAAGTAAAAGGGCAGGTGTTGCACCTTCTGCGATTGCATGGCAAGGTGCCGTGGGAGAGGGTTGAGGTGTTGGGGGTGATGGAGGAGTGGACCAGGACGTCCCGGAGGGAACTGTTCCTACAGAATGCCAACAGGGGGAGTGAAGGGAAGATGTGTTTGTTGGTGGCATCATGCTGGAGTTGGTGGAAATGGCAGAGGATGATCCTTTGAATGCGGAGGCTTGTGGGGTGAAAAGTGAGGGCAAGGGGGACCCTATCATTGTTCTGGGAGGGAGAAGAAGGTGTGAGGGCAGAGGCACAGGAGATGGGTCGGACGCGGTTGACCACCGTGGGTGGGAAACCTCGGTTAAGGAAGAAGAAAGACATGTCAGAAGTACTGTTTTGGAAAGTGGCATCATCGGAACAGATGCGACGGAGGCGAAAGAACTGAGAGAATGGGATGGAGTCCTTACAGGAAGTAGGATTTGAGGAGTTGTAGTCGAGGTAGCTATGGGAGTTGGTGGGCTTGTAATGAACATTGATGGACAGTCTATCACCAGAAATTGAGACAGAGAGGTCAAGGAAGGAAAGGGAAGGGATGTGTCAGTGATGGACCATGTGAAAGTGACGGAAGGGTGGAAATTGGAAGTAAAATTAATATATTTTCCAGGTCCAGACGAGAGCATGAAGTGGCACCAAAACAGACATCGATGTACCGGAGAAAGAGTTGTGGGAGGGACCTGAGTAGAACTGGAACAAGGAATGTTCCACATACCCCATGGAGACAGGTATAACTGAGGCCCATGCGGGTACCCAGAGCCACACCTTTTATTTGTAGGAAGTGAGACGAGTTTAATGAAGCAGCTGAAGATGGTTGGGCCTCGGACACCATCCTGAGGAACTCCTTCAGCGATGTCCTGGCACTGAGATGATTGGCCTCCAAAAACCACAATAATTTGCCTTTGTGCTTGATACGGCTCCAACTAGTGAAGAGTTTTCCCCCGATTCATATTGACTTCAATTTTGCTAGGACTCCTGATTCCCTTGCTACTCTCAGCCTTTCTGGTATTTCCTCTTTATTTATTTTTATCTCATCTAGTATCCTGACAACCTCCTTGTTTACTGTAGATTTGGCAAAGTCCTCTTCCTTGGTAAACACTGATTCAAAGAACTCAGCCATGCCTTCTACTTCCACCAATAGACTTCTATTTTGGTCTCTAATCCACCCCCATCGCTTGTCTAACATCCCTTTGAATGTTGACATGCTCATAGAGAACCTTTGATTTCCAATTGATGTGAACTCCCAACTTATTCTTGTACCGTCTCTTTGCCTCTTTTACTGTCACTCTCCACTCCACTCAAAACCATGAGTGAGGCGAAAAGCCAGATAAAACCTTAGGCTTATCTAAGGGAAAAAAAAATCTGGAAAATTTCTCTCCCAATCTCCTAGGCTATCAAAACTGGTTCAGGACGTCACTCTGGCCATGATAACTCTATGCAGTACCTACCTTTAAGAGGTGTTCTTCATCTCAGCCAGAAACAGGTCAAACTCTCACTTGAAGGAAGTCAGTGAATCAGCATCCACTGCATGAGCTGACAACCTGTTCCAGAAGTTCACTGGTCTTTGGGAAAAGAACCAGCACCTGACATCTCACCTAGATCTATCCTTATGTAAAACTTGAAATTGTGATCTCTGGTCCTCCCTAATCTACTTGGAGTAAATTGTCAAACTTGAATACAATCTATTCCTTTGATCAGATCATCCGAAAGTCTACGCTTCTCCAAAGTATGAAGTCCCAGCATCTTTCGCCTAACCTGATAACTTTGCTTAACGTCTATTGATTTGTGGACACAAGATAATTTACTTGTATGCGAATAAAAATTGCAAAACATGCATTGTACAAACTTACCTAAGCTATTGCCAATTTTGTTGTGGCTCAGATTCAAGAATTTCAACTTGTGAGAGCTGCTTATAGCCTCAGCCAGGAACACAGCAGCATGATCATCAAAATAATTCCCGGAAAGGATAGCTGTTGTCAGTGTTAAATTTTCCATGAGCATGGAGGCAATTGCTCTGGCTCCTTCAACTCCCAACTGGTTGTCCGACAAATCAACATCTACAAGTAAGAAAAATTTAATCACTTTTTAAAAAAAAATAAAAAGGCACAGGAATATTAACAATCATTAGCTTCCTATTTATAATAGAAATAAGAACAGTAAGGTTTCAAGGTTTATTTCTTTAAAAACAAAACATTTCTAATTCCTAATTTTCACAGAATCACACAGTGCAGAAGAGGCCCTTCAGCCCATCGAGTTTGCACCGACACGTGAGAAATACCTGACCTACCTACCTAATCCCATTTACCAGCACTTGGCCCATAGCCTTGAATGTTATGACATGCCAAGTGCTCATCCAGGTATTTTTATAAGGATGTGAGGCAACCTGCCTCCACCACCCTCCCAGGCAGTGCATTCCAGACTGTCACCACCCTCTGGGTAAAAATGTTTTTCCTCACATCCCCCCTAAACCTCCTGCCCCTCACCTTGAACTTATGTCCCCTTGTGACTGACCCTTCAACTAAGGGGAACAGGTGCTCCCTATCCACCCTGTCCGTGCCCCTCAATCTTGTACACCTCGATCAGGTCACCCCTCAGTCTTCTCTGCTCCAACGAAAACAACCCAAGTCTATCCAACCTCTCTTCATAACTTAAATGTTTCATCCCAGGCAATATCCTGGTGAATCTCCTCTGCAACCCCTCCAGTGCAATCACATCCTTTTGGAGGCTCAAGCCTAATCCTGTCTTCATCAGACATCTTTACCAGATATCTATACAAGTTTGCATTTCAGCAAAAGTCACTACATAACAATCAGGATCCAAACTGAGGTTAACATTTCCATTTCCAAGGCTAGGACTGCTGAAGCCATTTATAACACTGTTAATTACCACCTCATCTGAAATCACAGGCCAAACTTGGGACCTCTGGTCTGTAAAGCTTAATGTTACAAGTGGAGTGTATTGTGCACCAAGCCATGAAGGAAGGGAACTCTATAAAGTCTGGATAAAGATTATTTCTGTTAGGATGAACACTGGAAAATAATTAGAAGTCAATGCAGAAATCAGGTGCATCAGAGACCAAGTTGCAAAGGTTATGGGCTGCATCTTACCTATGTCAGGCGGGCTGCGTGGGAGCGGGCGCAGAGCCGATTGCCACCTGCGATCAGCAGCATGCCGCCATTTTATGTGGCTCGACCAATTAAGGCTCGCTCAGCGTAACACGTGGCCGGTAGCGTGTGTTACCTGTGCGGGTGGGGGGAGGAGGGAGAGTTGGGGCTTGTGCTCTGTTGCGCAGTAATCTCCCTGAGGCATGGAGCTGCCTCAGGGAGATAAAGTTGTGAAAACAATTTTGTTACAAATATAGTAATAAATTATTTAAACATGGCCCCAGCTGGGATATGTTTGTCAAGTTCACCAAATTTATTTATTAATTTTATAAAACCTTCAGGAAACCTCATCCCGCCCATGGTTGAGACTTCCTGGAAAACGCAAAGCCACTTGGGCTCTTCGCCTGCCTACCAGTCTTAAGGTTGGATGGGCAGCGGTGTTAATGATCTTAATGACTTTATCAACGGCCTTAATAGGCCTTTGACAGTTTGGCGGGCGCGCAGCCGTCTCCAGCGTGCGCCTGCTGAACACAATATCTGAATGACATGCGATGACATCGGGATGCATGCCTGTGTCATCTCACGTCATTTTGGGTGTCAGGTCCACCCCATCACGCCAACGGCAATATTCTGGCCTATGTGGTTTAAAATGGTTATCTGCACCCCAAAATTAGATTGCTATATTGATCTATTGTTCCCTGATACATATAAATAACATTATAAACTAGTAAGGGGTGAAATTGGTTCATGCTAACAGTGTGAACCAATGGGCAGGACTTTGAGGCACAAATCAGGGTGGGTGGTGCTGAATATCACACCGCTCGTCAGCATGCCAGTTCCTTGGCACCATTCTGTCCCAGTCATTTTTCCCAGAAACAGAATGAGGGGGCAGTGGGGCTTTTTGCCCAGAAGTGGCAGGTAGCCTAATGACCTTGTTAACGGCCTACTGTCAAGAGGTCGACTTCCAGATGGCCTCCAGGTCCCCAGAGGCATTGGGGAACAATGTAGTTGCTGGGATGAAGCCTTCCAGCAGTAGATCGGGGAAGGGGAGGTTGGTGGTGTGGGGGACAATACTCCAGGCAGGTCTAGAGGCCCTCTATTCTTGCATGGCTGCAGTTGCAACTGCAGGCCACCCTGTGGAGGGATTCCCCTCCAAAATGGCAGCCAAGCTGCTAAAGGCCATTTTTTACTTGAAGTTGGAGGGATGACACCTCCATGTTGGGGGGCCCTCTCCCTCACTTACCTTGAAAGACCAGCTTCTACTTCTTCAGTGCTGGAGAGCCTCCTTTTGGCCCTTCAGCTTTGTGAGCCTACTGGCTGTCCTTAATTGGATGGTGAGCCCATTCTCTGGCCACTAATTAGCCAACTCAGGGAAATTCACAGTTGGGTGACTGTTCCTCACACAGCGCTGGGCCAGGACCCCTATTTGAGCCTGACGGCAGGGTCCTAAAGCCCCCAGGGAGAATCCTGTTCAAGCTCACAGCTAATTAGCAGTCGTTTTACACTGAGCATGATTTTCTTTTCCACTGAAGTTGATGAAATGAGTTTATCAATTTCATTTTTAGGAGTTTTCCAATATGTCCCCTTGTTCTCTACTTCCCTCCTGAAAAATGCAGTTTTTACTGGACATGCAGCTACAGGTGATGCGTGGATATATGTGGTAAAATAAAAAGCAGCACAGACTTAACGTCAATATGTTAAGATAGTATAGAAATGCTTAAACCTGTAATGTAGCAGTTATCCTTCAGCATTTCTGCAATAGCTCTGGCACCTTCTGCCTCCAGCCAGTTATCCTTCAGATTCAACTTTACGACAGATGTGTTGGTTATCAGAGAAACAGAAATTGCCTTCGCACCCTGAAAGTAAGAAAATAAAACTAATTGATGGAATTTCCCTGCATTAGAGATTTTACAAAATATACCTACAGCAGTTCAAAATGGGGAGCACTGGAAAATGCATGATACTTGCTGCAATGAAGAAAAGTGACATTAGTTTTGACCAGTAGGGCGCTGAAAAAGTTTTGTTTTGTTTGCCTTTTGGTTGAGATATTAAACCGACTTGCTTCTCATGTGGATGCAAAGTATCCCATAGAATTATTACAACAAACAAACATCAATTACATTGTGATTTGCTTGTAGAAGTGAAGGGTCATTCTTCAGTGATGTATAAGTCAAAGTTCTCCTCAATGTCCTGGCCAATATTTATCCCTCAACCAACATAACTAAAATGGATTATCTGGTCATTATCACATTGCGTTCTCTGTGCAAATTGGCTCCCCCATTTCCTATGTTAAAACAATGACAGCACTGCAAAAGTTGGCTGCAAAGCACTCTTGGGAGGTCCTGAGGCCATGAAAGACACTTTACAAATCAAGTTAGACTGGTAGTGATATAACCTCAGCCTGAGAGTCCTAGGAAGAAAAATGCTATTTAATAAAAAACATTTCTTCATAACTTTTCTTCTTGACTTACTAGCTCACTAGTAAATGAGGTAGGGCTTCAGAAAATTAAAGAAAAATACAGGTTGTGCATATAGTTCCTAGCATTACTACCCCAAGATGAACAAGTGCAGCCAAGGGCAGACCTCCTCATGTTTATATGCAATTTATATTACAGTATTTTCTATAAATTTAAAGATAAATGAGGCTGAGACAGGGAGGAAGAGATGGTTTCAGTCATGGGGGAAAGAGAGGGGTGAAAGAGAAGAGGAGTGGTGTGTCTACCCCCGCACACTATTTATTACAAAAATAGAAACAGAAATTGCTGGAAGTATCCAGCAAGTCAGGCAGCATCTTTGGCAAGAGAAATAGTGTTAATGTTTCAGGGTGATGACCATTTCTAACTGAAAATACTGGAAGCATTCAGGTCAGCCATTTATCACAAAATGCTTTCACTTATACATCACTGAAGAGCGAGCCTTCGCTTCTACAAGCAAATCACAATGTAATTGATATTTGTTTGTTGTAACGAGGTTCCAAGGCATTAAGGAGTTTACCACAACAGAAATTATAACAAATAGCATCATAAAATCATACAGCACAGGAGGAGGCCATTCTGGTCATCAACCGCTCAGTATGGAGAAACTTGTTATAAAACGTTACATAATGACAGGATCTCAGCCTCTGGAATGTAGAGAATGTAAGTGGGTTTGTGTAACAGTCCCTGTGAATAATCTCTTAAGAGAAAACTAATTAAAAATGAAAACCAATCAGAAACTCAAGTTTTTAAGTGCATAAAATGCAATGATTTTTCATTGGAGAAGAGCAGTGTCCAGCAGTTAGGTTTTCTGACACTTTTGCTAAGTCAATGGCAGGAATTTTACACTGAGGCAATAGCTCCACTCCCCGGCTGAAATGTCGGGTGAGCCCACCTCCACTTGGCTGGGTTTCCCCACAGTGATTTATTGGCTACTGGGCTGTTAATTGGCTTAGGCTGAGCCTTCAGCCCTCATCTGGGAAGAAGACCCAAGAACCCTCCAAGAACTGCTGGCAATCAAATGGTCGACAGCTCTCTAGTCCCAGCAGCGGCATTGGGAGGAGATACTTGAAAATCAAGAAGTACAGGGGAGGGAGGAACTTAAAAAGGTCACAATCACTACGGCAAGGTACTGGGAAAAGTATTCAAACTAAATGTTGACAAGTATAGCTCTGGTGGATTCAGGGATGCCATGCCCCCTTTTTTTACGAGGTCTGGGGGGGGTTCAGAGGTCCTGGACGGGTGGAGGGGTTGCCACAGGGTGGGGTGGCGGAGGTCAGGAGGATGGAGGCTTGGAGGTAGGGGTTGGGAAGGTCGGGTTTGGGTGGATTGGAGGTGAGGAGATTCCTGTCAGGTTGCATGGGTCAGGAGGAGGGGGAGGGGGTATCCTGTAGGGGTGGGGGAGTCCATAGGGTCGGTCTGGGTCTTTACAATAGGTACCCAGAAGTTAGAAGAGGTTTTAGTTCTCCTAACCTTTTCTGATTAACTATTAGTGTAACCCTGTCGGAACCATCCGAAGTTTGCAATTTAAACCGCATTTTCCAACAGTGCAAGTGTGCACTTCTGGGCAATTGCCATGCAAACCCTTACCTGGGAACTTCCGAGGCGCATCTTTGGGGTACCCACAAATCCAATGCTGGGTAGCTTGGAAGTTACGGCTCTATATCAATGATTTGGATAAAAGGACTGAATGTAGGCAGCTAAATTTGCTGATGACATAGAGATAGGGAGGAAAGTAAGTTGTCAAGAGGGGGTAAAGAGTCTACAGAAGGATTTAGATATGCTAAGTGAATGGGCAAAAATTTGGCAGATGGATTATAATGTGGGAAAATATGAACTTGTTCACTTTGGCAGGAAGAATAGAAAAGCGGTGTTATTTAAATGGAGAGAGACTGCAAAATTCTATGGTACAGAGGGATCTGGATGTCCTGGTACATGAATCTCAAAAAGTCAGTATGCAGGGAAGCAAGTGATTAGGAAGGCAATCAGAATGTTGGCATTTATTGCAAGGGGAATCGAGTATTAAAGTAGGGAAGTACTGCTGCAGCTGCACAGGGTGTTAGACTGCATCTGGAATACTGTGTACAGTTTTGGTCTCCTTAATTACAGAAGAATATAATTGCATTAGAAGCAGTTCAGAGAATTTCCACCTAACTGATTCCTGGGATGAATGGGTTATTTATGAAGCAGCGTTGAGCAAGTTGGGCCCATTTCCCTTGGAGTTTAAAATAAGGTGATCTTATTGAAACATAAGATCCTGAGGGTACTTGATAGGGTGGATACCAGGAATAAAAACAAAAAGCTAAAAGCTACTGCGGATGCTGGAAATCCAAAACAAAAACAGAATTACCTGGAAAAACTCAGCAGGTCTGGCAGCATCGGTGGAGCCACCGATGCTGCCAGACCTGCTGAGTTTTTCCAGGTAATTCTGTTTTTGTTTTGGATACCAGGAAGATGTTTCATCTTGCGGGGAATCTAAAACTAGGGCACACAGTTTAAAAATTAGGGGTCTCCCTAATTTAAGATTGAGATAAAGAGAATTTTTTTCTCTCAGAGGGTCATTAGTGTTTGGATTTCTCTTCCCCAGAGAGTAGTACAGACTGTGTCATTGAATATACTCAAGGCTGAGTTAGGTAGTTTTTTGATCAATCAGGGAGTCAAGGGTTATGTGGTGCAGACTAGAAAGTGGAGTTGAGGTAATTATCAGATTAGTATCCAGTGGCGGAGCAGGCTCGTGGGACTGAATAACTTACTCCTGCTCCTACTTCTTGTGTTTAATGGTCTGTTTGACTGATACTTCTATAGGGTTGTATGAACAGCAGCTTTTTTCTCAAAATGGGATTTGTGACTGGTGTTTTTTTTCCCTTAGCAGTTCTACACTTGCCATTGTTATTATATGGCTCAATGGATACTGAGTGAATGGCATGGAAGGGGTATGAGTTAGAATGGGCACTATGAGGGGCCAGGGGTTGGTTGGGGGTATGAGTTGGCATGGATTGAAAGAGGGGTGACGGTGGTGCACCATGAGTCGGCATGGAAGGGGCATGGGAAGACATTTTGAACTTACATTCCAATTCCAGACTACGGTTCACAATTCTTTTAGAGGGGTTATGAACCATGAGTCATAGAGAAGTTGGCCTGACTCCATGAAAATTGTAGGCAGCGAAGAGATGCCTACCTATGCATTGGAGCCGACCAGGTCGGGAGTCCAGGGTGCGGGTTCGCTACCCACACCCTTTTCCTGTGCCCATCAAAAATTGGGGAGGTGTCAAGAATGGGGGCAGGGATCCTGGAATTGAGTCCCTCCCGCATTTTTAAATGGCTCCGGAGTCATATTGAATTCATAGAAATCCAGGCCTAAGAGTCAAGATGAGATAAATCAAGAGGTAACAATTAGGTTGTGATGGGATACAGAGATAGTTAGGTAGAATATAGATAATTAGGTGGAATTCATATGTAATTAGGACATAATACTTTAGAATTGAATAAATGGGTACTCTTTGTTAAGAGGCAGAAAAGGGCTAAAGCTCTTACCCAGAGACCTTTGCAGACACAGGGACATCTCTTCATTTAATCAATGACAGATGACCATTACTTAATGTTTTTAGAATTCACTGGAATTTTAAAAGCTTTTTTCGGACACAGATACCAGATACAGACTATCTTGAGAAAAAACAGAACGTTTAAATTCTATTTCATGATTCTAAATGACTTATTCTTTAGCAAAAGAATGTTAAAAGGTTAATTCAGTCTGCAATTCTTAAAACCTGGTCCAGGATATCGCTAAAGCTCAGTGGACTTTTATCAGTCAGAATTGAACATTATCAAACACTCCTACAAAGGACAGATGCTATGGATGTGTAGCCCTTGAATGATCTAATTGAAAAAAATTCCAAAATGATCGTTTAAAAATATTTTTAAGAAAATACAGAAAGAAGTGAATCTAGTTGTAAGGGTTGCTATAAAACCACATTACAAACATCTATTGACCAGATAAACATGCACAACGTTCACATAATAAGGCAATCCTCAACAATTAAATAATTATCAATTATAATGAATGATTGAACCTTAAAAGGATGCTCAAAGAGGGAGGAGCTTAAATAAAGAAGTAACACCCACAGTTGCTAAGGATGATATAATTCAATTCAATATGGTGTACAGATAGGAACCTTTACGATTGAAACTCAGAAGTATTGAAATCAATGCTTCTCACTAAAGCTGACTGAGTAGTTAGACACTTCTGATCTTAATTGAGAAGGGATGTCCTGCTAGTCAGGCAGCTTACTGTTTGGGGATTTAAGGTAACACTTTACTTTAGATTTTTGATGGACATTCTAAGATATTTTTGATGTAGCATTGTAAGGGTTTTGACTTTTGGATTCTTTATTAGAACTAAAATTATGTTCTCTATCTTTTTATAATCGTTAGTGTTATGATGTACTTAGCTACTTAAAGTGTATTGCATGTTTCAGTTCTTTAATAAATCTGTAAATAAATGAGTAAGATATAACATCTCACGTCGTATTCTGTATACAACTTTAAAGAACCCTTCTCTGTATTCTCCTAAGTGGGGAGATACATTTTTGAAGGGAGACCCCCGGACCCTCATAATGTCCGTGTTAATTATAGCCTAGCTGGTAATTATTTAAAAAGGCTATCTGGAAGAAGGAAATAGTTCTTGATGATTATTTTACTTGAGGGAGAAGTGCTTCATTTACTCAGACCCAAAACAATTGTCTGCAGGAGATGGCTACTTTGAACTCAAGTGAAGGTGGTTATTGGGGAAATGCTCCCGATCTGGAACAGGTCCGTAAGGGGTTAAAGATATAATCCACTTCAAGGTGGTACCAAGTTTAGATGTTAAAAGCCTGAAGAATGTGTAAGAGGAGAATATTGAGAGAGGTAGGATCATCCCACGGTTTTGAATGTCTTGGAAAAGAATGATTTAGATTAGAACAAGTTGGATGAGTGTCAATGCAAGATTATCGATTTCCACATGAGAGCGGACAAAATATTTCAAATAGATGCAATGGCAAATGTAAGTGCTCTGAACAGTGTCATAATGCAAACAGGAAATAAGATTTACTAGAGTCCCAAGAAGCTTTATTAGATTAAGTGAAAACAGACTGGCAATAAGAACAGTGTAAAAGCTCTTCCAAATACATATACACAATAAAAAAAATTGTTTACCTGAGGTCCAAACCCATAATGCATCATAACTAGTTCTGTACCATTCATATTGCGCAGGAAGTAGGAGATTGGCACTACACCATACGTTTCACATGCCTGTTTATACTTGGTCTTCCCTGTGTGATCATAAATTTTCGAAACATCTGAAATAAAACCATACAAAGTTAGCAAGTTCTATATTACAATATGAAATGCAATGTGTTCCAGCCTTATTTAAGTTAATATTGTAAGTCTGGTATAATCTGTCACAGCACACCGGGCCCTTTTCCTATTATGAAAACGCTTCACCCTTCAAATAAAGTAAAAACTTGCCTTGCTGCTGTATGGTAATAGAACACGACTGCCTTCTGCAGTCTCATCCAAGTGAACCTTCTTTATGTATCTGGCCAGCTGTTTGACTGAGGCCAAATCTGTTTTCATTCAATCCTGTCAAATACACATTTTTCTGCAGGGGTCCCATGACAGTAATGAGGAACTGAAACTCTGGCCGATCCTCCCCAGCCTTTCCAGGGCCTTAAAGTTCAATTGTGGGACTTCGGCTGCTACCCTGTTAATTCAGACCAGGAATAAAACTAGCATTTTTGGTCTGTTTGGTTTAGTTACCATTGCTTTTATTAATTGAGCCATTAGAAAATTGGAGATTGCTATTCAAAGATGTTTTCTCTTCTTAGTTTCCTGTTACTGCTGACTCTCAATTCTCCTATGATATTTATGTGCACATGCAATTGTCAATAAGATATAAAAGAAAAGGTTAAACAATTAAAGACGATCTTACCAGGTTAAAGTTTATATAAATAGGGCAGCAACTAATGAACTATTTGCCCATAAGAACAGGAGTAGCCATTCAGCCTCTTGAGCCTGTTCTACCATTCAATTAGATCATGGTTGATCTTCTACCTCAATACCATTTTCCCACACTATCTCCATAGCCCTTGATGTCATTAGTCTCCAGAAATTTATTGCTTTCTGTTTTGAACATACTCAATGGTTGAGCTTCCACAGCCGTCTGGGGTAGAGAATTCCACAGCTGCCTCACCCTCTGAGTGAAGAAATTTCACCTCATCTCAGTCTTAAATGGCCTTCCCCTTAACTTGAGATTATGTCCCTTGGTTTTAGACTCAGCAGCCAGGGGAAACATCTTTTCTATATCTTAGATAAAAACAAAAAACTGCGGATGCTGGAAATCCAAAACAAAAACAGAATTACCTGGAAAAACTCAGCAGGTCTGGCAGCATCGGCGGAGAAGAAAAAAGTTGACGTTTCGAGTCCTCATGACCCTTCAACAGAACGGAGTAATATTAGGAGAGGGGTGAAATATAAGCTGGTATTTCACCTCTCTCCTAATATTACTCAGTTCTGTTGAAGGGTCATGAGGACTCGAAACGTCAACTTTTTTCTTCTCCGCCGATGCTGCCAGACCTGCTGAGTTTTTCCAGGTAATTCTGTTTTTGTTTTCTATATCTTCCCTGTCATGCCCTGAAAGAATTTTGTAAGTTTCTATGAGGTCACCCCTCATTCTTCAAAACTCTAGGGAACAAAGAGCCAGTCATCCCAATCTCTCCTCAGAAGGCAATCCCACCATCCCAGGGATTAAATCTGGTGAACCTCTGTTGCACTCCCTCTATGGCAAGTATATCCCTCCTCAGGTAAGGGAACCAAAACTGTACACAATACTCCAGATGAGGTCTCACCAAGGCTCTGTACAACTGCAGCAATATATCTTTACTCTTGTACTCAAATCCCCTTGTGATGAAGTTCAAGATACCATTTGCCTTCCTAATTGCTTGCTGCACCTGCATGCTAATTTTTAGTGACTCATGAACAAGGACACTCATGTCCCTTTGGACACCCGCACTTCCCAACTTCTCTCCATTTAAGAAATATTCTGCCTCCTGTTTTTTCCAACCAAAGTGAATAACTTCACACGTATTAACATTATATTCCATCTGCCATGTTCTAGCCCATTCACTTAGCCTGTCCAAGTCCACTTGAAGTCTCCTTGCAACCCCCTCACAACTTATATTCACACCCAGTTTGGTGTCATCAGCAAATTTGGAAATGTTACAATAGTCATTTACATAGTTTGTGCCCAGTTAATTGCTCTAATCAGGCAGGAGTGAAAACCTGGATCGATTTCCCTCCTCCCTAACCCACAAACATTGAGAACCAATTGTGCTCTTATTCCGTAACCAGATATCATCTGACTCATTATAAACAAGGGATTTAACCTGGTATCTTACTGGTCTGCATGGTTCAGTGCCACACCAGACAGTGGCATTATCCACTATGGCATAGAGATTAGCTCTTGGGCAGTCCTTTAAGATTTCATATTGTATAGAGCTTGGATAAAGTTTCAATACCTTCATGTGTGCCTCCCATTGTTTAAAAAAAATTAGGCTCAACATGAATCAAGTGGCATTGTTAGTTTTTCTTACCTTCCAAATCCACATCCAGTCCTCCATCGCTTAGTGTATCATCAGAAAGCTCTTCAAATGATTCGACAGATGCTTTGTCAGAAGGTACTATAATTTGGCAGATTTCTTTTTTTTCCTCCTTTACATGATAACTGGTTTGTAATCGAGTAACTATCTGGAAAGTTTAAAATTGGAATGAAATCAGATTGATTAGCCTACACTAGCCTTAGTTATTTTAAAATATACCAGCAAATAACATGCCCAGTCTCAACTGATGGAAGGACAACTATTGTGAATAATGTTATAGTGTTTTCACTTGGAAAGCTGATCAAAAGCAACTGTGAACATCGCTGAAAAAAGAAATGTTGCTGAAGCTTTTTGTCGTGCACTCATCAGGACAAGTACGAGAATGCCAAATTTCAAATGACCACAACAATTTATGCCACAGAAGAAAAGGGTGCCGCTTGGTTGGCAAGTCGACTTTTCCTAAAGTTGCAGTTTTCTATATCGCGTCTCCAAAAAAAAGTGCTTCATATGGGTCGTGAGTGGCTTAGGGACATGAAAGACGCTACCAGGAAGTAGCAGTGCAGGAGCCTCAGCCCTTGCCCTTATCCAACAGGTTCAAGATTCTTGCTCCCTGTGTGGACGAGAGCGGGGACTGTAGGGAGGATCAGCAAACTGACCATAGCACTGTGGTGCAGGGAGCCATTCAAGTGGGAGGAGAAAAGAGAAATGTAGTTGTAATTGGGGATAGTATAGTTAGGGGAATAGATGCTGTTCTCTGTAGCCAGGATCGAAAGTCCCAAAGGCTGTGTTGCCCACCTGGTGCCAGGGTTAAGGATATCTCATCTGGGCTGCAGCGGAACTTGGAGTTGGAGGGGAAAGATCCAGTTGTCATGGTCCACGTAAGTACCAACGATGTAGGTAGAAGAAGTAAAGAGGTTCTGCTGAGGGAATACGAGCAGCTAGGAGCTAAATTAAAAAGCAGAACCAAAAAGGTAATAATCTCTGGATTACTACCTGAGCCACGAGCTAATTGGCACAGGGTCAATAAGATTAAAGAGGTAAATGCGTGGCTCAAAGATTGGTGTGGGAGAAGTGGGTTCGAATTCATGGGACATTGGCAACAGTACGGGGGAAAGAGGGAGCTATTCCGTTCGGACAGGCTCCACTTGAATCATGCTGGGACCAGTGTCCTGGCGAATCGCATAACTAAGGTTGTAGATAGGGCTTTAAACTAAAGAGTGGGGGGGGGTTCAGTTGCATGGAAATATAAAAAATCAAAGTTTAAGGAGAAGGTAAGAGTGCAGGTTAGTGACGAGGCTGATTGCTATCAAAAAGTGAAAGGAAGGGACAGAGTGTGTGAACGCCATATTGCACCAAAGAATCATATAAGAGTAGGGAAAATTGACAATAGGGCAAACTTAAAGGCTTTGTATCTGAATGCACGTAGCATTTGGAATAAAATGAATGAGTTAACAGCGCAAATAGAGATAAATAGGTATGATTTGGTGGCGATTACTGAGACATGGTTACAGGGAGAACAAGTTTGGGAGTTGAATATCCAAGGGTACTCAGTGTTTCGGAAGGATAGGCAGGAAAGAAAAGGAGGTGGTGTAGCTTTGTTAGTAAAGGAAGAGATCAGTGCTATAGTGAGGAATGATATAGGCACTGGAGAGCAAGACGTAGAGTCAGTCTGAGTAGAAATAAGAAATAGCAAGGGAAAGAAGTCCCTGGTGGGAGTAATGTATAGGTCCCCAAACAGTAGTTTAGCAGTAGGGCACAGTATAAACCAGAAAATACTGGGAGCATGTAAGAAAGGCACGGCAATAATCATGGGTGATTTTAATATGCACATAGACTGGACTAATCAAATTGGCAAGGGTAGCCTTGAGGGAGAGTTCACAGAGTGTATTAGAGATTGTTTCTTGGGGCAATATGTTGTGGAACCAACCAGGGAGCAGGATTTGGTTTTGTGTAATGAGATGGGATTAATTAATGATCTCATAGTAAAGGATCCTCTAGGGAAGAGTGATCATAGCATACTAGAATTTCAAGTTCAGTTTGAGAGCGAGAAACTTGAGTCCCACACTAGTGTTCTGGAGTTAAACAAAGGTAACTACATAGGTATGAGGGCAGATTTGGCCCTAGTGGACTGGGCAGGAAGACTACAAGGTAGGACAGTTGATGAACAGTGGCAGATATTTAAGGAGATATTCAATTCCTCCCATGTAAAATATATCCCAATGAGGAATAAAGATGGTAAGAGGGGGAAAAAGCATCCATGGCTAAGAAAGGAAGTTAAAGATAACTTAAAGGCAAAAACTAAGGCATACCAAATTGCAAAGGTCAGTGGCAGGCTGGAAGATTGGGAAACTTTTAAAGATCAACAAAGGGTTACTAAAAAAAACTTAAAGAGCAAAGGTAAATTATGAAAGAAAACTAGCCCAAACTGTAAAAACTGATAGCAAAAGCTTCTACAGGTATATAAAAGGAAAGAGAGTAGCTAAAGTGAATGTTGGTCCCTTGGAGGATGAGACTGGGGAGTTAATAGTGGGGAACGCAGAAATGGCAGAGACGCTTAATCAATATTTTGCCTCAGTTTTCACAGTGGAGTACACTAGTACCACCCCAATAGTAACAGGTAGTGCAGAGGACATAGAGAAAGAGGAACTTAGAACAATCACCACCACTAGAGAAAAAGTACTGAGCAAACTATTGGGATTAAAGAGTGACATGTCCCCAAGACCTGATGGCCTACATCCCAGGGTCTTAAAGGAAGTGGCAGCGGAGATAGTGGATGCATTGGTTATAATATTCCAAAATTCCCTGGATTCTGGAAAGGTTCCAGTGGATTGGCAAAATGCTAATATAACGCCCTTATTCAAAAAGGGGGGAGGCAGAAAGTAGGAAACTATAGTTTAACGTCTGTCATTGGGAAATTGTTGAAATCCATTATTAAGGAATTAGTAATGGGGCATTTGGAAAGTCAAAATGCAATCCATCAGAATCAGCATGGTTTTATGAAGAGTAAATCATGTTTGACTAATTTGCTAGAGTTCTTTGAAGATGTGACAAGCAAAGTGGATAATGGGGATCCTGTATATGTAGTATATCTGGACTTCCAGAAGGCCTTTGATAAGGTGCCACACAAAAGATTAATACACAAGATAAGATCACATGGAGTTAGGGGTAATATATTAGCTTGGACAGAGGATTGGCTAACCAACAGAAAGCAGAGAGTCGAGATAAATGGGTCTTTTTCTGGATGGCAAGCTGTAACTAGTGGAGTGCCACAGGGTTCGGTCCTTGGGCCCCAACTATTTACAATCTATATTAATGACTTGGATTCAGGGATAGAATTTATAGCTAAATTTGCAGATGACACCAAAATAGGTGGGAAAGTAAGTTGCAATGAAGAAATATGAAATTTACAAATGGATATGGACAGGTTAGGTGAATGGGCCAAAGTTTGGCAGATGGAGTTTAACGTGGATAAATGTGAGGTTATCCATTTTGGTCAGAAGAATAAAAAGGCAACTTGTTATTTAAATGGGGAGAAACTTCAGAATGCTTCAGTGCAGAGGGATCTGGGTGTCCTCCTGCATGAATCGCTGAAAGCTAGTATGCAGGTACAGCAGGCAATAAGAAAGGCAAATGGAATTTTGGCATTTATTGCTAAAGGAATAGAGTATAAAAATAGGAAAGTATTGTTGCAACTGTACAAGGCATTGGTGAAACCACACCTGGAGTACTGTGCACAGTTCTGGTCCCCTTACTTGAGGAAGGAAGTAGTTGCACTGGAGGCGGTTCAGAGGAGGTTCACTAGATTGATTTCAGAGGTGCGGGGCTTGTCTTATGAGGAGAGATTGAGCAGTTTAGGCCTATGCTCGCTCGAGTTTAGAAGGATGAGAGGAGATCTAATTGAGGTATATAAGATGCTAAAGGGGATAGACAAAGTAGACATAGAGCGGATGTTTCCCCTTGTGGGGCATTCTAGAACGAGAGGCCATAGTTTTAGGCTAAGGGGTGGTAGATTTAAATCAGAGATGAGGAGGAATTACTTTTCTCAAAGGGTCGTGAATCTGTGGAATTCACTACCTCAAGAGTGCAGTGGATGCCGGGACGCCGAATAAATTTAAGGAGGAGATGGACAGATTTTTAATTAGTAATGGGTCGAAAGGTTATGGGGAGAGGGAAGGAAATTGGAGTGGAGGCCGAAAGGAGATCAGCCATGATCGTTATGAATGGCGGGGCTGAATTGCCTACTCCTGCTCCTAGTTCTTATGCTCTTAATGCAGGTGCTTTCTTCATAGGTTTGTTATTGTACTTACTTTGGGGTCGACACTACCTCTACTGAAGAAGTTGCGGGGTCTGTTGGGGGGCTTGCTGCTGACACCTCCGAGTTGATAGGGGGAGGCATCTTCTGAGCTCCCCTCCTGTACCTCCTCCACCTGAGGGGTCTCCGACTCACTCCCTTCCTTGGACGAGTTCTCGCTGAGCACCATCGCCTTTGGACTGAGAGCAGAAAATAGTCCCGTCACACTTTCAATATCTTAAATATAGACAATGTAAACTTTTCTTCTTCTCCCCCCGCCCCCCAAAGATATTATTGTTATTGTTGCTGCTTATAAAGCAAAAAAAAAATCACTGCTGGAGCCTCAACAATCCCTCAACCTACCTTGATGATAAAGCAGGCGTCAGCGTTCAATGACTGACGTCGGGAAAGGCCAATAACGGCTCAAAGACGCACCGGTCCGGGGTCTTCTGACCAATCAGCTATTTGGAGGCGGGACTTGACCGAACTAATATGTTCGGTTGACTGGCCTGTTGCCATGGCGACCGAAAACATTTTTATTTTCTGATCCCCAAATATTGTTTTTATTCCCCCCCCACCACCAACAACAATTTCTATTTTCACCATTTGCCAGCCTGACAAGAAGTAAAAGACGTTGAACGGAGTGAAACCCGAGCCCATTTCTTTTTTTGAAACCAAGACCGGGACCGTTGCCTTCGCCCAGAATGCCTTGCGGCAGAAGACAAAACATTTTTTTAATGAAAATAAACCTTTTATTAAAAGCGAGGCGAGTTTAGAATGAAATACCATCTTTGATGTTGATTTGCGTGCAGAGATATAATAGAATCGTAAAAGATGTTCCTCGTGCGATGGGCAGCAGTTGGAGGAAGGTCAAAGGTGAAGAGTTGGCGCGATCGCCCTCGGAGGTTTGGGCGGGAGGTGAGAGGAGCAGAAGAAGGGGGAGAATTTAAATAGCTTTACGGTGGAATTTCGTTCCATGTGCGTAAAAAATAAATAAGATTGATGGATGTTAGGTATTATGAAAAGATAGGATTTATTGTTTTGGGAGCCACACATTTACGTTGCCCTGAAGCGGTTCAGCAAAGACCGAGCTGGTCTGCTGGAGGAAGCTCATTCTAGGCATTTGTCCGGCTTCCCTTCTATCATTTCCATTTATTTATTTATTTTTATTGCAGTTCGTTCAACATTTGGACATTTTACATTTGTCCACCTGGGATAATAGCTGGTGTTTCATTCCGTGATGGGGAGCAGACTCGGCACCGAGATGCAATGAGTTGAGTTTTAGCATCAACCTTTTTTATTGCTGGACAATAAACAATGACTATCCCCACGGAAAATCTCCCATAGTTTATCGTCAAAGTCTGGGCCAAACTTTTTAAAGTGGGGGTTAAAGTTTTTTTTAAATATTAAAAAAATTACCACGTCGCTGGAAGTTTTTTTGTGTGTGTTTTAGTTCCCCCCCCCCCCCCCCCTCCATATCCATCTCTTCTTTTACCATTGCCATTTTGGTCTGGTGTCAGCCAACAATGTCGAAGGAGAGCGCTACCGGCACATCTCAGTCCCAGAGTCAGTCTCAATCCCAGTCTCAGTCCGCCTCATCCTCCAGCGCCACAGGTTCGAGCAGCCTCTCCTCAGCAGCCACTGTCATCCTGGATTCCGCCTCTACCCAGGACCTTGCTACCATCCCAGAAGTGGAGGAATCGCCTAAACCCTGGGGACGCCTCTGGGCGTTGGAGAAAGGATTTTGGAACTTCGGTAAACAATTTTTACACGTCTTTGGCTACTGTAGGACTGCGCATCACTTTAAAAAAAAAATGCCTTAATCTTCGGATAGCAGTTGAATATGAAATCTGAAAAATGCACCTAATGTTGCAATTATTGAGAGCTGTGCAAGCCTGTGACGCTTTACAATTTACTATATACTGCCTATTTCGAACGCTTAAAATTGAGTTAAGCTGGAGAACTTCTCTGGCTTTAGTGACCTGGGTGGGCTTCAGAGATATTACTGATGGTTATACTTGTTTCTCTCTCGACCTCTGTATTGACACAAAAGGAGCCAAAAGTCAACTATGCAACAGTCTTGTTAGGAAAGCCTGTGCTTGCAAAGTGCTAGAAATGTTTGCAAATTAAATAAATTATAAGTTTTTAAAACAGGAAATGCTGGAAAATCTCAGGTCTGACAGCATCTATGGAGAGAGAACCAAAGTTAACGTCCTGAGTCCGTATGATATTCAGAGCCAAAGAGGGATAGAGATGTGGGTTTTAGCTGTTGAAAAGAGCGGGTGGAGCAAAATAGGTCAGGATAGGTTGGAGCTCAGGAGAGATTAAATGCCAAACATGTCATTTCCAGGATCTGCAGAGTTTTGTTTTAAATTATAGGTTTAAATTGACTTTTGCAGTGGTTGCAGTTATACTGTAGCAGCTAAGATGCTGATTCTTTTATTGGGCTTTTAAAAATTTATGTTCAGTGTTCACCTTTTTTATTTTGATGTGAAACAGGCTATTACAAAAAGTCATTTTTTATAATATTTGAAGAAACAACTACAAAATGCAGTCTTAGCTGCTTGATGTAAAATAAATGCAAAATTGCTTATGTACAATTACAATAGAAGATCCAGACAATAGCACTATCTCAAGGTAAATTGCTCATGTACTGTAGCAACACTCTTACTCCTGGTTTTACATTTGGGTAAGCATCTTTTTAAAGCTTACCTTGTTGATTGAGGCCTAATATGTTGCCCCTTCAAGGTCTCCTTAAGTGCAGACATTCTTGCAGGGGTGGGGGAGGGCCTCAAACTGCTGTTCGATCCCTAACTTTCATTTCCACAAAACTCTCAACCTATTTCAGGGCACGGCACAGCATGTTTTTTGGCTTTTACCCACGATGGGTGTTTCTGGCTCATAATCGGCCTGCACTTCCTTCCCGCCATTTTGGAGGCTGAGGATGCCATTCAGCACCCAAAAACAGGTGCTGCATAGCCAAATTTCCTGGCCAGTCACTCGAATTTGAGGCTTCATGTTACACTGCAATTCAGTGCAACAAATTGAAATTGGTTGTGGGCAAATGGCATAAAGCTGAGAGAGTAAGTAGGTTGTGGCAGTGGATGGGAGAATTGAATATATAAATGTTGGTTTAGAATTGACTTGCTATATTTGAGAAGTTCTGCATTTTGCTGTTGTATAACAAGCATGGAAGTTATCTGGATCTTGAAATCCTGCTTAGGAGTGTGGCTGTGAAATAAATTGTGTGGATTGAATTTTGTGCATGGCTGTAAGTTACTTTTTGCAGTGTGGGTGGTGTTACTGTTGGCACAAAACAAATAATATATTAAAGTGATAACTAGTGACTCTTTTTCTGAGTTGAGAAAAATATCACAATCTGAAATTAAAAACATCATGCGATAAATGTTCAACATGGCAGTCAGTGTCTGAAGAGCAAGTGAGGTTAATACTTCAAAATGAATTCTTCATCAGGGCCGCATGCTTTCTTCTGAATTACCAATGGTTAAAAAAAGTGGTGTAATGACTAAGTGCCACTGTCTAAAGTAATTGCAAGCTCTAATCTCTAACACTGTTGAAGCATTACCATAAAAGAGTTGTACCTTGAATGGTGTCGGATAAACCTCAAAAGTGCAAGCTAAGCATGAAATGGCACTGTTACTTTTTGTAATTTGTGATTTTATGTTTGTTTTTGAATGGAGGCGTGGAGAGAAAGACACTATATATGAATCATATTGGAAGGAGGAGCAGGAAAACATACTGGTATGTTAAAGTTTTGATTAGGAAACCCAGGAAATAATAAACAGTTTTGACATTGTCCTGAAAATGTTCTTGACATTGTGAAAATGTTTCTGGTAATAAATGAACATTTTATATATGGACTGGTTTGAAGAACAAACATTGACATTTACAGCCTTCATTTAATGTCATGCTCCCGTTTTCTCATAGGACTACAGGTAAATAAGGCTTTGTAAATTTTTGACTAAATTTTAATTACATGTTTATGTTTCATGACACTTTTAGGTCAGATTGATTTTAAAGTGGTAGAGGGAGTGAAGAAAGAGTAAATGTGTTAGTCACCAAGCAAATGCCCAGATATTGTGTTAGAAACTGAAGAAGCAGCTTATCTTAGAGAAGTGAGAGGCACCTAAAATTAATTTTCTTTTAAACTAGTCAAAAAGAAATAAGTTAAACAATAATGTTTTTTTAAAAATGAATTCATTATTGAGAAATGTTTTGAAAAGCCACGCAGACTTGAGAAGACTTTTCAGTCAAACTTCCTGATGCTCGGTTTCCTGTTTGTGTTTTTGTGCATTTAACAATATTTGATAGCCATTAATAGTTCATTGGCAGCCTGAAAGCAAACTGTAATACAATTTCTTCCTTCTGCTTTAAACTCGTTGTGGGGGTAGGGTCAGATCAAGACAATTTGGGCCAATGCTCAGTTAATATATGATGTGAAATGCTTGCTCTTAACCTACAAGTTTAGTCCACATAGGATAGTTCATATGTGAGAAGTTGTTCCAAACCTTGATTTTGTTGGGTCAATGCTCATGGTTACATGAGCATCGTTCACCCTGTAGCATCTCACTCAAGTGGCTTTTATTCATCTGTGAGCCTTGATGGCTGACGCTGGTTAGCATGAGGAGAGTCCAAGTGTCCATTCATTCCAGCAGGCTTAGTTGAATATTGATCAGGAGTAAACTTCAGGCTGACTTTACCATTTCTTTCCATAGTTGTTCAGGCCTCTTTTTGCCAACCCAGATCAACCAGCTCATCATAGACTATGGATTGAAACTGGAAGCTTCCTTTCTGCTTCAGCTATTTGTTCATTAAATGAGTTAAACCATTGGAATTTATTTAATTCCATTTTAAGTCTATTTAGATTGAAAGTAGTGGCTGTCCTGTTGAATACTAAGAGTTGATATCCTTCCTAATGGTGACGATATCTATTTTTGAAAGGTTAAAAATTTGAAAATAATCACTGTCTGTAAGAGCAACAGTGAGGTGTTGGAAAGTATGTCACATTATATTATATCAAATGTATTCTGTTTTGTGGACTTTTTATGGCAAAGCCTTGGTGTTGGAGCTATGTGTTTTCTCTTGACTGCTAGTCTTGTATGTGTAAAATGCTTTTTTTAATAAGGAAAAAATGTAATTCACTGAGACTTTGATCACTTAATAGAGTCTTTACAGCACAAGGGCATTGAGTTGTGTCTGATTTAAATAGGGAACTGGCGAGCAGGAGCAGAGCAATGACTAGAGTACAGTAATGGATAGGAGGCTCTGAATGCATCAGTTGCTTGGGGTACATTTACACATTGCTAAGGCACTGTTCCTCTTTTTCAAAACTCCTGACTTGTGTTTTTAAGAAGTTCGCTCCATATCCATTCACCCATGTCCAACTGCTATCCTCTTTGCACCATCCCATTCCGCTTCAAGGTCCTTGAATGATCTGGCTTATCTCAACTCCCATGTTCAAATCCTTTTTGTCTGACTTCTACCTTGCTCACACATCATGATTGCTCTGGTCAAATTCAGAAACCAAATTCTCTCATTGTGGCCAAGGTGCTTTATCCTTCCTGCTATCCTTGACTCCTACAGTGTTTGACACTGACCATATCTTCTTTATCATCTCCAGGAAGGAATTCTCTTACTGCTCCAGCACAGTTTCCTAAGAGTTCCCCAAGAACCTTAGTCCTTCCATGGTCCTCATCTCCATGCCATCTGTTGTTATGTGCTCTGCAGTTTTTGGGTCAGCTTCCTTGTGTATACTAACAACATCCAACCAAATCTCCCATGATCCAAAGATGATCTCTTTGCTGCCAGACTGCCTACATGACAGTCTTGGATAAGATATAATTGCCTCCAATTCAGAAGCATTATTTTTTTACCGGCCATTCACTTGCTACTGATCCTACTCCTCGACACTTGGTTTAGGCTGAATGAAGGGGTACAAAATCTTGGTGTTCTGTTTGATTCAGCAGTGAGTTTCAAAACCCATATCTTATTCACACAGTTTTGCCCATTGCTGACCCCACTTAACTCCTGACACTTGTACACTTTTATCACCCCTCCACTTGCTTTTCCCAACACCTTCCTTGCTGACCAGCCATCTTCCACCCTTTATAACTCTATTGCCAATATCCTGTGCATTCATCCATCATCCCGACCAACAATGTTTTACTGTGCTCCAGCACATTGTATTTAAAATTCTTGCCCTCTTCAAATCTCTTCACAACTTTTGCAACCTCATCCAGTGTGGCTTTTCTGTGTGGATAATTCTGACTCTAGCCTTCTGGCAATCTGCCCTCTTCACCCCACCATTGGTAGCAGGGTCTCCTGCCTTCTGTCTACCTTGGGTGTGTGGTAGCACTCTCACGTCTGTGTCAGAAAATTGTGGGTTCATTCCAAAGACCTGAGCACCTAGGCTGACTATTAAGTGCAATGATGATGGAATGCTGCATTGTTAGAGGTACTGTCTTTTGGATGAGATGTTAAATGGTGGCCCTGTCTGTCGTCTGGGGTGTATGTGCAAGATCCCATGGCACCTTTCGAAGAAGAGCTACAAGTTCTTCTGTGTGTTCTAGCCAATATTTAACTCAAAACCTAAAATCTCTAGAACAGATTTTCTGGTCAATGACCTCATTGCTGTTTGTGGAACCTTGCTATGGGCAAAGTGGCTGCTGTATTTACCTTCATTCCAACTTTTGGCTGCATTGACTGTAAAGTGCTATGGGACATCCTGAGGTCATGGAAGGTGCTTTATAAAATAAGTCATTTTTCTTGCTTTGCCTATCCTTTCTGATCCCTTTTTACTACTTATCTTTAGAAACCTTGTTAAAACCCATCTTTGCTCCCTTACATACATGGGCTCAGCATCTATGCCCTGTTTCCCCCATAAAATACTGTGGGAAATTTTTTCTACATTTAAAGGATGATATAGATGAAATTGCTGTTGTTTTTCTCTCTCTCCTGTCATAAACCATTCTGAAATGTTTCATTCCAACTGCATCGCAGTGATGGCCTGCAGCTCTGCATCTCCACTTCCTCACATTGTGACCTTCTGATTTGACTCTTGCATATTATGCCGTCCTGGGTAATTATAAGTTGGTGGCACTTTATCATGGAAAGGGTGAGAATCCCTAAATGATCAATAATTCGATTAAAACATCGGGGCAGAATTTTACATTCAGTGTGTGGGCGGAACGTAAAATGACACGCGATGATGTTGGGCGTGTGTCTCGACATCGTGAATTTGCACGATATTTCGTTCGTTGGGCGAGCGCTGCTGTGCGCCCGCTGAGAATGGCCTTAATAGGTCTTCCAATTAACCAGGTAGTTGACCAGAATTTTATGCTGCCCATCTAACTTTACGGTTGGCGGGCAGGTGAAAAGGCCAAGCGGCCTTTACGTATTTCAGGAAACCTCATTCACGAGCGAGGTGAGGTTTCCTGAAGCTATTACAAATTTAATAAAAAGTTTCAATCGAACTTAAAACATGTCCCATCTCTTGTGACACAGTCACATGTGAGGGTACATGCTACATTGAATTGTTCTGCTCTTTATTAATTTTTTTCAAAAAAGCGCTTCAATCTCCCTGAGGCAGTTCCATGCCTCGGAGATTGAAGCGCTCTTTTGCACGCATGCGCAAACTGCAAGCTAGGCCCGGCACTTCCTCCTCCCCTTGCTCAGTTCATAGTACCCTCGCCTTTGAATCAGAGGGTTGTGGGTTCATGTCCCACTCCCAGAAACCAAGAACTGTGATTGTACTCGAAAGAGTTGCAATCTGTGACTGTTGATAACTCGAAAGAGTCTCCCCTGCCCACACAGGTAGGGCTCAGCGCTACCACTCGCGATCAACGCAGGGCGGGCCTTAACTGGTCCGCCTGTGTGAAACCGCGGTGCGGAGCCGATTGCAGGTGGTGGTCGGCTCCGCGTCTGCCCGACAAATCGAAAATCCTGACCATAGTTTCAGCAGGTCCCTTCGTTTATTCTGTGGTTGCTGGGCTACCCCTATTTTCTCACTGGAAAGCAAAGCAGAATGAATGCTACAGAATGGCAGCTCCTGGGAAGTTTTACTTCCATGAGTGGAGGCGAGGAGGTGCATTGAGTAGCAGGTCCACTGAGCACCACAGTAGCCATATTGATCAGAGTTGTGCTAAAGCCTGTCATGTGACACAGAACTTTAAAGAGAAGATGATAACTGGTTGTACTGTGCTTGTCTCTAATGTAGTACCTTGTGTCACTTTTAAATAAGAGCTACCAAAATATACTTGCATATACTTTAGAAGGGGTTTTGGGATGGATTCATCCAGCTGCATGTCTTTTCTGTCACAGATTGCTTAAATAATGAATACTGGTTCGGGAGGGATAAATCGTGTCACTACTGTTTTGATGATCCTGTATTGAAGAGGAAGGAGCACTTCAAATCGTATAGCAAAAAGCACTGCAGAATAATCAGAGTAAGTGATGGCAACACTTCAGCGTGGTGGAACATTGAAGGTTTCCTCTTATGTGTTTGAGCAGGGTCTAGGTGCCAGTTCAAATGACCCTTTGCCAATTTTGTTATTCCATTGTCTCATTCTGAACATAGAAACTGGGGAACATAATACTTGATATATTAGAACAAAACTGATTTGAGTACCATCTTAAGATATGTGCATATACAATGCATACATATCAGATAAGTTATTTGATTGTGATCAACAGTTGCAGAACCTGTCAATCCTTGCTATTTAGGCAAATGGATGAAGATTGGACAACTGATACCAGAAGGCTGCCAGGGCTGGTGAAACTAACCTTGCAAGAGATAATTTTCTCCCCTGACCCCCCAAGATGTTTTTTTTTAAAAAGTGATATTTAAGACAATAGTCACAATAGATTTATTGGAAATCCTTTTATTGCAATCGGCATAAATTTATAAAAGTAATTCTATTAACTACTTTTTAATTATTCTCTTCCCCATGTTTCCTGATATTTGCGAAACTGTCTTAAAGTGGGAAGTAACAGCCAAGATCTGTTGAAATGTGGTTTCCCTCATTTCTCAGAATATGGTTCACTTGGTACGGTCGCAACTTTAAAGTGTTAGGTGCCCCTGGCTGAAAGCCTCTTTTGTACCCCTCTTAAATGAAAGGCTGAACTCCCCAATGGTTTTAATTGAAGCTGTTAATGTTATTTGTCATTTTTGATAACAGTGAGGTCTGATTTGTAGTTTTTGTGTTTGGAAGTCAGCTATGGTAATTAATTCAAGGCAGTGAGATTGAAAGTGTCAGTGTTTATTTTTAAATTACAAACTAAATTTAAAGATAAAAAATACAGCACATTTTCCCCCATTTATTGGTTCAATTTCTGCCCTCCTTCCTATATTTCCTTCCACCCCAACTGTGGATCAGCTGGAATAACAAATGTAAATGTTAATTGACTAAGTGGACAGAAACACGCAGTTCCAGTCAGTTTAGTCCGCGTGCAAAATAACGTGTTTGGAATTGGGATAGGAGTGCTACTATCTTCATCAATTTCAACAAACATTTATTTGAGATTAGGGAAATTCTAGGCAATTCTACCTCCTCCAATGCCCAATTAAGGCATATATTTTTTAAAAACTTATTTTGTGGTCTTAATTAGGAAAAGGGTCCTGGAAGCACATTTGTTGTATTTATTGAAGATCACAGTTCGAACGGTACCTTCCTAAACGGTCAGATAATTGGGAAAGATCGAAGATTTCCATTGTGCAATAATGCTGAAATAGCAATTAATCATGAATTGCACAAAGGTAAGAATGTGTTTTTAAAACCTTGGTTTTTGATCCAATTCATTTGGTTGTTTTGTAGACCAGATTAAACAGAACTTAGACAAAAACAAAAATAGCTGGAAAAACTCAGCAAGTCTGACAGCATCTGCGGAGAGGAAAACTCTTAACAATTTGAGTCCGTATGACTCTTCATCAGAACTAAAGAAAAATAGAAATGAGGTGAAATATAAGCTGTTTGAGGGGGGTGGGACAGGTAGAGCTGGATAGAGGGCCAATGATAGGTGGAGGACTTAGACATTTATTTGGAGCAAATTCAGATCACTGGAAAGTTTGGGGCTTGGATTGTTTCTGGAGGCCTTGTTCTAGCGCCTGAGTCCATTTCTGTCCCCTCAGGGATGTAAAAAATCCTGTGGAATCACTTAAATAAGAGCATGGAAACTTTCTCGGTGTCATGGCTGACATTTATCTTTCAACCTACATCACTAAAACAGATCATTCATATCATTGCTGCATACAAATTACCTGGTGTGTTTGTCTACATTGCAACAGTGACTACATTTCCGAAGTACTTAATTGGCTGTCAAGTAGTTTGGGACATTCTGAGTCGCGAAAGGCAATATATGAATTAAAGTTCATTCCTTCGTGTATGACATCTTTTCCCTTTTTAAAGACTTGAGCCTCTTTTTTAGGTGTCTGAGAGGTTCAACCAAATAGCAAACTGGAACTTTCAGAATATATACAGTGTCACTGTACAAGCAATCTGGACAAAACTCTCAGACACAGCCTTAAGCTGTATTGTCCCTTTTGAGCCCAATGAGTACCACACTTTGAAGCAGATAGGTATACAATACATCAGGATTTTGTAATTGTAAGAGCATGCTGTTGCTGCTTCAACTTGGTACAGCAATTAAAAAGGCCAGACAATATAAACAAATAAAATGCTAAGCTGTGAACTTTTGTTCTATATCGGGAAAATACAACCGATTAAAAAAAAAAAATGTAATATTGTGTACAATGGCTTGAAACATATAATAATGCAAGCATCCTTTATAATAAACAGAGCAGGCACTGCTGTTTTCTATTGGGTTAGTGCCTGGGAATGTTCCTGCCACTTCAGCCTCTATAAATTTGCTGCTTGCTGTTGCCAGATAATTGGAAACCAACCCTACTTCATCTGTGCTTCAACTTGGTTGTTTGGCTTCTTGGTACCCGTCATGTTGTGCTCCCTGGTCTACGTTCCGGACTGAGCAATACTGCAGGAGAGCCTCTATTTGCATTAATTAAGGCCATAGTTTTAGGCTAAGGGGTGGTAGATTTAAATCAGAGATGAGGAGGAATTACTTTTCTCAAAGGGTTGAGAATCTGTGGAGTTCACTATCTCAGAGTGCAGTGGATGCCGGGACGCTGAATAAATTTAAGGAGGAGATAAACAGATTTTTGATTAGTAGTGGGTTGAAAGGTTATGGGGAGAGGGTGGGAAATTGGAGTTGAGGCCGAAATGAGATCAGCCATGGTAGTTATGAATGGCGGGGCAGGGTCGGGGGGCTGAATTGCCTACTCCTGCTTCTAGTTCTTATGTTCTATGTAATTACCAGCTATTGAGCTAAAAATTTTAAAGATTTCTGAATAACAGTTCCCCTTTTTTTGAATCTGTTAAAATTGTAAATGCTGTGGTTTAATGCGGATGTTTTAATAAGAAACTTGGCTCCAGAGGAGAGTGAAATCACTCAGATACATGACACACCCCATGAGTTAAAAATGGCCTTTTAAAGGGCATTTTACTGTGCCACAGATAATGTAGTAACATTTCCTGGAATATTTGAAAATAGTATTGTCGTCTTCTCAACCCAAATGTGGGCTTTTCTATTACTACAGTTTGAAAGTGGGACAAAGTAGTACTGTAGTTTCAACAAAAGCTTTTTAAATGATGCAGATGATTAAATTTCCTATGTTGTTTTTTCTAGTTTTTGTCTTTTCTGATCTCACAACTGATGACCAATTGAACCTACCAAAAGGGTTCCGGGATAAATACATCATCTCAAAACCTCTTGGCTCGTAAGTACAATGACCTTTTTTTTTACTTTTGGCTTATTCAAAGCCCTTATTTTATTTTTTTAATATTCTGAGTAACAACTGTGCAATTGTTTAGGAAAACATTATACAATAACTAACTGGAAGAGTCAAGTTAATATACCTTTTCCTTTTTAAAGGATCTGCTATATATTCCAGCATTTTCTGCATTCATTTGAGATTTCCACCATCTGCAGTTTTTTTTTCTCCTTTTGCTGTGCTATGATTTTTAAGTGCCTGGAACCCCCCCCCTGCTATGCCCAAATGTTCATTCATCTTGTGTGATTCAGCATGGATGGGTTATTGGATCTTTGGGGAAGGGGCATGTTAACTTAGCCTGCTCAAACTTCTGTAAGGCCACCTGGAAGGTGATTGGTCTGATGGTTGGTTTCATCCTATTCCTCCCCTGTCCCCCACTGACCTTCAAAGAGAAACCTAACCTGGGATCAATTAGAAAATTGTACTGGCTGAAATCAATTAACATTGCATTAACCAGAATGATATTTAATAAGTTCCAAGTTCAAAATGCAATTAGTATTTTATGTTCTTAAATTGCTCAATTAAAATGAAAGATCATCAGTGTATTTTTCTTGAATCTGTTTTCTTACTGATCAGTCTGTTTACCATTCATGAATGCTATAATTCCTTGATTGGCTTAATGCTTCATTTATCGAAGTACAGAACCACATAATTCTATAAATCTTCTCTCTAAACGTGCATCCAAGGAGCTCCAATACTGTACTAGTGAATTATCATAATGCCAACGGGAATTATCTTCACAGCATGTATAAACCAAGTTCCTCATGTAGCTTATCTTTATGTGCAGTTTGTCTTATTCTTTAATTTGTATTAATTCCTCGTTTTAAATTATTCTTTGTCCTGCAGCGGGGTGTGTGGAGAAGTGAAGCTGGCATTTGAGAAGACAAACTGTAAGAAGGTGGCTGTGAAGATTGTACATAAGCCAAAATTTGCACAACTTGTGTCTGAGCAAGGAGTAAGTATGACCAACTGAATTGCTCAGTATCTGAGAAGGGCTTTTTTACAACTGAATGAGCTTAACATCGGCAAAGCAAGAAAGGAAGTGACAGAGGGAACCTTCGAGTTATGTAAAGTTATTTAACTGTGTAGAAGCCTCGGACAGTAATTCGAAGTATGCCATGAAAATTGTAACAAAAGCACAGGCTGCAAACTGCTGGTGAGCAAATTTAGGGCTGAAATTAGGAACTTGTTTTCTAACAGGCATTGCTCACTCCTGATAGGGTAGTGAAACGGAACCTTTCAATTACGTTAAGAGCTAGTTGAATCCTGTGACTGAGAGGGTGACGGGGAAGTGGTGAGGAGGAGAAAGGAACTGCACGTTTTTCTAGGTGGCTGAACTTAGCTGGGCCAAATATCCATCCATTACTTTAGGGTGTTAAAGTGTTATTTTAAGGAATGGTGAAGCTTGTGTTCATGGGTGTTATCAATTCTTGTGGCGAGTGCCCAATCTCTGCTTGAAAGACTTACAGGTCAGGTGATGGACTAGTCTTACCCACAGTGCCAGAAAATCAGAGGGTAAATCAGCCCACGCTACTATCATAACTCCTAGGGGTAGTTTCAAAGCAGCAGAAACTTGGGAACAAGTTGTATCATCTTGGGGAAGTAGTTGGTTGATATAATTGTCCTCTGTGCTTCTTGGCTGGGATGCACGTTGGGTGAGGGCATTTTAGAGACTGGTTTTAATATATGGGGCATGTGTCAATGCATTCATGAGAGAAAGCCTTTGGCTATCTGGCTTCCATGGTTTTCAATTGAAGAAAATTGCAGATGTCTACAACCTTTCAGATTCAGGCTGGAGGAAAATGATATATTTAAATCATTCTAAAAATTGCAGGAAAATGCTATGTGATGGCAAAAGCAAAATCCCTTTGTAAAATAACCTCCCATTGATAAATAATCTACAGGTAATGAATCCTGCCTGAGTAAATATTCCCTCTTAAACACATTTTTAGTTTTTAAACAGGTGTTTGCAAATCTTAACGTCAACAAATAAAGCTGCTTTTTAACAGCATAATATCAGCGTATGTGACTCATGAAGGGCCTGGCAAAGAAATGATTAGAGAGCTTTTCACTAGGTCTGCAACCTGCTTTGAGTCTGGAGCTATTGTACGGTATGTTTAACACAAGTATCTAGGCAGCTACAGATGTTCTGTGTGGCCCATTTTTTGTGGAAATTAATATGCCAAACATTCTGATAAATTTTCAATCTCCAGGCTGCATAAATTATCTTAAAACATGCCAGTCATTTTTTTTTTCCAAAAGCACTAGCCTGCTCCTGAAACTGCACACTGCATGCTGTTGAACACACTTTTGAGTGTTGAGGGGCTCAAGTAATTCATGTGTACCTCCAGTGCCCACTTTTCTGCAGGAGTCTCCTGGCTGCAAAGTAGTTATTGTTACTGAGGCACTGTGCCAGTTATACTGAAGGCTGCCAAACACAATTGTAATGCCAGAGTATTTGCATGAGGTGAAGCTGCTAATAGTTCAGCTGTTTTGTGCTATAAATCTTGCCTCAAGTTCATACACAAAATGTCTTGAATGGCTGATTAAAAGCCATTTTCATACAACTTGATTTCTGGATAAGCCTTGTACATGAACTAAACTTGTTAGCATTGGACTGTCTTTATTACAAGTCCTTGTTTTTCTGCAGGATGCTGCTGCAAAATGCTCCACTTCAAATGTTGCAACAGAAATTGAGATTCTAAAGAAATTGGACCATGTAAGTTACAGAAATTGCCTCTTTTTTTTCTACTGAAATATTAATGTCTGCCTAATAAATTATTTTTTTTCTCCTTAAAGCCTTGTATAATCAAGATTGAGGAGGTGTTTGATTTTGAAGACTCTTTCTACATTGTATTGGATTTGTAAGTGTTTCATCTCTTTGGCCTTATTTTAATTGCTTGGAAACTACATTTGCATAATCAGCAGCTGGAGACATCTAGTCTGTTCTGTTTCTTAGTGCAATCGCATTGGTTGAAGTCAAGTAATTTATTGAAATCAACATTCCTTCATTCCAAAGTGGAATGAATTGAAACAAACTTTAAAAAAAATTCATTCATGGGATGTGGGCGTTGCTGGCTAAGCCAGCATTTATTGGCTATCCCTGATTGCCCTTGAGAAAGTGGTGAGCTGCCGCCTTGAACTGCTGTAGTTCATGTGGTGTAGGTACACCCACAGTGCTGTTAGGGAGGAAGTTTCAAGATTTTGACCTAGTGACAGTGAAGGAATTGTGATGTATTTCCAAGTCAGGATGGTGAGTGGCTTGGAGGGGATCTTCCAGGTGGTGGTGTTCCCATGTGTCTGCTGCCCTAGTCCTTCTAGATGGTAGCATTTGTGGGTTTGGATGATGCTGTCCAAGGAGCCTTGCTGAGTTTCTGCAGTGCATCTTGTAGATGGTACACACTGCTGCCACTGTGCGTTGGTGGTGGAGGGAGTGAATATTTGTGGATGGGGTGCCAATCAAGCAGGTTGCTTTGTCCTGGATGGTGTCAAGCTTCTTGAGTGTTGTTGGAACGGTACTTATCCAGGCAAAAGGAGAGTATTCCATCACACTCCTGACTTGTAGATGGTGGACAGGCTTTGGAGAGTCAGGAGGTAAGTTACTCACTGCAGGATTCCTAGCCTCTGACCTGCTCTTGTAGCCACAGTACTTATATGGCTAGCCCAGTTCAGTTTCTGGAAATGGTAACCCCTAGGATGTTGATAGTGGGGGATTCAGCGATGGTAATGCCAGAGACGGTCATTGTTTGGTACTTGTGTGGCGCAAATGGTACTTGCCACTTGTCATTCCAAGCCTGGGTATTGTCCAGGCCATGCTCCCTTTGGACATGGACTGCTTCAGTGCCTGAGGAGCCTTGGACGGTGCTGAACATCGTGCAATCATCAGCAAACATCCCCACTTCTGACCTTATGATGGAAGCAAGGTCATTGATGAAGTAGCTGAAGATGGTTGGGTCTAGGACACTACCCTGAGGAATTGATAGATCATTAAATGGACATCAAGGAAATATTTGAAAGGGAATATTTATTCAGGCACTGATTAATTCCATGTGTATATAAATATGTAAAGTAACTACCATTGATCTTTATCCTTGGTGGGGTAGGAGGTGGAGGGCGAGTTAATAATGAAATCAAAATTAAGATGTACTCCATTATAAGAGAGATTTATTTTATCCTTTAAAATATAAAGTGGGGATAAAAGGGAGGAAACTAAATGATGGTCTTACTGAGCACTTCACTTCCTTTTTAAAGATGTGAAAGTGTATTTTTTCCTCTTTAGATTTTTTGATCAAAGGTTTTTCACCAAAGTTGGCTTTCCTCTGAAGTTGGATTTTTCTCTACGGGGAAACTAGCTGAAAGAAATAAAGAAATGTGGCTATTAATGTAAGAAGAGGCATTTAAATAATTTGTGCCTTGAAGGGACCAGGTATACCTCGAGACAGGCTAGCTTCAATGAACAGAAAAATAGAGACGTGCTATATTATAAACTATGGAGTGGAAATTCCTGTGTTAGCATAAAACATTATTTTGAGGTGTGATCAGTGTATTTTTGTGGTTGCTGCTTTATAAATTCTTATGCTCAACTTCATTTTACATTTAAAAGGGACTGGACTTGCTGCAAATTTGTGTATTAAGCATTAGTTGAGTTTGCTGAAGGATCCCAGTGCAATTGCTCATAACATCGTGGAAGTTAATTTACCACAATTCTGTTTAAGTTGTCTCCTGATTTTAAAATGTGGTTGTGCATTATTGAATTGTTTCTCTTTTGCAGTCCTATGTTGTATCCTGAAATGAATTCTGATTGCAATATGAATAAAAGAGGTTATCTTGTCATACTAAGGTATAAAAACCCAATTTGATTTAAGATATTATCCTTTTTTAAGGATGGAAGGTGGAGAACTTTTTGATCGAGTGGCGCGCACAAAAGGATTGAAAGAACAAACAGCCAAACTGCTGTTCTATCAGATGCTTCTTGCAGTCCAGGTATGTAGATGTGATTTCTGTTTCTTTTTTTAAGCAACAAGAACAACTTGTATTTTTATTTTTGATGAGCAGCTGAGTTTGCTGATCCTTCTGGTTTGAAAAAAGCAAAATACTGCAGATGCTGGAAATCTAGAACAAAAAAACCTGGAAAAACTCAGCAGGTCCGACAGCATCTGTGGAGAGGGATGCAGTTGACGTTTCGAGTCCGTATGGCCCTTCATCAGAACTAAAAAAAATATAGAAATGAGATGAAATATAAGCTGATAGGGGAGGGTGGGACAGGTAGAGCTCGATAGGGGGCCAGTGATAGGTGGAGGCCAAGAAGAGACTGCCAAAGATGTCATAGACAAAAGGATAAAGGGGTGTTGACGGTGGTGATATTATCTAAAGGATGTGCTAATGGGAACATTAATGGTAGCAAGCAGGACAAGCTAGTGGCAGATGGCCCTCGTGGGGCTGGGGTGGGGGGGGGGAAGGGATCAAATTGGGCTAAAAGGTGGAGATGAAACAATAGATCGAAATAAATTTAAAAATAGGTGGGAGAAGAAAAATATATTTGTAAAAAAATTAAAAGTTATTGGAAAAAGGGGGATCGGAACGGGGAGTGGGGATGGAGGAGAGAGTTCATGATCTGAAATTGTTGAACTCAATATTAAATCCGGAAGAGTGTAAAGTGCCTAGTCGGAAGATGAGGTGCTTTTCCTCCAGTTTACATTGAGCTTCACTGGAACATTGCAGCAGGCCAAGGACGGACATGTGGGCATGAGAGCAGGGTGGTGTGTTGAAATGGCAAGCAACAGGGAGGTCTGGGTCATGCTTGCGGCCAGACCAAAGGTATTCCGCAAAGCAGTCACCCAGTCTACCTCACAGAGGCTGAGCGTCAGCTCGCAGACACTTCCTCCTACCTCCCCCTGGACCATGACCCCACCACTGAACATCAAGCCATTGTTTCCAGGACTGTCACTGACCTCATCTCCTCTGGAGATCTTCCCTCCACAGCTTCCAACCTCATAGTCTCCCAACCTCGGACGGCCTGCTTCTACCTCCTACCCAAAATCCACAAACAGGACTGTCCCGGCAGACCGATCGTGTCAGCCTGTTCCTGCCCCACGGAACTCATTTCTCGCTATCTTGACTCCATTCTCCCCTTGTCCAGTCTCTTCCCACCTACATCCGCGATTCCTCTCACGCCCTACGTCATATCAACAATTTCCAGTTCCCTGACTCCAACCACCGCCTCTTCACCATGGACATCCAACCCCTCTAAACCTCCATCCCCCACCGGGATGGTCTGAGGGCTCTCCGCTTCTTCCTCGAACAGAGGTCCGAACAATCCCCATCCACCACTACTCTCCTCCGTCTGGCTGAACTTGTTCTCCCACTGAACAATTTCTCCTTAAACTCGTCTCACTTCCTCCGAATAAAAGGTGTGGCTATGGGTACCTGCATGGGCCCCAGTTATGCCTGCCTCTTTATGGGGTATGTGGAACATTCCTTGTTCCTGTCCTACTCAGGGCCCCTCCCACAACTCTTTCTCTGGTACATTGATGACTGCTTCGGTGCCGCTTCATGCTCTCATCTGGATCTGGAAAAATTTATTAATTTTGCTTCCAATTTCCACCCCTCCATCATTTTCACATGGTCCATCACTGACACTTCCCTTCCCTTCCTTGACCTCTCTGTCTCAATTTCTGGTGATAGACTGTCCACCAATATTCATTACAAGCCTACTGACTCCCACAGCTACCTCGACTACAGCTCCTCACACCCCGCTTCCTGTAAGGATTCCATCCCATTCTCTCAGTTCCTTCGCCTCCGTCGCATCCGTTCTGATGATGCCACTTTCCAAAACAGTTCCTCTGACATGTCTTCCTTCTTCCTTAACCGAGGTTTTCCACCCACGGTAGTTGACAGGGCCCTCAACTGTGTCCGGCCCATCTTCTACCCATCCACCCTCACACCTTCCTCTCCCTCCCAGAACCAAGATAGGGTCCCCTTGTCCTCACTTGTCACCCCACCAGCCTCTGCGTTCAAAGGATCATCCTCTGCCATTTCCGCCAACGCCAGCATGATGCCACCATCAAACACGTCTTCCCTTCACCCCCCCCCAAGCCCCGGCGGCTTTCCGCAGGGATCGTTTACTCCGGGACACCCTGGTCCACTCCTCCATCACCCTCTACACCTCAACCCCCTCCCACGGCGCCTTCCCATACAACCGCAGAATATGCAACACCTGCCCCTTTACTTACCCCTTCCTCACCGTCCAAGGACCCAAACACTCCTTTCAAGTGAAGCAGCATTTCACTTGCACTTCCCTCAATTTAGTCTACTGCATTCGTTGCTCCCAATGTGGTTGTCTCTACATTGGAGAGACCAAACGCAGACTGGGTGACCGCTTTTCGGAACACCTTCGGTCTGTCCACAAGCATGACCCAGACCTCCCTGTCGCTTGCCATTTCAACACACCACCCTGCTCTCATGCCTACATGTCCATCCTTGGCCTGCTGCAATGTTCCAGTGAAGCTCAACGCAAACTGGAGGAACAGCACCTCAGCTTCCGAATAGGCGCTTTACACTCTTCCGGATTTAATATTGAGTTCAACAGTTTCAGATCATGAACTCTCTCCTCCATCCCCACCCCCTTTCCGATTCCCCTTTTTTCCAATAATTTATAATTTTTTTACAGTGTTTTTCTTTTCCCACCTATTTTTAAATTTATTTTGTTTTATTGTTTCATCTGCACCTTTTAGCCCATTTCGATCCCTTCCCCCCCCCACCCCACCCCCATAGGGCCATCTACCACTAGCTTGTCCTGCTTGCTACCATTAATGTCCCCATTAGCACATCCTTGAGATAATATCACCACCGTCAACACCCCTTTGTCCTTTTGTCTATGACATCTTTGGCAGTCTCTTCTTGGCCTCCACCTATCACTGGCCCCCGATCGAGCTCTACCTGTCCCACCCCCTCTATCAGCTTATATTTCATCTAATTTCTATATTTTTTTAGTTCTGATGAAGGGTCATATGGACTCAAAATGTCAACTGTATCCCTCTCCGCAGATGCTGTCGGACCTGCTGAGTTTTTCCAGGTATTTTTGTTTTTCTTCTGGTTTGAAAGTTGTCCATAATCCTGACCACTATTCCTTTCATACCCCACCAACTGGTACCTTATTTTCCAGAAGTGTTGATTCATGCTGGGATATCGTTTCACAAATTCCAGACACTCAAGTGCCCATTGTTCATTTGTCAATCAGCAAGTGCCTACATGCTCTCGAAAGGAAGCGAAGCCCTGAACTGTGTTATCCTTTCCTCACTTCACTTCACTTCACACAAACATTTCTCAGCAGGAGTCACTGTACAATGACCAGATGTAGGAACTTTTGCCATTTCTTCTCTTGGCACCCCATTCTCCCACCTAAACTCCCACCATGCAAAAGACAGACCTGTCCTGGTCTTGTTGGGAAGCCCGCCTGCAGGCATATAATAAAGTCTCCGGAGATACCAGTTTAAATGTACATTACCATTGTTTCCTGTTAGCTTACACTGCTGATATGAACAGATCCTTCTGTTCAGGTGATAATTGGCTTAAAGTTTTCACTATTTGATGCCGTTGGAGTTTTTTGATGCATCGCTGTCTTGCAACATGTGATGTATTTAGTAACTTTCAGTTACTACTGGTTCAAATTTATTCCTAAATTTAATCTTGATCCTCAAAGCCTTTCTAACTTGTAATATTCTAAATAATAGTGTTCCAAATTTTTTTGCCACTAGTAGAAATTTACCCAGGCATGCTCATTTGTGCCAGTAAGATAAACCGCAGAAACACAATGTTAGAGCTCCGAAGTATGCATAAATTTTAAAATCCCTTTCATAAAATCATAAGGTAATGGCCCAGAATTTGCTGGAAAACTTAACAGCAAATGTGCAAATTGGCTAGTAACTTCTGGCAGAGAAGAGGCGCCTGAGAATTGTAAATCATCACAAGTTGCTGGCTGATTTTGTTGTTAGCTTTGTGAAAACATCTCCCTTAACCTTCCACTGATTTTCACAAAGTTTGTGTTTGCACATGAATTGTCCGTTAAACTCGCCACAAAATTAAGTCTAGTAATTAACATCACTTAACAATGATAATGACTGCCAATCCACTTCTTTTGCACAGAAACTGAACAACTTAAAGTATGGAAACTTGCCTTCAGATTATGAATTGTCGGAGATTTAAAAACTGTCAAGTTTAAAATTAGAACAAAAAATTCTCTTCTCTGTCTCTCTCTGGATGTGATTTGACATTGATTTTGCCTTCCCCTGTCCTCCTTGTTGGTTTTTCAAAACCTAATTGGTTAAGGAGATACGCTATCTGTCCTGTTGTTCTCCAAGGTCCTATGTGTTGTTGCCTTTGCTGCTTGCAAGGGGATTCTCTCAGACTAACCCATTTTGGTGAATTTAACATTTACCCATTTATCCAGCACTGAGAATAGAATTTTTCAAACCTGCGGTACTAGGAAATGGAGCTGGAGTAAGAAATCATGGGCTGTGGGCTGAATATCCCAAGAATAGGGCTACTGTAACTAATTGTACTAGTTCCTTTGCTGAGCTCAGCTAACTGCACTAAGTGGAATTTGAACCAAGCATTGTATGGTTCAGTGCTACATTAGACAGTGCATTTACAAACTAAGACACTGGAAAGCTTTTCTGTTACTCTTGCTCCCAGAACCAAAGAGAATCCTGTCTCTCTTCCACCAATTCTGATTTGACATTGAGGTTTTACTGGAACCTGTTTTAAACCTGAAAATTGACATGATTACATCTGACTTTTAATGTGTTTGTGCTGTGGTTGTTGAGGCTTAACTTATTCACATCTCATCAGCCTCCTAACGAATGGTCACAATGGTGAACTCTATGCATTATCAAAACGCTACCAAAAGTTCCGAGGGGCCTAGAAAAAAAAAAGCCCAGAAGTCTCAAAAGGTGATAAAACTCTAGTTAAATATCTAGTATTTTAGAACTGTGAATTTTGTTTATTTACTGATTTTTTAAAAAACTGTCACTTATTTCTATTCTGTGTTTGACAGTTTCATGTAATCTATGGTTGTATCAAGGATGAGAAAAGCCATCAGACCCATCTGTCTTTGTCACCCACCTATGACCAATTTTTAATCCCTAAATTCCAACCCTCCCTTCATCTCCCCTGCACCTATATTATAGGAGAGGGGACTAAACAGATCTCTGATTATTCTAGAGCCCCCATCAAAAGCTCCGAGGTTCCACCCCTATTATTATTTATTACTTGCACTATTTTCTCTTGCTTTCTCAATGCTCTTAGCACCTTTTGCAGTAGTTCATTTATTGCTACCTTGAGGGATGGTCAGTCTTTGCTACCTCCTACAAAATTCTCTTTTACAGGTCACTTACCTTGTGGAAAAAGTAAAACTCAGATCTGTTGATATTCCTTGTTCTAGTCCTACTCAAACAATGCACTGGTAAAAGAGGTTCATCAATGCCATGTTCTGTTCTGGCCCTGAACTAGAAAATTTCATCAACTTTGCTTCCAATTTCCACCCTTCTCTCAGCTTCGCATCGTCCTTCTTTGACTCTTTCCCTCCCTTCCTTGACTTCTCTATCTCTGTTTCAGTGCATAGGCTCTCAATTTATTCATTATAAACCCACTGACTTGCAGCTACCTTACACCCTGTATCCTGTGAGGACTCCATTCCATCCTCCCAGTTTCTTCCTCTCCTTCGAATCTATTCTGATAACACAATCTATCAAACAAGTGTTTCCAATATGCCTGCCTTTTTTTCCTCAACTGAGGACTCTTTCTGCCCCCCCCCCCCGCCTCCCCCCCCACATGATGATTGACAGTCCCCGATCTTGTCTGACCCATTTCCTGCACTTCTGCTCGCACCCCTTCTTCCCTCCAGAAGCATGATGGAGCTCCCCATGTCCTCACCTTCCATCCTGCCAGGCACCATTTCAACGGACAATTCTCCATTTTTGCCACCTCTGGCATGATGCCACCACCAAACACATCTTCCGCTCCCTTCCTCGAGGCACCTTTCCACGCAAGTAACACCCGCTTTTTTACTTCCTCTCCTCACCATCCAAGGCCCCAAACACTCTTGAGTGGGACAGTGATTTTATGTGTACTTTTTAAAATTAAGTATATTGTATTGTATTTTCTGTTCACAATGTGGACTGCCCTACACTGGGAAGACCAAGTGCAGATGAGTGTCTGCTTTGTGGAACATCTCCATTTGGTTCACAGATGTGACCTCCGAGCTTCCGGTCACCTGTCATTCCTGCAGTGTTCCAATGAAGCTCAACATAAGCTGAAGGAACAGCATCTCATCTTTTGGTTCACCACTTTACTGCCTTCTAGGCTCCACGTTCAGTTCAGCAATTTCAGACTGTAATCTCTGCCTCTTTTTTTCTTTTGCAAGTTTCAGTTTTACCCCTGTTCTTCTCTTGTTTTTGCTTTCGGATGGCAGTTGTTGTTCACTCTGCCATTTGCACCTCCTCTAGGCTGATATTATTTCCTTATTTGTCTCAATATCATTCCCTTTGGCCTTGCACCACCAACTTTCTTTGTCATTTAATCTCTCCTATCTCTCCTGCCTTCTAACCTATCACAGACCTTCTCTTGTGTTTTTTTTCCCACACTTCCTCCTTTCACTCGCTTAATGTTTCTAAGTTTTTCCAGTTCTGGCAAAAGGTTATTGACCTGAAATATTAACTGCGTTGCTCTCTCCATAGATGCTGCCTGACCTGAGTATTTCCTACATCTGGTTTGTTTTTATTCCAGTTATGTTGTTGACTTTTAATTACCCCTGAAGTGACCTGGCAAGACCCACAGTTTAAGAAAAGATAGAACAAGTGCTATCCGAGAGATGGCCCATTGCCTCTTTTCCGTGCAGCGAGAAGTGGGCAATAAATGTGGCTTTGCTGGTGTTGCTTGTCTCTTGAGAATTTTTTTTTAATTGGAGTACACTATCACAGGTTGTACTTCAGGAAGGGTTTGCTTGCTTATGAAGACAAGGAGCAGAGAGTTAGAGGGTTAGAAAACAATGCATAGAGCTGAACAGAGTGGGTGAATTATGTCTTGTGGTGCAGAATTTTGAAATAATCACACTTTTGAGCTCATTTGATGAAGCTCCTGCATTTACTACTTGGAGCCCGCCATGTGTTGCAGACTGCTAAGTTATTAGTTCATAGCACAGACTGTAGTGCAGTAGCAATTAATGTGGCATTCTGGATACTCATGTATACATACACATGAACCTATATCATATTGGAATAATATAACAAAATATTAGTTGGAAATTCGATGTAAAAATCAAAGAATCAGATGATAAATTTTCTCTCTATCTGCAGTACCTTCATGATAATAACATCACACACCGAGATCTCAAACCAGAGAACGTATTGCTTGAGAACAATGAGGAGAACTGCCTCATTAAGGTAAGGATTGTGATGCAATTTGATGCCATCTGCTGGTAAAACTAAGACTGAGTATTAAAAGGGCATCTTATTTTTAGAAATTGAATTGAGGTTTGGGGTGGTAAAATGATGCATTGCGCACCTAACATTGTCCTATTATGTGCATGAAATATTTACATGGTGAGTATATGGCTGTTTTACCTGCCCTTAGCCTTATTCTTATGTAAAATCCTGTATAGTGAGTAACATTCTGTAGTTACCCTGCTTTTGAATATGACCTCCTGTTTATATATACTTACATTTAAAATGACTCACTGCCCTTATACCCTTAAGATGAAGGTCAACATTCCAAAAAGTTCTATCCACCAAAAATTCCCACCTTCATGTGCAGAAATTCATTTTCTTCATAATCTCTCATTGTGATAATTTGGTTGAGATCAACTGTTGCTCATCCAAAAGGCAGTTTTCCTTCCCAAATTCCATGCTGGTGCTTAATTTTTAAATTAACTCCTCCTGTATGTGCCTTGCTGGGCTACTTGATTTTAAATATCACAACACTCGAGAACTGCAACAAATCCTAATGAGAATGCAATGATCCTAACTTGTACCAAGTTCTATTCAGCTGTCACCTCTGTGCTCACTATACTATATTGTCTCTCGTCCAGCTGCACCTTGAATTTAAAATTCTCGCCCTTGTGTTGAAATCTCACCCTGGCTTTGCCCCTTCCATCTCTGTAGTCTCGTCCAGCCCTGCAACCCTCCAAGATTTCAATGTTTCGCTCATTCTGACCTTGTTGGACTTCACCGATTTTTCTGTTGTTCCATCAGTAGCAGCTGTGCCTTCAGCTGTCCAGTCCTGGAATTCTCTCCCTAAAACTCTGTCTGTGCCTCTCCTTCAAAACACTCCTTAAGACCCACATCCCTGGCTAGTACCTCTTTATGTGGCTCAGTTTCATAATTTGTGTGCTGCTGCTCCTATGAAGTATCTTTAGTGTGTTTTTCTATGTTAAAGTCACTATGTAAATACATGTTATTGTTGTTGCTACTCCTTGGCTCATTGTCGCCATAAGATGGTGCTCCCAGGCCTTAAATATCTTTGGCTACATCATTACATTTATTAATTTTAAGCTTTTAATTTTCAGATACCCAAGTGTAAAGGGTCATCCTTATTATACACCTATATAATTTACACTTTCCATCTAATAGGTTTTTGGAAAAATAAATGTCCATGGACTCAGTTATCCCAAAACCCACCCTTTAAGTCTTTCATATAATGGATGTTGAAACCAAATTAAATGCTGTGTATTTGTTCAAGCTACTAAAGCTTGATGGCTCAATGCAAACTCTGTATTCATTAAATGCTGGCTTCTCCAGCAGTCACCAACATAGTACTTTGTCTCCCAAATCTTTGTTGTGTACCATTCAGTCTATTAAAAAAAATGAACCTAATTTTTAGTACAGTATATTTTTTCTTTTAAGATTACAGATTTCGGTCTGTCAAAGATCTTAGGGGAAACATCACTGATGAAAACATTATGTGGAACACCCACTTACCTAGCTCCAGAGGTGCTGTTGGGTGCAGGAGCAGGCGGGTACTCCAAAGTGGTGGATTGCTGGAGCCTAGGGGTTATACTTTTCATGTGGTAAGTCACTTGCCTTGCACAAAATTTTACTTACTGAATAATGGCTTTCAGGAGGAAATCACTATTTGAACATTGACCTTGTAAGCTGAAGCGCAATTATTTGCAGTTTCCACTTTAACTCTAGATTGAATTGTTAACTTGTAAATGCTTGTACCTGCTTTTGAAAATGTTGCAGTATATTCAAGTTTGGGTATTTGCAATGACTTGATGGCCTACAGGGCTTTCTTGGTTCCTCCTGTTGAAAAGCTGCTGCCCATATTTGCAAGCCTGACTGTAATAGACCAAGGTCAATTGAAGTTATTTGTTGCCTTTTAGGAACAAGGGAATGTATGGCTGTCTATTTGGCAGTTCACAAAGAACCTTGAGGAATATATTGTTTGCTTGTCATTAAAAATCATTATAAGACTAGCAACATGTTTCTAGTTTTAAATTGTGTTCAAATCAGCAGCTGGCATTGAGAGTTTCTACACATTGTGTTGCATTGGCTGGAAGGGACAGGCTGAGTGCACCAGTGGGTCTTTTCCTGTCTGTGTTATTTTTCATATGTTGTATGTTTGTTTGTACCCTGCAATTAAGTCACAATAGGTAATGTTTTCTGTATGTAGTGAGAGAACAAGTAGCTGGAAAGTGTCTTAAAATATATATGGAGTTAATGAGTTTGAAATGTACATAAAGCTAACTCTTAAATGAATCAAAAATTTATAAATTTTTAAAAGGACACACTTGAATCTTGTTGAATTTTCTGGCTCCTGTGAAAAGATTTTATTTATTAAATGGAAGGTCTGTGGAAGCTGTATAGTTGATTTTGACTTCTGTTTAAAATTCAGCTACTCCTTGATCAGTCAGAAAGGAGGAAACTAGCCTCCCTCTTCCTGATGGATCATGGAAATTGGCGGATAATGAAGAGTCCATAAAAAAAGTTTGGTCTTGCACATGAGGCAACATTGTTCCAGGTACAGGAAGACCAGTATACCTAAAAATAATGTAATGTTTCTTGAGCTGAGAGTTCTTTTTTTTCTAATCTCTCATTGCATAACCATTAATGCCAAGCTCCTCTTGCTGGACAATGTCTTGTGCAAAACTTTATCTTGGAAAAATTTCAGGCCAGCAGTGGGAAAATGAATAATGAGGTTCCATTGTAGTTACTAACCTAGACACTTTAACCGGACCGTTCTGTTTTTCAGCTTGGGTGGGTATCCACCATTTAGTGATCAAATCAAGGACATGAATCTGAGGGATCAAATCATAAAAGGGCATTACAGCTTCATCTCACAGTTCTGGGTAAATGTCTCTGAAACAGGTAAGCATGACGTTCGCATAACCCTTGACCAAATTGCAAATGATATGACAGGTGAAGCATGATCAGTATTCAAAGCATCAAAGCTGTTACCTGTTTTGTTTGAGCTCCCTTATCCTCTTGAGGCTGTAAAATAAATTTTCAAAATTGTTTCACTCCTGACAAGTAATGCATTACTTCGCCTGCCCGCACCACCCCACCACCAACCCCTGCACAACCTACTCCTTCCAACCTTGCTAATTGCAAAAGTCAGAATTTAACTTTAGTGGTGATGTTCAATTTGGTACAAATGCTTATGGAAATAAATTGATTGTGTACCATAGCATTCAGCTAATTGTTACTTGGAAGGCTCACCAGTTTATTCAAAGGCAAAACAGAGAAGTTCATCTTTAACAAAGAGTCAATGAGCTTTTCAGGAACAAGGTTTAAATGAAAAGCAGCAGTTATTTAGTACACATTCCCGCCTAAAATAAAGCTATGTTCCTTTCATGGAATCTGCCTTTATAGATGATCAGACTGTTGCAAAAGTTGAGCAGTTTCTAAATTAAAACTAAGCCTTTTGATGTCCATGAGGATTTTTTTTTATAATGTTACCATGCCTCCTTTAAAAGCAGGTTTATTTGTAGTTCTTTTTGCCCATACATAACTTCCCCCCCCACTTTTTTTCTGTTTAGCAAAGGACTTGGTGAAGCAGCTGCTTAACGTGGACCCAAATAAAAGATTCACAACAAAGGATGCCCTTAATCACCCGTGGATGCAGGTGGAGATTGCTTTTAAAACTTCTATTTAAGTGATGGGCACCAGCTGTTGTTCAAAGCCAGGAGCTATGATGAGCATGTTACCAATTTTGCCAACTTTCTTGAAGTACCAGATTCTGGAGGAGAGAGTTCTCCCACTGAAATTGTTCCTCTGAATTAATGATCTATTCTTGGAAATTTTGCATATGGCACGAGATACAGCTGAGTGGAATTGAGAAGTAAACAGTCAGCTTTCATAAACACACAAGTTGTCATGTTGAACATGACAACCAATTACTTCTGACTCAGTTGGTAGCACACTCAACTCTGAGTCAGAAGGTTGTGGCTTCAAGTCATGTTCCAGAGATTTAAGCACATAATGTAGACCGGCACTCCTGTACAGTACTAAGTGGGTGCTGCAAGCTGGAGGTGAATCCATAATCTTACTGAAGCATAAAATTCTAAAGTGGTATTTTAATTCTTAAGTAGATGCTATGAGGATGTTTCCACTGGCTGAGGAATTAGGGATCATTGGCTAACTGCTCATTCTGAGACAATCAGAATTGAAATGAGGAGAAATTTCTTCACTCAGAGGGTTATGAATCTTAAAAATTCTCTACCCTGGAGCACTTTTTGGATTCTCAGTTGTTGATCATATTCAAGATTCAGATCAATAGATTTTTGGATACTAAGGGAATCTGGAATGTGGAGAAAGTGCAGGAAGGTAGAATTGGGGTGGAAGAACAGCAATGGTCTTAATGAATGGTAGAACAAGCTCAATGGGCTGTACGAACTACTGCTCCTATTTCTCGTGTTGTGTAGCCTGAGGTGTTTAACTGAGCAACCAAAAAACTAACTGCAACAGACTAATGATGCATGTTATGTAAATGAGAAATGAGGACTAGAGTTATTGGGAAAGGAACTACTTTAATTTCCCTTTAATTTCAGAAAAGCCCAGTTGTCTGTGGTTATTTTTTCTAGAATTCTAGAATTTTACAACACGCAAGGCTATTTAGTTCATTGTGCCTTTGCCAGCTCTCCAAGTTTTGTCCATATCTGCCTGCTCTTTCCTATGTCCTTTATATATATTTTCAAATACTTGTCTATTTGTCTTTAATATGGATTCCATTTCCACGATGTTTCAGGTGGAGCATGTCCTAACAACCCTCTGCTTAACTTAAAAGAAGGAAAAGATCTCTGTCCCTTCCCTTTGGCAAAATTATACCATTTTAGCTATAGACAAATCAACCAGAGAAGCTGTTTTCCTTATTTTACCTTGTTAGGAGTCCTGACTCTCATTGTTGAGCACTGGCTGCAAACTACAGGCTCTGGGAGTTTCTGCACATGTGCAGATTGGGGGTAGGCAGCACATGCATAGTCTGGCGTTTGTAGTTCTTTAAACAGAGGGCAAGGGCCTATATGAAAAGAAAACAACACTCAAACCCCGATCATAGGAGTGGGGCATCATATCGATAAGAGTCCCAGGACAAGGGAGAGGTCCCAAAAGAGGGAACCCAGTGAGAGGGGACCAGAGGAGGTCCCAGAGAGCGCGAGAGAACCAGAGAAGAAGCGACTAGGAGGAGAACACCACCGGGGAGCAGAGCAACAAAAGAGGTTCCAAGCAGTAAAAGTACTGTGTTTGACAGACTTCAGGTAGTAAGGGCTGAGGAGAAGACCTGGAGATCTTTGTGCTGTCAGCCACTAGGGAACAGGTAATCCTTTGGAGCCGTGTTGTTTTGCTTGGCATGGCTGAAAAGATAAAGTTGTACTTGAGGTGGTGCTGGAGTGCAGACTCAGGAACCAAGGGGAACCGAGTCTTGGGAGACGAGATTGAAATCCTATGAGGTGAGCGGTTGTTGAGGCAGCAACTTTTGGAAAGAATTGCAAGGCCAGATCTTCGAAGGTAAAGACTGGAATCCCTTGTGAGAGACAGAGTTTCAATGAGATAAGAGACTAATAGCAATCCAAAAATACTAATTAATCAAGGGGCAAAAAGGGGGGATGAAATAAATACGATAACTAGCACTAGAGAAAAAGTACTAGGGAAACTAATGGGGCTAAAGGCCGATAAGTCTCCTGGACCTGATGGGTTGTATCTTAGGATATTGAGGGAAGTAGCTATATCGATAGTGGATGTACTGGTAGTAATCTTCCAAGAGTTCTTAGATTCTGGGAAAGTCCCAAAGGATTGAAAAATGTAACACCCTGATTCAAAAAGGGAGGGAGATTAACTATATGCTAATTAACTTAACATCTGTCATTGGGAAAATGTTAGAGTCTATTATAAAGGATGTAATAGCAGAGCATTTAAAAATACATAATATAATCAAAAGAGTCATCATGGAAATCATGCCTGACAAATTTATTAGAATTCTTTGAGGAGGTAACAAGCAGGATAGATAAAAGGGAACCAGTAAATGTAATATATTTGGATTTCAAAAAGGTGTTTGTTAAGGTACCGCACATGGTGTTGGGGGTAGTATATTAGTATGGATAGAGAATTGGCTAACTAATAGAAGACAGAGTTGGGATAAGAGGGGCATTTTCAAGATGGCAACCTGTAACTAGTGGAGTGCCACAGGGATCAATATATATTCATGACTTTGATGGGGAAAGTGAATGTACAATCGCCAAATTTGTGGATGACACAAAAATAAGTGGGAAGGCAAGTGGTGAGGATGACAGAGTCTGCAGAGGGATATAGACAGGTTAAGTGAGTGGGCAAAAACTTGGCAGATGGTATATAATGTGGGAAAATTAGGTTATACACTTTTTGGCAGGAAGAATAGAGGAGCTGAATATTATTTAAATGCAGCACAGAGGGATTTGGGAGTCCTTGTGCATGAATCACAAAAAGCTAGCATACAAGTTCAGCAGGTAATAGGGAAGGTAAATGGAATGTTGGCCTTTATTTCAAAGACAATGAAGTGTAAAATTAAGGAAATCTTGCTAAAACTATACAAGGCACTAGTTAGACCACACCTAGGATACCATGAACGGTTTTGGTCCCCATATCTAAGGAAAGATATACTGGCATTGGATGCAGTCCAGAGAAGGTTCACTAGGTTTACCCTGGGTATGGAGGGATTTTTTTTATGAGGAGAGATTGGGCCTGTACTCATTGGAGTTTAGAAGAATGAGAGGCGACCTTATTGAAACATATAAGATTCTTAGGGGGCTTGACAGGATAGATGCTGAGAGGTTGTTTCCCTTTGTGGGAGACTCTAGGACCAGAGGGCATGATCTCAGAGTAAGGCGCTGCCCATATAAGACAATTTCATCTCTGAGGGTAGTGAATCTATGGAATTCTTTACTGCAGAGGGCTGTAGAGGCTGGGTTGTTAAACATATTCAAGGCTGAGATAGACAGATTTTTAAATCAGTAAGGAAATCGAGGGTTATGGGGAAAAGACAGGAAAGTGGAGTTGAGGATTATCAGATCAGCCATGATCTCATTGAATGGCGGAGCAGACTCGATGGGCCAAATGGCCTACTTCTGCTTCTATGTCTTATGGTCTTATTAGTTGACTGTTCACTGATGTCTGGGCGGGTTGCTGAGAAATCAGCCAGATCTATCTTGGATGCATTTGCCATTTATTGTGCAGTGTAGTGTGTTCAACCACAGTTTGCCTGTTAATTCACATGTACCTCATTAACCCTGAATATTATAGTATAAGATATCATAAATTGTTTTATTTTTTTCTGACATTGTATAGTAAAGTTTATTTTGTTTGTTCAAAAACCATGGAATCTTTTGGCCTTATTCTCTTAGCCAGTATCTTGAACTTTGTCGTTTTTAAACAAAAAGTTACTGTCCCTAACCGGATTATGCCAAAAACATGGATGCCTGGTTTGTGATCATAACAACCTATGGTCAATATTTGTAATTTTCAAGTCACCTCTTCCCTTCTCTAGTGAATAGAGCCCAAGTTTCTTTGAATTTAAATGTAGCCAAAAAATAGGCTTTGAAGTAAGGCAACCAAACTGGACACTGTTGTAACACAGCTAATCAATAATTCACAGCAATTTAACATTACCTCTGCTTTCTATTATGGGCTTCTATTGACTAGAATCTAGGATCACGTGAATTTTTTATAACTGCTTTATCAATTTTCCCCTCCACTTTTTTTTAAAGATTTGAACTCGCTTCTTCCAAGATATACTGAACCAAACTTTTGAACACTGGAGAGATTGAATTTCATTTGACAGTAATGTATTAATGTGTCCTGTCCACCTGAAGTGGAAGTCCTTTTAAGAATCAACATATACACAAGATTCAGTGCACATAATTTTATCAAAATACCTATTTCCTCAAAAGTGTCTGGCTGTTCCTAATTGAACGTAACTGATTTTTTTTTTTGTGTTTTGCCCTCAAAACTTAACCTGATTTATTTATTTGCACTGCTGATTCTCTAGTGTAGTGGACCAAGTTTCATATTCAAGGGTGTTTTTGAAAGACTGGTCAGAACCTCAGCTATTTCCCCTATTTCTGTTTCCCACCCCAGCATTCTAGGCTACATGCCACCATCTTGCAGGGAGCTGGATTAATTTGATAGTTCTTTCAAAGAGCTGGCACAGACATAGTGGATTGAATGGCCTCATTCTGTCCTTTATGGTCCTATGATCTTATTCCACTTTATTCCACTAAAAGCATCTTTACCTATATTATGCTACTGCCTATTTTATTCTTATTGTCACACTCCTCTGTGAAACTTGAAGCAAATCATTCAATTTATTTTCAATTCCTTTTTGTATCATTTGGTCCTAGATTTATCATGCACCCTTTTATTAAGTCTTGTTCTAATTTTAATTTCCCTTCATCGAAGGCAGCTCTGGCTTGTAATTCCTCAGTTGCACGATAGAATTGTACCCAATCTCTACTAAATGAGATCAGGTTTTAATTATTGTGACTGTGAATTATTTGGTGAAAGCTTTCAAATAGTATTGTTTCAACCCAGGATGAGGAAATGAAGAGAAAGGCAAAGCAGCTGATGTATACTCAGAGGGAATTAATGTTGCCACGAAGCACAAGTGATCAGGTAAGAGTTGGCTTCACTTGCATCAGCAGTTTCCTTCACAACAGCACTTGCCTTTGTGTATAACTTGTTCATTCTTAATACAGTGGGTATTGGAAATACTAGAGGCTGTGCAGGGTTTTGCCTTAATGAATAATGATAATCTTCCATAAAACTGAAGCCTTATAATTACTAGTCAGACCAGATTGGAAGTGCTGTGTTCAGTTTTGGTCACCTTTATGATGAAAATAATGTATGTGCAACAGTGATCCAAATTGTAAACCAGATGAGATATTAAGAAGGCCTTACTCTTGGTTTTCACAAAATAAAAGTGTGTATAAACATGGAATGAAATTTCCCAAAATACCCAAATTCCATGCAAAAGTGAGCACGAAAGTGAGCTGAAGATTAGCTGTGAGTGCTACAAATTAACTGTACAAGAGAAGTGCACACCAACCCTGATGCCTTTACCCAGTAGGCCACCAGGGAATTGGAGAAGTCTAGGGATTGCAGAGGGAGACCCACTTTAAAAGATGGATTTCTGTTGGGATTGCAGATCTTTGTTTGCACCTGTGGGTGACAGCTGGTTAACTAGATATTGTAATACAGTATTTTGTAACATTAAAGTACAGTGCATGTTTAGTAACATTTTTTTGATTTCAGTACAATGCACCTGGAGCATAGGGATGATGGTGGATTTCTTCTAATCTCTGCTATGCCTGTGTAGTGCAAGTTATTTGTTTTAAATTTGTATTATACATTTCAGCTGCTGCCCTGGATCTAAATCTATTATTCCCTTTTTCCCTCTTGGGGACCCTTCTCCTGTCTCCCCCTGCTTGCCTTATCACCCCACTTGAATAGTTTGCCTCCTCCAATCCCTTCCCTAGCATTCACTACTTCTGATTTCCTTACTCTGCCATTTCATAGAATATTACAGCACAGGAGGAGACCATTTAGCCCATTGTGCCTGTAATAGCTCTTTTTAAAGCTTTCTCCTTTCCACTCTCTGTTTCTTTTGCCAAGCTTGAATCCCTCTTGTGGTAAGGCCACAGCTATCCTCAATATACCCTTTTAGCATTCTGCAAAAGCCCATAAAAGGAGCAGCCCAGTCTGTGGTCTAGCTTCTGGAGTTTACCTGCCCCCTGGCTATTTGGGCTTTTCAGCAAACATTGAAGAATCTATTGGGTCGATCTTGAAAATTAAAAACACAATGGTATTAAAAAACTATACCTCTATTTTGGTGCTTTTGTCATTTAATCCAATGCCTTTTGTGTGTGGCAGAAATAATTCCGATTGTATTGTATTTATCAGTGATTTGGTGACTACCGGATTTTGGGGTTGCCACGTGTACGCATACCAAGTGCTGCTAGTATGGAAAATGGAAACAAAACTGATGAGCATTTTGTTTTGGCTGCCTGTTTGTGGATGTGGCCACAAAGTTTTCACTTGTAGCTTCAACTGTACCAACTGAGAATTTAATTTTTTTTGGGTGGATTAATGTTGTTAAAAACTTTGATTCCACAGCTTTTCGTCCCCACCCCTTTGGTCCTTTTTTTTAAATCACCTTCCTTCCTTTAATTTAAAAGAGAGGCTTTCACCAACCTCAGGGTATCCCAAAGCGCCTTTACAGCCAATAAAGTACTTGAAAGATTTGGGGAGGTGTGATAGGGAGCAAAGGTAGAAAGGAATTGATTAATCAAAGTTTTTTTTGTTTTGTTCTTTACAGCCATCAACTGGTATAAAAAGGCCACATGAAGAGGACTGTCCCTCAAATACTAAACGACCCAAGTGCTCTTCAAGCAAAACAGTTACTCAAGAGTAGGGAACCTAAAGTGGATGCAGCATAACTGTTACCTCCTGTGTGTGGAGTCCCCAAAGAAACTGCTTCATTTGATTTGCTCTGGGTGTCTATGACCCATTTTAGACAAAATGTTTTCTGTGCTTTGCGTCTTTTATGAAGCACATTCATTCTATCAATGCATCTAGAATTATTCCTATAACTTGTATTACAAATTAAAATGGTTTTCATTCCATGCTCTCTAGAGCCCATAATGGGAGATGGTCAGTCATTATACCCATTATACAGATAATTTGTTTTATGTTAAACCTCTACACCTTTTACATGCTTTATACATTGTATGATTTAAAGAAAAGTTTTGGTATAAATACTAACACAGCTTAAAGAGCTTAGTGTTGCCCTTACACAGAGTAAACTTTAGCTGGTAAAAATGTTATTGATTTATCATACTGGTCTTTTATATATAAAAGAAGTAGAATGAAGTGGGACTCAAACATACTGCTGAATGTTACACTACCTCACAAATTTCCCAAAATAATTGAGAGGTGGGGAATATAACCAGATTATGTGAAGTATGAAAAACTGAATAAATGACATTTCTAATTGCTGCACTAATAATCAGATTTGGCTTTAAAGCTGTCAACCGACCATGTGGGCTGGATCCCTAGGTTTCATTTCTGATAGCAGCCTTTGGTCATGGATAGCAAAGACACTTTAATATAATATGGGAAATGGAGACCTTTCCCTTCCCAAGGTATAATTTTTGCCCTTTATGAAGTTTGGTTCTAAAGCTGCAAAACTACCATTTTAAGTGTTTGTTTTTTTTTGTTGAACTGCAAATGCTCCATTTAAATGAGTGGCTGTCCTTGTACATCCTCAAATTTCTACAGAAGTGGATTTGTTGGTATCCCAGTGGTTTAGCGGGTATATCCACCATCCATCCATTGTACTGAGCCATACAGATCACTAGGATCCCAAGTTTGCTTCCTTTGTCTGTCCTGAAATTAAGCAGTTGCAACCAGGTGGCAGTAGGGTTACTACAACTGGCCTTGTCGTCTTTATGCTGGGAAGATGGGGTTTCTGCCCCTGATGGCTGACTGTTGCTGAAAAGTTTGCTTATGAAGCTTGAGTCATGTCGGATCGACCCAAGCTATGATGCTGTCTAATAGCCTAGATTTGCTGACCAGACTGGCAAATGAAGCTATGGCCCTTGGCTGAGATACTGGAGGTGTACTTCTGCCATGTGGAAACGTATGTTACCAAGAGACGGGGCCTTGAGACAGAAATGTGTGGAGTGCCCAGGGTAAATTTTGACTGAGAAAAAAAATCCAGTGTGGGTATTTAAGGCAATATGCAAAGGAAAGCCAGCTGCTATGAATCAGTGTAATCTTGTTTCTACTGCCAAATGGCTCAAATATGTTGTAGGCATTTGTTTTTCTCACTCCATTATGTTAGAGGTTGTCCCCAGATTTGTATTTAGCTGAGCTTTTTCACCTTAAATGATCATGCAAACTTAACAATGTTTTGATGTCATTTTGCAAAGCTGTAAGACTATTCCATGGTGGAACTTGCACGTATCCATTTTCCACCCTCTATAATCTTTTATGATCATCTTTCTATTCCTAAATATTTTAACCTGTCTTAATGACAACTGCACCTTGTGTTGCAACTCTTTAATCATCTAAAAATCTGACGTGAATTGTATATTCATTTAGCTGACTCTGTCTAGTTTTACAGTCCCTTATGAACTTCCATAAGCCTAATTAATTATCTTACTGCAGCAAGCTTTTCACCTGTTCTTGATTCTCATCGTTCCTTTCTGCATCCTTGTGCATTTGTAACTTCACTGCGTGGATCAGTTCTATTTCTTGCCCTGTTACAAACATTAGGATAGTGATGCTTAATTCTATCATGCTAGATGCAAAAACTTTCTAGTGTAGCTTCTGAAATTAAATAGTAATAATTCTGATGAACATAAACTTCCTTTTCCATTCAGAGTTGCACTTATGCTTAGATGGTGTTTAAGGGAGGAGAGTAGCCGTGCTAGCTGATATTCTGCCCATGTAAGTGTATATTGAAAAGGCAGCAAACAGCCAAGAGCATATTAAAATGCTTTGAATTGTACAAGCTCAAGCAATATGAAAGTAATATACAGTATGAATGACACTTCACCTCAGAACATGTTTGTTTTAAGAATGTTTATGGAAAGTGTCCAAGACATCATGTGCATTGAGATTCCATCTGCTGTGGTTAGAAGTATTTTTTTTTAGTTATTTTGTTTGTGCTGTACCGACTGCACTTGTGTGTGTCAGGGTCAGCACCCTCATAAAGCCTATGACAGCAGTTAAATGTTATCGAGGGAGAGCTTTTTTCCTTTGGATTAGCTTTAACCAAGACAAGGAAACAAAAAGGTTAGAATTGGACTTGAAATCAACACCAACTTTTGTGTTTTCTTTTTAATAAAACTTGCACTTGTATAGCCAAAACACTATTAAATGCTTCATTGAGCCTTTAAATTTGTTTTTCACTTTGTGTAGCTAAAGCTAGTCAGTAGAGCCAAAAAGTTGGACTTATGCACAAATGTTCAATCTCAAGATGATTATATTGTAAGATGAAAGTGTCGAAATGTTGTCTTGCTGTATTTTCATAGTGATATATTGAACTTTGGTTTGGGAAAGCCAGAAGAACAGGAAGCGAGGATGAAGAATATTTAGAAATGTAGTTATGGAAAGCCTTAACGTTTGAGGTTTAAATTGCTCTGTGTTGTATTTAGTACACTAATTAATGTCTTTTTCCCCTAAGCTGGTAGAGACGTGAATTGAATTAGTGTGCTAAAACTGGGGAAATTAAATCCTCATAAGCTGTTTGTCCTCTGCTTTGAAAATATTATTTATCTAGAAGTCTTGCTTCTAGTGTATGGCTGTTAAGCCTCATTACAACTGCAAAACAGTTTTTCAAAAGAAAACACAAAATTGATCATTGACCTTTCAGTTACAACTCCCTCTAACTGATCTGAGGAACCCGGAAGCAACCACAGTTATCCTCCCAGGGAGCTTTGTGACCTTTTCCAAAAGAAAATGAGCCAGTTAAGTGTCACAAACCTTCCCCTGACTACTTGTGAGCAGTGCACTTATTATACAATTGAGTGGTGGTTACACTGAAGCAAGGAGTGGTAGGTGAAAGTTTACAGTCATGCCCTTGTACAAGCTGATATGACTCTAAAAGACAGGTATTGCCGAGGGATTGAGTTACAGTTCAAGGCTTTCCATTTTTATTTGGATATACACCACCTGATGTGATGTTTTTGTGATTGTTGGATCCAATAGTTGCTCAAAATGAGATGCTACTTCCAGCCTGCCAACCTTGGTTTACATTGTATTCTGAGCTTGTCCACAGAATTGGAGGTGTATTATATATTTAGTATTTAATTTTCTCTTGTTTCTGTAACTTCTCTTTCTGACAATCCCACCCCCCCCCCCCCCCTCCTCACGCTGCAAACATGGATCTTTTTGACTCTTGACAAATCTTATAATTGAGAAATTAATGAACTTCCAAAACATTGCTGTTTTATCTGCATGTTGGTTCTTTTTTAAGATGGGTTTAATTTTCTGTATAGTTGGGGAAGATGGTTTACATGAAAACTTGTTTTATAAACCAAGACTGACTACATTTTGTACAAAAAAAATCAATAAATGATTTCTAAGAATTATACAGCTTCATTATTAATTCCTTGAGGAAAAATAAATTGTTTCCTGGTAGTAACAGCTTGTAATGTGCCAATTGATGCTGGAGATGCCCAAGCCCATTGTAGGATTGAGTTTATTTTATTATAGTACTGTTGGGACTTAGATGACATATCCTTATGCACCATAACCACAAAGGCATGATGGATAAATGTTGGCTACAGTTCTGCATGAGTCATGATGTGCTAAGAAGTGATGAAAAAGGACAAATTCAGACCAAGTTTTAAAACCCTCTGTTTAAAAGTCATGGAATGCGGATAGCTCCAAGGAGGCTGTTAGCCTTTTAACTGGTAATGACTAAATATGTCTAGCTAGATAGCTGTGAAACGGGACAAATCCACATTGATCTCGTTAAGTGACTTGAGGTGGATCCCCCCCAGAATGACCATGAGCTAAACCGGGCTCCAGGTGCCATCTTGACCAATCAGATGGACAGAAACGGGGTTTTACCTCGTTCGGCACAGAGCCAAGCTGCGAACAGTGTATATAAGTAAGGATACTAAGCGTGCACCATTATCAAGGAGTGGACTGAAACTTCCATTGTAATGTGACTGCTAACCACTGCACTTTAAGTATCATGATTTTGTGCTTATTGAGGAAAACTTTAATAAAGTCTGTGAAGCTTGTAGAAACACCCTTGTATCTGTGTGGTTATGTAGCTCCTCTGAGCTGAAAGTCCCTTTTTAGATCTGCTTTCCCAACTCGGTCAGTGATTAAGTGACTTCAGTCTTGCGATTAAAGCAAACGCTGGACCTTACACCACCAGGCTCATCAATTGCTCAAATCAAGGCTTTAGTTAAAAAAGTTGAGATTGATTCCCACTCGGGGGTTGTTGTGGGGGGGGGGGTGACCTGGACTGGAGTTGACTGGCACCAAAAATGATATGAACTGCCACCTTCATGAATACATAGGAGTATGCAGCAGTAAGTGTGGGCTTGATGTGGACATGGAAGCTGCTTGTTGGTTCATTAAACAGTCAGGAGGCAGCAAATCCCCATCATTCTGTAGCTCCAGAGCAGACCAACCGCGTTATGAGAAACATCTAGTGTGACGTCACAGGAAAACAGGTAGTTGCTAGGTTTGAGTTGTTGCAGCCTGTATAGACTTAACTGGGAGTGGGAGAAGTGGCAGACCGGTGTGGAACCAGTCCTGAGCAGGAGGATGTAAATCAGGGCCAGGACTCGAGGCCTACACATAAGGCACACCAATCTGCTGCTTGGATTGGCACAGAGTTTGAAGGAAGAGTTTGGGGGGTGGGGGGGAAACTGACATCGCAGCAAAGTCATAAGTTAATTGGTTGGTGGGTATCTACTGTAAAGATGTGTCCAGGTAGCTAGATCAATTCACTACTTTTAGGAAAGATGGGTAAATAGCTGGATTATAGAAAAACATAGGTTTTCCATAATCCTTGGGTAACTACCTTTATGGGCATGGGAGAAGGAGCTGATTGGTAAGGGTGAGTAATTCTACTTTCTAGTCTCCAATTTATAGTAAATAGTCCAAAAGTAAACAAGGTATGGCAGGGCAGATCGGCCACAGGGAATACACATCCTCTGGCATTCGGGGAGTAATTGATGCTGCATATGGTAAAGATGAACACGTACAGGAAGTATCACCAGCTGCAGAAACTTGAGCTCCAGGTTTCAGAACTCGAGCAACGGCTGGAGTCGCTTGGTGCATCCATGAAGCTGAGAACTATGCGGATAGCACGTTTAAGGAGGTGGTCGCGCTGCAGGTTAGGAACACGCAGGCAGAGGGGGAATGGGTGACTGCCAGACAGTCTAGGAGTGCCTCTTGCTCACTAACCGGTTTTCCATTTTGGATACTGCTGAGGGCAATGGTTCCTCAGAGGAGGTAGCGATAGCCAAGTTCGTGGAACCGCCCCCCCGGTGGCTCAGCTGCACAGATTGGAAGAAGAGTGACAGAGCAATAGTGGTAAGAGATTTGATAGTTGGGGGAACAGAAAGATGTTTCTGTGGCCCTAAACATAACTCCAGGTTAAACTTAGCAGGGCTTAGCAGGAGTAGGCCATTCAGCCTTTTGAGCCTGCTCTGCCATCTGATAAGATCATGAGATAAGTCAACTTCACTTTGCTGTCTGTTCCCTATAACCCTTGATTCCCTTGTCTATCAAAAAACTGTTTAACTCTTCCTTGAATACATTCAATGACCCCAGCCTCCACTGCTTTCAGGCAAAGAGAATTCCACATACAAACGATACTTTGTGACAAAAATTTCTCCTCATCTCTGTCTTCATGGTAGACCTCTTAGTTTTAAACTCTGTCCCCTGGTTCTAGTCTCCCCCATAAGTGGAAACGCCCTTCCTGTACCTATTCTATGTTTCCATAAGATCACCTCTCATTCTTCTAAATGCCAATGGGTATAGGCCCAACCTCTTCAACCTTTCTTCATAGGATAAGCCTTTCATCCCAGCAGTGAGTTGAGTGAACCTTCTGAACTGCGTCTAATGCAATTATATCCTTTTTCAAATAAGGAGGCCAAAACTGTACACAGTATTCCAGATGTGGTCTCACCAAGGCACTGTACAGCTGCAGTAAAACTTCCCTACTTTCATATTCCATTCCCCTTGTAATAAATGCCAATAATCCATTTGCCCTCCTAATCACTTGCTGTATCTGCATGTTAACTTTGTGATTTATGTAGCAGGACCTCTGTACCACTGACTTTTGCAATCCCTCCACTTAAATAGTTATATTGCTTTTCTATCTAAGTTTCTATCTAAGTTTAAGCTAGCTTGTAAGGGGGTTGGGAAACTGAGAGGGAATTTGGATAGGAGGAAGACAAAGCGGGTAATAGAAAAGTAGTAAACAAAAATGGAAGGCAGCAGAAACAAATGCCAGCATCAATTAGAGTCAAAATATGGAATAATGTTAAAAAGGCTGAATTAAGGACACTCGATCTGTTGAGAATGCTGCATGCATTCAAAGTAGGTGAATTGGTGGCACAAATGGAAGTAATTGGGTATGATCTAATTGCCATTTTGGAGACATGGCTACAGGGTAATCAAGACTGGGAACTAAATATTCAAGGATATTTGACAATTAGGAAAGACAGACAAAAAGGAAAAGCAAGTGGGGTAGCACTGATAAGGGCTGCGATCAGTACATGGAGCTAAGAAAAAGCAAGGGTCAGCAAACATTGGCAGGGGTTGTTTATAGGCCACCAAACAGTAGTGATAATATAGGGTGCAGTATAAATCAGGAAATTAGAGGTGTATGTAACAAGGGTAATATAGTAATCATGGGTGACTTCAATCTACATGTAGACTGGTAAATCTAATCAGCTTTAATGCAGTGGAAGATAAATTCCTGGAATGTGTACGAGATGGGTTTTTTTTGAGCAGTATGTTGAGGAACCAACTAGGGAACAGGCTATTTCAGATCTAGTATTATGCAGTGAGAAAGGACTAATTAATAATCTTGTAAAACAATCTTTTAGGGAATTGTGACCGTAATATCATGGAAAATTCTAAGTTGAAAATGATGTAGTTCAATCTGAAACTAGGGTATTAAATCTAATCAAAAGAAACAATGAAGGTAGGAGGGGCAAGTTGACTGGTGGGTTGGAGAAGGGCTGGGCCAGGCCAAGCCCAAGGTTTCCACAGGCTAATGGTGAAGCGGGGAGAGGTGTCCAAACTGTAAAGGCATAACTGAGAAAGAATGAAAACTTTCAACCAGCACACTTGAGTAGCCAATCCTCTCCCCCCCCGCAGAATGGATTAGTTCCGTGCGAATTGGGAAGAAGGTTGTGGACAGATTCCGACCCTCGCGCATACATTGACGTCACAGGTCAAAGACACCAACTTAGCACGAGAAAGAGAGGAAACTTACTGAAGGAAACAGATGAAACACTGTGATAGTCATTACAGAAGGAGAACGTTATCAGATCTTCAACCAGGAGAACAGGTTTGGATCAGAGATCAATCAAGAAATAGTGGAAAAATCGCCATAGCCGAGATCTTACATTGTTCAGATGGAACTGGGCACCGTAAGAAAAAAACAGATGAGCTTTGATGAGATTGCATTTGAGCAGCAGAGAGCTCACAATCATCACAAATGATTGAAAACACCGAAGCAGATAATCCCAAACATCTAGTCGTTTGAGTTCTGTTCAATCACATCCAAAAGATCGACATCAGAATGAGTGCGCTTTACTCCCTACAAACTAGAGAAGAACTAGGTACGGTAGACTTGTGAAGGCAACACGACACTTACCAATGTAAGAAAACATGGAGGGGAGAAGAGAGACCATGGAGAAAGAAAAGTTACATTTATTTGAGAGAGCAAAAAGAGGCTGCCTTTCCTGTGGGACTACAAAACACATGATTAGGAGACTGAAACACTGGGTCTTCAGGAACAACAGAGAAGGTTGAAGTCTGAATGGATACTTGAGGGAGATGTAGTATAATGGGGCATGTTAGTCTAAGTCCCATCAAGACATAACTGTAACAATCTGTGATGTCATGGAAAGTAGTGACATACACTCATGTGATCTGAGACAAGAGGAGAGTAAGTCTGGTTAGAAGCTAGTGTAAAGAGGTGTTCTCAAAACTGTAAATATGTTACAATAAAGGTACTGGTTTGCAGCCAGCAGTCTTTCAGAATTTATTGAAACTACTCCAACCCAACAACACAGTATGCATTATTAGTGCTCGGTTGGTAGTGTCGGATCTCTGGATAGGCCTGCACATTTTCTTTCTGACACACGGAATAGTGCGCCTGGCAGTCCATGCTGTCTAATGACCATTCCATTCAGCATACCGGCCATTCTCTTCCATTCTGGCATTAATGCATCAAAAGATTCTATGAAGACATACCCAGGTTGTTCTTTCACCTGTGGAGACTTAGTCCTCCTCTGACAAATAATTTTTCCCTCAAATTCTTTACCACCTCCTCCTTCCCTTGATTTTTCTTCTTTCTTCATATTTTTAAAAACATTTTGTTTCTTCTTTTAATTACATATACATGAGAAAACAAACAACAATAAAATGCCTCTCCATCCTCACCAGGCTTGGCCATTAAATCCTTGAGGGCTTGGGCATCTCCAGCGTCAAGATGGCTGGCTCTGAAGGAGAGTTTACGGACTTGAAACGTTAACTCATTTTCTCTCCACAGATACTGTTAAGATCTGCTGAGTTTTTCTAGCATTTTCTGTTTTTGTTTGGCATATTACAAGCTGTTCTGCTTTTTTTCTGTATTTCTTTGTATTTCTCCTTTGTCTTTCCACCACATTGAAAGATGATGTCCATGATACAGCTGACAAGGGAACTTGGACTTTGACCAATAGCTACTGGAAAGTTGCCTTTGAGAACATGTCGCTTTTAGCATGTTATTCTTTCTCAAAAACATGGCAGGGATTGTCAGATGTACCTCTGCGCCACCAACTGATGGGACCACTGATGAATGATTTGCAGTGTATTTGCAATTCTACAATCCTCTGGGACCACCCCTGAGTCTAAGGAGGATTAAAAAATGATGACCAGTACCTCTGCAATTTCCACTCTCACTTCCCTCCGTATGCTTGGATGCATCTTATCCGGTTCTGGTGCCTTATCAACTTTAAGTACAGATAACCTATCCAATACCACCACCTTTTCAATTTTAAATCCATCTAGTGTCTGAATTACCTCATCTTTTACCATGGCCTGAGTAGCATCTTCTTCCTTGGTAAAGACAGATGCAAAGTATTTATTTAGCACCTCAGCTTTGCCCTCTGCCTCCATGTGTAAATCCCCTTTTTGGTCCCCACTCCCCGTCTTACCACTTTTTTTTTTACTATTTATTTGGCTATAGATGATTTTGGGATTCCCTTTTATGCTAGCTGCCAGTCTCTTTTCATGCTCCCGCTTTGGGAGCTTATTGGCTTCCTCATCTCTTTGAACCTTCTGCGTTCATTTCAACTGTATTTTTTACCTGACACCTGTCATAAGAACACTTTTTTCTTCTTTATCTTAATTTCTATCTCCTTTGTCATCCAGAGAGCTCTGGATTTGTTTACCCTACACCTTTCCCTTTCGAGGGAATATACCTTGACTGTGCCCGAATCACCTTTTCTTTGTAGGTAGCTCATTGTTCAGCTACTGTTTCTCCTGCCAATCTTCAACTCCAATTTATTTAGCTCAGATCCGTTCATACCCCATTGAAGTTGGCTTTTCCCCAGTTAGTTATTCCTACTCTGGACTGTTCTTTCTCCTTTTCCATAACCAGTCTAAGCTTTATGATACAATGATCACTGTCTTCTAAACGTTCTCCTACTGAACTTGATCTACTTAGCCCACCTCATTTCCAAGAACCAGGTCTAGCAATGCCTCCTTTCTCACTGGACTGGAAACATACTGAAGAAAATTTTCCTGAACACAGTCTAGGAACTCTTGCCCTTTCTGCCCTTTACATTACTATTATTCCGGTCTATATCTGGATAAGTGAAGCCCCCATTATAAGTACGGTATAATTTTTGCAATTTTCTGTAATTTCTTTACAAACTTGTTCCTCTACATCCTTTCCAGTAGTTGGTGCCCTATAGACTATACTGAGCAATGTAATTGCGCCTTTTTTGTTCCCGAGTTCTAGCCAAAAATCAATTTTGTCCTTGATCCTTTGGATATCCTCTTTCTCCAGCACTGCAATACTCTTCTTAAAACAATACCACCACCCCTTCCCCTTTTCATCCTTTGCTATTTTTCCAGAACACTCTGCACCCAGGGACATGTAACACCTGGTCCTGCCTTCTTTGAGCCAGGTCTCTGTTATAGCCACAACATCATATATCCACATGGCAATTTGTGCCTGTAACTCACCGGTCTTATGTACCATACTCTGTGCATCCTCATACACGCACAATTAGCCTGATTTAGACTATCTTATTATCACCTTTACCCTGAGCCCACCTTTTAACTTATTATTCCCTATTCTAGTGATATCTATCTCTCCAAGTATTCTTTGACCCTTGTTGATTCTCTCTAATATTCTCTCCTGGTTCCCACACCCCATGCCGAGTTAGATTAAACCCTCCCCAACCCTAGTGCCAACAGCACTAGCAAAACAAACAGAGCCAGGGCTGAGTACCTTGTGGTCCTGGTGCAACCCATTCAGCCTGTACAAGTACCATCTCCCCTAGAGCTGCTCCCAATGTCCCAAAAATATGAAGCCCTTCCTCCTGCACCATCTTTCCAGCCATGCATTCATCTGTCTAATTTTCCTACTCTACACTTATTTGCGTGAGGCACTCGGAGTAATCTGGAGATTATTACTTTTGAGGTCCTGCTTGCTAATTTTCTAACTAGCTCCCTAAATTCAGACTGCAGGATCACAGCCCTCTTTCCACCTATGTCATTGGTACCGATGTGGACCACGGCTGCTGGCTGTTCAGCCTCCTCCCTGAGGGTGCTCTGCAGCCACTCAGTGACATTCTTGACCCTGGCACCAGAGAGGCAATACGCCATCTTGCATTCACAACTGCAGCCACAGAGACTACTATCTATTCTCCTAACTATTGAATCACCTATCACTATTGCTTTTCCAGACTTCCCCACTGTACAGCTGAGCCACCCATGGTGCCATTGACTTGGGTCTGGCTGCACTCCCCAGATGAACTATCACTCCCATCAGCATTCAGAACTGAATACTGGTTGGAGAGCGGGATGCATTCAGGGGATTCCTGGTCTACCTGCCTGTTCCTTTCTGACATTCTGGTGGTCAGCCCTTCGCTCTCCCCTTGCATATTCTTAAGTTGCGTGGTGACCACATCTATAAACATGCTATCCATGTAATTCTCAATCTTACGGATGCACCACAGTGACACGAGCTGCAGCTCAAGTTCCACAACTTGTTGAGCTCAAGCTGCTATAGCTGATGACACTTCCTGAACAAATGATTATCCAGGACATGGGAAATGTACTGGAGTCCCCACATAGCACAGGATGGGCACACTCAAGTTTGGAGCAGCCCAGCCATTTCTCTGTCAACTGATAACCTTGTAACTGTGATTAAACCTTACTGCTGGCAATAAACTTCCTAATATTAACAAACCTTTACATGGACACATGGCCAGAATTTTTCCCATTTTGTTGCCAACAATATTTTAGATTGCAGGGTTAATGCACGTTTATCCCATCTAAACGAAAAATAGGAAAGCTTAGCACAGTTTTTTTGTTTTCTAAGCTGAATAGTTTAAAGCTTGTTGAGCCCCAAGTACCCCAGTGCCCTGTTGGAGATCGCAAAGCCTTAGCTCTTCTAACCTATGGCTAAAAGGCACTGTCCACTTCACAACAGGTAATTTTCTTTGAGCACAGGTTTGGATCAAACACATACCCGAGTTTAAAAAAAAAGTCTGCTTATGCCTGCTCTAGATAGAAGATTCAGAAAAGATGTAGTTAATAATACACAATAAGACGCGCTTTGGAAAATACTAGTCTTGCACTGACTGGTGCCTGGAATGGAAATTGTATAAGGCCAGATTTTAAACAATTAAAATCTTATTTATTGAGGCACCTTATCGTAAACAATGATTACATCTGTGAGGTTACGGATGCATTCAACACCAATCCAAAGTTTGCTTTGCAAGTTAGTTTTGACTATATAGTTTTACCATGGTAACATTTGACTTCTGTATTGGATGGTTTGTTGTAATTAGTTATTTGGACGGCTATTAATGTTATTGAATCATTAAGTAGTACATGCATGTGATTTTACAAGAGTAAATTCAGACTCTTAAGTTGACTAACAGCGTATAATAACTCCCAGTGAAATTTACTGAAATTCCAGATGGTTTGGCTTTTAAAGTCTGGCTTTATTTCTCAGTTGATAAAGGAAGGAATGCACATCGTCAAATGTTTTCCCTAATGCCGACTGAACTCTGTTCCGCCAGGCGATTAATTTTGGACGATCTTTCAGTATGTCACGATCTGCTCCGAGTGGCTAAATAATTTGAAAACAAAAGGTGTAAATTATTCCGAATGCTACGTTTTCAGCCGTTTTCTTACAAGAGCAGGGAGACATGATTTCTGATCTCAAGTGCATCACCGTGGAAAGGCCTGAAGCAAAACCATAGAGAAGTCATTGATTTACTCGTATTTACGATTTAAGAACAGATCCTACTTGGACCAGATTGAACATATTTTACCTTGAAGCTTTCCAGTAACCAAATCTCAATTTTCACAAGTTATTGAAATTATATACATTTTTCAGGATTACTTGTGGGCAGCACCATGGGATAAGTGCCACTACGCTGCTAAGTGCCAGTGGTGGAGCCCAGGTTGGATTTTAATGGCCACCCATGAGCGGATGATCTCTGATTGATGAAAGGTTAAAGGAGAAATCAAATGGTGGAATTGCTGCTCTTAGCCTTTTATTCTGCAGTCGCCTCTGCAAGATAAGCTCTGAGCTGGTCAATACCAATCGCAGAGTGCTATCAAAAAACACAAAGGAGGAACAGGTCTAAAATTTGTGATGCTTCCTTGCACACGTAGCCAGAATATTTTCAAGGTGCGGTAATTCTTAGACCTTCTCATGCTGACCAACTATGGGTACAATGGATGCAGTCTGTGCTAAAAGGAGGCTAACTTAATAAAGTTTACATATACAGAACAACCAGGTGCCTGTAAGATATTTGTTTTTCTTCTCACCCTAATAAACTGTAATTCTCTGAACAGCCTCAATACTTGTTTTTTTTAAAAAAAATTACCCCTTACTCTGCCCTGTTTCTGCAGGAGCACCAGCCCACCTGTACTTGACCATTTCTTTCAGCTCTTGGTATGCAGGGAAGCACCATCTTGTGTTCTGTTCCATCACATTCCCCCATGGCTATGAGCTTTCTTCACTAATTTTTCAATAGTATGTCATAAATGATCAGCTGTCCTTTTTTTTTTACTTGACAGGCACCTTGATGTTCATTCTTGGTCATGTACAACTTAGAATTATCAGAAAGCAAAGCATGATTTTCTTAAAAAAAAATTAAAAGACTAAAATTCAGGATTAAGATCATCAGGTTTTAAGTTACAGCCCAAAAGGAACACGAGAGAGGCAGATTTGTTGCTGACATACAGCAGGTTGTATGTCGAGAAGGTTCACTAAGATAGTTACAACCCAAGAACTGCTGTCAATGCTGACCCAAAAAGCCAAGACTCTATTCGATGCGTTTAAAGGAAATGTTTTAGGAATGAAGCTGAAACTTTGTGAATTTTATTCTTGAGTGTGAGTGTCAGCAATAGTTTCTCTCCCTAAATGACTGCAAAATGGCAAGTGGCACTTTGTTGGGCAACGCTTACTGCTACCTCTTACCATGTCCAATTTAGACAGGTTTGGAGCTCCAGTTTGGAGATCAATTAGCGTGGGGTAAATAAATGACAGTCCAGGACCACTGCAATTGCTTACGGTATGATCAATTATACTGACTACATGTGAATAATTACACAAACAATTAAGGGCAATTGAAATGAAGATCAGTGCCTGGCAGAACCATACCTTTTTTTTTGTCTAAGTCTTCCCCAGGCTGTGAGCATCACTAACAAGGCTAAGCCTTTGTGGCCCATCCCTAATTTCCCTTGAGAAGGTGGTGGTGAGCCGCCGTCTTGAACTGCTGCAGTCCATCCTAAACGCTTAAAAAGAGCAACTGGCATTCTGGGCAGATGCCATATAGAGATGGCTGGTCAATATTGGTACCGCATGGTAGTATCAGCACGTTTAAAATACCGTCTCTTGTGCTATAGCTACCTCACAGCAGAACATTGTTACTGCATTGATCGTTGATCCATTGTAGGATCACGCATTAGAGCCGGGATGAATTTCTTGTTTCAGAATTCTAGGTTTAACGTCAGAGGTGTAGGTTACAAACACGTGCTTAACTTCACAACTTGGAAGCTCACTGAACTTGGGCTATGATTAAATGCATATTAATATCATGTGGTAAAGGTAGAAGTTTTCCCTTTATCTCTCACATTTTGGCCATTTATCCTCTTCCCCTCCAGAATGCACATTTTGTTGTGTCCTAGCAATGTCAACCAAGTTACCCGGTATCAGTTTTGAAAGACATTTGAAAATCACACCTGCATTAGTTCACAGATGGCCAATAGATCAGCCAATGTAATCTCATCACCACAGAGGAAAGGTTGTTTCTTCAGAAACATAGATTCCAACATGTCCAAGGTTCCTTTCAGTTCAGACAGAGCTTTGGTCAGCTTCATCTCATCAACTGGCTGGCCTGTCATCCGAGGCATCAGCAGCTGCATGAATATAGTGCAGAAATAAATAAGTGATGCTCCAAAACACTGTACCAGTTCCCCAATCATAGAAGCATAGAAACTTTCACGTTCCACGGAAGGACGCCACTCAGCCCATGCTAATGCTTTGAACGAGCAGTCATGCTTAGCTCCACCTCTCGTTTTTGTCCATAATCCTGTAAATACCTGCTCACCTGCAGGTATCTGACCAAATCCCTTTCCAGGTAGTGCGTTCCGGATTCCGACAACCGAGTGAGAACCGTTTCCCCTGATCTCCCCACTAGATCTTTTTGCATTGACCTGACAAAAGCCTGGGCCACTGTCACACCATCTGACTCAAGCATGGCACTGGCGAAGGGCTGGGTGCAGATTAATTTAACAAGAGGATATGAGGTGCGGGGAGACTTAAATAAAGGGAAAGAAAAATAAATAAGATTAAAGTTATATGTGTACCTTTCATGAGCTGCATGACAATGCATGCTCAGCTAGTTCGTGATGTTGATTTATTATGTCACTTCCTCATCTCATTGAATTGATTTGGTCTTACACTTTGGGCAGATGATCCTGTTAATGCTCAGACTGGTATTTGCTGCCTCTGTCAATGCAAAATGGCAGGATCCAGGCAGCAAATCACACTACACATGGTGCACACAGAAATTCATGGCATTTATTGCACACTTCTCCGTGATAATCACTTGTCCTACTTGACACTGTGATTATCACTGAAGTCAAATTGTTTCCCTTAGTGTATTTTGCTTTCTTGTTGTCACAGACTTGTAATTATATTATAGATGATGTAATAAACTGTAATCTCTTTTAAAAGTGGACAAAGAGAGTCTTAAAACATGACTCCCAGAAATAACATGACTTTTCTTGTGGATTCCAATTGCTGTCAGCCAGACTGTCCTTATCTCAAGAAGGATCACTGGACACTTGAAATTCAAAGATTCAAAAATTCAAAGGCGTGAAAAAAACCCTTTTATTTCTGAGAACAGGAGACAGGATGGGACTTCAAAGGATCTCACCATAATTGACTCTTTGCCTGATGGAATAATGACACCTAAATTAACAGAACAGCCAATTTGTGTTCTTTTCAAATTATGTAAAAAGCAGCAATTTTGCTATGGCAGTTTTGAGAGATGCTACCAGCCGGCAGCTCTCAGCTACAACACATGAGAGAGCTGGTGTTCCCTGCCACCTGAAGCTACAGAGAAAGGTGCTCAAAGGGAAAATATCATAGTTCTGCTAAAAAAAAAGAAACCAGGCAATCTTGAAGTATTGTACCGACGGAAGCCACAAAGAAAAAAGGGCTTATCCCTCGCTCCTCAAAGCTGACCTGCTGAGTCCACCTTTACAGGCAACCTCCAGACAGACGACTATAGAAGCCATCACAGCTGCTGAATATGACTTCAAGTTTCAAACCCCTTACTTAGTAAAGAAGTAATTCAAAGCAACGGGTGGCGACGATATCTCACAGAAAGACGAGATTTCAAATCGGTCTAAGTAACTTTTTTATCTTTATCTGCTTTTAATCTTTGTACCTGTATTTTATTTAAGTATTAATGATAAAGTTATTAACTAAATAGCTTTCAGCAGTAGTCTTGTAACAAACTAACCTTTATCTTAAGACTAAAGCTTGTCTGCTGGGTTATTTTTAATTGAATCACTCAAACTAAAAGGGGGTTACATACACACATACAAATTCTAAGCTCACGCATCACTTTAAGGAAATGCCTTTTACGTGGCTGTGCAATTGTTCTTCAATTTTCTTATATCTGGATTCTGATCCTTTAAAGCTGTAAAATACCTGCATGCATGTTAAACAGGACTTCGTGGATTGAACCTTTATCTCGTACCGATAAAGAGCACCCAAGAAAATCATCAGCCAGCATATACACCCTTTAGCAATGGTATAAACTGTCTGCTCATCAGTTACTTACAGGTACACTTTCATTTTACTTATGAGTCTAGGCCGTGGGTGTAGAATACTGCTTCCTCCCCTGTGTGATTTGAGCGATAGAAACTTCTTTGGGAACCATGGAGCAAACTCTCTGCTTGTTTCTCTACTCTCCCTGCATTTCTAGCTCAATTGTACAGCACTTCCTGTCACTGTCGTAGAGGTCAGCTCGCTCAGCAAAGACCACAGCTCCAACTTGGTACTACCCTGGTCTAAAAGACCCAGTTTCACACTGGGCGGAACATTCAGCACTGACACCATTGGAGGGGGATTTTTCGGTAGACTTGTATACCACTCGACAAATATGTAGTTGTTATTAACTTGGGAAGAAGATTTTAAAAATAAAGCTTAAGGAAACAGATCTATAATGTTAAATTTAAGAAATGGACTTCTCTTTTAAGTTTAATTGAAAAGTGCTCACTATTGATAAGAAATCCAAAAAAAGGGGGTAATTTTAATTTTGGGTGATATCAAATTAGCCAACCATATACAATATGCTTGAATTTTCTTATCATTATACACCATGCCTGAATTTCCTTTTTATTGAAGTCAATGCAAAGGAACAATCGAACAAGGTATATAATGGGCAGTCAATTCATTTCTTTCCATTTTATTGCTCAAAGTTAATATTACCCCTAATGAATCGAATTTAAATCCACCTTTATGACCAGGAATGGGTGGGTTGTCTTATGAGGAAAGGTTGGACAGGCTAGGCTTGTATCCGCTGGAGTTTAGAAGAATAAGAGGTGACTTGATTGAAACCTTTAAGATCCTGAGGGGCCTTGACAAGGTGGATGTGGAGAGGATGTTTCCGCGTGTGGGAGAATCTAGAAGTAGGGGTCACGGATTAAAAATAAGAGGTTTAAGACAGAGATGAGGAGGAAGTTTTTCTCTCTTAGGGTCGTGAGTCTTTGGAACTCTCTTCCTCCAAAGGCAGTGGAAGCAGAGTCTTTGCATATGGACAGATTCTTGATTAACAAGGGGGTGAAAGGTTATCAGGGGTAGGCAGGAGGTTGCAATCAGATCAGCCATGATCTTTTTGAATGATGGAGCAGGCTTGAAGGGCCAAGTGGCCTACTCCTGCTCCTAGTTCATATGACATTGAACTCATGAGGTCAATGCAATATGTGTCATCTGACAGATATTTGACTTTGAGAATTGAGACAAAGCAGAACAGATTTATCACTGTTAATGCTCGTCTGGAGCAACAGTTTAAGCTTTTCCTTACTTGATGTGGGGATTTTTTTGCCTTTTCCAGGAGATTGCATGGTGACTGCCGGTGCTGGGAAGCACTGGGTGTCTTGTTGGCCATTTACAACATGGCTGTACACTTCACATACTTAACCTCCTGACTGTAACACACCACACTACGCCTCAATTAAACCCCTTCTTGCCTCTGGTTCCAATCTTGTTGCTCTCCCCAACTCATAACCCTTCACCTAGATTTTCTGAATTAAAACTCTGGCACAGATTAAGGTGCATTTAGTGTACTGTATGGAGGCATTTTTAAAAGGAAATTCAGAGTTTTTAATTTGTTCATGGGAAGCAAGTGTCACTGGCTAGGCCAGCATTTATTGCCCATCCCTAATTGCCCTTGAGAATATGGTGGTGAGCTGCCTTCTTGAATTGCTGCAGTCCATGTGGTGTAGGTAACCCACAGGATGAAAGCATATGAACTTCCATTTAGAGTACTCCTTTAACACCAGTGTCCAGAGGCAAATTACAGCTCAGGAAGGTATGCTGTCTGGAGAGTGGTTCAATACCTACCTCCAGGATGAAGACTTTAGCTGTGTGATACCTCACATTGGCGTGCTGCCATGCCATGTACTCATCCACCTTTGCCCTTTTCATTGGTTCTTGAGGGTACCAGAAGAGAGGGGTATTGTACTTTGTTGCCAGGTACTTCAGGATAGCAACACTGCAAACGAAATTCTTAATACCAGTAAAACAAAATATTTGAGTGTTTTCTACATTTGAATCTGCTTCAGTCTGTTTCACTAATGATAACCTGCGTAATATTGATGTGCAGTCACTCATTTGCAATCTCACCATGAAGCAAACCAAGCTTTGGTGCCCTCTTCATTCTCAAATTTTGCTTAGATATTTTAAAACCAAGCATTACCATCAGTGCCCATTAGGCACAATTCTCGCTGTTCATTTCCGTCGTTTTCTGCTTTTATTACCAACTTCCAGCATTCATGACTTATAATTTTATCATTAAGAATCAAGCTACTGTGTAACATCGCTGTGGGGCCATTCTTGAACTACCCCAACTACATCGCCTGATGTAACATATGTAGGAGTGACTGGAGACTTAAGGAAAGAAAGGAATTCTGCAGATAGGATTATGTTTTGTATCATATCAAAGACCGTGGGAAAGGAACTAGAAGTTCTTTCACAGGGATATACTGTTCTACAACCTCTTGCGTTTGGCTGCATCTTCAAATTGAGATTAATGTACTGTACTGTCATCTCTGAAAATTTCAAATCCTGTGATTTCCTGATTCTTTCTATCCGCCTGCAAGCATCAGATTTTTTAAAATAAAGAAAAAGTTTGTTATCACCGACTTTAAAATATAATAGTACGCTTATATTCACATGCAGTTCTGGCACTGAGTCCAATGATCACTTTTTCATATGACAGTGAGAACTATAAGGGTTGCCAAGTGCACCAACAACAACAACTTGCTTTATACAGAACCTTTAAAGTAGCAAAAGATCCTGAGGTGCTTACAAGTAATTACCCCATACCAGGAAAGTGTACGTGGTTGGATATTGTGCGGGAGCTTGTTGGGCATGTCATTTTTTTTTTATTCATTCATGGGACGTGGGCTTCGCTGGCTGGGCCAGCATTTATTGCCCATACCTAGTTGCCCTTGAGAAGGTGGTGGTGAGCTGCCTTCTTGAACCGCTGCAGTCCATGTGGTGTGGGTTCACCCACAGTGCTGTTAGGAAGGGAGTTCCAGGATTTTGACCCAGCGACAGTGAAGAAACGGCGATATATTTCCAAGTCAGGATGTTAAGTGACTTGGAGGGGAACTTCCAGGTGGTGGTGTTCCCATCTATCTGCTGCCTTTGTCCTTCTAGATGGTAGTGGTCGTGGGTTTGGAAGGTGCTGTTGAAGGAGCCTTGGTGAATTTCTGAAATGCATCTTGTAGATGGTACACACTGCTGCTGCTGTGCGTCAGTGGTGGTGGGACTGAATGTTTGTGGGTGGGGTGCTAATCAAGCGGGCTGCTTTGTCCTGGATGGTGTCAAGCTTCTTGAGTGTTGTGGGAGATGCACTCATCCAGGCAAGTGGGGAGTATTCCATCACACTCCTGACCTGTACTTTGTAGATGGTGGACAGGCTTTGAGGAGTCAGGAGGTGGGTTCTCATCACCTCTGACCTACTCTTGTAGCCACAGTATTTATATGGCTAGTCCAGTTCAGTTTCTGGTCAATGGTAACCCCCAGGATGTTGATAGTGGGGGATTCAGTGATGGTAATGCCATTGAATGTCATGGGGCGATGGTTGGACATCTGTGAAGCTCCCCATGATTAAATAATCTACTAACTATCTAGACTTACATATGAGGAATGTTCTTTGTATTGTAGGGTATGTGTGTTTATCACAGCAAGATAAACTATTCAAGAAAGGAAGGAGAATGAGAAAAACAAATAAAAGGCAACACTCACCTCTCAGTCAGAACAAAACCATTGTCCTCAATCACTGGCACTTTCTGCATTGGATTGAGTTTAGTAAACTCTGGACTCCTGTGCTCATCTGTTCAAATAAAACAGATAAAGATTAACTAGGAACCAAAGTAGTTATCATTAAAAAAGATCAGATATATAAAAGCTAAAGAAAGCAGTGCCTCTTCACCCTGTCTTACTAGTGGCTCCGCAGTGAACTTTGCCCCCTCTCCTCTCTAACCCCACGACCTTATCTCGTCATTCAATTCTGCAGTTTTAGGAAAATTTACAGACACTTCCCAGACATTTGCCACATCTTTAAAGTGTATTTTACTCGTTCATAGGTTAGGGAAAGGTAGCTAACAGGATCTCAACAAACTATTAAACGGCTCAGATAAGGTAGATCCAGAACATTCTTCCAAAGTAAACCCATCGGGTGAGAGCTGAGGATGTGGAATGCACTGCCCAAGAGGTGGAAATAGATTCAAAATGAACTTTCAAAAAGGAATTGGATAGGTAATTTAAAAAAAGAAATTTTACAATACTATGAGGAAAGAGCAAGTCACTGGGCCTAACTCTTTTAAAGAGCCAGAACCGGCGTGAAGGGCCCTCGGTGCTTCATCCAAGTGGCGTTCAACATGGAGGGGCACTGGGTCATAATTGAGGGAGGGCAGGAGGTGGAAATAAGCAGGAGGTCCCCTTGGTCATGTTTGAGCTGATGCTGCAAGACCTTAAGGAGTCTGGAATCAATGTTGAGCACTCCACTCTGTCCCATCTGAAGATCACTGTGCTGACACCTCAAAGATGGCGATGGAGAAGTCTGGGGCATTGGCTGAAAGCTGCCATTCTGAGAGTATGACTGATCAGCGAGTTGCTTGACATCACACTCCCAGATTTTGGCACAAATCTGCAGGTGTTAAGAGTAGGACTCCACAGCGACCAACGTCGGTGGTCTCTGATTGCGTTAGTTTATTTTGTAGCTGCCTGGTACAATTGAATCACTCCTTCAGAGGCTCTGGGTAAGAATAGCAGATTTCCTTCCATAAAGAAAATTAGCGAACCAGATGAGTTTTTAAACCACAATTTGGTAATTTCACGATCACCATTACTGATACTGTTTTTTAAAAAAAGAATTTAATCCCCTATTTATTTAATTGACCGAATCAAAATTCTCCAGCGTTTGGGGTGGGATTTGAACTCATTAATCCATATCTCTGGGTTGTGATACAATTAATCACCATCCTACTGTACTCCTTTTAATTTACTTGGACTCTGAACTCGCTGTGTAAATACACCAACTGCAGTTGTGCAGTTGTGACTTTGAAATCTCTCTATTTTTGTGGGGCTCATTTCTAACATTTAACAAGGGGGTGGGGTGGAGTTTGACATCCCGGGGGCTGACTGCATGACCACAACCACAACCACCCACACCCCCACTTCCCTCCGTCCTCTTTTCATTCGGCAGCAGAACAAACGCGCTTTCATTTTCTCACTCTTCCGGAGGGCCACGGGCTTTTCGACGTGCGGGATTCCGGTGCGTTTGAGGAAGATGAGCACGGCCCTGCTGGGCTGGGATAGCAGGTCGTAGTAAACTCGCAAGGGGAGCCGCGAAGCCATGTGTATGTGTGTGTGAGCGAGCAGCCCAGCAGTGCAGTGCAGTGCAGTGCAGTCCAGTCCGACAGTAACAGCTACAGTAACAACTCCGGCTCCGCAACTTGCAACATGGAACTTTGATACAATGTAACCAACAAGCGGCAGATCAGAGGCACTGCAATCGACCACTGCGGGACGGATACAGACCCTGCCGCGGAGCGCAGACACTATTAAACGGTTCAGAAACACGCCCCCTTTTCAAGTGACTGCTAACTCCTGTGTATTTTTCTCATATACTCCCCCACCCCTCCCCTTGAGGTGTCAGCTGTGGCTCAGTTCATAGCACCCTCGCCTTTGAATCAGAGGGTTGTGGGTTCATGTCCCACTCCCGGAAACCAAGAACTGTGATTGTACTTGAAAGAGTTGCAATCTGTGACTGTTGATAACTCGAAAGAGTTTCCCTACTTTAGAGGTGTCAGCTGTGGCTCAGTTCATAGCACCCTCACCTTTGAATCAGAGGGTTGTGGGTTCATGTCCCACTCCCGGAAATCAAGAACTGTGATTGTACTCGAAAGAGTTGCAATCTGTGACTGTTGATAACTCGAAAGAGTTTCCCCTGATGTTTGGGGTGTCAGCTGTGGCTCAGTTCATAGCACCCTCGCCTTTGAATCAGAGGGTTGTGGGTTCATGTCCCACTCCTGGAAAAACCAAGAACTGTGATTGTACTCGAGAGAGTTGCAATCTGTGACTGTTGATAACTGGAAAGAGTTTCCCCTCCCCTTCCACCCGCACTGTCAGCCTTTTGCAAGCGTCGCTTTTCACAGATCCTCCTCGAGCAGTGTTTTCCCACGCGGGGAAACAAACTGCAGAAAGACAAACATCAGTTTCGCCCACTGGGAAAAGGGGGCCTCCCATTACCGCGAAGCTGACCCACGTAGCAAATTTTATCGTTTGGTTTTATAACGTTCTTTTTTTTTGGTTGAGTATCGCAGTAATTATAAACAAAAAACAGAATTACCTGGAAAAACTCAGCAGGTCCGGCTGAAGTTTTTCCAGGTAATTCTGTTTTTGTTTTGGATTTCCAGCATCCGCAGTAGTTTTTTTGTTTCTATCGCGCTAATTATTGTAGATTATTGATGTTGACCAATTTCGCAACCCTGTCTCCTCGCCCAGTTTATTGCCTACCCATAGTAAAGGGCTCTTACCCCAAACACTTGCATGGTATTGCCCCAGCCGCTGGATAGAGGGCTTTCTCTCGTGCACTGAACTATGGGTATTTTATCCTCCATTTACTTGCACATTTCCATTGCCCCCTGTGTCTGCTGGCTGTTTTTGTCTGCAAACGTAAATCAACGGGTAAAAGCAAAATGCTGCAGATGCTGGAAATTAGAAACAAAAACAGAAAATGCTGGAAAAACTCAGCAGGTCTGACAGCCTCTGTGGAGAGAAAAACAGAGTTAACGTTTCGAGTCTGTATGACTCTTATTCAGAGCCTTAGATTAAAAGGTGCTGATCTCAAAATAATGGGTGGCTGGCGTGTATGAATCCTTGGCTATGCTGTGCAGCAATACAATTTTGTGCAGTTGCGATCTTTCTGCCGATACTGGGGCTTTTATTTATTTGGACCTAGGTATTGTGATTATGACTTTAAGGGAATACAGATGAGCAAGTAAGCAGGATGTACAGCAGCATGCAGCCAGCGACTAGTGTACGATTTGTAGCTGTGCTGTCTCTGTGAGTCATGGCTGCTAAATCCCTAAAGTAGATCTGTCTGCCGAGTTATCCTGTACTGAATCACAGAACTGAATTGTTACAATCTAGAAGGAGGCCGTTTGGCCCATCGTGTCTGCAGTGGCTCTCTGAGCATTTTAATTTAATGCCAATCTCCTGCCTTTTCCCCATAACCCTGCACATTGTTTTTATTTAAATAATCATCCCTCTTGAACGCCTCATTTGAACCTGCCTCCATCACACTCCAGGCCGTGCATTCCAAACCCTAACAGCTCGCTGTGTGAAAAAGACTTTCCTGTATCTTCAAATAATCCGAACCTACATATATTTTACTTTACTGGGATTGGTAATTCTGTGTGAAGTAGACATAGAAACACAACACTAGGTAGGCTGAAATGAAGCATACTAAATTCCACCACTCACCTTCGAGTTAGCTTTCCAGGCATTCCTGAGGTCAGTGCTGTCCCCACAATTTGCCGAAAATAATCCAGATCCTTCTGATTATGTTCTCCTTCAATTTTTTTTCTCAATCCCTCCTTTTAAAGGTGTAGACGTGCTGGGGTATAGGTGCCCAGCCCAGCTCCCTGGCACAGTGCACCCAAAGATTTGGCTTTGATTTTGGCCGTTTTTATTTATATGAATGTCTACTTGCAGCTATTGGATTTAAATAGTTATCAAGTAGGGCGGGTGATACAAAGAAGTTGTTTGCAGAACCAAAGTGTTCAGTAACTGCACAGACATACTGAATAAAAATCAACTCTGGCCAGAAGCATCACAAGGAGCCCCACTCTCTTCCTTGAACTGCCATGATCTCTAAGTCAGTTTAGTTCTTTTATATATATGAGTGGGTCATTTTGTGCTTGTGCGACTGTAATTTAGCTGAGTATCACAAAACTGTCTTGGATTAATTGGCCAAGTGTTGGTCATCCTAGTGCAGAACCTCATTTAGGTGGTTATTTTATGTATGTCAGAATCATAGAGTTATACAGCACAGAAGCAGGCACTTTGGCCCATCGTGTCCATGCTGGCGATCAAGCACCTATCTATTCTAATCCCATTTTCCAGCACTTGGCCCATAGCTCTGTATGCTATGGTGTTTCAAGTGTTCATCTAAATACTTCTTAAATGTTGTGAGGGTTTCTGTCTCTACCAGCCCCACAGGCAGTTTGTTCCAGATTCCAACTACCCCCTAAACCTCCTGCCCCCTACTTTAAATTGATGCCCCCTGGTTATTGACACCTCCGCTAAGGGGAAATGTTACTTCCCATCCACCCTATCTATGCCCCTCATAATTTTGTATACCTCTATCAGGTCCCCCTTCAGCCTTCTCTGCTCTAAAGAAAACAACCCTAGCCTATCTTTCTCCCTTCATAGCTGAAACGCTCCAGCCCAGGCAGCATCCTGGTGAATCTCCTCTGCACCCTCTCCAGTGCAATCACTTCCTTCCTATAGTGTGGTGACTAGAACTGCACACTGTACTCCAGCTGTGGCCTAAATAGTACTTGTGTCTGTGTTAAGCCCAAAAAGTAAACGTTGATGGGTTAATTAGATTTGGTGAGATTGCCTGATTCACATTCACATTTGTGTACATTTTATTAATAGTCACTGGATAGCAATCTAGACTGGGAAACCCGGTTTAACTTTATTTCTTTTTTGGCCAGGTAACTGAGTCTGATTGTTGCAGAGTGGAGACCCTGTTCATGGACTTGTCAAGCCTTTGCCCTCTCACAACATCTGGGATTGGGGAAACATAGGCATTGGGATGAGCAACCTGTCTCTGTGGAGGTTGACCTCAAGCACGGTAGCACTATGGTGTGACAGTTAGCCTCTCCAACCCCCAAGTGCAAGGAGCTCCTGGACCTCTATGTCACTAAGATTGAGACCATCTGTTCAGCTGCCTTTGCCACTTCCTTTACTAGCTCACCAAGCCAAATTCCCCCAGAGGTTTCTCCCTGCCCTATTTCTGAACTTGCATCTTTCTCTAGCTTCTATCCTATCTACCCTTACTCTGAACTCAGCTTGCCTATTTGGCACACCTCTTCAGCCCATTACACCAATCCCACCAAAACTGCTGACTACCCAACTTCCCCTCCTGGCTCCCATGGTAGCTAATATTGTTAATGCTTCCCTCTCCTCAGGTTCTGTCCCCCTCCCTTTCAAATCTGCCATCGTCAGCCCCTTCCTCAAAGAATCCACCATTGATTCATCTGTCTTTCCAAACTATTGCTCCATTCGAACCTTCCTTTCCTCTCAGAAGTCCTGGAATGTGTTCTCACCTCCAAAATCTGTGCCCATCTTTCCCACAACACCATGATTAAAACCATCCAATCAGTGTCCCCTGCTCCTGCCACAGCACAAACAACCCTTATCAAAGGCATAAAAAAGCATTCTGTGTGGCTATGGACATGGTAAAGTATCCCTCATCCTTCTTGACCTATCTGTGACCTTTGACACAGTTGACTGCACCATTCTCCTTCAACGCCATCTAGCTGTCACCTAGCTGGATGGGATTCCTCCCACCTGGTTCCATTCCTAGCACGTTGTAGCCAGAAAACCACCTACCCTACAATGGATTCTTTTCCTGCTCTCACCCTGTTACCTCTGGTGTCCCACAAGGATCTCCCCTTGGGTCCCTTCTATTTCTCATTTACATGCTACCCATCAAAGGCATCATCTGAAAGTATTAGTTTCCATATGTTTGCTGACGTGACCCAGCTCCCCCTCACCACCACTTCTCTTGACCCCTCCACTGTCTGTAAATTGTCAGACTGCGTGTCCAGCATCCAGTAGGAGAGGAGCAGAAACTTCCTCCAATCGAATATTGGGAAAACTGAAGCCAGCGACAGAAAACAAAGGATAATCATTGATGGATGTATTTGTGAATGGAAAACGGTTTCCAGTGGTGTTCCACAGGGCTCAGTATTGGGGTCCTTGCTGTTTGTTGTGTATATTAATGATTTGGACATAAATGTGGGAGGTATGATTGGGAAATTTGCAGATTATACAAAATTTGGCCGTGTATTTGATAGTGAAGAGGATAGCTGTCGACTCCAGAATAATATCAATGGTTTGGTTGAGTGGGCGGTGAAGTGGCAAATAGAATTCAATCCGGAGAAGTGTGAGGTAATGGATTTGGGGAGGGCAAACAAAGCAAGGGAATACTTAATAAATGGGAGGATATTGAGAGGAGTTGAGGAAGTGAGAGACCTTGGAGTACATGTCCACAGGTCCCTGAGGGTGTCAGGACAGCTGGATAAGGTGGTCAAGAAAGCATGTGGAATGCTTTCCTTTATTGGACGATGTATTGAATATGAAAGCAGGGATGTGATGCTGGAACTGTTTAAAACGCTGGTTAGGCCACAGCTGGAATTTTGTGTACAGTACTGGTCACCACATTACAAAAAGGACATAATTGCTCTGGAGAAAGTGCAGAGGAGATTTACAAGAATGCTGCCAGGGCTTGAAAATTGCAGCTATGAGGAAAAATTAGATAGGCTAGAGTTGTTTTCCTTAGAACAGAAGAGGCTGAGGGGTGACCTAATTGAGGTGTACAAAATTATGAGGGGCCTAGATAGGGTGGACAGTAAAGGCTTGTTTCCCCTCGCTGAGGGGTCAATTACCAGGGGGCATAGATTTAAGGTGATTGGTAGAAGGATTAGGGGGGACATGAGGAAAAATGTTTTCACCCAGAGGGTGCTGGGCGTCTGGAATTCTTTGCCTAAGTTGGTGGTTGAGGCTGAAACGCTCCAATTCATTTAAAAGGTACTTGGATCTGCATCTGAATCACTGTAACCTACAAGGCTACGGACCAAGTGCTGGAAAGTGGGATTAAAATGAGCGGCTAGTTTCTTTTTTTTTCCAGCCAGCACAGACATGATGGGCTGAATGGCCTCTTTCTGTGCCGTAACTTTTCTACGATTCCATGGTTCCTTGTCTTAAGTTCCTGCTACAAACTCTGTTTCCTGACCACTCACTTCCTCCCTCTCCCTGGCCACTCTAAGGCTGACCCAGATTGTTCACAACCTTGCTGTTCTATTTATCCCTGAGATGAGATTTCCAACTCATAACAATGCTATTACCAACTTCCACCTCCATAATATTACCCATCGCCGCTCCTCCTTCAGCTCATTTGCTGCTGAAACCATCGTCCATGCCGTTGCTACTCTAGATTTGACTTTTCCAATGCTCTTTTGACTGACCTCCCATCTTTGTAAACCTGAGGGCATCCAAAACTTTCCTGCCAGTGTCATAACTCACAACAAGTCCCATTCACTCATCATTCACTTGCTCATCGCTCATTCACTCGCTTGCTGACCTTCACTGACTCTAGGTGTAGCAACTTCTCAATTTTAAAATCCTCATCCTTGTTTTCAAATCCTTCCATGGCCTTTCCGCTTTCTATCCCTGTCATCTCCTCCAGCCCTACAACCTCCCTGCACGCCTCCAATTCTGACTTTACTGCAGCCCCAGTTTTTAATTGTTCCAGTGGCAGTTGTGCCTTTAGCTGCCCAAATCCTAAACTTTGGAGTTCCCACCCTAAGCCTCCACCTCTCTAACTATCTCTCCTCCTTTAAGATGCTCCTCAACACCTACCTCTTTGACCAAGCTTGTGGTCATGTGCCTTAATGTCTCCTTAAGTGGCTTGTTGTCAAATTTTACATGATGATGCCCCTGTGAAGCACATTGGGAAGTTTTACTATGTTAAAGGTGCAATTTTAATACAAATTGTTGTTGTTAAGTGAGGGAAGGGAAAATAGGTGAGGCTACATTCTCCCTCTTACAATCCATTGGGTAAGGACAAGAACAGGTTCAGCCATGAGGGCCACCCACCTCCTATCCTTTGTCTCGTGTGTAGCCTCCCTGCTTCACTGAAGCTGTGCACAGCGCTTGGGGTAGATATTGGAGAGTATCTACCAACACTCACCTTAGCAAGGATTCGGTGCCTTCAAGAAAGATTGGGTGGAGGTGTATTAAGACTTGGAGTTACACGAGTAATGTCTAGAGCAAAGAAAATATTGAGTTGCATTGCAGGTGTACTTGAAAGATACAGTTATGTGTACAGCTCAGTACAAATTAACAATAAACTGCTGTGGAAGCAGCATTATTCTGATCAACCACAGGAATTCACTCTAAGAAAGCGAAGGTCAATTCCACAAAACAGGCTGATTGGATTTGCAATAAATTCAGTAATGAGTCTGCCAAGTCAACACATCTTTACAAAACATGGAGAATTTGTGAATAATTTAAATATTGTACAGCGAGCTGTGAAAATGCGAATAATTACATGGAATAATTAAGTGCTTTGAGCACAGCTGCAAGGATCTGCTTGAGCCCCTGTTTCTTTTCATATCAAAAACGAAATTAGTTCAAGTGCAAAATATTAATTTTACTTTTCAATGCTTCTGTGGTTCTGCAGTATTTGTTTAAGCGATAGTTTCTTTATAAAATAAATGTTGTGAAACAAAATTCGTGCAATTAAAGGCTCTCTCTCACAATATTGGGCCAGATGTAAGAAAAGGCTTGACATCTGATGACTGACCTTTCTCTCTCGCTGCTAGCATCCAATGTCTATCTCTATCAGAGCCCTTTCTCATTGCTCTATTTTTGTCAGTGTTACTATGCTCATTGATCCTCTGAATCTTTCTTTCATATTCCTCTTAAGCTCCAAATAGGTTTTCTTACAAGCTTTTCCTCCCTCCATTCTCACCATATGCACATGTTACTTCATTGTGTACTCCATCTCTAATTCATGCTTTTTTCTGGGCCACTGCTTGCCTCAGTGTCCCCCTGTAAATACTGACACACACCAGAGGGAGGGGGGAACACATCACCTGTAAATACTGACACACACCTGGGGCGGGGGTCACCTGTAAATACTGACACATGCCTGGGTGGGGCCACCCACAAATAATGGCACACACCTGGGGGAACCACCTGTGTCATGAAAAGCCGATTACTGCCACAAATTACTTACGGGCATATTGAACTTTTTAAGGGAGACTTGTGTGTTTTAAAAGAAATACAAGCAAGGACACTGAACAAAAGATGGCTGATAATGTAAAGTGACCACTTTCTGGAAAATCCCTAGGTGGATTATACTGACAGACCTGTCCTGAGCGTCTCACACCTGAATGTCACACCCGAAAAGGTATCCTGGCCTTCTTCAAGCAGAGACACTTGAAAGAGAGATAGGAAAGATGCCAAAGACTGAGCTTTAATCTCCTGTGGCTGCGGAGATAAAAAAGACTGAATTGCACGTCTCAGCAGTTGCCCAAAAATCCATCTCCCGTTGCTTTGTATCTCAGAGTGTGTAAATAGTTCTGAGATGGATGCAAGACTTCCCCTCATGGAATACACGGCGAAAATGGGTTTAAAAAGCCAGCAGCGGAGCAGTGCAGTGTGTGCTGTGAGAGTGTCAGCACATAATGACCAACTAGTTAACCCTGCAGTTGCAGCCGATGTCTCACTCCCTTTCACTATATTGCTGGAGGCAAGGCTCTGCAGAAGCCACAATCAAAAAGGAAATAGGACAGCCTCTTCAGCTACCCTGTGGGTCCAAGTGTCTCCAGACTCACTGCGAAACTGCCAAAGTCAGCTCTACCAGAGTCACCCAACTTAACGGCTGCACTGTACCTCACGGACAAGCCAAAGACTGATTCATGTGTTTTTAACTTTTATTTTGACACTTAACTTCTCATTTCTGATCTCTGTGTATGTGTGTTGCGTTTTTACTATTTTTCTCAGGTTTTAGCAACTTACTCTTTCTTTGACTCCAGAAAGCCTGGTTAAATTGGCTCCTGCTAAAAAAATTAATACATTTAGACTGGGAAAAGACATCCATGGGGAGATGGGATCCCTTTTAAATTAACCTTGTTGCGACCAACCAGGGGAGTTGAATAAAGAAGGGGAGCCAGCTCATTCCTCCTCACCCGGGAACGTAACAAAATTGGGGTCCTGATCGGGAAGTTAACAAATTAAAGTATCTCACCCAGGAACTGGTTGTGACACCTGTAAATACTGGCACGCACCTGGGGGACCGCCTGTAAATACTGACACACACCCGGCTGACTGCCTGTAAATACTGACACACACCTGGGGGACCGCCTGTAAATACTGACACACACCCGGGGGACCGCCTGTAAATACTGACACACACTTGGGGGACTGCCTGTAAATACTGACACACACACCAGGGGGACCGCCTGTAAATACTGACACACACCAGGGGGACCGCCTGTAAATACTGACACACACCCGGGGGACCACCTGTAAATACTGACACACACCTCGGTGGCTGCCTGTAAATACTGACACACACCAGGGGGACCGCCTGTAAATACTGACACACACCCGGGGAACCGCCTGTAAATACTGACACACACCTGGGGGACTGCCTGTAAATACTGACACACACCAGGGGGACCGCCTGTAAATACTGACACACACCCGGGGGACCGCCTGTAAATACTGACACACACCTGGTGGACTGCCTGTAAATACTGACACGCACCTGGGGGACTGCCTGTAAATACTGACACACACCCGGGGGACCACCTGTAAATACTGACACACACCTCGGTGGCTGCCTGTAAATACTGGCACACACCTGGGGGAACCGCCTGTAAATATTGGTACATTCCTGGGGGACCCCTGGCACATAGCAAACACTCACACTTAGTGTTTTGGGATCATTTACCTTCGCCTGAGATGGCAGCTGGGGCCTCAGTTTAATGTCCTCTCTGAAAGGCAACATCTCCAACAGTGCAATTCTCCCTCAGCTCTGTACTGAAGTATCAGCCTGGATTATGTGTGCAAGTCTTTGGAGTGGGGCTTGAAGTCACAACGGACTGACTCAGAGGCAGGAATGTCACTACTGAGCCACTGCTGGCACTTAATGCTACGTGAGAAGGGGTGGGGGGGAAGGAGTAACCCTTAAGGAACTTATGGTGGGGCAGTGGAAATAGGCCTCTCATTTTTGTGTGTCCAACCATGTAGAATTACCCAAGTGCTAGTATTTCAATGGAATTTGCAGTCTAGGACTCAATCTAACTTCTTTCACAGTTACAATTCATTTGACCAATTGTAACCAATTCATTTGACTTTACTTTCACTAAAGGGTGAAGGGAGATTCAATAGTGAGGCACTCTTCCAGCCCTACAGTCTCTTCAAATGATTTTCCAGTGAGATTTTATTGTGTGGTAGGAAACTACTTTGGATTGAAATTACTTGCGCTGTATTTGAAATCACAGAAAATCACTAAAACTATCTTATTTTTGCACATTTCTTATTTAAGAACTCATTTTCAACACCATGGTTTTAAGTTCCTCGATTTGTGCCTAAGATGGTGGATAGTCAATGTTCTCCTGGCATATGGATCATTTGGTAGCATTCATGCATCTCTAAAGAAGATTCAAGCTCCACTCTAAAGTTGAGGTTACAGTCTAGGCTGTCATTTCATTGCAGAGGAAATAGCACATTCCTGGATCTGCCCGCCCAAGTGTTCAAGTCCCCCATGTCTCCTGACCAATGTTCCTTCCTCAAATAATACCACAGTAAACACTAGCCACTCATCCATCACATTTCTATTTATGAACGTCACAGGTGCAGAATGGCTATGTGCTTGCCCACACAATAGCAGTCATTGTATCTCAAGGATAAAAGCAAAACACTGCGGATGCTGGAAATCTGAAACAAAAACAGAAAATGCTGGAAAAGCTCAGTAGGTCTAGCAGAATCTGTGGAGAGAAAAACAAGAGTTAACGTTTCGAATCCGTATGACTCTTCTTCAGAGTTGAATTTCAAAGTATGTTTTGACACAGTTCAATGAAATGATAGTCCAAAGTCCAAACTGTGGGTTTCTTTCTTTCACCGTCAAGCAATGCACTGGATTTAGCCAGTGGGAGATGGAAATTTGCAACCTGACCTGGCATGGCATAGTGGATTATGGTATGTTCTGGCATTTGCTTCCAGGCCTCTTATTTATATACAGTTGACTCCAGTGTTTGCTCAGTGCTGTCAGTACAAAGAGATTACGGAGTCACTGTCTGTTGAATTACAAGCATAAAATTGTCATCCTTGGATCCGCAATATGGCCTTGTGTCGTTTGGACAATGTTGGCAATAAGTGAATGATGCCAATCTCCTCCAGGCTGCTGCTCCATCCATCTCCATTTCAGCTTTCATGGATCAACAAGTGGACTTGTGGAACATGACCGCCAAAGCAAAGAGCTCCTGGAATCCCAATTTAATGTCTTGCCAAGGAGATTAGATGGTTGTGGCAATGGGTGTCAGGTTATGGAAGGTGGTGGGAGATTGGGACAAAGTATTTAGTCATGATGCTCTGGCCATCTTGAGCTGGGGCACACTTGGTCTTTTTTTTGTCATCAATTTTGTATGTTCCAATGTTTATACTAACCTAGAATTTAACTGAAGTTACATATAAACATATGAATTAGGAGCAGGAGTAGGCCACTCAGCCCCTCGAGCCTGCTTCACCATTCAATAAGATCATGGCTGACCTGAACGTAATCTCAACCTCACACTCCCGCCTACCCCTGATAACCCTTCACCCCCTTGCTAATCAAGAATCTATCTAGCTCTGCCTTAAAAATATTCAAAGTTGGTTACTGTAAACCAGTAGTCCTGATTAGCAAACCCCTTTGTATATTATGGGCGAAACCACTGATGCATAAAACAGTGAAATATTTCAGATTCAATGCAATGAGATAAATATTTTTAGTCACTTTAAACTAGTAAGCCTGGTGGTGACCTTTAAATAATGGAACACGGATGCTTATGTCAGATTTTCCTCTCCCTATCGGCATCTAACTCCAATCAATGTTCACCTAACCAGTCTCCGGTTGGTGCATTTCCTTGGAAAACTCATATGCTGTCTTCTGGGCATTTCTTACATCGCTACTGTCTACTGTATATCTGCCCTGCTCTTGTTTTGAACACTGGTAGTAGTTGTGCATCAGACCTGCTGTTCTATGGAGCATGTCCCACAGAGTCATGGAGCAATTGAACATCACAATATCCAAAGTTCCTCATTCGCCAGCATTAATATAATCCCTTAGGAGAGACAAGAAGAACACCTATGATCTAGTTGAATAGCAGAACAGCTTAAAAGGGCTGAGTGGCCTACTCCTGTTCCTATCTAAATGATTTACTAAAACAATATCACGAACACAGGGAAAAGGCAACTTAAATATCACAGAATGAGCTGGACTAAATATGTAAGTGAGCAGGACATGGCAGATGATATATCGTGGACAAGTGTAAAGTACCGCACATTGAAAAGGACAAATAGGCAACACACATACACCGTGTGGTGTTGCAATAGTCAAGAATAGGGTTGCCATTTCTTTGAATTTCCTGGGACTCTGCTGGAAAGGAACAAGCATCTCTCTGGCACTGCAGCTAAAAGATTGAAGGGTGTGGTGTTCCACGAGGGAGTGCTAGCGCCAGCACAGTCACCAGGGGCCAAATAGCCTCCCCCTGTTCTATTATTCTATTACTTGATGAAAACCCTGCTTTATCGTTTCTGAGCTCAGTGAATGGTTTAGAAACGTTGGTGCTATACTGAGTACCCCAAACAATGAGCCCACAGTCTTTTATGCAATCTCTTGGTTTGGTTCAGATTGGTTTGTGCTGGCCGGTTCTGACGGGTTTAAGTATGGATTCCTACATTACAACCGTGACTATACTTCAAAAGTACTTGACTGGCTGTAAAGCGCTTTGAGATATCTGGTGATCATGAAAAGTGCTATATAAATGCGAAACTTTCTTTTAATTAGCTCTAACTGAGGCTCCCAGTGCAGAGTTCTTACATCTGGCTGGATTTTACAGCTGCAAATCGGGTGGGCTGTGTCTTGTTTTTTGTTTCAATGATGCACACAGGCCATCGACATTGTAGCTGAGCTAACTTATTGATAACACAGTTTCCTAACATAAACACATATCTGCAGTAACTGAATTCTATCAAGACAGGTTCCAGCATGTGCTATCTTCAAAACCCATGTCAGGTGACTCCCTACCTAGCACAGGGCACCGAGAAGTACCCATACACCACAATCACCATGACAGGCCAAGCCCCCCCAGCCTTTAAATAAAATATGGCGTGACGACATTGGGGTCGGCAATCCAACATGATCACTCCAGCCTCCAATATCACAGGAGGTGAACAGGCACCAAAATTGAAAACTCACTCGCCATCTTCGAAAAAACAATTAACAAAATTATTTAGCTGGTTAAAGACCGCAAATCCTCTTTGACCACGTTGTTTCTTGGTTGTCAGAGGGGAAAAGCTTGGGGGTGATTTATGCCAGGTATGAGGAGGTGGCATAAATACAGATGAAAAGGCCTGCAAATGAGACCATGGCTACATGTAGCAGCAGAGCCTGCTGCTGAAGGTGGCAGTGTTTGGATGTTCTTCGACTTTATTTATTCGATGTTTTTAGGCTGCCATTACAGACAAGGAGAGAGTGAGAGGGCAGGGGGCCTTTAAAATGGTGGCTGTGGCTGGCTCTGGTTCACAACGTAAGCCCGCTCCTGCCTCTCATCCCAGCCTAAGTGTCCAATTGAGTGCGGGGGGCCCTCCCTCCCACTAGTGGTGGTCACTAATTGGCCATCCGAGGCTTGATTCACAATGTTGAGATGGCAGGGGCAGGAGAGAGTGGATCACATACTACCCATTCTGCCCCCCTCACCCCGACAGAAACCATAAAACCCAGCCTATCCATTCGGAGACCTGACCCAAGGAAGGCAGAACTGGGTGTTAAATATTCCCGGGTACAAGGTGTTCAGAAAAGTTAGGAAAGGAAGGAAAGGAGGAGAGGTGGCGGTATTGGTTAAGGAGAGCATTGCAGTGCTGGAGAAAGAGGATGTCTCAGAGGGTGCAAGGACAATTTGGCTACAGCTAAGGAACAAAAAGGGAGCAATTACATTGCTCAGTGTAGTATACAGACTACCAAATAGTGAGAAGGACGTAGAAGAACAAATCTGCAGGGAAATTACAGAGATGCAGGCATTATAGAGTAGTTATAATGGGGGACTTTAATTACCTGAATGTAGACTGGGACAGTGCCAAGTTGGACAAGTACCCTATCGGGATCGAGGATCTGTATGCCAAATTAGCAGGAGGGAAGACTTACATTAAATTAGATATGAGTCACGCAGATCAGCAGCTGGAACTGGATGGTACATCCAGAGGATTTGTAACACACACATCAATACACACGCCTGCTTACAGTGTTTCTTTGGCCTGCGTGATTTTCCAGAGGATGATGGAAAGCTTGCTGCAAGGAATACCTCAAGTTGGGGTCTACCTGGACAATGTCCTAATAACTGGGTTAACAGAAGCGGAACACTTGGCTAACTTGGAAGAAGTCTTAAAATGATTCTTGGAAGCAGGGGCATGCGTGAAAAAGGAAAAGTGTACCTTTCAGGCAAGTGAAACCGTTTACTGTGACCACTGGGTGGATGCCCAAGGGTTACACCTGGTGGAAGAAAAGGTTAAAGCTATTACCGAGGCACCCTCGCCTACAAATGCCTCGGAGCTCAAGTCATTCTAGGGTATTGTAAATTACTATGGTCGACACCTACCCAACTTATCAACGGTCCTGGGCCCTCTACACTCATTGTTAAAGAAAAACCAACGTTGGTCTTGGAAGTCACCTCAAGAAGAAGCCTTCACGAAAATGAAAAAGCTCTTGCGCTCTTTAAATTTGTTAGTACGCTACGGCCCGACAAACGAATTGGTGCTAACTTGCGACGCACCCCACTATGCGTGGGAGCGGTATGGTCTCACAAGATGGATGACAGTTCAGGAAGGCCAATAGCCTATGTCTCCTCTCTACGGCCGAGAATGTTTATTCACAAATCGAGAAAGAAGGATTATCGATTATTTTTGGATTTAAAAAATTCCATCAGTACGTACTATAATTTACTATAATATCTGATCACAAATGGCTCTTGTGTCTTTTTAGCAAAGGGAAAGCTATCCCTCCCATAGCTTCTGCAGGAATTCAAAGATAGGCTTTGATTTTTTCAGCGTATGAATATTCTTTTATGCATAGACCAGGGATGCATATAACCAATGCAGATGCCCTCAATTGCCTTCCTTTGCAGAAGAGCATTAAACATGCTCCAACTACCCAAGAGATCATATTAGCGATGAATCACCTGGATCCTTCACCCGTCTGCACAAGACAAATAAGAAACCGGACGAACTGTGATCCAGTCTTGTCTAGAGCACGAGACCAAGTATTGAAAGGATGGTCCCAGGAACCAGCCCCCGAAGAATTGAAGCCATTCTTCACCCGAGGGGTGAATTGAGGAGTCAGGATGGTATCCTATCATGGGGTGCACGGGTCGTCATTCCTTCACAAGTAGGGAACCGTTCTTAACTGACAGCGCGCATCCTGGAATTTCCAAAAAGAAAATGCTTGCGAGGAGTTATGTCTAGTGGCCAGGTATAGACAGTGATATAGAGAAAATGGTTAAACACTTTCCCCAGTGCCAGCAACTACAGAAGTTCACCGAGCAGCCCCACTGCGCACGTGGGAATGGCCTGGTCAGCCCTGGGTGAGACTGATAGATTATGTAGGTCTATTTCGAGGCACCATCTTTCTACTAATAATTGATGCACATTCCAAAGGGTTAGAAGCATATGAAGTTAGATCACCAATGTCAGGTGTGACTATAGAAAGGTTATGTCAAAGTTTTTCGATTCACGGATTGCCAGAAGTCATTGGGCAACATTTTCCCCCCTTTTGTGGGGGGGATGTGCGGGAGCGGGCACAGGCAGGCGGGTTCCCGATCGGCGCCTCCTGTTGGGGGCGCGCCGCCATTTTATGTGGGCGGGCCAATTATACGCTGCCAGTGTGGGTGGGGGGCAGATTCCCTGAGCCAGGAGTGTGCTCGATCGTGCATGAAAGAGCGCACAGACCTCCCTGAGGCAAAGTGCTGCCTCAGGGAGATCGGCTCAGATTTGAAACTTCAAATAAAGATGAGAAAAGAATTTCGCGGCCATGTTCCCTCATATGACACCGTCCCATGAGTTGGGACGCGTCCATAACTTTTATTTTGAAATATTCTGAGATTTTTTAAATCGCTCATGAAACCTCATCCCGCCCGTGGATGAGCTTTCACGCTTTTTCAGAAGCCCACCTGGGCTCCCGGCCTGCCCGCCAACCTTAAGTTTGGACGGGAAGTCCATGAATGATTTCAATTAATTTTTTAATGGGCTTAATAGGCCGTTGACAGGTCGGCGGGCGCGCAGCAGACTCGGCTGTGCACCCGCCGACCTGAAATTCTAAAAGACGTGGGGTGACGTCAGGACGCATGCCCCATGTTATTTAACGCGTCGGTGAGTGGGCCCTGCCCCCGCTTGCTGAACAGAATTGTCTCAGACAATGATACTGAATTTTAAAGACTCGCAAGGTTAAACGGTATCAAACACGTAAAGGCAGCACTGTATCTTTCGTCGTCTAACGGATTGGCCGAAGAGCAGCACAAACTTTTAGAGTTGGTATGAAAAAATTTATCAGGAGGATCACTGGAGACTAAACTTTCCTGTTTCCTGTTTCACTATAGAACGACCCCCCCCCCACCCCCCCGAGACTATTACAGGTTCAATGCCTTCAGAGTTACTTATGAAGCGATGCCTTCGTACCAGATTCAGCCTGGTACTTCCCAGTTTGGAGGGGAGGGTAGAGAACAGTCAAGGGAATCAAAAAGTGACACATGGTTTGCATAGTTGAGAGTGGGAATTTACTGTCAGTGAAACAGTGGCCTGAACTTTCAGCTCAGCAGGGGTTGGTGGTGATCGGAGGGCCCAGGAGCGGTCGGGAAATGGACCGCCGACTGCGATCGGCCCCTGACCGCTATTTCACGCCTATTAATGGCCATCTCAGTGCTGCTGGGGAGGGGGCAGGAGGGGGAGTGGGCGATGACATTGACGTGGGCGTAGGCGAGCACTGACAGAGAGCTCCCTGAAGGCATAGAGCTGCCCCAGGGAGCTGAAGGCCCAAAACCCAGGAAATAAGGGTTTTACAATCAGGAAAGAAATGTCCTTTCAAGCATCACGATCAGGCACCTGGTTATAAAAACGGTGTCCACAGATTTCTAATTTCATCTTATTTAATAACAGAAACCTCATCCCGCCCTTGGATGACGTTGGCTGAAAATAGCAAAGGCCGATTGGCCCGCCCGCTGACCGTAAGGCTGGACGGGCCATGTGAAATGACAGACAATTGGAGCCCTTAATGGGCTTCATTGTCAGAAGCGCGCCCGCCCACCGAAATATCGCGTGAGATGACATCGGAGTGCTCGTCCGACATCATCTCGCGCAATTTCATAGCCCGATTGGGTTGGGCCCGATTAGCGTAAAGTTCAGCCCAGTATTTGTACGAAACTTTGGTGGTGGATCGAGTTGGGGCAGGATTTTTAGATCGCCGTGTGGGCGCAATCGGCGGTCCCATGTGCAGCCGGGGAATGGGAACACTGCCCGCGATTGGCCCCCCGACCGCGATTTCGCACTGGCTGGCCAATTAACCTCCAGCCAGCGTGAAGCGGCCCCGACATGATCAACGCTGCCTGGGGTTGGGGTGGCGGGAGGAGGGCGAACGCTGAGGTCAGCGCTGGCATGGGGGAGGGCTCGCTCACTGAAAACTCCCTGAGGGCCGAGAGCAGCCTCAGGGAGCTGTAGATTTCAAACGTATCAAATAAAGGTTTTTAAATCCGGAAAAAAAAATGTCCAAGCAGTCACCTGAGCATAGACGTTACAAAAATTCTGTGCATAGATTTTTTTCTTTATATTTAATAACGGAAACCTCATCCCGCTCTTGGATGAGGTTTCCTGAAAAATGTGAAGGCCGCCAACTATAACGTCGGATGGGCAGCGAAAAACCCCAGTTAATTGCGTCGTTAATGGGCTCAATAGCCCTCTTAATTGTCGGCGAGCACGCTTCCAAGTTTAGTGTGCGCCCACCGACCAAAACGTTGCTCAAGCGCACAATGACGTCGGGACGCTCGCCCGACGTCATCGCCTGTTATCTTATGCTTGAGCGGGTCAGGCACGTGCCCATCCGCTCAGCGAAAAATTCTGGCCCGGGTGTAATCGTCTCCGCGATTGCACTGTTGCCGTACCATGTAGAAGTGGAGGGGCGGATCACCCAAAGACACATGGATAATTTGAGAAGAAGGGAGACCGCCCCAACAAACCGAAGTTCCACCTGTAACCATTGTAGAACCTGTGGTCCCTGTTGTGACTGTTCAACCAAGGATAGACACACCATATGTCTCTGTCGGAGTGGATAACATTGAACTGCCTGGGCCTGATATTGCTGCAATTCCAGAAAAGGAAGATTCAGTAAGAGATTCGAAAGTCGTGAAGCTATGACGTTCCACCTGGATCAGGAAACTACCTGAGAGACTGAACTTATAATTTCTTAACCTGTGTATATATTTGTAATGTCATGAACGTAGTTGTCTTTGTAAATACAAATTGGTAAAAAAAAATTAAAGGGGGAGGAATGTAGTAACTGGACCTTTAAGGAATATAGTAACTGTAGTTTTAAGAAATCACAGAATCACATAATCACAGTGCAGAAGAGGCCCTTCGGCCCATCGAGTCTTCACCGACATGTGAGAAGCATCTGACTGTAATGAATGTAGTGACTGTAGCTTTAAGGCTTATTGTATTGTGTAGTATCAGGTGATATTGTGAATGAATCAGCCCGAGGCACGGGGAACATTAGGGGTGGAGTTTGTGTCTAGTTCTGGTACTTGATGGAAGTATGTAACTGCTGCTGAAGTCCTGTAAATAAAGTTCACTGTTTCTTATGAGAAACCTGTCTGGAAAATCAAGTCTTTAACAATGGCAGATGGTGAAATTTGAATTCAATATAAAAAAAAATCTGGAATTAAAAGTCTAGTGATGACGTTGGAACCATTGTCAATTGTCATAAAAACTCATCTGGTTCACTAATGTCCTTTAGGGAAGGAAATCTGCCATCCTTACTTGGTTTGGCCTACACCTGACTCCAGACCAACAGCAATGTGGTTGACTCTTAAATGCCTAGCAAGTCACTCAGTTCTCAAGGGCAATTAGGGATGGGCAACAAATGCTGGCCTAGCCGGTGATACCCATCCCATGAATGAATTAAAAAAAGGTCATGGGCCTGGAAGGTGCTTTTGAAGGAACCTTGGTGAGCTGGGAAGTCTGAGTACTTAGTACAGAAAAGTTAAATTGCAGAATAATATTTCAAACTAAATTATGAGAGGCAAATTTAGAAATGATATCAGCAGGTTGCTCTTCACAAAGAATGATTGATGCACAGATTGTATTTCTGCACAGGGTGGTGCAGGTGAAAATCCTGGAATTATTTAAAAACAACAGGATGTCCCTAAGATGAGCGGGGCGGCGGTGGGTGGGGCGGGTGGGGGGGGTGGCGCTAGTTTGTTACTAAGATGGATCTTTCTTACCTGCAATTATTTTGACATCTTGTAACTTGTACATTGGGTTTTATGGCATTTAACACCAACCAGAAACAATGCTGGATCTAACTCTATTCACCATTAGATGGCTCTGTATTAACGTGAAACCAAACATGTTGCTGGAGTGAAATTAAAACAGAAAGAACTGGAAATAGGCAGCAGCTCTGTCGGCATCTGAGGGCTGGAAGGGATGAGTTAACCTGTGTGTAGCTCTTCATTAGAACTTTCCTTTCTGTTGCAGATGTTGATGAACCTGTTGTGGGCTTCCAACATTTTACCTTTCAGATTTCCAGCTTTATTTTTCTTTTTAGCTTTTCGTTTTGCTTCAAAGCACTCCCCTCCCCTATTTACAACTACAAAACCTTAAAGGCGCCATGGCTTTTTCGAAGTCAGCTTGAGGGCCCTAAAGCCTTTCAGGCAATCCCAAGTTTATGTGGCACGAGTGCTTATCGTCTTCTGACATTCTTTGGCATTGGAAAGAATTCAGCTTCTCATTAGCAGAGGCTTGCTGATTGGCTGCTGCAGCATTTAATGTAGGTGACGGGGGGCTCGCCTGTAGTATTAGGGTGTCCAGGACTGTAAGGGTTAATGTGGGACAGGAGAAACAGTATCACCCACATTAGGATGTAGAGAGTCACGTGGGAGTAGTAGAGTGTAGCAGTGAGTCTGGTAGAAGTCGGCATGAAGGTAGCGCCGAGCCAGGGCTGTATCCTATATATGTGTACATGGTTATGTGTTATAAATAAGTGTTATATATATGTGTCATTGTTCAACCACACCAGCCTCTTCATGAGGCAACATGCAACCTTACAACATCATCCGTTGGGTGAAGAGTTGACAAGAGCTCCGTGTCACCACTTTTTGGGAAGACCTGCCGAATTAAAATCAAGTCTATCACAATGGCAGGTGGTAAAATTTGAATTCAATATTAAAAAAAATCTGGAATTAAAAGTCTAATGATGACATTGGGACCATTGTCAATTGTCGTAAAAACCCATCTGGTTCACTAACGTCCTTTAGGGAAGGAAATCTGCCAGCCTTACCTGGCCTGGCCTACATGCGACTCCAGACCATGAATTAAGTGACAAACAGGCAATTAGTTGGCCCGTGGCGGGGATCCAAAGACCCTGGGGATGGGGTGCACAAAATGGGAAAAGACCAAGGGGCTGAGTTTAGACCTGACAACATAAACATGCATTTTTTCTGCCACTAATCTTATTCGTTAGAGTGATGAATGATCCTGGGGTGTAGCTCCATTCAAGGCTAATCACAAATCTGTCTTCTTCCAAATCTCATGCACATACTGTCATGAAACTATAATGTTTTTCATAATATTATTCTAGGCTTATGGGTGTGAGTGAAGATGGTTCTGTCTGTGTGACTGATTTAATTGAATTAGAGTCAGATAGACTGCAAAGTTGAAATTATCAAAAGACAAGGTGTAATGCAAACTTTTGAAATGGAGATGGACAAGTGAGGGTGAGGGTTCCACAGATAAGGCGTGAATGAAATTTGCATTTTTAGATAAGTGAAAGGGTTGTTTGATTTTCAAAGGGATGATAGGATGTTTACAACTAACAAGGTAAATAGGGCAAGGTGTATTTTTGTGTATTTTTCCCAAAAGGAAATAGGCCATATTGACAACATTAAAGATTTTTATAATACGGGGAAAGTAAATTTCTGATGACATGTAGAACGATGGGATTTTACACATTAGAAAGAGAAAAACATATATAAAGAAGGATGGAAGGTTATGGGGGCGACATGGGGCAGGGGGTGGGGGTGGGAGGGTGGCAGGGGTGGCTGTGTAACATCTTGAAAGGTACACTGTGTAAAGCAGCCTTGGGGAAAAGCCTCTAGCCACTTTTGCAGGGGTCTGCGGTATTCAGTAACGAAAGTTGTGTTAAAAGCCTTTGGAATTCCATTGTCGAGTGGGTGCTGTGGTAACCTTGCTGGATTGCCTATTTAAATTTAAAATCTATTTTGGACTGCTGCTTTAAAGGTGGTGTGTAGTTGTGAGTCAGGTTAATTAGGAATTTTGGGATTTGTTTTCGTATTAAGTAACTGTAAACTTACCTATGTGTTTGAATTATTTTCTTTTGTTAATAAATGTTTCAATTTAATTTTTAAAACCAATGAAGGTTTCAGTGGACTCACTACTTCTGAATTCAGTGCACAGATGTTCTCGTAATAAATACAAATTTCAAAACCACTGTGATAGCGTGGTCAAGTTTTCCTTGTGGATTTGGTCCACCTGGCACATATCATCTGTCACATCATAACAATTCTAATTCTTGTAGGAGTACTGGATAATCACAGAATTGTTATAGTGCAGAAGGAGGTGATTTGGCCCATCATATCTGCACTAGTTCTCTGCATGAGCAACTCACCTGGTTCCATTCTCCTGCCTTGTCCCTGTAACCCTGCACAATTTTCCTTTTCAGATAACAGACTGATTCCCTTTTGAATGCCTCAGTTGACCCTCCCTCCACCACACTCCCAGGCAGAGCATTCCAGACCTGAACCACTCACTGCGTGAAAGAGTTTTTCTCATATCACTATTGCTTCTTTTACTAATTACTTTAAATCTGTGACCTCTCGTTCTCAATCCTTTCACGAGTGGGAACAGTTTCTCCCTATCTACTCTGTCCAGACCCCTCATGAGTTTGAACACCTCTGTCAAATCTTCTCTCAGCCTTGGAAAACAGTCCTAACTTCTCCAATCTATTGTCACAACTGAAGTTCCTCATCGCTGGAACCATTCTCATCAATCTTTTCTGCACTCTTTCTAATGCCTTCACATCCTTGCTAAAGTGGAATGCCCAGAATGGGACTCAATACTTCAGCTGAGGCCGAACTAGTGACTTATATAAGTTCAACATAACCTCCTTGCTCTTGTACTCTATGCCCTATTAATAAAGCCCAGGATACTGTATACTTTCTTAACTGCTCTCTCAACCTGTCCTGCAACCTTCAATGATTTATGCACATATACACCCAGGTCCCTCTGCTACTGCATCCCCTTTAGAGTTGTACCCTTTATGTTATATTATCTCTCCATGTTTTTCCTACCAAAATGAATCGCTTCACATTTCTCCGCATTGAACATTATCTGCCGCCTGTCTGTCCATTCCACCAACTCGTCTCTGTCCTTTTGAAACCTACAAAACACTTAAAGGGATAGACAGGGTAGATACAGGTAACATGTTTCCCCTGGTTGGGGAGTCTAGAACTAGGGAACACAATTTCAAAATAAGGGAGAAGCCACTTAGGACCGTGGTGAGGGGAAATTTTTTTACTCAGAGGGTTGTGAATATTTGGAATTCTCTACCCCAGAGGACTATGCAAGCTCAGTCATTGAGTATATTTAAAGCAGAGATTGACAGATCTCTAAATACCTGTGACATAAAGGGGTATGGGGACAGTGCTGGAAGGTTCATAGTTGTGTGGAACAGTATCAAACGCCTTTTGGAAGTGCATGTCCACCACATCGACATCATTACCCTCATCATCCCTCTCTGTTACCTCTTCAAAAAAAAACTCCTGCAAGTTAGTTAAACATGATTTTCTCCTAAGAAATCCATCCTAGCTTTCCTTAATTAACCTGCATTTGTCCATGTGACTAATACTTTTGTCCCAAATTATTGTTTCTAGAAGTTTCCCCACCACCAAAGATAACAATAATAATTTGCAGCAGCGTTCCTGACTGATTTTCCTTCATTCCCTAGCTGAAAGACCGTATTGATGAGGCCAATTGCACCCTTGTCATCAATTCCATCCCCCTGCTTCGCTGCTACTTCAGGCTGAACCAGACTGTTCTCAACTTCAAAGTCTTATTCATCCCCGAATCAAGCTTCAGATCCCATAACTTCTCCATCGAGAAGATTGCTTACTTCTGCCTGTGCCACTGCCTCGGCGTATCTTATTGCTAAAACCCTCATACATGCCTTAGTCACGTCAGACTCATTTATTCCATTGCTCTCCTGCTCCCACCCCCCATCTCCCATAATCTTCCTCTTACTCCAAACTTTGTCATTCACAACCTAGCCTATATCATGTCCTCCTTACCCATCACCCTGGCATTACTGGCCCACATTAGTTTCCAGGTAGCCAGCACCTCGCAATTCAAATACTAATCCCTGTGTTTAAATTAAAATTAAAAGCAAGACTTGCATATACTGCTTTTCATGATAACAGGATGTCACAAAGCCCTGCATAGCCAATTAAGTACTTCTTGAAGTGGAGTCACTGTTGTAAATTAGGAAACGTGGCAGCCAATTTGCGCACAGCAAGCTCCCACAAACAGCAATGTGATAATGGCTGGATATTGATCGATTGTTGGATAAATATTGGCCAGAGCACCAGGGATAACTCCCCTGCTCTTCTTTGAAACAGTGCCATGGGATGTTTTACAGCCACCCAAGGAGGCTGAAGGAGCCTTGGTTTAATGTCTCCTCTGAAGGACAGCACCTCCAGCAGTGCAGCACTCCCTCAATACTGCACTGGAGTGTCAGCCTTGATTTTTATGCTCAAGCCCTGGAGTGGAACTTGAACCTGAAACCTTGTGACTCAGAGGCAAGAGTGCTGCCAACTGAGCTGACATTGGTGGGAACTCAGGGCCAGGGTCCCCATAAGGATGTCAATCTATGCGCCGGGTTTCCTACGGATGTAGGTATTGGTAGTAGATTCCTGGGAGTGTGAAAAATAAATGTTCCAGTCTATCCAGGTGGTCAACAGCACATGAATGTTCAAAAACCACTGTGCACTGACACAAAGCAACTTCTCCAACAGGAAAGCCTCTGGTTTTGCTAGGAATAGAGCACATCTTGAAAGTTTAATACTTTCCCGTGGTACTATAACACCCAGTTAACTGCAAAAGGATATTAACACTAATCAGTATCATTTTAACTGTTTAGAATATTTTTTTTCCACAATTTTCCCTCATCCCATTTGGAAACACCAGCTTTCTGCTGGGGGACAGATGCACAATATTAGTAGCAACCTGATGCTCCCCCCAACTCTTCCTCATCTATGAGTTATAGATAGTGAGTTCCAGGCTACCTGAGTGGTGGGGAGAAGGTTCAGAATATCTTGCTCCCTAGCTTGGCGCTCAACAGCTGCTTGGCTGAGATCAACCAATATAGTTCAGACTGTGGATTGAACCCAGGACCTTCCTGGTTTCTGCAGTTCACTGCTATTATTTCCATTACTACAGCTACCATACAGAGTTGAAGGGGGTGGGGGGATGGTGTGCAGGTAGAAGTTGCACTTCAGCCATACAAAGCCCTGGTTACACCACATTTGGAGCATTGTGTGCCATTCTGGATACCATACCTTAGGAAGGATATGTTGGCTTGGAGGGAGCGCAGCACAGATTTGCTAGACTGATACCTGGACTCCAAGGGTTAAATTGAGAGGAAAGATTAACTAGGGATGTATTCCCTGGAATTTAGAAGATTAAGGGATGATTTGACTGAAGTTTTCAAGATATTAAGAGGAATAAATAGGGCAGATAGGGAGAAGCTTTTTCCACTAGTTGGGAAGTTTTGGACTGGGGTGGGTATAGGCTAAAAATGAGAGCCAGACCTTTCAGGGGTACCTTCCATATGCAAAAGGTGATAAAAGTTTGGAACACATTCTGTAAATGTTAATTGATGCTAAATCAACTGTTAAGTTTAAATCTGAGATCGATAGGTTTTTATGACCCAAATGTGTTAAAGAATATGTGGCAAAGGTGGCTAGATGGAGGATGGAGTTAGGTCGCAGATAAACCAACAGGCTAAATGGCCTCATTCTATTCCTATGCATGTTCCCCTGCCTTCAATATGGAAACCATTTCAACCCAGTTCACAGCAACATAATCAACAAGCAGAGGGATTTCCAGAGAATGGGGCTGAGGTGGCTGACGCCTGACTGCCAGTGACGTGCTCAAGTAGGTGGGAGGATGTACAAGAGGCTACAGCCAAAGGATCGGAGAGTTTTATGAAGGCAGTGTAGGACCGGAGGACGTTACAAATGAGGCACTGAATATTTTACCAAGCAGTGAACATGCACACTTAGCCATTGCTGGGCCCCAGCTATTGTTAATATTTTAATGTCTTTCAAGCTGGTTTTTATTTTGCCGTGTGACATGTCCTGTCTGTCTGTCCTCTAGACAGCTCCCTTTGTGAACAGTCAGGACTTCTCACTGTGTTGGAAAAGGGCCATGTTTTAAAAAACAGAGAAGCAGGATAATGCAGGAACTTATACGTTCTTCAGTAGTGCTCCAGTTCAGTTCCCAATTACATCCCATATCTAAAGGTAAAACACTGTGATCATGGCAACTAAGCCACTTGTGGCCTTTTAGTTCCACTTCACAGTGTAGCTTCACACTATCTGCCACACGTCTTGGCATCTATCTCTGACAGGAGCTGCGCTGAGAAATGTATGCATCTCTGCAAGAACACATTAATTGGGACCTCGCTCTGGTTTAAAAAAAAAATCACCCTTACCTCTTTCCTTCCACTAAATTGGCATCAACCTATTTTAATGACTGTGCAAATACAATCCCAGTGACAGGTCTGAGGGGGATAATTGCCCATTGTTTATTAAAGCATTGAATTCAAGCATTCACATCAATATCCCCCCCTTGATAGTGCTCTCCCTGTGACAGCTCATCAGTGCCAAGGCCCTTTTCTCTGGAATAAATAGGCCTTCACTGGCAAGAAAGGAAATTAAATTTAGGAGAAGTAGTTGGTTTTCAACTTCCAAAAAAAAAACGAAAAAAAAAGAAAAATCCTGGAACTCAAACAGCCCTCCTTGCTGTTGTCTATAGGAGTTACAGAGATCAATGTGACATCACAAAGAAGATAAGGGACCCCTGCTGAGTGTTTTTCAGCATTTCATGTTCGTGTTTTATTGTTAAAATGGGAGGCTGAAGTTTTTTTGCTCCTTTTGGGAGAGGGAGGAGGGTGTGGAATTTGACAGCTCCATCCCACCCTGGGCCATTTCCCCAGGGGGGCATTTGGGTGGGGGCGGCAGTGCTACCTGCCTGCAAGTGAAGAGTAACCAGCTGAGGCACTGAAGGGCCAGTTAAGGCCTATTATCAGAAAATGCTGGAAAAATACTCAGTGGGTCTTGGCAGGATCTGCAGAGAGAGAAAAACAGAGTTAACGTTTCATGTCCGTACGGACTCGAAACGTTAACTCTGGCCAGAATTTTCCAGTCGGCGAGTTGGGGGCCACGCGGAAATGACGTGGGATGACGTTCGGGGGGAATCCCCGGCATTATCCCACCCCATTTAAATGTTCAGGAAGGCGGGGGCACAGCGCAATCAGCTGTCCGCCCGCCAACCTGTCAATGGCCAATTGAGGCCATTGACAGGATAATTAAGACAATGAAAGGCCCTGCCCGTCCAACCTTAAGGCTGGCGGGCAGGCCAGGAGCCCCAGCGGGCTTCTGAAAATACATGAAACCTCATCCACCGGCGGGATGAGGTTTCATGCCTGTTTTTACAAAACTTTAATAAACTTTATGTGATATTTATTAACATGCCCCACTCGTGTGACATTGTCATGCGTCACACGAGGGGGACATGTTAATAATTTTTTTATTTTTCTATTTTTAAAGTTTCAAACACTGTCAGCGCTCTCCCTGAGGCAGCACTTAGTCTCAGGGAGATGTGCGCATGCGTGAGAGAGCACGCACTCTGACAGTTGGGGAATCTCTCCCCCCCACCCCCGCACAGGAAGTGCATAGCGCTTCCCGTCGGGCGTCATGCTGGGTGGGCCTTAATTGGCCCTGCCCAATTAAAATGGCGGCGGGGCCCGTTTCGGCGGCGGCGATCGGCTGCCCGCCCACCACCGAGCCGGTGGGGCCCGCCCGCCCATCAAGGGCAAAATTCTGCCCTCTGGTTTCTCTCTCCACAGATGCTGTCAGACCTGCTGAGGTTTTTTCCCGCATTCTCAGTTTTTGTTTCAGATTTTCAGCCTGCGCAGTATTTTGCTTTTAGCCTATTATCAGGGGGTGGCTGGGATTTTCCAGTCAAGCTCCAGGTCCCCGGGGGTGACGGGGGGCAGTTTAGCTGTCTGGAGGCAGCCTCCTGGTGGGAGATCAGGGGGCTGGTGTACCAGGCAGGCTTTGAGGTTCATGCCCACCCCGCACTGGCCTGCCTAGGCTCAGTTGCGCCGCCATTTTGAAAGTACCTCCATTTTGAAGCACCTCCTCCTTCACTTAACCTGCCTTGGCATCCTGCTGCTGCTTCCATGCTGCAAACCACCCCCCACCCCCCCCCCACCCCTATTGCCCCCCAAGCTTTCAGAGCCTGCCCGCAGTCCTGAACTGGATGGTGAGCCCACCCTAATTGGCCAATTTGGGGAAAATCACGGTGGGGGAGTGATTGGTCCCCACACAATGGGGCTTCAGACCCACATTTGGCAGGGTCCTAAAGCCCTTGGGAAAGATCCTGCCTTGGGTGTCTTTTTGACTCAATTACAAAGGTATTGATAGCCAGATTCTGGTACTGGGCACATGGTGCTGGTAAAGTATTGCTCTTTTAATAGGTGTAACCCCAATTCAGACTGGTGGCATCAAAATTCCCTCTTTGCCGGCTAAACGCAGTTCCAACTCAGTCCCCCACGTATGAGCCCTCATCACACAGGCAAAAATGTATACAAACTTCCGAAAGGAGGTAATACTGTTTAGCTAGGCGTTTTTAGAAATTTCTAAAGCAGCGTTCACAAAACTTGACATTCATAAATTCAGTGCGACCGTTCTGTGTCTCTATACCATATTGTAAATCAATCAGGATTACCCCAGTGATGATGAAGCAAGCTGAAGAGGAACTATCCCTTCTACACACCTGTGCTGGGAATGGACTTTACGGATGCTCCCAGCTTGAGGAGTAACTAGCGCACAACATATGGGCCCAGAATTTCCATTCCCCGGGAGGAGGGGGGTGGGCTTTTTACCCCAGGCGCACCCCGGAAGATGTGCGCGAGAGCCCCTTGGAAGTCCTCAGACAAGGACTGCACGGGAATTGCCCGGGAAATTTAAACTTCTGTTGGGCAACTACCCTGCACCAGGAGCCATCCAAAACTCTAATTTAAATGGGAGACTACTGATGGCTCCGACCATTTTAGTAGAATAGTTACCCAGGAAAAATGAGAAGGATTAAACCACCTCTAACTCCTGGGTAACTATGGCACTGACCCGCCCTGAACCCCCACTGGACCCCTCGACTACCAACCCGAGGCCCAACTACCCCAACCCGTCCACCATGTGGCCACCCCAGACAACTGCACCCCCCACGCACCACCCCCCCACCAACCACCCTACCCCCCCACCCCATGACTACCCCCCACCACCTGATCATCCCCTGGTTACCCGACCCCTCTGACCACCTTACTCAGCACCCACTGACCACTTGACCCCTCCAAACGCCGGGCACCGGACCCCACCCCCTCCCCAAATGCCCGACTCCTCCAGCCCCCACCAACCTGACCCCGCCCCCACCAACCTGACCCCACCCCCCCAATCCCTCCAGCCCCCACCAACCTGACCCCACCTCCCAACCGCCCAACCCCTCCAGCCCCAACTGACCCCTCCCCCCCAACCACTCAACCCCTCAAGCCCCCACCAACCTGACCCCACACCCCCGCCCAACCCCTTCAGCCCCCACCAACCTGACCCCATCCCCCCAACCACCCAACCCTGGCCACCTGACCCCACCACCCCCCCACAACCGCCCAACCCTTCCAGCCCTGAATACCTGACCCCACCCCCCCCCAACTACCCAACCTCTCCAGCCCCAACTACCTGACCCCACCCTCGAGGACCCAACCCCCAGACCACCTGACCCCTCTGCACCCCTGACTATAACCCACCCCCCCGCCCGATCACATCCATTATCCTCCCCGACCCATCCTGTCTGCTTACTTTACGCACTTACCTTCTCCCCTGTCAAAGGGTTGGGACCTTTAAGCTTACAGGTAAATGGCAGCAAGTGCTGTGAAGAGGGGTAAGGCTTCACTTCTCCTGCACTGAAGTGACTCCAGGAGCAGCTGCAGTGCCCACTTCTCACCCAGACTGGGTTGAAAGTCTGAGCGAGAAACGTGCGGTTCCAGTCTAGGTTAAATAAAAAGGAGCAGAGTGTGCCAGCCCGATGGCGATTGCCAATCCACGGAAGATTCGGCCCATGATGTCCGGAAATCCATGTTCTGGAAGCGAAGGCTGCAGCCAGTGGGCACTGGTGCTGTAATTTGGGGTGGAATTTAATACGCAGAATTTCGCCCTTGTTGGGTTGGCTCGGCGGGGGGTGGGTGGGGGCAGTCGGGAAGCCGACTGCCGCCCGCAATCGGGGCTGGACCGCGATTTCACGCCGGCCGGCCAATTAAACCCCGCAGCTCTCCATCGCCGGCAGCATCAAGACCAGGAGCGAAGGCTGCTGTCCAAAAATGCTCCCCATGGTCTTCGCCAGTGATTGTTGCTGGGTCCCTGCGCTCAGGCGAGTGAGGGCAAGATGGGAGTCATTGGGGAGGGGATCGTGGGAGGGCAGTGGACAGTGGAGGGTTGGAGGCAAGGCGGGGGGGTGGGTGTGGGGATGGCTTTCAGTGACTTCCCCGATGCCGGGTGTCTGGGCTAGGCACAGAGCTCCTAACAGCAAGGGATCCCCCCCAGCGGGCCACTGGCAAACTCGACAGGACTTGCCTGGCGGCCTTCTGGAGGCACAGGAAAGTCCTGTACCTCCCATTTAATCCCACTAAATTCTGGGGCGCTCAGGGATAACGGGTGTCAACTGTCTGATTAATGAGCCTAACTGACACCCCACCACAAGTGGGTGGGCTTCCCTCACAGACCCCTTCTTGCCGCCGGCAGACTGAGGCGTGGCCTCTTCTGTGATGAAGTGTGACCGGCGGCCATGTTTCCTGATGTGATGGTCCGGATTAAGTCCCACCCATTAAATTCAGCATCCCTCTGCTTCCTGTCCTGTCAGCAGACAGAGGCCTACGGGTGTCATCCATTTGTTTGAGGGAGAAAATGTAGGTTAACAATATTTTGCCTAAACACTTTCAACACTAATAAGACATGATAATGGAAGACTTGCAAATGAAACACTAATGCAAGGCGCTGAAAGAGTATTAAAGCCAGCAACTGTGCATTTAGGAAAATAAAAGGACGAGATAATTAGAAAATTATGTTGGCCTAGGAATCCCCTAGAAAAATACACTAATTAAACTGAATGACCCATAAGTGCAAGCTCTTAGGCTTAGGTCTTTCTTTTCATACTTCATGTACTGATCTATTCCACTCTCATTAACAGACAACACCATATATCAGTTATTAGCAGCACAGCTTTGAACGTTTGAATATCGCGGCCTGGTCCAGAGGTGCTTGTAACAGGGTCGGTGATTGGCACTTAATTCCAGCAGATCCCCCTGCAAGGAGGTGATGTGGGGGGGCTCTTTCCAGCTCTCCAGTGTCACGGGTGAGAGCCTTTTCGCCTACATTAATCACCGCTCATGATGCCAACCAGTATTTGCTGCTGTACCCTTTTGGGGGTTCACTGTACTTTGACTTAATGTTGGAGAGAGCTTTTCCTGTTCAATGAAGTATGCAGAATAATACTCCAGTGTTACCTTTGTGCAATTCTAAGCATGCCTAGAAATACATAGAAGTTATGAGGTTGATTTTAGCCTTCCTCCGCCCAGTGGGGATAATGCGTGGGAGGGGGTTATGATCAGCCCGAGTTTGCTTACCACTCCCCTATGATGGCATCTCACCTTCACTGACTTTGAAGCTGGTTGAATCTCCCACTGCAGGCCAGTGAGGGGTTAATTTAAATGTAAAAGTCCTGGCTCACTGACATCAGTGTTGCTCCAATGTGATTTCTTACAAAGACTCCGGGGGAGGCCCAACTAAGGTGTCAAAGCCGGCTGAGGGACCTGGCAGACTGCAGGAGACTGGGCAGAAAAGGATAAGGGGTGTAAAGGTTTTAAACCTTCGGAGCAGCGAGAAGAAATCCTCAGGGCTTTCTTGCCCAGGCCTCCCTGTGTGCTTCCCACACCAGCACCTGTTTGGGACTATATCATGGTCAGTTCTCTTCGGTCTCCAGTGGCAACAAGCTCCTGCCTCAATCCCCGGTCCTTCCTCAGGCTCTTGATTCCAACTCCCACTGGCCTTGACCGTTCCCGCTGGCTTTGCATTTAAATGTGGCCCTTAAGTTAACATCAGCCAGGGACTCACCCCCCTTTAGAGTTTCTGGGTGCACCGTTTGCTTGAGCCTTTGAACACACTGGGCCCTCCCCATTACTCCCCTCACCTTAAAATCAGGGTCTATATTCAGGCACAGGCCCTACCCACCCTCCATTGGGGACGATCATTCATTATTGAAATTATTTAGGAAAAGTCTGTAGCGGATTCCAGGCTAATGCAATTATTGGTCATTTTTCCTGTGTGACATTTACAGGGCCATGGATAAATGTAAAGTGCCAGCTGGGATATCCTTAAACATTAAATATAAAAGCCAAGTGATGGACACTTGAGGATCAGGATAACCAATGGGAGTGTGGAATACTAGATGGTAGGGGAGGTCTGCCTTACATTATCTGGTTGGTTGGAGAAACACTAATAGAAAGAGAAAGTATAGCATTTATATAACGCTTTTCACCAGACATCTCAAAGTGCTTTACAGCCAATGAAGTGTAGTCACTGTTGTAATGTAGGGAATACAGCAGCTAATTTGCACACAGCAAGCTCCCACAAACAGTGTGATAATGACCAGATAATTTGTTTTTGTGATGGCGAATGAGGGATAAATATTGTCCAGGACATCAAGGATAACTCATCTTCTCTTCTTCGAAATACTGTACTGTCATATGATCTTTTACATCTACCCTGAGCAGGCAGAGATTTAACATCTCATTGAAAAGACAACGCCTCTGACAGTGCAGTGCTCCACTGCCATGTTAGTGTTGATTTTTTTACACTTAAGTTCAGCAGTGGGATTTGAACCAGAACGTTTGTGACTTAGAGGCAAGAGTGCTACCAACTGAGACACAGCTGACACCTTACAATAATAGTGACAAACTTTGTGACATATTGGCATAAAATTCCTCTTTTGACGACTGCTAAGGGAATTGCTGATCATTTAGAACCATAGAACCATAGATAAGTTATGGTGCAGAAAGAGGCCATTCAGCCCATCATGTCTGCATCAGCCAAAAAAGAGAAAAAAAGAAACTAGCCGCTCATGTTAATCCCGCTTTCCTGCACCTGGTCCGTAGCCTTGCAGGTTACAGGACTTTAGATGCAGATCCAAGTGCCTTTTAAATGAGTTGAGCATTTCAGCCTCAGTGACCAACTTAGGCAGTGAATTTCAGATGCCCACCACCGTCTGGGTAAAAAAGTTTCTCCTCATGTCCCCTCTAATCCTTCCACCAATCACCTTAAATCTATGCCCCCTGGTAATTGACCGCTCAGCTAGGGGAAACAAGTTTTTCCTGTCTACCCTATCTAGGCCCCTCATAATTTTGTACACCTCAATTAGGTCACCTCTCAGCCTCCTCTGTGCTAAGAAAATCAGCCATAGCCAATACAAACTCTCCTCATAGCTGCAATTTTCAAGTCCTGGCAACATTCTTGTAAATCTCCTCTGCACTCTCTCCAGGGCAATTATGTCCTTCCTGTAATGTGGTGACCAGAACTGTACACAAAATCCCAGCTGTGGCCTAACCAGCGTTTTATACAGTTCCATCATTACGTCCCTGTTTTTGCATTCAATACCTCGCCCAATAAAGGAGAGCATTCCATATGCTTTCTTTACCACCTTATCCACCTGTCCTGCTACCTCCAGGGAGCTGTGGACAGGTTTATTTTAGATCGCCAATAAAATAATGGAAAGCAAAACCTCAGCTGAATGCATTGGCGCGTTCAGTATTAATACTGCCCAGTGCAGTTTCATTTCGCAGTTGAGCTGCTGGAATTGGGTCTACGATGTCCTTGATCGTTTCGTAACTCTTCCCTTTGCTGGTGAATCAGTTTCTCCCTGCCCTTCTCTCATTATCACTTGCTAGTGCAAAGCTAGGATCCCGATGCTTTTCTTGTAACGTTGCAACATCGATTTTAATCAATCCTTTCAACGTGTGGCGATGTTCCAGAACAACACAAATCGATGAGCTGAAAGGTTGCTTACTGTCACAGTTTCTGTGTTTCCGTCTGATAGAATCACAGCAGCTACAGGACATGGGGAGGTCATTCATCCTCTTATGTCTGTACCATTATGGGACCTTCAGCTATCGACTTAAATCTCACTCCCCTCCCTTTCCCTCATTTCTCTTTATACCCTAGCCAAATATTTGCCCAATTCCCTTCATCTGCCTACCTGTAGAGCAGTGTAAATAGACTCCAAGTTGCACAAGGTTCCAGCAGCTTTGATGGGACTTGATAGGGTGGATACCAGAGGATATTTCCTGTTATGGGGGAGGCTAGAACTAGGGGACACAGTTTAAAAATAAAAGTTCTTCCATTTAAGATGGAAACACGGGGAAATGTTTTGCTCTCAGAAGGTCATCGGTATATGAAATTCTCTTCCCAGAGAGCAGTGGAGGCTGGGTCATTGAATATATTCAAGGCTGATAAAAACAAAAAACTACTGCGGATGCTGGAAATCCGAAACAAAAACAGAATTACCTGGAAAAACTCAGCAGGTCTGGCAGCATCGGCGGAGAAGAAAAGAGTTGATGTTTCGAGTCCTCGTGACCCTTCGGCAGAAGGGTTATGAGGACTCGAAACGTCAACTCTTTTCGGCAGAAGGGTCATGAGGACTTGAAACGTCAACTCTTTTCTTCACCGCCGATGCTGCCAGACCTGCTGAGTTTTTCCAGGTAATTATATTCAAGGCTGAGTTAAATAGATTCTTGATGGACAAGGGAGTCGAGGGTTATGGGCTGGGGGTGCGGGGGCGATGGAGTGGGGGGTGGTGGCGGTGAGGGGGCAGGATGGGAACAGACAGGAAAGTGGAGTTGAGGCCACAATCAGATTAGTCCTGGTCTTACTGAATGGCAGAGCAGGCTCAAAGTGCCGAGTGGCCTACTTCTGCTCCTAAGGCCTATCTTCCTATACTTTTCTGGTAGGTCCCCCCACCTTTTGTTGCATCAGCTGATGTCTTCCTGGCTGACCTCATCTTCTAGCCTACTTCCCTACCATGGTGGTGCCCTGAATTATGAGCCAAGCCTCTCAGAAAAATCTTTATGCTGACTGAGAAGCTGCACGTATCCTGGTGCTAACGAAAAGACTGCAAATGTGGCTTTTCAAATTGACGACCTCAATCTGAGAAATATTTTAAAATTAATATTTGCCACTACTGCAACATATATCTTATTTCATTTTTTTTGTTTTTGTAAAAATTGCGGATCATCCATTCTGATATTTATCAACTTTTCCAGTGCTCTCCTTGTATTCTGTTGAGTTCTCACAAGATGAATGGTGTCTGTGTTAGGGGTAGGCAGAAGAATTTGTGTTTTCATCAGACCAAATCTCATTTTCCTCACTTCATTTAGATGAAAAAAGATAATCCCACAGTGGCCTGCGGCTTGATCAATACAATCAGCTGATCAACTGCTGGAGTGATTGACATTAACAGTCATTCTCTCGCGTACACCATCATCTGTTCAAAAGGATCACAGTTTAAAAAAAAAATCTTTAAAAATATTTATATAGTCAAAGGTATTGAGGGGCTTTTAAAGGTTTTTTTTTGTCAGCCTTTCATTTTTCTTCAAATGATTTGAAAAGTGCAACATTTACTCAGAGAAAGAGTGGATCATCTAGATTCTTTTGTGTGAAGCAGTGGAGGTTTAGACGATAAGTATCTTTAATTTCTGTTTTAAGTTGTGGTGCTCACTGGGAAATTACAATTTGATGAAAAACATCAATTACAGGGCTGCACCAAAACAATTAATCTCCAAGTTTGAAGTAACAAACTATTGATCAGGATTGTGTGTCTCTATATAGAATTGTAGAGCGACACAGGGCACAGGAGGAGGCCATTGTGGCTCTTTTGCTGGAGCTATCCAATTAGTCCCACTCCTCTTACCTCATAGCAATGTAAACTTTATCACTTCACTATTTATACAATTCTCTTGTGCTCTAAAGCAAATTTAACAGTAACTATTTGCTTCCATCACCCTTTGAGAGGTCACAGTGAGGCTGCAAGGAGATGTAGACAGGTTAAGTAAGTGTGCAACAAAATGGCAGATGGAGTGTGATGTGGGGATGTGTGAAGTTATTCACTTTGCTCGTAAGAATAGATAAGCAGAATATTTTTTAAAAGGCGAGAAACTTGTAAGTGTTGATGTTCAAAGAGACTTGTGTGTGCTCATACCAGGAACGCACAAGGTTAGCATGTAGGTGCAGCAAGCTGTTAGGAAGGAAAATGGCATTTATTGACCTTTATTGCAAGGGGATTGGGTACAGGAATAAAGACACCCTGCTACAATTATATAGGGTTTTGGTGAGACTGCATCTGGAACACTGTGTGCAGTTTTCATCTCCGCATTTAGGAAAGGATATACTTGCACTGGAGGAAGTACAGCGAAGGTTCACTAAGTTGGTCCCTGGGTTAAGGCAGTTGTCCTATGTTGAGAGGCTGAGTGAACTGGGCTTATATTTTCTGGAGTTTAGAAAAATGAGAGGTGATCTCATTGAAACTACAATGCTGAGATTGTTTCCACTGGTCAGGGGCACAGTCCCAGGATAAGGGGTCGATCATTGAGAACTGAGATGAGGAGAAATTACTTCACTCAGAGGGCAGTGAATCTTTGGAATTCTCTACCACAGAGGGTTGTGGATGCTCCATTGTTTCATACACTTAAGGCTGGGATAGATAGGTTTTTGGTCTCAGGGAATTAAGGGATATGGGGAGCGAAGCCCAAGATCAACCATGGCCGTATTGAATGGTGCAGTGGGCTCAATGGTTTGTGTGGTCTACTCCTGCTCCTATTTCTTATGTTCTTGTGTTCATTCCAGATGACAACGACTTGATGTGTAAAAAAAATGTTTCCTCACGTCGCCTCTGGCTCTTTTGTCAATCACCTGAAACCTCTGTCCTCTGAGTACTGGCTCTTCTGCCACTGGGAACAGTTTCCCTTTATTTACTCTTATCGAAACCCATTCATGATTTTGAACACCTCAATCAAATTTCCTCTTAACCTTCCCCGCTCTTTGTATCTGCGTGCGTAAAAAAATCTATTCCGTTCAACAGGCAGTTAGACAATATGTGTGATGTGAGAGCAATATAATGATAGTAACAATGGAATGCCCTCAGCTTGAGACAGAGAGAGGCATCAAACAAACACAGTCAAAGTCAAGACCATAATTTTCAAAGATTTTACTGCTTGGACATCTGAAAAGGATGACAGCCTATATTGTATCATGTGTATCACTGAATACAGGTATAACGCCCATTGCTATATGGGGAATATACATTTATGTAAATTGAATAGGCAGCCAAATAGTTCCATCATTCTTTCTCGTTGCCTGACTATCTATCTTTCCTTATTAATCAACAGTAAATCTGAGGTGTCTGTCTTTTGTATCTATCACACCTATGTTTCCAATGGCCAGATTAAAAGGCTACTTTTACAAACAATAAAAAAACTCAGGTAAGAAAGATTGACAACTTTTCCTCTTTGGCATGACAGTTCCAGCTCAGAGAATAGTCAGCCATCTCTCGCTCTAACCTTTAATTGTGCTGTTTTGGCCTGAGGGACTTGGGGAGGACTTGCTACCAATTGCTCAGAATGGCAACAACTTGTCCATCAAGCTGCATGATACTTCGAATCTCAACATCTTCATGATGAAGCAGAGCGATGGCAGAGCAGGAAAGGAAAAGAAGAAAATCCTGTGCTCCAGATTCCACGATCTCCTGGGGCGTCCTACCCCAAGTGCCCAAAGATCTGTTCAGTCACATGGAGACCCATGGCAGAAACTTCCTGAGGAAGTGTCCTTCCTCAAATCGAAGGACAGCCGACAGAGACAACGTTGTCCGCTCTCCCTTAGAGGTAAATGGACACTTGCCTTTTTAAGTGTGAAACATTTTGCTCTTGTTACATTCATTGGAACCTTGAATCCACAATGATGAATTATGTCCATTTTGAAGAAGATTTGCACCTGCTAACTGCAGCGAGAGGGTCGTTAGGTATGTTTTGCTCATTTGTGTTCAAGTGTGGAATTCAGTGTTGTAGTCTATATAAAACCGAGAAAATAAACAGAAATAAAATAAAAATCAATATTAGAAAAACGTGCTTGTCAGGTCGGTCAGACAGCTCGAAGAAATAAGGGTGAGATGCAGAATAATGAGAAGACCTTTGGATGCAGGGATACACAGTCACTACAGTGTCATTTTCATTCTCGTAAGTGAAGGGCCAAAACCGATGGTTTAGGTGATCAGTAAAGTTGGAAAACGTGGAAAGGGAGATGAGAGAATTCACGAAACAGTCATGAGGTGATGCCAAGATTGAGTTTTAAAAACCAGAAGCTTATAAGAGAGGGTAAAAACAACGAGAGTTAAAGAATTCCACAGTCTGGAGTGTATTTTTTCAAAATTAATTCATGGAATGTGGGTGTCACTAGCTAGGCCAGCATTTCTTTCCATCCTTAATTTCCCAGGATGGAAAAGAATGAGTTAGATTAGGATGTATCCAAGTTTCCTCTTCTTCCTTATCTCCAGGTGGTGATTTGTCATGGGGTAAGCTTCCCCATCTGCACAGATGACAGCCACTTGGTTTGACTCCTCCACTCTCTGGGCTGACAGGACACTTTCCTTACATCCAGTCTGGTTCAGGCATCATTTGGTCTCCTTGAGCATCAGGAAGACTGAAACCATCATCTTTGGTTCTTGTTGCAAATTCACATTGCCTTACCACCAACTTAACACCCCTTCCTGACCACTGTCCCCAGTTGAACATGGTTATTCGCAATCTCGGCATCTTACTTGACCCCAAATCCTCATCATCACAAAAATTAACAACTATTCCTTCTGTAATATCACGGCCTTCACCTCTCCCTTAGCCCGGCTATTGTTGAAACTCTCATCCACGCCATTGTCCCCTCTAGGAAATGACTTTTCCGATGCCCAGCTGACCAGCTTCTTGTCTTCCAGATTATGTAAGCTCCAGCATATCCTAAATGTTAGCACGATGTTAGCACTAAGTTTCCCAATGCATCCAGTTTGAAACCTTGATTTTGGTTTAATTCTCTTTATGGTCTGAACCCTGCCTAGCTCAGGAAACTTCTGAGGTCTTACAACTTCCCACCCATCTCCACACTACCACCACTGAACATCCCATTCCTCTCATGGGTCACCAGTGGACCTCTGGGCACTAGGCTTTTGTGGATTCACCTCCCGTTGCCCTATCATTGTCTGATTGGAATGTTGCTCTTTGTTAAGTGCTTTATGTACATATAAGTTGTTGTTGTTGTGTAATGAGTCTCGAGCCCTGGTGTTTCCAGGAGCATGGGGAGGCCTCATTTAACTAATACCAAGTGGCCTCCTGCACACCAGCCAGCAGGACACCAGGGACAGATGTGGAAGTCCCCGGCAGTTAGTGAGGCTTGGGGATCGGGGATTTAATCAGAGGGGGAGGGCTGTGAAGGGAGCTATGATTGGAATGGAGGAGAGGAGGGCTGTGGATGGGGTTGCTATCGGAAGGGTGTGATGTCTTGCAGTAATTGGGGCCCAGGGGAGGGAGTATTGAGGGGAGGGTTTGTCAGGCTGCAATTGGGCGGAGAGGGTTTTGTAGCACAGTTCAAGGGAGGGCCATAGGCTTCCTTGTGATGCCCAGAAGTCCACTAGTGGCCCATGAGAAAATCCGAAAAATACATTTTACCTCACTCGCTGGGTCAATCTGGCCTAGAGTCTGGCACCTGGCATCCCTGTGCTTGACAGGGCAGTTGACATTACCCAACATCCCCAAGAACCTCAGCCAACTCAAACTATATTCAAAACAGGATCCACCTTCCCTCCTGTGAGTGTCCTGCTCACCTACTCAAAAGAGCAGGTCAATATAAAGAAAAAAGATTTGCATTTATATAGTGCCTTTCATGACCCCAGGATTTCTCAAAGCGCTTTAGAGCCAATGAAGTACATTTTGAAGTGTAGTCACTGTTATATTGGAGGAAGCACAGGTGGCCAATTCGGGCACAGCAAGCCCCCACGAACAATATAATAATGACCAGATAACTGGGACACAGGGGGAAGAAACGAGGGTCGGTGTGAGGGTAACTGACACCCAATATTTGAACTCGGCCCCACTAAACCTGGGGCAGAACTTTATGTCCCGCGGGCGGGCGGGCGGGTGGGCGCGCGCCCAAACCGATCAGGCGTAAAATAGCGCGCGGTGGTGCCAGGCGAGCGTCCTGACATCGTTGCGCGCTCTCGTGACATTGCAGTCGGCGGGCACGCGCGAGAGGTCAGCAGCACGCCCGCCGACGATTAAGAGGCCTGTTAAGGCCATTAAAGTGTTAATTCGCAGCAATTTCTCGCTGCCCGCCTAACCTTCCGGTTGGCGGGGCAGGCGAATCGGCCCGGCGGCCTTTGCATTTTCGAGGGAACCTCGTCCGCAGACGGGTGAGGTTTCTGTCTGACATGAATTCCAAAAAAAAAAATGTTTTGACATAATTTTTGTTATGTTTCTGTTTGTGAGTGATTCCTACGTGGGGACATTTTTTTTTCTGATTTTCAAAACCTTTATTTTTTGACTTTAAAATTCTTCAGCTCCCTGAGGCTTTCAGGGAGCTATCCGTGTGCGCTCTCCCGCGCATGCGCAGGCTTTAGCGCACACCCTCCTCCTGCCCCTGCTCTCCACCCCGGCAGCGCCGAGCTTCTCAGCGCGCCTTTCGCGTTGATGGCCGTTAATCGGCCGGCCAGCGTGAAGTGGCGCCCGGGGCCTGATCACGGGGCGGGGGTCGCTTCCCGGCTGCTCCTGGGCCCGCCCACCACGCCTGCCCAGCAACCCGAAAACCCTGCCCCTGGTTTCTAATAGGCAGGGAAGTTAAAAATTGGGCTTTCGTTTGAATGCAGGGTAGGAAGGAAGAAGAGCAGAATCGGAATGTCAGAGCAATAAGGGAGGAAAACGCAGAGGAATATTGGCAACCATTGCATGAATAAAATATAGTGAGAGAGAGAGAAAAACATAACTGAATGGGAGCTCCTGTCCTATTAATGTTAATAATCCTGTCACAAAGCAAAGATTCAAAGAAAATGCTTCATGCACACTATTAGTGTCAGTTTGCAGGTATGCCTGCAAATCGCCTCATTAAATGAAACCTGTTTTTTAATAAGAGTTTTTAAAAAATCTATGAATCCGGTGGATATAATGAAGTTGTACATGTTTTGATGTTGTTCACAGAGCAGGCCCGAACAGGATACAGGATTTAGCACATCAATCGATGTATTTAAGTCTTTATTCAAAAAGAAGTAGTTTGCATTTCGACGACAGTCTCAGGTTTAGCTTCTCACTGACAAAGACGCTCGTTATTGATGTTTTTGTTTGTTGTTAGTCTATCTGCTTGTCAAAAAAAAATGCTATTTATAACGCAGTGATATGAGTGTTTAGATCACAGCAAGAGTAGGTAAAAAGGGCAAATAGTCACCATTTTTTAAAAACTGGTTTCTAATGGTGTCAGATCCTAGCTTTATTCCCTTTTATCGCCCACTCTTTTTCTGTTGTCCTTTCTCCTCTCCTCTAAACATGAATTCCCTATCTCCTTCAACAGCCTATTTACACACCTGACATTTCAGGTATGTGTACAGCCGATCTTCTTGTTATATCCCATGGCTGATTATTTTTATTCTTGTCTTCTTGGCTGGTGTTTGACCTGAACCTTGGCTGGGCCTTAGACCCTTGCTCCTTGTGCTTCTGAGAACCTTTCTGGACTCACCTTAGATACTCCTTATCAGACCAGGGCTTTGGGTTGCTTTCCTGTTTGATTTTCTTTCATTACTTTAAACACAGACATCAGTTGTGACAACTGCAGAATTGGATCTTTGTCTTTAATGAGCTCATGTTACAACATCCAATATGCAGAGTACTCAGTCAAATCATACAACATGATTTCATTCGTATGATTCTTTATTATTAAGTTCATAATTCACTACAAGAACTCATGTACCAAGCTTTACCATATCCTGGCTATAGCAAACAGTGGTTTCCTCCTTTTGATCTGTACATTCAACGCATACTAACATAAACTAGAATACATTAAAAGACACACAACGCAGACTTCAGGTAACATGGAGCAGAGAAGACATCAATCTCTCCCAGTTATCATGATTATATGATCCACTCAAGCTCTTTAAAGGCTTTATTACTATAAACAGTGTCCCAAACCCTTAAGACACGGATGAGCGACCTTTTCATTTCTTCAGCTTCTTACCTTTTACAAGGCATCCCTGTTCTGCAGATATGAAAGCTGTTTTAACTAATCGTGTGCCAGTCCCACAATCAGTGAGGTACATTGACGTGGTATGAATCCACATTCCCACACCAGGCACTGCCTGGACCTCTAAATGTGCTTAGCTTCACTATTGGTCAACTTGGGTCTATTTGGCTGACCGGCGGTTTGGCTGACCGGTAGTTCTTCGTTTTGTTTTACTCAGCGAGAATGACTTCATCACAGGAAATTATCGGTGACAATGTGGCAAGTGGCAAGGGTCGGTAACGCGAATAACGGGAGTTGCTTTATATGTAGTCCTAATATAGCACTTCATGGTTGAAGTGCAACAAGAAAAAGAAAACATGCCAGAGAGGTCTCTTGGACATGATGGCGAGTTAAGGGTTAATAATTAAACTGACCTGCATTACTATATCTGGTCACAGAACAAAAAGACTTTCCAAGATAAACAAGAAACAGTAGGGTGCCTCAGCAAGAAAATTAGTGACTGCACCGCATCGCCCATGAATGATTAATGTATGACTTTAGTGACTAGTGTGAAAAAAACATGGGCAGAGGGATCAATTAACCGTGGCAGAGAGAGCATGTTGTCAATAAAACTAGACCGCAAAGGATTCAAGAGCAGATAGATCAGGAAGTCTTGGTTGTGGGGGGAATCGTTGAAGTAAACCGAAATGGTTTATGTAAAGATCCTGTTCTTAAAAGGATTCAAGGACAGATAAACAAAGAGGCCTTATCTTTGAAATGTACCTTTGAAATAGGCAAACTGAGGCACATAAAAGGAAAGTGGTTTTCCAGAGTTGGTGGGAGAGCTTGAAAGAGAGAGAAATTGAAAGCTGCTGCTTTGTATTGGACAGATGACAATCTATATAAAAATAAAAACAAAAAAACTACTGCGGATGCTGGAAATCCAAAACAAAAACAAAAACAGAATTACCTGGAAAAACTCAGCAGGTCTGGCAGCATCGGTGGAGAAGAAAAGAGTTGACGTTTCGAGTCCAGTGACCATTGGACTCGAAACGTCAACTCTTTTCTTCTCCACCGATGCTGCCAGACCTGCTGAGTTTTTCCAGATGACAATCTATGCTGTATGTCAATTAAGTTTCACATACACCACCAGCAAGTATTCCCTGCTTATGTGAAGCATGTCATTGTGACCTCTGGAAGGAAGGAGGTTGACTAACAGTTGAACCAACCAAGCTCAGCAACCACTGAACCAGACAAGCTGCTCCTATAATGATTCCATCAGCTGTACCTACAAATCTTGGGGCAGAATTTTCTCCCCTGTCGGGGGGGGGGGTTGTGCGGGGGCGGGTGGGCGCGGACCTGATTGGCGTCCCCGATCGGGTCCGTGCCACCATTTTATGTGGGCGGGCCAACTAAGGTCCGCCCAGGGTGACGCGCTACCCGAAAGCGCAGAGCGCCCCCTGTGCGGGTGGGTGGGGGTTGCCTGAGTCAGGTGTGTGCTCTTTCGAGCCTCCTGTGCCTCAGAGAGATTAGTTTTAAGTTTAAACAGTCTAATAAAGTGTTGTAAAAGTTTTTTATAACACGTCCTCTCATGTGAAACTGTCACATGAGCTGGAACATGTGCATTCATTTTAATAAAAATTTTTCTGAAAATTCCAAATCATTCAAGAAACCTCATCCTGCCCGTGGATGAGGTTCCATGAAAAATGCGAAGGCCGCTTGGGCTCTTTGCCTGCCCCCCCCCGTCAACCTTAAGGTTGGACGGGCATCTTTCTCAATAGGCTTAATTAGTTTATTAACGGCCTTAATAGGCCTTTGACGGTTTGGCGGACGTGCAGCTGACTCGAACTGAAAATCTAAATGACGCGCATCCGATGTCACCCCGTGTCATTTTAAGCCTTGGTGAGCGGGCCCCACCCCCCACTCGCCGAGCCGAAGATTCAGCCCTTGGTATACCAACCTGCTAATTTCAACAGCACCTCCCCAAAACAGCAACTTCCCCTACCTGGAAGTGCAAGGGCAGGGGGTGCTTGGGAACACCACCACCTCCAACTTCCTCTCCAAGTTACAACCATCCCAACTTGGACCTTTATCGCCCATTCCTTCATCGTCACTGGGTCAAAATCCTGGAACTCCCTGCCGTACAGTTCTATGGAAGTGTCTTCCCCACATGGACTGCAGAGGTTCAAGAAGGTCTACCACAACTATGTTCGACAATAAGTGCCAGTTTTGTTAGTGATGCCCATATCTGGAGATCGAATGAAAACGCTGAGGACAACTGTTTCTGCAGGCCTGGAGTTAGTAGGAAACCAATTGCAAAGCTTAGCCAATATTCTGCATGTACCTGGAGTCAACCTGCAACACAGGCATGACATAGCAAACAATGTTACTGCTGTTCTAAACTCCCAACTCATTCTAAGCCAGCACTGCTGTATTAGACTAGGCACAGGCCACATATGAATTAATTAGGTGACTAAAGCATTGACAGGACTTTCATCTACTTTGTCAGCTGTTGCTTAATTGGAAAGACTCTCGCCTCTGAGTCATAAGGTTGTGGATTCAAGTACCACTTCAGAGACCTAGGCACAATGTCTAAGCTAATGCTCAAGTGCAGTACTGAGGGAGCACTGTACTTTCAGAGGTGTCATCTCTTTGATGAGTTGTTAAACAATGGTCTGCCCTCTCATGTAGATGTAAAAGATTCCATGGCACTATTTGAAGAAGAACAGAGGAGTTCATGCTCCAGTACTGGTCAATATTTATTCCATAACCAACATCACTTAAATTGATCATCATTATCACATTGCTGTTTGTGGGAGCTTACTGTGCACAAATTGACTGCCCATTTGCTACTTTGCAACAGTGACTGAACTTCAAAAATACTTTGGAATGTGCTGAGGTCATGAAAGTTGCTACATTCTCTAGTCTCCATCTCTCCTTTCAAATTCCCATTCTATCTCTCTCTGAATCCTGACTCCCAAAGCCCTACAATTGCTGACTCCTGAGACCCAAGACTGCAGTATCATCAGGCGTGCCCGGACAGGTGCCACCACAAGCTTTCCCCCTGAGTTGCCAGCAGCAGCACATTGGCGTGGAATTTCTAGCCGAAATTGGAATGGTTGGCAAATTCTTCCCAGTGGCGCTTGCCTGGCGATGCAGCAGATGCAATATTTGTGTGGTTGTGCACAAAGCCTGCACGGCAATGAATTTGCTATGAGCCTGTAAGCTTATTTGCTGATAATATTGCACAGTGTGAGTTTCAGTCTAGCTTACAGTTTAGAGATTTCCAAAACAGCCCACACAGCAAACGAAAAACACCAGTGAGCCACAAGTCTAAGCCTTTGCAGACTACACAATAAGACAAGTATTAAGGATGTAATATGATGGACGGTAGTGAAGTGATTAACTGGCTTTAAACTGGATATCTTAAAATCCTGTCCAAGAAAAATAGCGACGGAAATTAAGTGCTCCAAAAGACTAGCGGTGAGAAATAAGCTGAATACTCTCAGGATAACTGCATGGCAGAGCTGTGTCACTGTGAACCCCTCCTCCCTTACCGGCACTGCTTGCTCTTTTCCGAAAGGCTTTTTTGACATCGACAGGCCTATGGGCTCACAGTGGGCTGCTTGGCCGCGGTAAATGAACCAGGATCAGCCCCGCGCAGCACTGCCTTCTGAAAACATTTCTCCCTGCCCTGAGGCAACGATGCTCCATTAAACAGTGGCTAATCTGCCTGCTGAGGCTAGTGAAGGTAGATGACCACCCCGCACCCACCAGATCTAAAGTGTCTGAAAATTGTTTGGGTGCAATCCGCAGGTCTGATCGCAAAGGTTTCCTTCGCTGATTAATTAATCGGTGATGTTAAGCTCCTTCAAAAAAAAAATATGATGATGCTTCCAGTTCCACAACACAATGTGTCACATCAGATTGTTCTAATTTGAAGGTAAGAGCATGTTGACTTCATCATGATTAGATGCTTTTAACTTTTCTCTGAAGAGTGATTTAAGGTAATTTGATGGCTGAGTGACTGTCTGATAGTGCACCTAGTGATTTACTGATTTGCAATGTCTTTGTAAATGCTGCTTCTAATGGAAGATCACTGCGGCAGTTCTCTGCATCACAATGAGTCACTGGAATTAATGAGATCAGGGAGAGTGGCTCAAAGCTAACAGAGAATGAAGAATACCCAGAGCATTACACTGAAACAGAGTTAGATGGGTGGACTCCCAAAATCCAGGCTGATCTGACTTTTGTTTCCCCAAATGGGATGTACCATCACTGGCAAGACCATCCCTAATTGCCCTTGACCAGAAGGCAGTTAAGAGTCATCACGTTGTTATAGGTCTGGGCTCACATATGCCAGACAGGCTAAGGATGACAGATTTCCTTCCCTAAAGTGAACCAGTTGGGTTTTTACAACAATTGATGGTAGTTGCCATGGCTACCACCACTTGCACTAGCTCTACATTCCAGATTTTGTTAATGGAATTTACATTCTACCAGCTACCAGGGTGGGATTTGAACCCATGTCCCCTGAGCATTAACCTGGGCCTCTGGATTGCTAGTCCAGTGACGTTACCACTACACCACCATCTTCCCCCTTAACACCCACTGACTGCATGTGAACCAAATTTACACTTTGGGAATATATGATGGGTTCTTTCTGGAGAGTGCTTAATGCAAAATTTCTTCCCCTCCAGGAATACTATGGACAGCATTGAGGGATATCACCAAGCTGAATAAAACAGTCAGCATTGTCCATCATGAAGGCCAGTAAAACCCAATCTGATTTTATCCTCACTCCGCAAACATAGAACTTTCAGAACATGGCATTGGGTAATGATTAGAAGGATGCTTGCCTGTTTTTCACCCCCCACCCCCCCGAGTCCTAGCTTGGGGTTATTTCTAAGACCCTCATTGCAACTCTGACTATGACCAATCAATTCAACTCAGAACCTTGGACCTCCCTATGTGTTACAGTGGTATATCATGTGCTGCAGTTATTAATTATCCCAATTGCTTGGCTTATATATAATTTATATAAGAATGTTATCCTACCACAAGTTGTAATCTGCCTACTTATCAATTTCTTACTTCCTACCTGCGCAACTTGACTTCCTTTATATCACATTTTGTCACGTTTTAGGCCCAACCATCTTCAGCTGCTTCATCAATAACCTTCCTCCCATCATAAGGTCAGAAGTGGGGATGTTCGCTGATGATTGCACGATGTTCAGCACCATTCGCGCCTCCTCAGATACTGAAATAGACCATGTCCAAATGCAGCAAGAACTGGACAATATCCAGACTTGAGCTGACAAGTGGCAAGTAACATTCATGCCACACAAGTGCCAGGCAATGATCATCTCCAACAAGAGAGAATCTAACCATTGCCCCCTGACATTCAATGGGATTACCAGCACTGAATCCCCCACTATCAACAACCTGGGGGTTACCATTGAACAGAAACTGAACTGGATTAGCCATATAAATACTATGGCTACAAGAGCAGGTCAGAGGTTAGGAATCCTGCAGCGAGTAACTCACCTCCTGACTCCCCAGAGCCTGTTCGCCATCTACAAGGCACAAATCAGGAGTGTGATGGAATACTCTCCACTTGCCTGGATGAGTGCAGCTCCAACAACACTCAAGAAACTTGACAACATCCAGGGCAAAGCCGTCCGCTTATTTGGCACCCCTTCCACAAATATTCACTCCCTCGACCACTGATAAACAGTGGCAGCAGTGTGTACCATCTACAAGATGAACTGCAGAAACTCACCAAGGCTCCTTAAGCAGCACCTGCCAAACCCACGACCACTACTATCTAGAAGGACAAGGACAGCAGACACAAGGGAACACCACCACCTGGAAGTTCCCCTCCAGGTCACTCACCATCCTGACTTGGAAATATATCGCCGTTCCTCCACTGTGGCTGGGTCAAAATCCTGGAACTCCCTCCCTAACAGCACTGTGGGTGTACCTACACCACGTGGACTGCAGCGGTTCAAGAAGGCTGCTCACCACCACCTTCTCAAGGGCAACCAGGGATGGGCAATAAATGCTGGCCCAGCCAGCGAAGCCCACATCCCGTCAATGAATAAAAAGAATCATACATTTTGTAATATCCAGTCCAAACTCCTACACCCACTTTTATAATTTTGAATTTTGCTTGGATAAGCATTTTGTAGAAAGTCTTGTGATGCTGTGGATAGCATCCCTGCCTCTGAGCCAGGAGCTTTGAGTTCGAGTCCTACCCCAGGACTTGATGGCCGAGGAAGGTGAGTTCATAACGTGGTCGAGCAGGTTGGGTATTAACCTGTAAATCCTCTCCCAAAACATGTCAAGGGCAGGCGGTAAGAGTGGAAGAGATCCCTGGTCAGCCGTGTGATGGAAAGAATGTTCGAGCCTCGACCATCACAATCTGCAGCTCCAGACTGCAACGTTCTTGTTGCCACAGCAACTTCGACTCCCTGTGTGAACTGTAGCACGACACCACCACCGAATGTTTCATTGTAGAGCAGCCTGGCCTCCAGATTCCCACCGATTGCTTCACATGTTTCACGGAGTGTTTCTTCTTCAACTGCCATTTTTAACTTAAATGGAATTTCCAAAATAAGGATTTAAAGATATTTTTAGTTTAAAAAAAAATAGTTCTGAATAACATGAGTTAATTTGCGAGAGTGGCGGGGGTGAGGGGGTGGGGATCTGAGTGGGGAGACACAAGAGAGGGAAACAAAAATGAAAGACAGAAAAGTAGAAAGCAGAAGTGGAAGGCAGAGTAAACAGGGGCTTACAGCAAATAGGACCATAGTACAAAAAAAATGTGTGAAGAGACAAGTCTAAAGGCACTATATCTGAATGCACGGAGCATTCGCAATAAGGTAGATGAATTAACGGCGCAAATAGATGTAAATGGGTACGATGTGTTTGCGATTACAGAGACATGGCTGCAGGGTGACCAAGACTGGGAACTGAATATCCAAGGGTATTCGTTATTTAGGAAGGACAGGCAAAAAGGAAAAGGAGGTGGTGTGGCGCTGTCGGTTAAAGATGAAATCAGTGCAATAGTGAGAGAAGATTAAAGCTCAGAAAAGCTAGATGTAGAATCAGTCTGGGTGGAGCTAAGAAGCAACAAGGGGCAGAAAACATTAGTGGGATTTGTCCATAGATCTTCAAACAGTAGTGGTAAGGTAGGGGACAGTTTTAAACAGGAAATTAGAGATACATGTAACAAGGGTGCTACAGTAATCATGGGTGACTTTAAAGATTGGGCAAACCAAATTAGCAATAATACTGTAGCGGATGAATTCCTGGAGTACGTACGAGATGGTTTTTTTAGACCAGAATGTCGAGGAACCAACTAGGGAACAGAATAACCTAGATTTGGTTTTGTGTAATGAGAAGGGGTTAATTAATAATCTTGTTGTGCAGGGTCCTTTGAGTGACCATAACATGACAGAATTCTTCCTTAGGTTGGGAAGTGAAGTAGTCCAATCCAAAACTAGGGTCCTAAATCTAAACAAAGGAAACTACGATGGTATGAGGCATGAGTTGGCTAAGATAGATTGGGGAACTTCATTTAAATGCATGATGGCGGATAGGCAATGGCTAATATTTAAGGGACTAATGTATGCGTTGCAATGGTCATATATTCCTTTCTGATGCAAAAACAGAACAGGAAAAGTAGCCTAACCATGGCTAACAAAAAGAAATTATGGATAGTATTAGATCCAAAGAGGAGTCATGAAGAGCAGAATTTGCCCCCCGCACGTCCACGTGTAAAATGATGTGCGGTGACTTTGAGTGAGCGTCCCGACATCACCGCACTCCATCGTGATATTTCGCGGGGCAGGCATGCAATGAAGTTCGACGCGCGTCCGCCATTAATTAACAGGCTAGTTAAGGCCCTTTGGGTCGGTGCACGGGCACAACAGGCAGGTGGATAAGTGACTTTTCTATGAACCTCATCCACGGGCAGGATAAGAGGGCTCAGTGGGGTCGTCAATCTGCTTTGTGGATTATTTATTGGAGAAAGTATTTTAAACTTGCCTGTGTGATCTGCAGCAATTCAGAACGAATTCCAGCAGCTTTCTGTGTACTTTGAACCTTCAGCTCAGCACTCTGCAGTCAGGAATCTTTCTCGGGCCTGCAGCTCTCTGAAGGGCTCCCCTTAGCCTGGGTATGGGTTCTGATAAGTCCACCAAAGGCAGCTCCGCTGAGGAGGAAGGGAGGGCTAGAATGAGGAGGAGGCCAGGAGTGCACATTCAGCCTCCAGGGGGTACAGGCACAGGCATAAGGGGCGCAGGGTCAAGAGGTTGTCCAAGGTGGAAGGTGACGCAGAAGACGCCACTATCCTGCTGCCAGGGTATACAGGCGGCGAAGCAGCTACCTCAATATGACTGAGGTGCAGTGCTGAAGGAGACTCCGACTCTCAAGGGAGACAGTCAACTATATCTGTCAGATGATTGGCCCTGAGATCTCCCCTAACTGTGTGGGTGGATACCCCATGCCAGTGGCTCTGAAGGTCACAGTTGCCCTCAACTTCTATGCCTCTGGCTCCTTCCAGGGCTCGGTGGGTGATCTTTGCGGTGTCTCCCAATCAGCTGTCCACACTTGTGTCAAGCAGGTTACAGACGCTCTGTTCAGACGTGCATTGATCTTCATCCACTACCGCTGCGACCAGGCAGGTCAGACACAGCGAGCCAGAGGCTTCGCAGCCATTGCTGGCTTCCCCCGTGTCCAGGGTGCTATAGACTGTACACATGTGGCCATCAAGGCACCTGCAGGTGAGCCCGGTGCCTTCATCAACAGGAAGGGCTTCCACTCCATGAACGTGCAGATAGTGTGTGACCACAGGATGCTGATTCTTCAAAACTGTGCAAGATACCCAGGCAGCTCCCACGACACCCACATCCTCAGACACTCCCAGGTGCCGGGGCTCTTCAGTGCTCCAGCCCGGCTGGATGGTTGGCTGCTGGGTGACAAGGGCTATCCCCTTAGAAGGTGGCTCATGACACCTCTCCGCCATCCAAGAACAGAAGCTGAGGAGCGCTACAATAGGAGCCACGCCTCCACAAGGGCTGTGGTGGAGAGAGCCATTGGTCTTCTCAAGATGTGCTTTTCATTGCCTGGACCGCTCAGGGGGCGCACTCCAGTACCCCCCAGATCGTGTGTCAGTGATAGCGGTAGCATGTTGCACTCTACACAATCTTGCTCTGGAAAGGGGGGATGCAATGGACGATGAAGACATTGACGCAGTGTCTGCAGCTGCGTACGATGAGTCCAGCACTGATTCTGAGGATGAGCAGGCACAGGGGAATGCTGAGGGGCTAAACGCTGACCCGGGACTACACCAAGGAGGCAGGGACACCCGGGAGGCTTTGATCCAATGAACCTTCAGCTAGCTCAACACAAATGGGTCAACAGGACCAGCCTTGCCTGGCACTTCCTTACTCGGCACCTAAGTGATAAATCTGCCAGGACATCAGCAGGAACTAAGGGCTTTGGACATAAACTTGAATGTCCAAACAAACACTCACGACATTTCTCTGAAACATACACATGAAGAACAAACGATCCACCCTCAGCCATGGTCACACATCTGATTTTTATTTTAAACATCAGATGTTCTCACAATTCCAAAACAAAACGTTAAGCAAGCCAAAAAAAATTATAAGGACCTAATCTCGGGCCAACACAAAAGCACCAGTGAGAAACCCGTGGTGTGCCTAAGGTGCCTTCTGCTTTCGTTTCCGGGTGCCATGTCTTGGTGCTGCCCCATCGCTCGGAGTGGTGTCTGAGCCAGTCTGCTGACTCTGCTGTCCTATTGGCCTTGATGACCTTGGCAGTCGTCCTCTGGCCTATGGAGCCAGTGCTGGCCCCACCTGGGAGGGAGCTGCCAGTTCCACAACTGGCATCTCCCCAGTCGTCGCAGCCTCACCGGATGAAGTGGTCACTGGGAGAGGGGCGGAGCAGCTGATTCCTTCATCCGGAACGCCGTGAGAGGAGCCCACAGAAAAGACAGGCAGCTGCACCGCCAATGTGGGGTCACCTCGGACCTCCCTGCTCATCGTCGATGGATGGACAACGAGATGGGAAACTTGAAGCCCACACCATCTCCCACATTGGCATTGACCAGCTGTGGCCACTGGCGCTGTGAGGGCTTGCAGGTCTGAGCGTAACCCCAAGAGAACCTGATTGTTCTCCTGGAGGTGCCTCTCCACGAGAGTCGCCACTCTCTCCATGGGGGAAGCATGATGCTCTGCCTTGAGGCTCATTCCATCAGTGATGCTCCACGTGGACTCCTCCACCATGGACACCAAGCAAAGCACAACCTCATGTCTCACTCCCAGATGTTCCCGCACGTCCGGCCGCATTTCCTGCAGCTGCTGCATCGTGGACGACTCCAGAGGCACATCATCAGGCAATGACTCAGCATGTGCCTGGTCCCCTGAAATCCTCCGACTGCTGGCGCCATGGGCACTCCCTGCCTCTGCCAGCTCCTCCAACGACTGTGAAGTGCCTTCACCGCTGTGACCCGGGACACTAGCCGATGTTCCAATGCCCACCGAGGCGCCAGTATCTGTGGTGTGACACAGTGACAGTTGAGGGCCCTCAGGTGTGAGAGGGGGCATCTGAAGCTCCTCCTCCTGGCCATGGTCTGATGATGCTGAAATGAACAACAAGGACAGTGGATCAGTTAGTGTATACACAGTGACACACTTCATCCCTTTCCCCCTGGCTCATTATGCGTTCAACCTTCCAGAACCAATGGACACGAACATTGGTGGGGTGGCAAATAGTGAGGAGGAGACCCTTACATTAGAGGGGAATAAATGGGTCTTTTTCAGAATGGTAGGTGCTGACTAGTGGGGTACCTCAGGGATCAGTACTTGGGCCCCAGATAGTTACAATATATATTTGGATGAGGGAACCAAATGTAATATTTCCAAGTTTGCTGATGACACAAAACTAGGTGGGAATGTGAGCGGTGAAGAGTGTGTTAAGAGGCTTCAAGGCGATTTAGACAAGTTGAGTGAGTGGGCAAATACATGGCAGATGCAGTATAATGTGGATAAATGTGAAGTTATCCACTTTGGTAGGAAAAACAAAATGGGAGAGTATTATTTAAATAGTGATAGATTGGGAAATGTTGATGTACAAAGGGACCTGGGTGTCCTTTTACAGCAATCATTGAAAACAAGCACACAGGTGCAGCAAGCAGTTAAGGAAGCAAATGGTATGTTGGCCTTCATTGCGAGAGGACTTGAGTACAGGAGCAAGGATGTGTTACTTCAGCTATACAGACAGGGTCTTGGTGAGACCACACCTAGAGTATTGTGTGCAGTTTTGGTCTCCTTACCTAAGAAAGGACATACTTGCCATAGAGGGAGTGCAGCGAAGGTTCACCAGACAGATTTTTGGGATGGCAGGATTGTCATATGAGGAGAGATTGGGCTGACTGGGCCTGTATTCCCTGGAGTTTAGAAGAATGAGAGGAGATCTTGTTGAAACGTGTAAAATTCTGACAGGGCTGGACAGACTGGATGCAGGGAAAATGTTTCCTCTGGCAGGGGGTCTAGAGCAATGGTTCACAATCTCAGGATACAGGGTAAGCCATTTAGAACTGAGATGAGGAGAAACTTCTTCACTCAGAGAATGGTGAACCTGTGGAATTCTCTACCACGGGAGGCTGTGGAGGCCAAGTCACTGAATATATTTAAGAAAGAAATAGATAGTTTCTAGACTCTATAGGCATCAAAGGGTATGGGGGGGAGAGCACTGAGATAGAGGATTAGCCATGACCATATTGAATGGCGGAGCAGGCTCGAAGGGCTAAATGACTTACGCCTGCTTCTATTTTTCTATGTTTCTTATCCATTGAAATGTTCTTTGTGTCTTTTTTAATGCCTTGATTAACTTCAGCCCCAGGCTGTCCCAAAAATGTGCACTTTGACAAGATATTCTTGCCCACATCCATGACTCAGTGAGCTGCATTTGGATTGTATGTTTACAGTGTACACAATTCCCCAAAATGCATCAACACCATTCAGCCATTTTAGCTTCTCATGCATCCTGCTCCATAACTTTCCTTCAAATCATTTTGAAAAACTAGAGGCCAAATTTTGAATTCTTTTGTGTGATAAATTTCTTAGTTTCTTTAAACTAAGGAACACCATGTGCGCGCATGTGTTTGTGTGGTTGTGTTTATGTGAGTGAGTGAGTGACAGAGGCAAATGACAGTGTTCTGATTGCGCAGAGTAATTTTCATTGTCACTACTTGGATGGTAATTTGGACAAAGTGAATCACTTGCTTCTTATAGAATTGATGAAACTCAGGCAAGTTCTAGGCCAGGCGGGTGATCCTCTTTGCCAGGCTACTGTCCAAGTGGTGAACGTGAAAATCAATTCCCCCATTTGTCATAGCTCTTGTGTCCTTCACTTTAAACTCTAGAAAGTCTATTAAGCTGAGGCAGAGAGCTAGAGAGGAAGATTTAGAGTGAGAGAGAGAGAGAGGGAATGAGAAAAGGAGAGACAGTGGGGGCAATTTAATTTGCCTGCAAGACTATTCATGGTATGCAGATAATAATTTTTAAGAAATATATCTTAATGCCCATTGGTTGCTCAGAGTCCACCGACTTTCATATGGGCCTCAAAATTAGGAGCTGGTACATCCTGGTGAAGCAAGAGGGAGCCTTATTTAAAAATGCCCCCATAACAAGGTCTTTGGCACATCAGAATGTAGTGTCTATTCCCTACAGGTTGTAGAAGCAGCTAGCAGTAATAAAACGGACCACTCTCTGTGTTGCAGCCAGCAAGAAACAATCCAATAAATAATCCATCATGGACAAAATGCAGCACTTTAAAAAAAAATAACCACTGTGGCATAAAGTAATTAAGTGTATATGAACCACTCTTAATGAACAAAGAACTTGCAGTTATATGGTGTCCTTCACAATCTCAGAATGTCGCAAGACACATTACAACCACTTTTGAAATGTAATCGCTGTTGCAATGTAGGAAACATATCAGCCTACTCGTGCACAGCAAGCTCCCACAAACACAGGTGTGATATGACCAGATGATCTGTTTGATCTTGGCTGAGAGGTAAATATTGATCAGGACACCAGGGATAAATACTCTTATCTTCATTGAAATACTACCATGGGGCAGACTCTCACCCTCTGCCAGGTGCGAGATGGCAGAGAGGGTGGGGGTAAAATTGGGCTCCATGGCAGCGGCTCTGTGCCTGTCACTTATCCATCCCTGCCTACCCCCTTGGGCATTTCACCCATGGCTGTGAAGCTACTGGGCGGCCTGCTTGCCTGTGGGCCAACTGAGGACCTTAAGTATTGGTATCGTGACCAGGCCAGGGGGAGATGTTTCCCGTCTGGGCAGCTGTGTCCATTGGAGGCCCTCATAAAGGCATTCCTCCTCCTGTGATTCTCCTCTCCCCACCGCCCTGTGTATCCATACCCCCCCCCCCCACCCCCTCACCAGGGCCTGCCAGTCTGACCCCGACAAGACCCTGGACCTCCATGGGCTGGAATTTTATGGTCCCGAGGTGGCGAGAACGGGACCGTAAAATGCGGCAAGCCATTCTAAACTTCATTGACTTCTGTGGGACTGTAAAATCCCGCTGTCATAAAATTCCGCCCAATGGCTCCTCTTCTTTGGGGACTGTCTGTAGTTCCAGCAATGGCCACTGCTCCCAGTGTCACCGCTGGGACAAGAGAGCTGCCGGCCATTTGATTGGAAGGCCCATCTCAAGCCAGTTAAAGGCCAACGGCTATTAAATGGCTGCAGGGGTGAGTTGACAACGCATAAATGCAGGTCATGGTATCTTGTAGCTCTGCTTGAGAGAGCAGAAGGGTTTTAATGTTTCATCCAAAGTATGGCATCTTTGACAGTGCAACATTCCCTCAGTACCACACTGAAGTGGATTGTTCAGGTCTATGGAGTGGGATTTGGACCTTCAACCTTCTGACTTACAGGCCAAAGCATTGCACTGAGTTAAGACTGATTGGCGAGTACTGAGAGATGTGATAAGTAGCTGTATTAATACAGGTGTTTTTTTTTCTCCCTTCATTCATTCTCTGCAGTCCATGGCAAATCTAAATGAATGGTACCATGTGACGGTATTCAGGGTCTCGGACCTTCAGTGAGAAGGAACAGAGAATCTTGACTACATTTAATAGCCATTGGCCTTTAACTAGCCTGAGACAGGCCTTCCAATCAAATGGCCAGCAGCTCCCTTGAATACATGGGGCAAGACTTGTCACTGAGCGGGTGGGCGTTTGCCCGAACTACTTGAGCGTAAAATAACGCACGATGACATCGGGTGAGCGTCCCAATGTCACCGCGCACTCACTCAATATTTCGGTCTGGGGGCACGCGCAGGAGTCAGCAGCACGCCCGCCGACAATTAAAATGTCTATTAAGGCCACTAACAATGTAATTGAATTAAATTTTTCACTGCCTGTCCAACCTTACCATTGGCGGGCGGGTGAAAAGGCCAAGTGGTCTTTGCATTTTTTTGCGAAACCTCACCCACGGGCAGGATGAGGTTTCGATCCTCCATTAAAAATTTCTTAAAAATTTCATCCTAATTTCTAACAGGTCCCTGCTCATGTGACAGAGGGGACATGTTTTTAACATGGTAAAAATCTTTATTTTTAATTTTCAAAACTCTTCACCTCCCTGAGTAAGCTCCGTGCCTCAGGGAGCTTTACCTGTGCGTGCTTGTGCTTGTGTGTGAACTACCCCACCCCCACCAACCCGCCCCAAACACAGACAGCGCTGAGCGCTGCCATGCGCGTTTCACGCTGGGCGGAACTTAATTGACCCGTCAGCATGGAATCGCGGTCCAGCCCTGATCGCGGGCGGCAGTCGTCTTCCCGACCGCTCCCACCCGCCCCCATCGAGCCCGTCCAACGAAGGAACAATTCTGGTCATGGATATTGCCTAATGGGTGCAATGTGAAACAGTCTTACTGTACACCATTGCAAATCCCCCCGATGGGAAGTAGATTTAATTTGTTGGACACTGATGCTTAAAACTGGCCTGGACTGTAATAATGTAACTGCGCCATAAAGACTGCACAGCCATCGATTTCTAGATCAAGAATAATACAGTGAAATAAAAGAATCAAGTCGTGAATAATGTATTTTAGCCTGATTACGCAACAGCTGAAGAACAGATAGTGACTGATGATATATATGTAATGGTACTGCTACACTTCTGAAATAGAATGAAAATAAATCAATATCACAGCTGTTAAGCTCCGGCTACACTGGATGTTTTAGTTTTTTAGCCATTGTAACATCTTAATGAAGGCGACATTTTGCTTCCTTCAATTGTTAGACAATGGATGTCATGTCGGTTCCATTTCCCAAACAAATGGATGGTGTTACACAGGCTGAAACAATAATGGCAGGAGGTTCAAATTCATAGTTCAGTCATAACAATTGTCCCAGCTACGAAATCGAATAAAACTGTTATTGGCAGGAGGAATTACACGCTCTGCTAATGGTTTGAAGGGGGTCATGAACAGCACTGAACTGACATTATAAAGGAGATCAAGAACCATGTGCATGCCGGTGCTTCTCCAGGTTAACTTGGCTCCTGCGTAGACTGCTGCGCTCTGAAGCTGCTGTACCATCACGATATTCAGTAATACTGAACGTTTGCAAGCAGGAGAATGCAATCATCCCCACCAGGAGGTATCCGCTAACAGGAGAACACTATGGGACGGAAATTCTATGGCCCCTTTGTGGTGGGGGCGGGGTTGTAAAATGAAGCAAGCCATTCCAAAGCCCATTGACTTCCGCGGGACCGTAAAATCCCGCTGGCGTAACATTCTGCCCTGGATCAAAAGTGGACACTTAAGCATAGCCGTTGAAGATAATAGCTTTTTCACAGAGCACAGAAAGGGATTTACCACAGGCGTATTAATGTCACAAAGTCATGGGATTTTGAGTTCAGTATTAAGAGAAACAATTATAAAACCACCTGACTAAACAGAATTTTATTTTAAAAATTGAAAACTCTCAACTTTGGTTCAGTATTTTTGGAGGGTTTTATTCCTTTCCCCAGTTACTAACTGCTTACACTATTTTAAGGCAGGTGCAATAAATAGGTTTGTGTCTTGGTAATATAGCAAAAGGAACAGTTTGTCCCTATCATGTTAAGCATTCATATTGCATTGCAATATCTACCTTGTGTCATGCCCAGTGCAGTCATGTGATATTATGAACGTTCAGTCAATGCCTCTAAAAATTGGACACAAATAAGCGGTTAAGATGGCTGTCACAAATCATGCGACTTTTGGCATTTGGACCAGAGACTGCATCAAGTCTCTGCTGAATACCTAATTAAATATGGACATGGGGAGAGTATCTCACAGCCATTTGTGGAATTCACACATCTCATTGTTTAAGGATGGGCCAACACTCAAAGACGATGGAGTTTCCAGGCTGCCTGCCTCCATGTTTCATACTGGATGAAAGGGAACATTGAAACTCAATGTCACTGTCAACTTCCCATTGTACCACTATGGCCTCCCCCATCCAAATTAGACCTAGTGGGCCTCAGATATGTTAATCTAACAGTCGTGTGATTGAAGCTGGTTTCAGGGACAGCACCCTTATTACCCTAGGACCCAGCAGATCCTTCAGAACCATCAGTCATCAGCCAGTCTGAGAACCAGACTCTGAAACTAGCTACAAATCAGCTAGCAGCCAAAGTAGTTAACCTGTTCCAGTTTCAAAGTTCACCTGAATACCAACATCCTTGATATTCAACTACAAGAAGCCTCACTGTGAACCCTTCACTTTACAAGATCCTCACTTCAACTTTAAATCATTGAATCTATTCAAGAAGCCACATGAAAATAAAGAACCTTCTTTATTTTAAACTCACAATAGCTTGTTGCTGAATTATTTAATTGGAATGCACACTCCAAGAGTAAGAAAAGACACAGCTCTCTCTAAACAAAACATACTAATTACGGGCAGTAAGAGGACACTACATTCCGTCTGAGACACTTATTCTAACACCTTATCTAAAAGGTGTTGTCCCCGACATTGCGTGTGTCCCTCAGCACAGCACTGTTGTGTCAGCCTGGATTTTGTGCTCAACTTTCAGGAGTGGGATTGGAACCTGCAACTATTTTGATACCAGAGACATGAGTGCTGCCCACTGAGTTGCAGCAGAAGCCGTGCATTTCTTGCGGCTGTGCATTGATTCCTAGGATGTTTTCACTTTCCATAAGACTATAAGACCATAAGACATTGGAGCAGAAGTTAAACCATTCAGCCCATTAAGTCTGCTCCGCCATTCAATCATGGCTGATAAGTTTCTCAACCCCATTCTCCCACCTTCTCCCCGTAACCTTTGATCCCCTTACCAATCAAGAACCTATCTATCTCGGTCTTAAATACACTCAATGACCTGGCCTCCACAGCCTTCTGTGGCAATGAATTCCATAGATTCATCACTCTCTGGCTAAAGAAGTTTCTCCTCATCTCTGTTCTAAAAGGTCTTCCCTTTACTCTGAGGCTGTGCCCTCGGGTCCTAGTCTCTCCTACTAATGGAAACATCTTCCCCACGTCCACTCTATCCAGGCCTTTCAGTATTCTGTAAGTTTCAATCAGATCCCCCCTCATCCTTCTAAACTCCATCGAGTATAGACCCAGAGTCCTCAAACGTTCCTCATATGTTAAGCCTTTCATTTTTGGGATCGTTCTCGTGAACCTCCTCTGGACCCTCTCCAGGGCCAGAACATCCTTCCTGAGATACGGGGCCCAAAATTGCTCACAATATTCTAAATGTGGTCTGACCAGAGCCTTATAAAGCCTCAGCAGCACATCCCTGCTTTTATATTCCAGTCCTCTCGAAATAAATGCCAACATTGCATTTGCCCTCCTAACTACCGACTCAACCTGCAAGTTAACCTTAAGGGAACCCTGGACTAGGACTCCCAAGTCCCTTTGCACTCCAGATTTCTGAATTCTCTCCCCATTTACAAAATAGTCTATGCCTCTATTCTTCCTACTTTCCTGTCAATTGTCAATGCGCAATCTTTATTTCCAATTCCACCTGTTTGAAGACTATTCTCCTCCTCTTTGTGCTTGATACGCTGTATATTTCCCTGCAGAAATATACCTTATCTCACTGATCCACTAAAAACCTGATGAAACTGATGAAAAGAGAAAGGAGTTACATTTATATAGCACCTTTCATAACAGCAAGATGCCCCAAAGTGTTTTATAGTCAATGAAACACTTCTTAAAAGCGCAGTAACTGTTGTAATGTAGGAAATTTGCACACAACGAGATCCTACAAACAGCAATAAGATAACATTATTTTGTGATGTTGACTGAGGGATAGATATTGGCCAGGACATCAGGGAGAATTCCTCTGCTCTTCTTCAAAATAGTGTCATTGGATCTCTTACATCCACTAGAGTAGGCAGACTGGGTCCTGGATTTTCACAGAGACAACGAAGACTTTTGAAAATGGCGGGCGGGACCCAAATCACGAAGTCCCACCCCTATTTCTGACAGATTTTATTTTCACCGAACTCAGCAGGGCCGTTTGAACTCAGTGCTGGGATCAAACCGGCCCTATTTTTGTGCTTGATATGCTGTATATTTCCAGGGCACAGCCTCAGAGTAAAGGGAAGACCTTTTAGAACAGAGATGAGGAGAAACTTCTTTAGCCAAAGAGTGGTGAATCTATGGAATTCATTGCCACAGAAGGCTGTGGAGGCCAGGTCATTGAGTGTATTTAAGACCGAGATAGATAAGTTCTTGGTTGGTAAGGGGATCAAAGGTTACGGGGAGAAGGCGGGAGAATGGGGTTGAGAAACTTATCAGCCATGATTGAATGGCGGAGCAGACTCGATGGGCCGATTGGCCTAATTTCTGCTCCTATGTCTTACGGTCTTATTTTCACTACAGCAAGGGTCTTATTCCACAGTGCATGAGTTACGACTCTTTAGAGAAGTCAGAAATGCCCTTGAAAAGAAGGTTAAGTCTGTAGAACTGTCAAGCTGTCATGTTATTTAAATGTCCTGCACTTTAAAAATAAAAATAAAACCTGTCTGTGAGGGTTGAAAAGACTCAAGTTGTCAAATTATTTAAATGGCTAGCCCTTAAAAATTGAAAAAAAATTGCCTTCCTCTGTCTGCAAGAGTTGGAAAAAAACTGTTCTAGCAGCTTCCATATCCGTTTTGACATAACCTAAGCGCTATCAATATAACAATATTACTGCTTGGCTGCTTTCCACAACCTGTCATTATCACAGTGGGGATTTTCAGTTTGCAGTTTGATTGATAGCTGAAAAAGGTTATTAATGAGATGTGGGGTTATGAATACAAATGTTTGGTTTTATAAGGGATTAAGTACTTGAAAGGATGCAAATGTATTGAACGGGATTTTATGAATGAGAGTTTTTTTTAATATATTGAAGTCTGTAGTTGATATTTAGAACTTTATTTCATCTCAGATGATTCCTGAGGTCTGCCTATAGCGGATACTGGGTGAGTAGCTATGGCAAAGAATGGTGGGTAGCAGGCATGAGTTGGCACTAAATTGGCTTGGGGCTATAAGAGGTCATGGGGGCAGGTGGGGCATGGGTTGACATGGAGGGTATTAGGGGCCATTGGGGGTAGTTCGGAGGCCTGAGTTGGCATGGTGGGTATGACAGGGGGTGGGTGGAGGGCATGGTTTGGCATGAGTTGTCATGTTATGGGCATGGGGAGAAAGTGAGAGGTGGTGTGAGAGGTAAGGGCCACAGGGCCTAAAGTTTAAGAAAACAACTGGGACAAAATCCCAGAGAAAGAAGGTGGGCCTTTAAACATCCTGGCAGTCCCTGTCACCACCTCTGATCTGTGTTTGGAAGTGGTGGAACTGGCTCCAACCTGCACCCATCCCTTACCCCCCCTCACCTGCCTCCGCCCCCAGAATGACGATTACACCATTCGGGGCACTTTTTCCCTGAGGCGTGTGTGAGGAGCCTGGAAAATTTCCCAACTCTCACTACCCAACTCAGGAGCAAATATCCAAGCCTCAATCTCCCTTTTACAGCAGACTGGCGTTCAAATCCAAGCTGGGGAGCACCCAGCCGTTTCTTCTCGATTTTCCCACATCTTCTCTCTCTGACTTAACCTTAATGATATTCTGCATGATGACCCCTGACCCCTCACATAAGCCTGACCTTGGATAGGAGCATATTTGTTAGGAGCGTAGGCATTGGGTGGATGACAGTCACTCTCCCTCATGTTCATGGACATGAGATGGGAAGGAACTCAACCTTGAGAAGGCTATTATAGCTGAACCCAATCCTGTCTTCAGCTCATGTCCATTCATACCTCCTATTCTAGACATCACCACATCACGATCAGGGGAACAAACTATGACCGATTTTCTTCTTTCCTGGCCCAGGTCAGATGTAGTATCCTAGCCCCACAGTAGCTGAAATCAGCTACCACAGCACAGCCAGAGATTGAAATTGAGATCTTCCTGACATATATGGTTCCCTTTGATGATAGGCAATGCCTTTAAGAACTTAGCGTCATAGGAACATAGGATTAGGTGCAGGCCATGTTCCTTCGAGCCTGTTCTGCTATTCAGTTAGATCACAGCTGATCTGTAACTTGACTCCATCTACCAATCTTGGTTCTGTAACCCTTAATACCCTTGCCTAACAAAAATCTATCAATCTCAGTTTTGAATTTTTCAATGGACATCCAGCCTCAACAACTTTTTTTGAGGGAGAAGTTCCAGATTTCCACAAACTTGGTGTGAGGAAATGTTTCCTGACACTGACCCTCAATGACTTGCTGTGTTGTGGGTTTGTTTGGTGTCTCAATTATGAGATCTTGAGACTTGTATGTTTAAACATGAACCATTTATTGTTAATCTTTAACTATGTACAGATGCCAGTTACTGCCTTGCATGGCACTGCTGTCTCCATCCAGGCTCTCTTCCAGATGTTCTCTGAGCCTATTACCTTCTGACTCTATACATCATACGATGGGCAGTGCTATTCTCCAGTCACATGTTAACCCTTGCTCTGCTGAGCTCCTTATTAAAAAAATCATTCATGGGCCAGCATTAATTGCCCATCCTTAGTTGCCCTTGAGAAGGTGGTGGTGAGCTGCCTTCTTGAACCACTGCAGTCCATGTGGTGTTTCAAGAAGGCAGCTCACCACCACCTTCACAAGGGATAGGATGGACAATAAATGCTGGCCCAGCCAGCGAAGCCCATATCCCATGAATGAATAAAAAAAAAGGTGCTTAGCAGAGCAAGAGTTAACGTGTGACAGGAGAATAGCGTTTACATTACCTTTAGATTACAATGGCATGGAGGCACATACAACACCATACAACGTGACTGAACACTAATTTTAAGGTTGTATCCTTTTGTTCTTGTGAAATTGTTTACCAGCTGAGCCACCAGTGGTGCAACATCCCAATCTTATTTCATGCAAAAAAACTTTCGGCAACCACTTGCAGGTGCTAAGTGCAAAAATCAAATTCTGACTTTGATATTTTAGCAGCATTAACTGAAACAAAAGCAAAATACTGCAGATCCAGAAAAGTCTGAAATGCAAACAGGAAATGCTGCAAATACTCAGCAGGCCAGGCAGCACCTTTGGAGAGAAAAACAGAGTTAGCCTTTCAGGTCGATGGTGTTAAACTGAGGCCCAGTCTGCCCTTTCGGGCGGACAGAAATTATTCTATTCGAAGAAGAGTGAGGGAGTTCTCCCTTGAAGTCCTCGCCAATATTTATCCCTCAATCAACATCACAAGAACAGCTTATCTGGTCATTAAATCGCATTGCTGTTTGTGGGAGCTTGCTGTGCACAAATTAGTCACCAACCTGAAATGTTAATTTTGTTTTTCACTCCACAGGTACTGCCTGGCTGACTGAATCTTTTCTGACACCTTCTGTTTTGATTTGCTGTGTTAGCCAGATTGTGATTGTAGTTGTGTCTGTGTGTGAGTCAGGAGGGTAGAGCAGGCCCTTTTGTAACCCAGTAGATCTTCCAACAGGGTGCGCTGTCCACAAACCTCTTGATGGTAGATGTAGGGCTCCCACCTCAGCCCTGTTAGCCGCAGAGAGCTGTGTGCTACAGGCTGTTGGCGATCCCCTTTGAATAGAGGTGTAAAGCTCACTCTAACACTCGGCCATGCTTGTTCAGCCACAGGGGCTACAGCACAGCACAAAAGCCCAATTTACCTCACAGATTGTCTTCACAGGAAGTCGGGTTTTGGTTGTTATGGAGACAGTGTCACGGTTGGCAGATGGGCTTTTAGCTGCACGCATTTCTTTAAATAGAGCTGATTGGTTGCTTTTGAAGTCAAGTGGTGGCTCTAGTGTATTTTTGCATTTTTCCATCAATAGTGCTCATTTATATGTTTAAACATAAATATTTTAAGTAGTATAATTTAAAAATAATTTAAATAATTTAAATTTATAAATATATTTATAAACAGACACTCCACTCAACCTGTTATGGCTTCAATATGAGAGAAACGTGTCATAGTTTGATGGTTCAGTGGATATGTACAACCATGCAGCTTGAAACTAAACCACATAAGTGCAAGACATGTGGCAAATACATCCGACGGCTATGCAGAGTTAGCCAGGTAGGGTGCTTCAATTAGTAGAGCTCTCCTGCAGACTAATGAAACAACACCCTGACACAGTCATATTCACCGAATTATACTTTACAGCTGATGTCTCTGACTCCTCCACCAGCATGTCCGGTATGTACTGCCCTACCGTTTGGACAGACCCATCAGAGGTGGCAAGAGGGAGCGACCCTGGGAGTTCTTAACCTTGACCTTGGCCATCATGAAATCTCATGGTGTCAGGTCAAACATGAACAGGGAAAATACCTGTTGATTACCATCTACCACCCTCCCTCAGCTGATGAATCAGTACTCCTCCATTCTGAACACCACTTGGAGGAAGCATTAAGGACGACAAGGACACAATGTATTCTAAGTGGGGGACTTCCATGTTCATTACCAAGAATGGCTTGATAGCACTACTACTGACTGAGCTGGCCAAGTTCTGAGAATGTGGCTACCAGACAGAGCCTACAGCAAGTGGTGAGAGAACCAGCAAGAAGGAAAACCCTATCGATCTCATCCTGACCAATTTATCTGTCACAAATAATCCCCGACAGTAGCAGTAGGTGTGACCACTGCACCAGTCCTGTGGAATCCTCATTACAGCCTTGGTCCATACATATACAAAAGGTTTGAACTCCAGAGGTGAGGTGAGAGTGACTGCCCTTGACGCCAAGGCAGCAATTGACCAAGTACGGCAACAAAGAATCCTAGAAAGATTGAAGTAAATGAGAATCTGGAAGAAAACTCTCCACTGATCGCAGTCTTATCTAGCACAAAGGAAGATGGTTGTGATTGTTGGAGCCCAAGCATCTCAGCCCCAGGACATCGCTTCAGGAGTTCCTCAGGAATGTGTCATAGGCTCAACCATCTTCAGCTCCCTCATCAATGACCTTCCCTCCATCATAAGGTCATAAGTGGAGATGTACACCATCCAGGACAAAGCAACCCACATGATCGGCACCCCATCCACCATCTTAAACATTCACTCCCTCCACCACCAACACATTGGCAGCAGTGTGCACCATATACAAGATGCACTGCATCAACTCATCAAGGCTCCTTCCAAATACATGATCTCTACCACCTAGGAGAAGCAGGATAGCAGATGAATGGGAACGCCACCACCTGGAAGTTCCCCTCCAAGTCACACATCATCTTGACTTGGAAATATATCGCTGTTTCTTCACTGTCGTTGGGTCAAAAACCTGGAACTCCCTTCCTAACAGTACTGTGGCTGTACCTAAGCTACATGGACTTCAGCGGTTCAAGAAGGCAGCTCACCACCACCTTCTTGAGGGCAATTAGGGATAGGCAATAAATGCTGGCCCAGCCAGCGACGCACGCATTCCACGAACAAATGTAAAGAAGACGATGCAATCTACCATTATATCAAATTAGTGAAATGGAGCAAAAAATTAAAAGCTTTTCAACTTAATAGTTTAAAAATTAACAATGTGATTAATTGATGATGATTAGTGACAGTTAATTGACTACACTGTCACACTCCATTGAGCACATGAACATCAGGAAGGGTGCGTGTGGGTGTGATTATTCTGCCAAGATATGATTCTTCAAAAATGAATGGTTGCTCTGCGAAAAATAGAACAAAATGATGAGTTCTTCACTCTGAAACCAGCCAAGTGTTGCCAATTAATTCTGTGAGCTCTGTTGCTTGAAGACAAATGCAATGTGTTTAGTTCTGCGCTATTGACAGTCAATAGAGATCTCGGAAGGAAAATAAAGGGAACAATTATCTTGTGTTAATGAGTATCACACTTTGGATGGTCTGCCATGGACAATGTTTCACCAGAATAATCTGCTAATGTTATACTTTGGGCCTGTCAAATACCCTGGCCCTGTTGGTAAGCGTTTGAAACAGTGCTTTGCAATTCAGGAAAGCTCTAGGTTTGATATCAAATCTGTCTTGAGTTAGCTCATTTCACCTGGAAAGGCCAATGCTACAGATAGGCTAATTGACCCTGGGATAGTCAAAGAAATGAAAATCAGCCACTCTTCATTGCTGTTAGTTGACTCCTGCAGTCCCATTTGCACCTCGCTCCTGTGCTAGCTGCCTTACATTGGCTCCCAGCCTCACAATGCCTCAATTTTAAAATTCTTGCTCTTCAAGTGCCTTCCAATGCCTGCACGGCCTCGCCACTCCCTATCACAGGAGCCTCCTGCAGCCCCACAACCGTCTGGGATATCAGTGTGCCTCCAAATCTGGCTTCTTCTGCATTCTTGATTTTCATTGCTCCACCATTGACGGCTGTGCCTTCAGCCGCCTCTGCCCTTACCAAACCTCTTCACCTCTTCCCCCTCCTTCAAAATGCTCCTTACCTCCTGGAACAAGCTTTGGTCAGTTGCCCTAATATCTCCTCATATAGTTCAGTATCAAACTTTGTTTCATAAAGCTCCTCTGAAGCATTTCATGACATTTAATTGCATTGAAAATACTATATAAATGTTATTGATGTTGCCTTAGTATTGGGTGAGTACAAGGTCAGCATCATCTGTGTCATCTCTCTGGGAGAGCAGTACACTGGCATTCAGTGATTTTATTCACTCTTGGGATGTAGGCAATGCTGGAAAGACCATTAATATTGCCCATCCTTAGTTGCCTTGAGAAATTAGCAGTTGGGCTTCTACTTAAACTGTTTCATTCCGGTGGTGACGATACCCCCACAATGAAGTAAATGGTGCTATCTCTCCAAGCCATGATGCCATGTGACTTGGAGATTAACTTGGAGGTTATGGTATTCCCATGAAATGGCTGCTCTTGACATTATGGCACGGTAACAGAGCTTGAAGTGAGCTTGGTGATTTGCTTCAGTCCATTCTGCAGGTTGTCAACTTTATGAAGCCACTTGGATGAGTTGTCAGTGGGTGATCAACACCTGTGGAACTGTACCCTGGTGAGTGATGGCTTCTTCAAAAGTAGAGTGGAGAAAATTGGAGGGAAAGAGAGTTTTGAAATAACATGCATGTTTGTTAATAACGTGAAGGAGCTGTGTTTCCTCGTGCTTTGCAGTAATAGCCAACACACTCAAATTTTGATAAAAGCAAAATACTGCTGAGGCTGGAAATCTGAAACAAAAACAGAAAATGCTGGAAAAACTCAGCAGGTTTGATTACACCTGTGGAGAGAAAAACAGAGTTAATGTTTAGAGTCCGTATGACTCTTCTTCAGAGCTCTGAAAAAGAGTCATACGGACTCGAAAAGTTAACTCTGTTTTTCTCTCCACGGGTGCTGTTAGACCTGTCGAGAGTTTCCAGCATCTTCTGTTTTAGTCACACTCAAATTTTGAATGGTCATGCTAACTTTTCGTACCTTAATTAGTGACATTAGAAAATTATGTAGTCTGGGAACTACTTAGGTTTCTGTGATTATGCATATTGCTCCTTGAAGTTTCTGAGGATTAGATAAATGATTGATGTTCTATGAAATTATAATTGGGAATAACTGACAAAGGCAAAAAAAAAATGCGATGTAAAAACGTTTAACCGTTAATGGAATTCTTTAGATTAGAACAGAAATAATGATTTTATTGTGGGAGTTATTAACACAGTAGGAGGTATTGTCATCTCCCCCGAAGCTTTTCTTACAAAGCATGCTCCCCCTAGGTGACAGCAAGCTGATTTTCAGAAAGGTCCCACAACCAACAGTGAAGTAGCAACCAGACGATGTGTTCTAGCGATGTTGATTGAGGGGTTGACCAGGAGCAGGGAGAACACCCCCACTCTTCTTGTCATGGGATTTTTTACATCTTCCTGAGCGAGCAGATAGGTCTCAACCTAGCATCTTATGTGAAAAACAGCACCCGTAACAGTGCAGCACTCCTCAGTACTGCACTTGTAGTGCCAACCTAGATTTGGTGTGCAACTCTCTCGAGTGGAATTTGAACCCATAATCTGCTGACCTCGGGGATGAGCATGCTGCCCATTAAGCCATTGCTGACACTTAGCTTAAATGCATTTTCAAGTCCATGTGTTGCTATAGTTTTATTCTATTTCCTTGCTGGGTTTAGCACCTTCAAGCCCCATTAAGCTGCCCAGATAATTCATTTTATTGAGCTAATCACAGGCTCTGCTGATGACTGTCAGTTTACAAATAACTGGCTCACCTCAGTGCTTTGCAGCCCTAGATTGTACACTCAACCGTGACTGAACACCAAATACATTTTCTTTGGCACCATGGCTGACTGAGCTGGAGTCTGCCCTCATGTGGGTACAACAGTTTACTCGTGCTGAACGAGAGAACATGATCAGGAGGTAGTGGAGAGCATTTGTTTTAATGAAAGGGGAATCAGTGAACGATGAAGACATTGACGGGCTTGTGGAGCTGGTGGGAGTATTGTAGGAACACCATTTGGTTTGACCCCCATTAATTACTAAACAGGACTACTCTGTACCATAGGGATGAATGGAGCAGCGAGGGGTTGCATTTGTTTCATCGTTTAGACTTGGGTCAGGGAATATTTGGAAAAGCCCATTCCTCCTTCATTGAGATTGCACAGAGTTGATTTCATTCGCCCTGGCAACCTTAAAATCTCGGTTGTAATTTTTCTCTGTTTAGCTTAGCTTAGAAGGACATTAAATGGGAAGAATGATGAATTACTTTTCAGGTCAATTAGTTCACCTGGGGTGGCGAGGAGAGGTTTCCTCTGTGTGTGATTTGTAATTAAATCATTAGTGAAGATTTATGAAGGAAAATGAATCATTCATAAAGAACATGCTTATGGTTTTGCTACAAATAGTTAACAGAAGAAAATCCTATTTCCCTATTGCTTAGATCCATGTTCTGAGCATGGTCATGTCCTTTTGGATTTGTACCAATCTCTCTTCTGCTTATTGAGTCAGCAATCCATATCCATTTCTTCTTTCAATTCTTCAGCTAAATCTCCTGTTCATTGATCTAGATGGCTAAAAATTCCCCAAGTGTGAATTATCTGCTCTTTACGATATCTTCAGTTCAAGGCTTCTATCAACTGCCCCACATTCATGTCACTCACTCATTTTACGCACACTTCAGTTACACATGTTTTTGCATCATGTGAGACTTATGCAAATTTTGGTCATTGTGTTCACGGGATTTAACTCAAATTTCATTTTCATAAAAAACATAAATTGGAAGTAACCACGAGCAATGGGGAATACATTTCGATGAAAGTTCGCAGGAACCTGATCAATCATATCAGTGAATTTTTTTATTCAGCATCTTTTTATTGTGGCAAATCAGAACTCATTACCTGTGAAGTAATAAAATTGACCAATCCAAAGAGCAGAAATTGAACCACTCAAATTTCTCAACAGGTTTTTCAAAATCTTCTTGGTTGTAATTTACCTCTTCGCAATCTTAAATATCCAGGATTTAAGATAACGTTTCAAACACAATAAACCTTTTAAAAAGTATATGTTTTGTAGTGAGATAATGAAAGTTAGCTATAAAACTTCTTCTGGTCTTTGATGACAACATCCAAATAAAGGAACTCTGAAGGAAGTGAGCGTGACAGAAGATTTCATTTTTGGCCAGTTAGCGAGCTTGCAGTAAGGCTTATTTTGACCAAGAAAATAGGCCTGGTCTCAGGCCTTTGCCACATCTTCTAGTGATCTGTCCATGAGGCATAACCTAACCTTGGGTTACAACATCAACCTGTTTTGGACTGGATGATCCATTTTATGAGTGGCTTCTTCATAACTTTATAAGAGGAAACTGAAACATTAAATCATTTAGCTTTTTAGGCCTTCTAGGGAAGGGCATCGCTTCATGCATCTTAGTTGAGGTCAAAAACTCAACATTCAAGACATGCAGGGAGCAGCCCCAGCCATTTCAAGCACCCCTACAATGCTGTAATGCTTTGTGTCACGATATATGCTCTCTGGATCAGTTTTAGAATATAATTTCCAGGGTAGGATTATCTTGACATGTGCATTCTATCTAATTAGAGAAGAATTTTTGAGGTAATGGCTGCCATTCTTCTTGGAAATCTATTACTTGTTTTGGCAGTTCCAGCCTTTCTGAAGGCAGAGATACATGCTGGCACTGTGGTTCCATGACCTTGGTTGTCCGATACCATGTCCAAGTGGTTATCCTTCATTTGTTGGCCTAGAAAGTATTTAACTTTGTGGTCAGCACTGACCTGTTGAATACTAACTTTATCCACTCAAATGTGCACTTGCTATGGGGGACATCGGATGTCTATTGAAAGCAGGAATCCTGGCTTAATTTTTTTAACCTTCCTAGCCCTCTACATTTGAAATCAAATTGTGATGTTTGGAAACTATTATTTGCTTGGCCAGAACAGACTTTGGTGGTTAATTTGTTAATTTATATTATGATGGTGTTCTGAAGGTGCCAACCTTGGCTTGGTAATGAAACATTTTCCTCTGAATTGGAAGGTTGTGCATTCAAGTTTATAATCCAGGCTGATGCCTCAGTGTAGTACTGAGAGAACGCTGTATTGCTTGAGGTCTTGCCAGGAGAGTTGTGTTCTGTACCTTATACATATTCTTAACCTGAAGCAATCTAACAAAAAGAATTATCACAATGAACTTGAATGTGCAATGGGTAAATTGGTATCTTTATGCGATAATTTCATTTATAAAATAATCTAAAATGACTGTTCGAGTTTTGAGATTAAGGAATAATTTGGTGTTCTTATGGCTGGTGATTAATGTTTTCAATTTTTTTTTCAAAATAATGTCTTGAGGAATTCAAAGCAAATACTAATCAGTACAGTATCATAGAGTCATTATGGCACAGAAGGAGACTGCTTAGCCAATCAAGTTCATGCCTTCATCAAGTCTGCCTCCTCGGGTGCACGTGAAAGATTCCGTGGTACTTTTTGAAGAAAGGTAAGGGTCTTCTCCTGGCCAATATTTATCCCTTTGCCAACATCAGGAAGAGGAAACAGATTTTCTGGTCATTTACCTCATTGCTGTTTGTGGGACTTTGCCTTACACAAATTGGCTGTTGCGTATCCCTTGATTATAATAGTGACTCCACTTCAAAAGTGAGGTGAGAGCGACTGCCCGTGGCAGCAAGGCAGCATTTGACCGAGTGTGGCATCAAGGAGCCCTAGCGAAACTGGAGACAATGGGAATCAGTGGGAAAACTCTCCGCTGGTTGGAGTCTTACCTAGCACAAAGGAAGATGGTTGTGGTTGTTGGAGGTCAGTCATCTCAGCTCCAGGACATCACTGCAGGAGTTCCTCAGGGTAGTGTCCTCGGCCCAACCATCTTCAGCTGCTTCATCAATGACCTTCCTTCCATCATAAGGTCAGAAGTGGGGATGTTTGCTGATGATTGCACAATGTTCAACACCATTCGTGACTTCTCAGAGACTGAAGCAGTCCATGTCCAAATGCAGCAAGATCTGGACAATATCCAGGCTTGGGCTGACAAGTGGCAAGTAACATTTGCGCCAAACAAGTACCAGGCAATGACTATCTCCAACAAGAGAGATTCTAACCATCGCCCCTTGACGTTCAATGGCATTACCATTGCTGAATCCCCCACTATCAACATCCTGGGGGTTACTGTTGACCAGAAACTGAACTAGACTAGTCATATAAATGCTGTGGCTACAAGAGCAGGTCAGAGGCTAGGAATCCTATGGCGAGTAACTCACATTCTGACCCCGCCAAATCCTGTCCACCATCTACAAGTCAGAAGTGTGATGGAATACTCTCCACTTGCCTTGCTGAGTGCAGCTCCAACAACACTCAAGAAGCTTGACACCATCCAGGACAAAGCAGCCCACTTGATTGGCACTACTTCCACAAACATTCACTCCCTCCACCACTGACAAACAGTGGCAGCATTGTGTACCATCTACAAGATGCACTGCAGAAACTCACCAAGGTTCCTTAGGCAGCACCTCCCAAACCCACAACCATTACCACTTTGAAGGACAAGGACAACAGACACAAGGGAACACGACCACCTGGAAGTTCTCCTCCAAGTCACTCACAATCCTGACTTGGAAATACATCGCCGTTCCTTCACTGTCGCTGGGTCAAAATCCTAGATCTCCCACCCTAACCCTAACAGCACTGTAGGTGTACCTACACCATGTGGACTGCAGCGGTTCAAGAAGGCAGCTCACCACCACCTTCTCAAGGGTAATTAAGCTTGGGCAACAAATGCTTGCCTAGCCAGCGATGCCCACATGCCATAAACTAATAAAAAAAGTGCTGAGATATATATATATATATATATATATATATAGGGTCATCCTTAGGTTACGCAAAATGTTATATGATTGCAGGTTCCTTCTTTCTATTTTTATGAATTTAAATTTTGTTCACTGAAACACACAAGTCATCTAAGATGTAAGCTAATTCTACTTGCAGGGGTGATTGGTGACGCAGAGCCCAAACCAATGCCTTGTGTAGATCTGAAATTTGTCACCATGCCCAGCAACATAGATCAGTGATTGAAGCATTATGGTTCAATGCTATCCTTAAAAACAAGCAAATAACTTGCATTTATCTAGTGCCTTTCATGATCTCAGGCTGCCCCAAAGCACTTTACAGCCAATGGTGTACAGCTGAAATGTTTTCATTGTTCTAATGTAGCGAATGCACTCACTAATTCCCACAGAGCAAGTCCCACAAACAGAAATAACATAACAAGATGATCTGTTACTTGTGGTGCTGACTGAGGGATAAATATAGGTCTGGACACCAGAGTGACCTCCCCTGCTCTTCTTTGAAACTGTGCTTATGGGACTTCTTTTTACAAATCACCTGAGAGGATAGACATGGTTTCGGTTTAATATTTCATCTGCAAGACAGCGTCTCCAGCATTATAGCATTCCTGGGGCACTGCACTACAGCTTCAGCCCAGATTTTTCACTCAGCCACCTGACTGAGAGGTGACAGCGCTACCCACTGAGTCACCGTGAACGCTACGCAGTACATATCCCCAACTGAGTCAATTCACTGTGGCTGAGAGTATGGAGATGTTAATAAAGGAAGAGCCAGTCTCTCATCCAGACTGTACTGATTAATATTTGCTTTGAATTTGAAAAAAAACCTGAAAATATTAATCACTAGCCATAAGAACACCAAATTATTCCTTAATCTCAAAACTCAAATAGTCATTTCAGACTATTTTATAAATGAAATTAGTGCATAAAGATACTGATTTACACTTTGCACATTCAAGTCCATTATGATAATTCTTTTTGTTAGATTTTTTTTCAGGCTATGAATATGTATGAGGTACCGAGCACAACTCTCCGGCATTAGCAAGCAGCCATCAATCAATCACTGCAAATTACAGAGGTGATTGTGATGTTAGAGAAACACTTGTCACAGCAGAAAGCATACAAGTGTCATAACACATTAGTGCTAATGAATGCATTTGCTGCTGGTTTAATTAGCTGTAAATTGATTCAGTTCATTTGGCCCGAGAGTATGGAGATCTTTGCTCACCTCATGATGCCACAGCGAGCAGGAAACAAGCCTACTTGCACACATTAAGTGTACTAAATGGTCACCTTCTGAGTGAAGCTAACCAGGTTTCTCAGTGGGCTATTGAATACAGGTAAAAAAAAAACAGTTATGACTGCACAGACATACCCATTATATATCAAAATCCTTGAGCTGGCAATGCCCACGTCCACTGAATTCTTGGTGATGTTTGGCGTTCTTGTTTTGTTCAGAGGTGGTGCTGTAACCTGTGAAAATTCATATTACCAGGAGACTTGCTATTCTCACTTGCCCCTGAGGTGGTGCTGTAACTTCTTGTTGCCTGTCACAACAAGCACAGTTAGAAGACGCACATAGGATGAAATTGGTCTTTGACAGTAGGAAAAAAACAGGCAAAACATTTTAAATTTAAGATTTAGGAGCCTCCACGAACAATTTCCAACTGCATGTGTCAGGCTCCACATTTTCCATTGTTCACTTTTGGGGCCAGAGGGAAGCATTGCAGGAAGAAAGAGAAACTTGCATTTAGATAGCGCCATCCACAGCTACCAGGTGTCCCGAAGTGCTTTATCCAATGAAGTGTTTTTGAAGTATGGACTGTTATGAAAATAATGCTTACCTCGTTGAGAGTGGAGGTTGGGGACATCAAACTCCTGACAAACCTCGGACATTCTGCGTATGCACAGGCTGGGAGTGGGCTGCACATGCGCAGTGTAGTTAGTCTCTTTGGACTGAGGATGGGCCCAGTGCACTGGCGCAGAGAAGAAAAACGGTGCAAAAACCCAGGTCAGGTGACCGGGAGTGGCGCGCCATTGCCAGCAAGTGTACCAGGCAGGGGACAGGGAGAGGTCCCAAAAAGGGGGAGAGATGACAGGGAGAGGTCCCAAAAGGAAGTCCCAGGTAAGGGGCAGGGGACAGAGACAGGTCCAAGTTAAGTTAATTTAAAAAGAGAAAGAAAGATCCAAACAAGAAAAGGGCTTTGTGTAGCAGACTTTAAGTGAAGAAGGCTCAGAAGAAGCCCTGAAGATCCAAAAAGGCAGCCATAGGCTGGTGGCTCAGTGCTGCGAGCTGTTGGGGCAAAGGTGCCCCTTTGGAGCAGTAGCATTCTGCCTGGCATGGCCAAAGATCTGAAATTGTGCTTGTGAGTTGGTGCTTGAATGTATACTTGGGAATTTGGGGGGAACTAAATCTCGGGAGAAGAGGTTGAAACCCTGTGAGGAGGACTGTCGCTGAGCTGTCCGAGTTGGAGCAACTTTAGGAAAGAATTCCAAAGCGAGATCTTTGAAGGTGAAGATTGAAATCCGTCGTAAAAAAGACAGAGTTTCAGTGAGATTGATTGACTCTCAGTGTTACTGCCATTTGGGTGGGTTGTCGAGAAATCCATGGTCTCCTTCTTGGTTGCACCTGCCATTTATTGTGCAGTGTGGTGTGTTCGACCACAGTTGGCTTGTTAATTCACCTGCACCTCATATTAACCCTGAATGTTAAGAGGATAAGATAGATAATGTAGATTTTTTAAATCTTTCTGACCTTGGAGACTAAAGTTTATTTTTGATTGTTCAAAACCTGTGGAATCTTGTGGCTTTATTCACTGAGCAAGTGTCTTGAGTCTCAAACTTTGCCTACTTTAAACACAATATTATTGATCCCTAACCAGGTCATACCAAAACCTGGCACTGTTGTAATGTGGGAAATGCAGCAGCCAATTTGCACACAGCAAACTCCCACAAAAGGGAATGTGATATTGAACAGATAATCGCTTTTGAGGTGTTGATTGAAGGATTCATACTGGCCGGGACACAGAGGAGAATTTCCCTGCTCTTATTCAAAATAGCACCATAGGATCTTTTCTGTCCACCTGAGAGATAGATTTAACATCTCATCAGAAAGACCGCACCTCCGACAGTGCAGCACTCCATCATTATTGCCCTGGAGTGCTAGCCATTATTTTTGTACTCAAATTCTGAAGTGGTGAAGTGGTACTTAAACCCACAAGCTCATGACTCAGAGTTATGGGTGTTATCCACTGAGCCATAACTGACACTTGGAACATAAATCTCATCATTAAAAGAGTCCTACATCATAAAATATCATGTCTAGATTTCTTTGTTTTTATTCTTTCGTGGATGCGGGTATCACTGGCAAGGTCAGTATCTGTTGCCCATCTCTAATTGCTCTTGAACTGAATTGCTCGCTAGGCCATTTCAGAGGGCAGTTAAGAGTCAACCACGTTGCTGTGGGTTGGGAGTCACATGTAGGCCAGACCAGGTAAGGGTGGCAGATTTTGTTCCCTAAAGGGCATTAGTAAACCAGATAGGTTTTTAATGACAGTCGACAAAGGTTTCATGGTCACCATTACTGAGACTAGCTTTCAATTTCAGGTTTATTAATTGAATTTAATTTCCACCAACTGCCATGGTGGGATTTGAACCCATTGGGTCTCTGGATTACTAGTCCTGTGACATTACCACTGTAGTATAATAGGTTAATAGTTATGGTAATGAGATAGTGATGTGTATCTTGATGTAACAGTGACATCAGCAGTCATGAGCTAGAAACTCGGTAGAGAAAATGGAACAGTCTGTCCTCAAGAGATATACTTACTCTGTAGCTCATTATGTAGATAGTGTTGAAGTAACCTAGAGATAAAAACAAAAAGCTAAAAGCTACTGCGGATGCTGGAAGTTTTGAAGTAACCTACCTGAGTAAGACCGTAGAGGGAAGCCTTCCCAGTATAGATTAAGCCACGAGACCAAACCATAAAACATGGTAGCAGCGGTGGTGACACCAACCTAACAATGATTTGGAACCATCGACAGAACACCCATGGTGACAAAATGCAAGAAGACTTATTTGTCGCAGGAACCTGAAAACTTACCTTGGTGATAGGCACACTGAGAATCGGTTGCGATGTCAGCACCAGTCAAGGAGTTACTGCCCCTTCTGCAACTGTTCAAACACCTCAGGGGCCCACAGAGAGGCCAACAATGGGAGTTGTGGAAGAAAGACTACCTGAAGTCTTGAGCAGCATCGGGCTTGCGTGCCAAAGAGCAGGAGCAGCAGGTTAGTTCACTCCTCTATGTCATAGGGCTCGTCACCGACGATGTCCTCTTGAGACAGGGGATAGAAGATATTTCTGCAGACTTCAAAACCGTCCTAAAAGCGTTCAACGCATATTTCAGTCTGAAGCGAAACTTCGTAATCGAGCAAGTGCAATTCAATCACACATCCCAAAGACCAGGAGAATCTGTCAAAATGTTTCTTGCCAGCCTATGTTGTCCACCTAGTTCTTGTGGGTATGGTGCATTGAAAGATGAACTTATTCATGACCGCATTGTTGTCAGAGCCCATGATGGAAAGCCGTCAGAATTTTTACAAACAAAAGGCAACTTTTGATCAAGTGGCTCAATATGCTCGGCAGGCCACACCCAGGGAGCCATATCAGGTTATAATCCGCCGAGATGCTGAGGCATTAGATCACCCCGTTAGTTGGGTAGGCCCGAGGGCAGCAGCCACGACCTCTCAAAATCCCACCAAAATGGGCAACAAGGCAGGAAGCCCTGCAGCAGCCAACAGGTGCTCAGGCTGCGGTGCTAAAAAGCAGCGCAGAAGGCAAGACCATCGAGCAGGGGGCACAGAGTGTTTCCAATATAGGAAAAAGGCAAGAGAACATCTATGAAATACGGACAATTCAAGAAATCAGAAAGAGATGAAGTTACAGATTTCCTAGGAAATGTAAAGGGCCCTGAACAAGACTTTTACTCAGTCACTGTGGCAGTTAAAGGCTCTAACACCGACTTCAAAATTGATACTGAAGCTGGCATTACAATATTAGCTGATCACCTGAAATGACTCAAAACAGTACCCATCCTGCCATCAAACATTAAACTGCAGGGTCCAGGTGGTACGAATCTTCCAGTAAAAGGTCAGCTAGCCGCCACTCTTCACCGCAAAGGGTGACAGATTTTTGAGACCCTCTATGTTGTCTCCAATCAAAACGTTTCTTTAATAAGTGGAGGTGGATGTGCACAACTAGATATTCTGGATAGAGTAGATGATGGCCTACAGCAGGACGCCTGGATACCTTTTTAGGAGAAATTTCCAAAGTGCGGAAAAGATGACTTTTTATCCAACAGCAGCTGGTGAGGTTTATTCCTTGAGCGGTGGTTCATTCTCCATCACAGAGACAAGATCCACTGGAACCTGGGAGGAGGCTGAGATTGCCGATCTCTCAGTTTCTTTTATGAAGCTAGGCCAGAAGATGTAGAAACAGAAGGCACTGCAGTAGACAGTGACCATCTCCAAGATGTAACAGTTAAGATGTAAGGATGTATCTGCAAGATGTGACAGAAGGCACTGCAGTAGACAGTGACCATCTGCAAGATGTAATAGTAAAGGAGTTTACAGACGTTTGAAATAGTTATGTAAATAGTTTAAGAGTTTAACATTGGCATTAAAGAAGTTGACATACTTGGGGTGAGGTGTAGTGTATAATAGGTTAATATTTATGGTAATGAGATGGTGATGTGTATCATGACGTTAGAGTGACATCAGCAGTCATGTGCTGGAGACCGGTAGAGCAGATGAAACAGTCTGTACTCAAGTGAGATGTACTTACCCTGTAGCTCATCATTTACATTAGTTTAATAAGGTAGGTTTGAAGTAACCTACCTGAGTCAGACCAGGGTTGCTTACAAATGGAGGGGAACCTTCCCATCTAGGTTAGGCCACGAGACCAAACAGCAAAACAACCACTACACCGCCCTCTCTCCTGCGGCAAGTTTAATTTGTGGTTATGACACAAATGCAGTGCTTTCTTAACAGCCATGGGAGGGTTGAGAGTGATATGCTGTTTATGCAAAGCTTCTAGGGGCACTGCATAAATCATCAGCAATATGTGGTGATGCGCAACTCACTCTGTATCTCCTCCTCACCACAAATAGCTGGGGTTTGTTATGCACCAATAACAGATAGTTCGCCATTATGTTCCCAGAAACTCTGGGCCAGCAATAGCATGGTATTATAAACTCCAGATATAAAATACAAGGAACAGAATGACTGCAGGAGAAATGTTAGAGAAGCTCTGTAACAATCAGCCAGAGAAAAAATTATTTTGCTGGCGCTGTAAACTGAACATTTTCTGTGTGTCTTGAACGGGCAACGTAATAATTCATTTCAAACACTATTTGCTATGCTTCAATCTTTGATGAGAGAGCATAACAGACTCCAGTTGTAAGCCTTAAACAAGAAGGGAATTGGAGTCAGCTGGAATGCTAATTGGTTTTTGGAGCTAAATGAGAGGGTTGTTGAACTGATTCCAAGTTGATGTAATTTAGTTAAGGGTTGAAGCCGCTTGGTGGGTTTCAGATATTCTTCCGTTACCTCCCAGCTTCTTTTCTAAGTCAGAGAAATGGTGGAAGTATTACAGCAATGTGAACAGCCAGGTGTGACTTGTGATTTGGATTCCCTTCTCATCTTTTTAGGTGTTCAGCTTAGAATAACTCTAGAACAACAGTAACTCACATCTATATAGCACGTTTAACATAGCAAAGCAACCCAAGGCACTTCATAGGAGCTTTATCAAACAAAATTTGACACCAAGCCGTATAAGAAGATAAAAGATGACCGAGAACGTGTTGAAGAGATAGGTTTCGAGGAACATCTTAAAGGAATAGAGAATAAGGTTTAAGGAGAGAATTCCAGGACTTAGGGCCTTGTCAGTGGAGGGCATGGCCACCAATGATGGAGCAGTGTAAACCAGGAACGTAGAGGAGACCTGAATTGGAGGAGTGCAGAAATCTCAGAGGGTTGTGGGGCTGGAGGAGATTATAGAGATTGGGAAGGGTTGAGACCATGGAGGGATTTGAAAATAAGGACAAGAATTTTAAAATCACGGCCAGCAATGTTTGTAGATTTAGACTGCTGTGGTATTTCCTCCAGAGGTTACCTTCTGGTGGTTGGGAAGGTGCATCAGAATAACTAAGCTGAGACTTGGATTAAGGGATCAATTTTTATGTTGTATGCAAGTCGCCATTAACAGCATTGACCTGGAGCACTGGGTTACAGTGCATCTAGAGGAAAGATCAAAACATTTGGTTTGGGAAGATAAATGTGGGCCTCTCCTCCACAGGGCAGGGCTGGGGACAAAATCAAATGGATGAGGAGTGGGGGATGTGGGAGCTGAGCAGTCTTCAAATTGTTATCTTCATAGACAATGGCAATGATGACAGGATGGATCAGCAATTGTAAAATGCTTCACGTTCAAATGGAAAATCTTCCAAAATGGTTCACTCACTTTTGCATCCAAAGTTCAGCTCCACTCTATGCATCCACCATAGACTCTGCTTCGAGTCACTCGCGTATAATCCATGTAAATGCACTGACATCAAGGGGAGAGAGCATTGGACCTTCTTTGTACTGTCTGTTTGCAACAAAGATGACAAGTGAAAAATTGCAAAGATAATTGAATTCACATCACTTTGATGGTGGGATAATGAATGTTACAAAAATACACGGGGGATGAATGCAAATGTTGGCTGAAACGTATGCAGGACATGAAAAAGATTGGAAAAAATAAGCGGTGATAAGCTTTCATACTTTCTGAGCAGGTCACACAAAACACTTCAACCCTGACTGATCTTTCAGAGTAGCATTGATGTTAATAACCTGCATAGAGCAAAAGATCAGTTACATTAAGGCCAGAGTTTTGAGGCTGGCATGCTCGGGAGTGGCTGGGAAATGGCCCGCTGCCCGTGATTGGCCTCTGGCCGCGATTTCATTCTGGCGGGCCAATTAAGACTCACCAAGTGTGAAACGCGGCTTCTCACTGGTCAGGAAGGGGTGGGCGCCTATTGGCCGCCGGGTCCAATGGCGACCTGGTGGCCGGTTTAAAAATGGCCCAGGCAGCCCCTGATAGGCAGCCACGGAAGAATGTCTCCTCTGCGTCTTCAACATTCAAGTTATGGAGTCAAGTGCGACTGGAGTGGCGGGCAGGAGGGCAGGTCAGGTGGGTGCTCGGACCCCTGCTTTTCGGATGAGTGCCTCGCGGTCCTCCTGGAGGACGTGGCTGCCAGGAGGGACACCCTTGCCCCCGGAGACGGGAGGAGGAAGCCACAGCACCTCACAAAGAGGGCATAGGAGGAGGTGGCAGTGCTGGTTAGCAGTCATGACGTGGTGTGGTGCACGTGGGTGCAGTGCCGGAAGAAGGTCAATGACCTGCTGTGCTCAGGAAGGGTGAGTACCATGTTGGCATGGGTCAGTGTGCAGAAGTGTTAAGGTCTGGCCATCCCCCTGTGGAGCTCAGGGGTGCAGAGGTCTGAGTGGCAACTGTCAATGATGTTGGAGCTGGCCAAGGGGGTGCACCCTGGCTGCTTGGACTGAGAGCCTTGCGGCTTGAGGGCCACAACTCAGATGTGCCCTGGGAGGTGTTCCTCAGCTGGGGTTGGCCAGGCTGCAATGGTGCTGCAGGACTAATCAATGCTCTTCTGTTCTTTCAGGAGAAAACAAGCTGTAACCTATTGGAGAGTACAGCGGAGGCCCACCCAACCTGCTGTTGCTCACTAGGTTCGAGCAGGACACCCTTGAGCTTGAGAGCCGGCATGCTCCGTGTTCAATCGGGCGTAGAGAGGTGGGAGTGCCAGACGAAGGTAAGAGTGCAGTGCACAGAGGTGAGAGTTTTGGATTGTGCAACCAGTCTAGTGTAGTCTTTTCGTTGATGTGAGCCTCAAACCTGGAGTCCCCATTGATCATTAGAAGACGAGGGCACCATGATACAGATCTCCATTGTCTCACCAGGGTGCCTGGCATGCACAGTGACAGTGTGATGACAACTAATAACATGTCCCTGTACTCCCTTTTAGACTCGCCAACCGCAGTCACTCTCTGGACCCCGAAGGCCCACCCCTGATGCCGGAGGACCACTGGGCTTCATTTGCACCTATGTCACACTCGCTCTGTGAACCAAGCACAAGTGCAGATACCAGCATCTCAGTGGCTGGTGGCTAGAATGTTGGTACACATTGGTGAGGGCACTTCACACTCGCTTGAGGAGCAGGCGGAGGCAGAGCGTGCCCAGGGCGCCGGCAGTCGGTGGACTGCTGGAGACCAGGATGCTGCTCAGTTGAAGACAGATGATGAGCCTCTGGAGTTGTCCATTAGGCGGCAGATGCTGAATGTACAGCGGGATGTGCGGGAGGATCTGGCGGAGATCCATGAGGGCATGCGTGCCATGATCTTGTTATGGAGAGGTCCCTGCGAAGCATGAGCACCACGTTGACCCTCATGGCCGAGCGCACTGCCTCCCCCATTGAGAGAGTGGCGAATCTCATGGAGAGGCAGCTCCAGGGACAGGGCCAGGGGTTCCTGGGCTTGCGCTCGGACCTGCAATCCCTCACACAGGCACTGACCTCAGATGGTCAATGCCAGTGTGGGAGATGGATGAGGCACCCAGTATCCCAGCTAGGTGCCCATCCATCAATGGTGAGCAAGTCCAGACCAAACTCACATTGGCGCACGAGCTGCTTGTCGTCTCTGTGGGCTCCTCTCAGGGCGCTCTGATGACGCAGCAGCTCCTCCGCCAGTGACCGTGGTATCTGGTGAGACTGCCGTGACTGGGGGAGATGACAACCATGGCACTGGCCTCTCCCTCCTAGGCAGAGCCCGCACAGGCTTCACTGGTCAGAGGACGACCGCCAAGGCCACCAAGGCCAACAAGACAGCAGAGTCAGTAGGCTGCCTCCAATGCCGCTGCCAGTGAGGGGAGTCACCAAGATGTAGCACTCGAAAACATAAGTGAAAGGCACCATGAGCATAAGAAGCACAGTTTGCATTTATATGTCTACTGGTGTGGACATCAACATCAGTAATGGTAATGTCACTGTGCTTTCAATGTGACAATAACAACAAATTTGCTTTCGTTCTGAGTATGCGTCACCTTTTTTCTGGTGCAGGGTACGCCAGTCTGTAATGCTGGACGTGAGTGGCTGGATACTTTGTTGCACAGGAACTGAGTGGGCTTTGGGTGCAAATGAAAGGGTCATTTCAGACATCGGGATGGAGGCAGCAGCCCTGGCATGAGGTGGAAGCAGATCTTTGGCAGCCTAGCTGAAGGAGCGTTGGATCAAGGTGTTCCTGGTGTCCCCACCTCCCTGAAGGATACAGAGGTCTGCCTCCGTGCCCTCAGCATTCTCCTCACCGTGCTCCTCTTCTTACTCACCACTCGATTCATCATCTGTGGCCTGTGGAGCTGCCTCAAGATTGTCTTCCTCCAGTGGGTCCCCCCTTGCCAGTGCCAGATTGTGAAGAGCGCAGCATGCAACCATGATCAGCGACACCCATTCTGGGGGGTATTGTTGTGCACCCCCTGAATGGTCCAGGCATTGGAAGCACATCTTGAGAAGACCTATGGTCATCCCTACCACCGACCTTGTGGAGGCATGACTCCTATTGTAACACTTCTCTGCCTCTGTTCTTGAGTGGCAGAGAGGCCTCATGAGCCACCTCTTCAACAGATAGCCCTCATCATCCAGCAGCCATCCATCCAGTCGGACTGGAGCACTGAAGAGTCTCGGCATCTGTGAGTGTCTCAGGAAGTACGTGTTATGGGAGCTGCCTGGGTACCTTGCACAGACTTGCAGAATCTGCATCCTGTGTTCGCACACTATCTGCACGTTCATGGAGTGGAATCCCTTCCTGTTGATGAAGGCACTGGGCTCACCCGCTGGCACCTTGATGGCCACATGTGTACAGTCAGTGGCACCCTGGAGTGGGGGAGTCCAGCAATTGCTGCAAAGCTTCTGGCTCACTCAGCCTGGCTGGCCTCATCCGTACGGTAAAGTCAGTACCCCTCTGAACGGATCTTCTGTCACCAGCTTGATGCAACTGTGGACAGCTGATTGGGAGACTCCACACAGATCCTCCGCTGACCTCTGTAAAAGAGCCAGAGGCATAGAAGTTAAGGGTCACTGTGACCTTCAGAGCCACTGGCATGGGGTGTCCACCCACACAGTTGGAGCTGATCTCAGGCCCAATCATCTGGTAAGTGGAGGTCACAGTCTCCCTTGAGAGGTGGAGCCTCCTTCAGCATCGCACCTCAGGCATGTTGAGGTAGCTGCATCACTGCCTGTAAACCCTGGCAGCAGGATAGTGGCGTCTTCTGCGGCCCCTTCTGCCTTGGACTTCCTGCTGGCCCTGCGCCCCCTGTGCCTGTGCCTGTCCTCCCACAGGTCACTTCCCTGGAAGCTGCACTGGGACACCTGGCCTCCTCCCCCTTCTGCCCCTCTCTTCCTCCTCAGAGGAGGTGCCTCCAGCAGAGACCACAATCCCCATTCCCAGGGTAAGGGAAGGCTGTCTGATACCTGGAAGGGTCCACATGGTCTCAATCCTCCAGGGACCTTGGAGATATCAATAAGCCCTGAAATGAAGCCTGGAAATGCTAACAACGAAGCCCCGAGCATAGAAGAAGCTGCCAAGAACCAATAAGCAACCAGCAACAAACTATCTCCAAAACTCCTCCCTACTCACACTGGCAATGCTGCTGACCCTTTTTGTGTTGACCTTGGATGAGGTTTTTGAAATTGTCGGCTGCCCGCCTGCCCGTTTTGCCCGTGCAATGAGCACGAAATCGCACAGGCAATGTACAATACAGCTTAGTTGGCTTTTTAATGGCCTTAACTGGCCTCGTTATTGATGGTGGGCAAGGCTCCGACTTCCGCTCATGCCCGCCGAGCGAAATATCACGTGAGTGCGCGATGCCGTCTGGACGCTCACCCGAGGTCATCGCGCGCTATTTTCCGCTCGAACCTGCCGGACGCGCTCGCGCCTGCATGCCGAGCGAAAAACTCTGGTCCGAGTGTTTTTGCAGTTTGGGGTGATCCTAGGCCTAACTCTTTATTAGACTAGCTTGATCCTTTTTAACATACATGGAGTTTGTCCCAAGTCACCATCAAGATGTTACATGCCTGCGTATAAGATAGCCATGCATTTGTGTATAGAGTGTGGTGAGTTCCGCTACAATTTTATCTTTACACTTTTTTTTAAAAACTGGCTGTTTTTTGGTCACTAGGTGTATTGGCGTTGAGAGCGTTTCTCCACTGTTACCTCGTGCCAGCATTCACAGATCAGCTCTGAAGCAATTTCATCGAGTAAAGCTCTCTTGAGTGTGCTCAACTACTTGCTCTAACACCCGATCGAAGCGGGCCCCTACTAAACCAATGTGACATTTTTCATTTTCCACATCAGACATCCTGTGGCCTTTAAATGAGATTGCCACTTTAATGGAAATTCATGGGATGGTTTTGTGCTGCGGGCTGCCGCTTATTAGAAACTAAATTGGAATTGCCCAGATTTGTTTCAAGTAGCATTCTTGTAGCTGTGGATAGAGGATAATTTCACCTCACTAACCTGGACTGGGTTTCAAGTATTGTTGAAAATGTTTGTGGCCCATTGCATCGGTCATTGGATTTGAGAAATTGTAGCACAGAAGGTAGGCCATTTGTCCCATCATATCTGTGCTGGCTCTTTGGAAGAGCTAGCCAATCAGTTCCACTCTCCTGCTCTTAACCCAAAGCTCCTCAATTCTATTAGTCTTCCCAAACGCAATGGGAAAAAGAACAGGGGAGTGGGATTAATTCTCTGTTTAATGGACCATCCATTGTGCTTGTGTTTATCCATCATTGTCTTTCTTAACTCTCTGTATTGAATCTGTAATAGTTATTGGACATTGTTTCTCCTAAGCTTCAGAGCTGTCATTCTAAACAATCTTCCTTGCCCCCCAACCCTCACGTTTTCTTCATTACATGCAGCAACTTCCAAAGCATTTCACTGGCTTTAAAATGCTTAGAGTTGTCCGATAGTCATGAAAGGTGCTATATAAATGCAAGTCTCTCTTTCGTTTACTATCCAGACTTTTTGCACACCCTCATTCTTTCATTCAATCGCCTCCAACAGCCTTCCCATTCTTTCACAAAATACAACCTTTTAAAACCCAACCTTTGCTCTGAATTGAACTCATCTGCTCGTCATGGTGTCCCAGGCAAATAGCCTTGGCCCTAAGTTCCTCAATTAGATTGAAAAAGAAGTAGATTCAGGCTTTGGCTCCAGATATTCTCCAACTAATGAAAAAATATTCTGTTTTCAACTTGTTATGCTGACTTTGTTTTTTTTTTCCTCGGTATAAAAACATCAATATATTTGAAATTCAAATTTACTCTGGAAATTGTGCAAGGTTATATTTACATCTGTGTATTTGCAGAATGTCAGCTCCATATGAATTTTATTAATTATGCAGCGAGAGAGAATGATGCTGCAGATACAATGTAGGTTACTGCTCTCCTGTAGGCATTTAGCTCAAACCTACATGTTTACAGTCTCATTAATGGAGTTGGGGGTTTGCATGGGGGAAGTGGTAACAGGTTTACTGTTTTGTTGAATGACTGCACAAATTTTGCCTAACAAGGCGATGGTCCTCATTAATTTTTCACGCCCATGGAGAATTTAGTTTGGATCCAAGGAATGCTTTTAGTACAACTGGAAATATTTTAACAATAAATTAACATAACTAGTGCCCAATTGCAGCGCTTGAGCTGCTCATTTATTAACGAGCAGGGAGGTTATGGCCAAAAGGGACTCATACGGACCCGAAACGCTAACTCTGTTTTTCTCTCCACAGATGCTGCTAGACCTGCTGAGTTTTCCCAGCTTTTTCTGCTTATGTCTCAGCTCATGCTAGGACTGTATACAACACTAGCTGCACCACAGCTGGAGTACTGCGTACAGTTCTGGTCACCACATTATCGGAAAGATGGGGGCTGCACTGGAGAGGGTGCGGAGAAGATTCACAAGGACATTGCCAGGACTGGAAAATTTTAGCCATGGAGAAAGATTGAATAGGCTGGCGTTGTTTTCCTTGGAACACAGGAGGCTGAGGGGAGACTGAATTGAAGTGTATAACATTATGAGGCGCTCAGACAGGGACGAGATATTTATCTTAACAGAGGGATCAAAAACCAGGAGGCATAGATTTAATGTAATTGGAAGAAGAATTAGAAGGGAGATGAGCAAAGATTTTCTCAGCCAGGGGGTGGTGGGTACCTGCAACTCATGGCCTGAAAGGGTTGTAGAGGCAGAAGCTCTCATCACATTTAAAAAGTATATGGCTGTCCACTTGAAGAGCTGTGACCTGCAGGGCTGAGGGCCTAGTGCGGGAAGTTGGGATTAGACTAAGTAGCGCTTCATTAACGGACATGGACAAGATGGGCTGAATGGCCTCCATCTGTAACATAAATTTACTATGATTCCTATGATTCTAAAGGAGGGGCTCTGAGAAGTGATCTTACTGTGATATATAGGAATGTAAATGGTAAATCCAGAAAAATACTTGTCGCTAAATTGCGAGACATGGGGGAAGAAAAAGGTGGATTTATATAGCGCCATACTAAACCTCAGGATATGCCAAAGCACTTTACAACCATTGAAGTGCTTTTAAAGTACGGTGACTGTTGTAATGTAGGTAACACAGCAGCCAATTTGCACACAGCAAGCTCCCACAAACAGCAATGTGATAATGACTAGGTGACCTGTTTTAAAGGTGTTGGTTGAGGGATAAATATTCAGCAGGAGACAGTTGTTCTTTGGATAGTGTCATGAGGTAGACGGGTCCTTGGAGTAACACCCTATATGAAGAGCAGCACCTTCTGACAATGTCAAATGCCTTCTTTAATGTGCTGAAGTGTCAGCCCAGAGTAGATTTGAAAGTCCCTTTTGGTCTCAAGCTACAGCTTTCTCCCCCAGAGGAGTCTGCTATCAACTGAGCCAAGCTGATGTTTGTGAACTGTAATGACATCAAACCATACCTGCTGACATTAAATTTGTTTCAATCTCATTGTTTTATAATTAACCTCCTTGCTCATTCAGGTTCAAGCTCTCAGCTTTTCAATCCTTCAGCTTTAGAAAACAATCAGGTGACCTATCCCTCTACGCTGCTGTCTTTTCAACCTCACCCGGACATTTAATGACCTTTGTATGTTGCAGAGTCCTTAGATTCTGAAAAAGTCCCAGAGGATTGGAAAACTGCCAATGTGACACCCTTATTCAAAAAGGGAGGGAGACAAAAAACTGGTAACTATAGGCCAGTTAGCTTAACATCTGTCATTGGGAAAATGTTAGTCTATTATAAAGGATGTAATAGCAGAGCATTTAGAATTACATAATCTAATCAAGCAAAGTCAGCATGGTTTCATGAAGGGGAAATCATGCCTGACAAATTTATTAGAATTCTTTGAGGAGGTAACAAGCAGGATAGGTAAAGGGGAAGCAGTAGATGTAATATATTTGGATTTCCAAAAGGCGTTCGCTGAGGTATCACACATAAGGCTACTTAACAAGATAAGGGCCCATGGTGTTGGGGGTAGCATATTAGCATGGATAGAGGATTGGCTAACTAATAGAAGACAGAGAGTTGGGATACAGGGGGGCATTTTCAGGATGGAAACCTGTAACTAGTGGAGTGCCACAGGGATCAGTGCTGTTATTTCCAATACATATTAATAACTTGGATGAGGGAAGTGAATGTACTATCGCCAAGTTTGCGGATAACACATAAATAGGTGGGAAGGTAAGCAGTGTGGATGACACAAAGAGTCAACAGCGGGATATAGACAGGTTAAGCGAGTGGGCAAAAACTTGGCAGATGGAATATAGGCCGGGATTTTCCAGCCCCATCGCGGGTGGGACCCGCTGCAGATGAGGCGGTGCCCCAGCCAGAAGTCCATTGATTTGTGGCGGGACCGGAAGATCCCAGCAGCGGGCGGGTGTGGAAAATCCCACCCATATGTGGGAAAATGTGAGGTCATGCACTTTTGCAGGAAGAATAGAGAAGCTGGATATTATTTAAATGGAGAAAGACTGCAGAAAGCTGCAGCACAGAGGGATTTGGGAATCCTCATACACGAATCCCAAAAAGCTAGCATACAAGTTCAGCAGGTAATGGGGAAGGTAAATGGAATGTTGGCCTTTATTTCAAAGGGAATGGAGTATAAAAATAGGGAAGTCTTGCTAAAACTATACAAGGCACTAGTTAGACCGCACCTAGAATACTGGTGTACAGTGAACAGTTTTGGTTCCCTTATCTAAGGAAAGATATACTGGCATTGGAGGTTGATCCCGGGTATGGAGGGATTTTCTTATGAGGAGAGGTTGAATAGGTTGGGCCTGTACTCGTTAGAGTTTAGAAGAGTGAGAGGCGACCTTATTGAAACTTAAGATTCTTAGGGGGCTTGACAGGGTAGATGCTGAGAGGTTGTTTCCCCTTGTGGGAGAGTCTAGGACCAAAATCTCAGAGTAAGGGGTCACCCATTTAAAACAGAGATGAGGAGGAATTTCTTCTCTCAGAGGATAGTGAATCTGTGGAATTCTTTACTGCTGAGGGCTGTAGAGGCTGGGTCGTTAAGTATATTCAAGGCTGAGATAGACAGATTTTTAATCAGTAAGGGAATCAAGGGTTATGGGGAAAAGGCAGGAAAGTGGAGTTGAGGATTATCAGAACAGCCATGATCTCATTGAATGGCGGAACAGACTTGATGGGCCGAATGGCCTACTTCTGCTCCTACGTCTTATGGTCTAATAGACGGTTTCAAGAGGAAATGCACTCTGGTCATTTACAATCAGGGGTCTCTCTGCACACCATTCAGCGGCTGACCCTGTAGAAAGATCTGTCTTTTTTCTCGAATTGTTCAGTACTAAAAGTAACTGTGCATTTATTTTTAGAAGAAACATCTTTCAACTTTGATCAATAAACAAACATTATCTTTTCCTTTCCCCTTCAGCGCAGCTAGTTTGGTGCTGTTTAATTAAAAGAAAGAGAAGCTAAACACTGACATGTTGTGTGATGTGGCTCGGTGCCCACTCCTAGGCTTTCTGGAGTGCTTTGGCACACATTGCTAACATTTATCCTTTGGACCCTGATTTCATTAATTATTCATACCTAAGTGTTGTGCCAGTTAAATCGAATCAGTGAATTCGCTATGATTTAATGTTGGGAAATGTTCATTTGGCTTCCATGCTAGTATATAATGACATTAATATACATATTTTATCTTACAGATGCCTCTTGACAAGTGTCAGCTGTAGCTCAGTGGGTACCACTCTTGCCTTTGAGTCAGAAGGCTGTGCATTTCAAGTCCCACTCTAAGGCTTGAGTGAGGGAGTGCTGCACTGTTGGAGGTACTGTCTTTCAGCTGCGACATTAAACTCTGAGGCGGATGTAAAAGATCCACAGCATTCTTTTGAAGATGAGCAGCTGCATTATCTCTGGTGTGCTGGCCAATATTTACTCTTCAATCAACATCACAAAACAATCCTAAACTACACTGTTAGCAGTGTTTATAAGATGCAAAAAAAATATTAGATTAAGTCTCTTTGAACTCAAGGTTTAGTTCAAGTTGAAATATGGAGTGAACAATTTCATAGAAATGGCATTGACAGCGAGGCTGGTTCATCAAGTCTCTCTAAATCACAAACACTTCATTGACTGTGAAACACTTTGGTTCATTCTGAGGTCATGACAGGTGCCATATAAATGCAAGTTCTTTTCGTCGCACGTGCTCAGTTATTTCTCGGGGCCGTGGAAACTACCCTGCAAACCTTAATGAGCACGTTCCTTACTCCCAGGAATCCAGTGTGTTATAGAACCACTCTTTGGAAGAGTTCTGCAATATCTCATTACACATCTAAGTGAGGTTGAAAAGACACCAGCAAGGAGGGGTAGGTCACCTGATTGCTTTCAGTAGCTAAAGGGTTAATAAACTTTACATCCACCCTCGCTGATAATCCTAACCAGAATGACCAAGGATGTTAATTATAAAACAAAATCTTTATATATATTTGTGAAAGAAATTACATTTTTGAATGGACACTTACTATACTATAGGTCATTGCAGCTACAAGACTATTTCAATGAAGCCCAATGAACAGCAGTTGGTGGAGCTGGTCCTTTGAGCAGTTGTACAGCGCTAGCAGTCTTCATTAACAATAACCTGTTGACTATGGCCATTGATGTGCTGTTAAGTTTACATCAGAATTCAATCAGGGAAGCTGAAACTGCCACTTAAGTGTTTTTAAATAGGATATTGCAGTATTCCCCTCACATACCAAACAGCCCAACATCTTATCTGTATGCCAAGGTCAGATTACGACAGAAGTTGAGGATATTCAGCAGAGGATTGTAGATCCAACTTGCATTTATGCAAGAATTCTCACTTTGAAAAGATGTCTGAGCACTTCAGAGAATAGATGAGTGGGAGGTAAAAAAAAAAAAGAACAGTTGGGATTAGGGAGTAAAAGGGGATTTTGAGCAGGCTTTTGAAAGCAGGAAGGGTGGAGGTAAGGTTGAAGTGTTTTAGAAGGGAGTTCCAGAGGGTTACAGTGACTGAAAAATGCCCAATCGTGGCGAAGTGAAGAGGATGAGGAAGGAGGAAATAGACTCATGTTATAAGGACGTGGTGGCGTAGTGGTATTGTAATCCAGAGACCCAGGGTAATGTTCTGGGGACCTGTGTTTGAATCCCACCATGGCAGATGGTGGAATTTGAATTCAATTAAAAGTCTAATGATGACCATTAAACCATTGCCAATTGTTGTAAAAACCCACATGGTTCACTAATTTCCTTTCAGAAGGAAATTTGCCATCCTTACCTGGTCCAGCAATGTGGTAGACTCTAAAATGCCCTCTGAACAAGGGCAATTAGGGATGGGCAACCTGGCCAGCGACACCCACATCCCAAGAAGAAAAAATGAAATGGGTGCATGGGGCTGAAGGAGCTGACCTCTGCTGGAAAGTGATCTAAAATAGGAAGCTTGCCAGGTTAAAGTCTCCAGAGCTGTGATCAGGTAATTGTAACACAGATCAGGAAACTTGGAACTTTTTTCTACAGCACCATAACAAGCAGTGCCGTTACTGAACCCAAAACACAGTGGAAAGAGCTCAATGTCTCTGGTGATCTATGTAGAAACTTAATGGGCAGCATTGGGCATCAAAGCATCAGAGTAAAAATATTTTTTTACCAAACAGAACCACAGAATCTTTACCTTGCAGAAGGAGGCCATTCGGCCCATTGATTCTGCACTAGCTCGCTGAAAGAGCAATCTACATTGAATCTGTGAAGACTATCCTCTTCACAGTTGACAACGCTTTCAATCTTCGCATCATCCACAAATTCTGAAATCATGCCCTGCACACCACAGTCTAGGTCATTAATATATATCAAGAAGAGCAAGGGTCCCAACACTGACCCCATGGGGAACTCCACTACAGACCTTCCTCCAATCTGAAAAACAACCATTTATCACTATTTTCTGTTTCCTGTCACTCAGCCAATTTCTTATCCAAATACCTATTTTCCCTTTTTTTCCATGAGCTAGAATTTTGCTCACAAGTCTGTTGTGTGGCACTGTATCGAGTGCCTTTTGAAAATCCATATACACCACATTAACAGCATTGCCCTTATCAACCTTCTCTGTTACCACCTCAAAAAACTCGAGCAAGTTAGTTTAGCATGATTTGCCCTTAATGAATCCATGCTGGCTTTCCTTAATTATCCCGTATCTGTCTAAGTGACTACTGATTTTGTCCCGAACTATATTTTCCAGAAGTTTTCCTACCACTGAAGTCAAACTGACTGGTCTGTAGTTGCCGGCATTATCCTTGCACCCCTTTTTGAACAAGGGTGTGACATTCACAATTCTCCAGTCGTCCAGCACCACCCGTGTCTAAGGAAGACTGGAAGATTATCACCAGTGCCTCTGAGTGTAAATAATATGTAAATCACATTGTTTCAACAGGTGATGCCACCATTACAATGACTTTGCCTTGAATGGAAAGAACAAGGTTTCCAAACACATTCAGGAAGACTGTGTGCTTTAAGAGTTATTTGTGTTAAACTGATCTTAGGTACAAAATGGAGGAAAACTTAGGCTTCTGGTATACCCATGTAGCTGACCGGTGTCGCCCAAGTCACATTTCATCAAGAATTGTGCTTACATTATCTGGGCTCTGTATGTCCAAACCCGGGGTTCAGTGACAGTGCTATAACATAACTGTTGGAGTGCTGCATGGTTGGAAGTGTTGTCTTTCAGATGAGACATTAAACCGAGGCCCCATCTCCCCTCTCGGGTCAGCGAGATGTCTTGAACTTTTGAAAGACTTTCTTTCTTTCCTTCTTTCTTCTGTCTGACTGACCTTCTTCCCTCTCTACCTGATACTCCAGTGCAGTACTGTACTGAGGGAGTGTTGCACTGTTGGAGGTGCCATCCTTCGGGTGAGACATTAAACCAAGGCCCCATCTGCCAGCTTGAGTGGATGTAAAAGATGTTGTGGCACTGTTTTGAAGAAGAGCAGGGGAGTTATCCCAGGTGTCCTGGCCAATATTTATCTCTTAACCAGCATCACTGAAACAGATTATCTGGTCATTATCAAACTGTTGTTCAAGGGAGTTTGCTGTGCACAAATTGGCTGCTGCCTTTCCTAAATTACAGCAATGACTCCACTTCAAACGTACTTAGTTGGCTGTAAAGCATTCTGGGATATCTGGCGGTCGTGAAAAGCGCTATAGAAATGCAAGCCTTTTTCTTTTTATTCCCTCCCTTTCTTCCTTCTTTCCATAGCTGCTGACAGTACAGGACACAACTGTCTCTCATTTCCTTCTGTCTTTTGTTCCCCCACTCCCACCACTTACTCTCTCTCTGTTTAGACATTTTGCGGTCGATTGAGATGATCCATGAGTGTAAAAGAATGAGTTGAAAAGAAAACCGTGCATCCACAAGAAGCACGTTGATTGTTTTTGCTGTTGCGAGGCTGCCATGTTTCACTGGAGACTAGCCCGGTGTAAGGTTGCTTTCACGCCACACACGCTCCCCTCTGTTCTGAGGGACCCCTGCTGCGAAACCAACAGGACATTGGCCCTCCTGGTTATGGGGCCGTTCTCAGCTCTCCCCGCGCCCAGCAGTTGACCTACAACCTCTGGAGTTGTTTGTACTGGGCCCGCTGCAAATCAAGCTTGACTGCTGAGGGCGAGTAGTTTCTGCGACTCACCTTATGACCCTTATTAAAATTGAGCTGCCCTCTGACTGCAACTTGTGCAGTCAAACCCCAAGAGCACACTTCTGTTCCAACCGTGTTCCTCCCTTTCCTTACGCCCTTGAAATAAAGCCCCTCAGGTACCAGGCCTGGAGCTTGTGCTCTTTGGTACAAACACTATTGCATTGATGATTACACAGTAACCTGCTTGTGTAAGGTTAATTGGGGTTTGTAAGAGGAAGCTGGGCCACAGCTGTTGTCTCCTCACTAATCCATTCGGGGATTAAAAGTTTGATTTATAATTCATTCAAACAGGTAATAGGTTCGTTCCAGCAAAGAAGAGCTAAAGAGTCAGCGCAGATGTTGCTTTAGATTTAATGAGCAAACAGACATGCCAAGGGGAATAGGCTTGTTCTCCAGCAATACGCATGGGCGCTAACCCCTGAACACTTAATGGGATTCATGCACACAGCTGTAGAGAGGAGAGGTCCAAAAATAAAACATCTTTACAATGAGCTGCTTATTTCTTCTCTGCTAAACAGAGGCAATATCTTTAAGGAAGTACCAGTTTAATATTTATTTGTCAATCAATAGGATTGGAAAATGGACAGGCTTGGGTATTACACGGGATATTCAACGCAGAAACAGGTCATTAGGCCCAACTACTCCATGCAAGTGCTTATGCTCCACTTGGGACTCCTCCCATCTTTTCTTGTCTCCCTCAGCTAAATCCGACAGGTGGGATCGTGGTTCATTTCTAAGGGCTGATTTTCTGATTGTGAGAATTAACAGTCAACCTTAATTTTAGGGTTCCAGCGGATTGGAAAATTGCAAATGTAAGAAAGAAGGAAGACAGAAAGCAAGAAACTATAGGCCAGTTAGCCTAATGTCCGTCATAGGGAAAATGCTAGAGTCCATTATTAAGGAGGTCATAGCAGGACATTTAGAAAATCATAATACCATGGGCAGAGTCAACATGGCTTTGTGAAAGAGAAATCATGGGTAGAATTTTTCCCCCATCGGAGGGGTTTGTGTGGGGGCGGGCGCTGACCTGATCGGTGCCCCCGTTAGGGTCCGCGTCATCATTTTAAGTGGGTGGGCCTTAATTGGTGTGACACGTGCCCGGAAGCGCTGAGTGCTCCCTGTGCAGCTTGTGGGGGGAGGGAGGGGCGTTGCCTGAGTTGGGAGTTAGCTCTTTCATGCGCGAAAGAGAGCAGAAATCCCCCTGAGGCACGGAAGTGCCTGAGGGAGATTAGTTTTAAGTTTAAACAGTGTAATAAAATGTTGTAAAAATTTTTATGACATGACCCCTTATGTGAAACTGTCACATGAGCTGGGACATGTGCTTTAATTTTAATTAAAATTTTTCTGAAAATTTTAAATGATTTATGAAACCTCATCCCGCCCGTGGATGAGGTTCCATGAAAAATGCAAAGGCCGCCTGGGCTCTTCGCCTGCCCGCCAACCTTAAAGTTGGACGGGGAGTTTTCTCAGTAGGCTTAATTAGTTAATTAATGGCCTTAACAGCTGTCTCGGCTGCGCGCCCGCCGAACTGAAAATCTAAATGATGCGCGGTGATGTCAGGACATCACCGCGCATCATTTTTTGCCTCGGTTAGCGGGTGCCGAACATTCAGCCCCATGTTTGACTAATTTATTAGAGTTCTTTGAGGAACTGACAAGCAAGATGCATAAAGGAGAACCTGTAGATGTGGTGTACTTGGATTTCCAAAAGGCATTTAATAAGTACTGCAGGAATTCAGCAAGACTCCTGAGACAGCACCTTCGAAACCCATGACCACTACCATCTAGAAAGACAAGGGCAGCAGATAGATGGGAACTCCACCACCTGGAAGTTCCCCTCCAAGTCACTACCCATCCTGACTTTGAAATATATCACCATTCCTTCACTGTCGCTGGGTCAAAATCTGGAACTCCCTTCCTAACAGTACTGTGGATGTACCTACACCACATGGACTGCAGCGGTTCAAGAAGACAGCTCACCACCACCCTCTCAAGGGCAACTAGGGATGGGCAAGCCAGCGAAGCCCATATCCCATGAATGAATAAAAAAGGTGCCACATCAGGGTTTACTACACAAAAAAGGAGCTCATGGTGTAGGGGGTAATGTATTAGCATGGATAGAGGATTGGTTAGCTAACATAAAGCAGAGATTAGGGATAAATGGGTCATTTGCAAGTTGGCAAGCTGTAACTAATGGAATCCAAGGATCATTGCAGGGGTCTCAACTATTTACAACCTATATCACTGACTTGGATGAGGGGACTGAATGTCTGGTAGCTAAATTTGCTGATGACACAAAGGTAGACAAGGAAGTAAGTTGTCAAGAGGAGGTAAAGAGTTTACAAAGGGATTTAGATAAGGTTAGGTGAGTGGGCAAAAACTTGGCAGATGGAGTATAACGTGGGAAAATGTGAACTTATCCATTTTGGAAGGAAGAATAAAAAAGCAATATATATTTAAAAGTAGAGAGACTGCAGGGCCTACTCTACAGTACAGACGAATCTGGGTATCCTGGTACATGAATCGCAAACAGTTAGTATGCAGCTACAGCAAGTGATTAAGAAGGCAAATGGAATGTTGGCACTTATGGCAAAGGCGATCGAGTATAAAAGTAGGGAAGTGTTGCTGCAGTTGTATAGGGCCTTAATGAGACTGCATCTGGAATACTGTGTACAGTTTTGTCCTCTTTACTTAAGAACAGATATAATTACATTGGAAGCCATTCAACGAAGGTTCACTCATATGAACGTACAAATTAGGAGCAGGAGTAGACCACTTGGCCCCTCGAGCCTGCTCCGCCGTTCAGGAAGATCATGGCTGATCTGAATGTAACCTCAACCCCACATCCCTGCCTACCCCCAATAACCTTTCACCCCCTTGTTAATCAAGAATCTATCTAGCTCTGCCTTAAAAATATTCAAAGACTCTGCTTCCACTGCCTTTTCAGGAAGAGAGTTCCAAAGACTCACAACCCTCAGAGAAAAAAAAAATTCTCCTCATCTCTGTCTTAAATGAGGGACTCTTTATTTTTAGTGACCCCTAGTTCTAGATTCTCCTACAAGAGGAAACATCCTCTCCACATCCACCATGTCAAGACCCCTCAGGATCTTAAAGATTTCAATTAAGTTGCCTCTTACTCTTCTAAATTCCAGTGGATACAAGCCTAACCTGTCCAGCTTTTCCTCATAAGACAATTTGCCCATTCCTGGTATTAGTCTAGTAAGCCTTCTCTGAACTGATTCTAACTCATTTACATCTTTCTTTAAATAAGGAGACCTGTACTGTACATAATACTCCAAATGTGGGCTCACCAACGCTCTGTACAACTGAAGCATAACCTCCCTAGTTTTATAATCAATTCCCCTCACAATAAATGATAACATTCTATTAGCTTTCCTAATTACTTGCTGTACCTGCATACTAACCTTTGTGATTCATGCACTAGGACACTCAGACCCCTCAATCGACTGATTCCTGGGATGAATGGGTTATCTTATGAGGAAAGGTTGAGCAGGTTGAGCCTATACTCATTGGAATTTGGAAGAATGAGAAGTGATCTTATTGAAATATGTAAGATATTGAGGCCCTTGACAGGGTGGATACTGTTTTCCCTTGCGAGGGAGTCTAGTACTAGGAGACATGGCTTAAAAATGAGCGGTTTCCCATTTAAGACTGGGATAAGGAGAATTTCTTTCTCTCAGAGGGTCATTAGTCTGTGGAATTCTCTTCCCAGAGAACATTGAAGCTAGGTCAATGAATATAATCAAGGCTGAGTTAGATCTTTGATCGACAAGGGAGTCAAGGGTTATGGGGGACAGGCAGGAAAGTGGAGTTGAGGCCACAGTCAGATCAGCCATGATCTTATTGAATGGTGCAGTGGGCTTGAGGAGCTGAACTGCCACTCCTGCTCCTAATTCTTGTGTTCAGCAACTTTGTCCTTTGGATGAGATGTTAGGATGAAGCTATGTCTGCCTCTCCTGTTAGTCTTAATGATCAGTGGCAATGTTCAAAATGGTTTCTCCTATTGGCTGGGCCAGCATTCCTCTCTCAAATAATGCCACTAAAAACAAACACATCAGTCATTCATCTCATTGCTACTTCATCTGTCCACCCTAACTCTGTGCTTCAGCTTGATGTTCCATCTGGTACTTCTGATTTACTGACTCTGACCCTCTGTATATCTCCACCTCCAACTTTCTCCCCTCCACCATCTATGGCAGAAGAGTTCTCAGGCCTCATCCTGGAAACCACTCTTGCAATTGTTTACTTTTTGATCGGTAGCAACATTGTCACCTCTAAGCCAGAAGGTTGTGGGTTCAAGCCCCATGCCAGGTCATTAAGCACAAATTCCAGGCTGACAGAACTGAGGGAGCACTGCAATCTCAGAGATGCTGTTGTTTGGTAGAGATTTTAAGCCGTGGCCCCATCTCTTCAGCCAAATAGTAAAGATCCAATGGCAATGAATGGGGAAAGCCAAAAGAGTTCTCTTGGTCCCTGCGCAATATTTGTTCCTCAACTAACACCACCAAAGTCATATTAACTGGTTATTTACTTTGTTACTACTTACAGGACTTTACTTGTGTGCAAATTAGTTGCCACATCTGTCTACACAAGAGTGACTACCCCTCAGAATAATTAGGTTTAGGCAGGCCCTTCAAATTGCAAGATGCAGAAGCACTAGGTGGCATGTTTTAGATTTTTTATATCAAATAATATTCAATTTACTAAGACTACTGAAGACCAATGAAACTATTGAGTGATTCAGTGTCTTCTTTTAGTCATTATCGGTGACTTTAAATCAGGTTACTCACAGGCAGAGGTTTCGCTACCCTAATTAAATATGATTATTTTGGCTGATGGGCCCATTTTTCACTTTATTAATGAAACTGCACCAGTCTTAAATAAATCGAGGAATTCTTCTTCGTGGAAAAATTAAAAAAGAGAACAACTGCGTGATACTACACTACTTGATTTGCATTGGTTCATGGAAAACATTACATTCGTGATTGTGCAAACGAATTTTAACAGAAACTAAAACCGTGACCTAACGAGTAAAATTCCACGCACATTTAGGGCACAAATCCTCAAAAACTGAATCTCTACCTCACTACACTTGAAAAGTCATTCCATTGTGTGAAGTACCTCGAGATGTCGCTGTAATAAGTTCAAGTATTACTACAAAAAAAAACCTCCACATTGTGGGGCGCAAATAAGGTGAGAAGAAGTGAAGCTTTACTTAGGAAATACAGGCATGTTTGGCGACTGTCTTGAACTTTATAAATTTCTAAATAGGTCAGTGACAAACCCCTCTAAGTGTGGGGTGGAGGTAAACTCTACACGAGTGCTAGAAGACTGATGGGCAGTGCTACAGAATGGAGAGAGAAGCAGGTTTAATATTTCAGGTCAATGATCTTATGCCAATTCAGGAGCCTCGACCATCTCTTTCCTAGGGAAAAGAGCCCCAGTCTATTCAGCCTTTCCTGGCAGTTATAGCTTATCAGTGTTGGTGTCATTCCAGTAAATCTTTTTTTTCTATCTCCTCCAGTGCCATTATATTTGTTTTCCAATATGAAGACCAGAACTGTATTCTAAGTCTGATCTAACCAAGATTTGAAATGTCATTTCACTGTTTCTCAATCATATTCTTCTATAAATTAAACCCAGTGCTTTGTTTGGGTTTTAATGTCATTAATGGATGTCATGATCTTTGGTGATTTGTGTATCTGTATCCCCAGATCACTTTCTCTTGACCCCAACTGAAGTCATATTTCAAGGAGTATGTAGCCTCCTTAATGCTCCTCCCTAAATACATCACTACACACTTTTCTATATTGAAATTCATTTACCATTCACTTGCCCCTTCTGCAAGTTTGTTAATGTCTTCCTGTATTTTGCCACAGTCTTCCTCAGTTTCAACTGCATCCTCAATCTGTTCCATCTGCAAATTTTGAAATTGTAATTCCTAATCTCAAATTGTTTATGTAAATGTAAGTGCCAGATGTCGCTCAGTTGGTAGCACTCTCACCTCTAAATCAACTCTGGTTCAATTCCCACTCCAAGGATTGAGCATAAAAATCACGGCTGCCACTCAAGTGCTGAACTGAGGGAGTACTGCACTGTTGGAAGTGCTGCCTTTCAGATGAGATGTTAAACTGAGGCACCATCTACTCTCACAGGTAGATGTAAAAGATCCTATGGTGCAATTTTTGATGAAGAGCAGGGGAGTAATCCCTGGTATCCTTGCTGATATTTATTCTATCAATCAACATTACAAGATACATTATCTGGTCATTGTCACATTGCTGTGTGCAAATTGGCTGTTGTGCTCCCTACATTACAACAATGATCACAGTTATGACCAGGTGAGGAGGGATGAACTGGCTCCAACAAAAACAGAAAATGCTGGAAAAACTCAGCAGGTCAGCAGCATCTGTGGAGAGAGGAACAGAGTTAACGTTTCAAGTCCATACGACTCTTCTTCAGAGCTAAAGAGAAGGAAAAATGTGGTGAAATTTATACTGTTTAAGGTGAATGGAGCAGGTGATGTTGGGTAGAAGGCCAGCGATAGCTGGGGATAAAGGAGAGGTTGACAAAGATGTCATGAACAAAATGACAAAGGGGGTGTTAGCGGTAGTGGTAAGAGCAGGTGCTGATAGTGGCATAAAGGTAAGAAAGCAGAATATGATAATAGCAGAACAAAGGTAAGTGCTCAGAAAAGAATAACATGAACAAGTGACAGACGGCCCTTCTGGATGTGGGGTGGGGGAGGGGATGGTGGTGGGGAAAAAAGATGGAAAATAGGATAAAAGATGGGGATGAAACAATGAATAAATAAATAAAAATGAAAATAAATAAAAATAAAAATTAAAAAATAAAGATGAATATTGAAAAAAAGGGATTTAAAAAAGGGGTGAGGATAGTGGAGAGAGTTCACGGTCTGAAGTTGTTGAGCTCAATGTTAAGTCCGGAAGGCTGTAAAGTGCCTATTCGGAAGATGAGGTGCTGTTCCTCCAGTTTGCATTGGATTGAACTGGCTTCCCCTCTATTCGACCTCCTCAGTTGGTCACAACAAGGTCTAAGTTTCTTTTCCACGAGGATATGCCCTTTTTCAAATCAGAATGTATTGAACTTTTTAAGCTGTGCTCAATAAGGAGCCAATCAAACAAGGTTTGCTTGAGTTAAAGAAAGAACAAACTTGTTAACTGCTAAACCCAATATCATTCAGCCCTCATGTACTCATTAGGGCCTGCAAGCAATCATAAGCGCGCACACATGCAGGTAATCAGGTTAGAGTCCAATGAAAAGTCACATTTTCAATAATAAAGGGGCATAGCTTCATAACACTACACTTCAAAAAGTACTCCACTGGCTGTAAAGACTTGGAGACGTCTGATGGTCCTGAGAAGCACCATTCAAATGCAAGTCTTTCTTTTCTTTATGTGAATGGTGAACGGCAGTGGTCACAGCACTGACGCCTGTGGAACACCACGTCCCACCAGTCCGAGTAACTACCTTCAACGTCCACTCCCTCTTCCCTGTTAGCCAGTTTGCTCTCCAATCTGCCGTTTTCTCCCAGATTCCTCATGCCCTGACCTTAGTCACAAGTCTACCTTATTAAAGGCCTTATGAAAATCCAAGATGATGAGGTTGAGGCTGAGTTATTTACAAGCGAGCATGCTTTTCAATAAGGTTTATGACTCTCATATGTATTTGCTCTTATGCTCGCTGATTTTTGTGTTGTTAAAAGTAGTTTGAGCAATGAGAATGATTTTTGTTTACGCTTCAGGATTTGTGCACATTAAATAATTTTATGTTGGCTCATGGAGACAGTTAGACATGTATTGAATCCCCAGCGGAATAGTTCTGGTGTGTAAGGAGACTCGAAGAGGTGCTACCGCACTGTCAATGCAGAAGCATGTATGGTTAATATGGCTGTTATAAATCAGTGCGCAGCAACATTTAGAGATTTTTCTGAAGTTAAATCGGGCAATTTATAAATACCACCAGGCCTCCCTACTTATAAAAACCTCATAAATTCGCATTTAATAGAAGAAAAAGGATTTCTCGCATGCTCGAATCCAAGGTGAGTTGCCATGGAAACAGAATATGACTGTAAATCCGAGGCACATCTCGAATTCCTGAGGTCAGTCACTTGGTGCTCATTGTCAAGTGCACCATGCTGATCTAACAGGTCATCTGGATGTGTAACTATTTTTATGCAGCTGACTTTTCTAAAGCAATAGCATGATAGATATTTTAAAAAGTGAGAAGCAATAATTATTTTACTGGCTTCTGTAAGAGGCTGCCCCATCACACCAATTTTGGTGTTGGGCAGGTCATATAGTCCTTTGAAATAAAAACAGAAAGTGCTGGAAAAACTCAGCAGGTCTGGCGTCACCTGTGAAGAGAGAAACAGAGTTAACGTTCTGAGGTAGAAATGTGATGGGTTTTGTGCTGAAGAAAGGGAGAGGGTCAGGTGGAGCAAGAAGAGAAGGGTCTTCCCTGCCCTCTTACCTTTCCCTAACCTTTTCTCTCTCCACAGATGCTGCCAGACCTGCTGAGCTTTTCTAGCACTTTGTTTTTATTTCAGATCTTCAACATCTGCAGTATTTTGCTCTCATATGTGCCCTTTGAGTTGTGATTGCTTGCATAGTCCGTAGAAAAGCCACTGAACTTCAGGAAGAAGATAATAATCTCTGAATTCCTCCCCTTTCCCCAGATGTTTCAGCACGACAGACTGTAAATATTGTATAAAGTGGTAACCATTTACCATTGTTCCATATCTATGCCTTTCTTGATTCTGGATTAACAAACACTTTATTTAATGTGGAATAATGGTACATAAAATCACATTAATGGGGAAGGAATGTCTGAGGGTTTTAAATAACATGCTGAAAGAGGAAAGGCATTCAAAAGTATTTTAATGCTGTGCTCTTTGAGAAGGTCTTGTGGCGCAGGTCTTGTGGTGCCTCTGAACCAAAAGCTCTGGGTTCGAGTTGCACTCCAGGACTTGATGGCCAAGGAAGGGGCGTTCATAACATGGCCAAGCAGATCGAGTACCAAACTGCAAATCCTTTCAATGCACCCCAATGGCTGACGGTAAGAGTGGGAGAGATTCCGGGTCAGCCAATTGATGGAAAGAAATTTGGAGCCCCATTGCTATCCATGGCTCTGGACAATAACATACTTGTAAAAAGCCACAGCAATTCGGACTCCATGGGGATCCAGTTGGCTGGACAGCTGGAGATCCCTGTACCAGCTGGGGTGGATTTGAGATCTGCCTCCTTGCCCCACCAGTAGTAGAGATCGTGGCGCTTTGGGTTGGACCTGCCTTTGGGCAGAGGACTGAACAAGAAGTTCCTTGAGAACAATGGAGGCATGCAAGGTCCAGGCCCCTTGTTAGTAGGCTGCTCCATAACTATGAACATCTCCACATAATACTATAGGGTCTGTGGTTTAATGTTGGACTGGAAGCTGACTAGGAGATGTTTAATCACAGGAAATTGTACAACAATGACTTGCATTTATGTGACCCCATTAATGTAAAACGTTCCAAGAAGGGTTATCAAACAGAATTTGGCATACAGCTGGCTATGCAAGCTGGGTTTACTTTGGGAATTTTACTTTGAATAAAAGGTCCCTCCTTTAGATCTTCCTTTCGCATAAGAATATAAGAAATAGGAGCAGGAGTAGGCCATATGGCACCCAGAGCCCACTCTGCCATTCAATAAATCATGATCTTCTATGACTTTCCTGCCCGATCCCCATATTCCTTAATTCCCGCGGCGTCCAAAAGTCTTTCGATCTGAGCCTTGAATCAACAACTGAGCATCCATGGGCATTTTAGGCAGAGAATTCCAAAGATTCACAAAACTTCTGAGTGAAGAACCTTCTCATCACAGTCCTAAACGGCAGGTTCCTTATCCTGAGACAGTGATGCTCCACCCAGGGGGAAACAGCCTCTCAGCATTTACCCCCGGCAACCCCCTCAGCCTCGTTTCTGGCTGGCTAAAATGGCCTCATCGTTGTCCCATCAGCCTCACCTGATTGAGAGGGTCGTGGACTCAAGTCCCTGCTTGTAGAACTTGAGCACATATTGTAGGCCAATACGACTCCAATATTGAGGAATGTTGCATTGTGGAGGAGCTATTGGTTTCACAGGAGAGGTCCCATCTACGTGTCCAGCCATGTTCAGTTGGGCGTAAAAGGTTCCACTAGGCAGTGGTACCTTCCCCATCCTTACCCCTCAGCTACCCCCACTGAAACTGGTTCATTCGCTCATTTTAGCGGGACCTTGTGTAAAAAAAACTGTTGCATCTACTCACATAACAACAGAAATTAGGATTCAGAAATAAATCAATCATTGTCTCTGCAGCACTTTTCCAAGCCCCAAGAACGTGAAAGGCACTAAATAAATATAAGCATGTTCTGAGGAGACCTGAGCTGGGCAGAATACACGCCAACTAATGGACGAAGTTAGTAACTGCACCTCAGCACAGAGAAGGCATTTTCCAACATTCCTAAACAGAAGCCTAACCAAATCTTTATACAAAAGTCAAGCTTCACATATTATTCACCTAACCAGCTTAATATGTTATTTATTAATTATCAGGATAGTTAACAATTAATATAGTTATGGTAATCTTATTGTAGAAAAATATTATTAATAATTTTGGTCTTTTTTCTTTTTATTTGTTCATGGGTGTAGGCAATGCTGGCACGGCTAGTATTTTTTGCCTATCCTTAACTGCCGTTGAGAAGGTGGTGGTGAGCCACTGTCTTGAACAGGTACAGTCTGTATGGTGAATGTGCTCCCATAGCGTTGTTAGATAGGGAGTTCCAGGATTTTGACCCAGTGACATGCTGACTGAACCACAGTTCAGTGTAGTTTAGTTCCACAGTGTCATCTTGCTCGGGCTGCACTGGGTAAATTCTATGGAGTCTGGGGTGCCACCAATAAAGTTTAACTGAAAGTTCCCATTAATTTGCACATAGCACATTGTCAGAGAGTCAGAGAGCCATGGGTTCAAATCCCACCCCGGGATCTGAGCCCAAGATCTGGAATGGAAGCCTTAGTTTCAGTGCTGGGTGAGTGCGGCATTTCTGGAAGTACATTCTCTCAGATGAGTGTCAATTGAACTGATTTTCTGTTCTCGAGGATGTAGAAGATCACCTTTAGAAAGAAGAACAGAGAGTTCTTCTAGTCCGCTGGCCAACATTCCTCCTTCTACCAACACTGGTCATTCATCTCATTTGCTGCTTGTGTGACTCCACTGAGTACGGATGGTCTGCTTACATAGCAACAGTTGCTACACTTCAGAAATAATCCCTTGGCAGTGAAGCAATTTGGGACCTCCTAATGATTTGAAAGGCACTATGTAAATGCAAGTACTTTCTTCTTCCTTTTTATGTCAAGTTGCCGATTCTAAGTGAACTTGGTGATCTGATTTTGGATTTATCCATGATTTAGACAATGACATGAAGCCCACAGGAACATGAATCTGGAACAAGGGGGCATATCTTTAAATCAGATCCAGTCCATTCAGAGGTGAAAATCAAGAAGTACTCCTTCTCACAAAGGGTAGTAGAAACCAGAATTCTCTTCCCCAAAGGGCTACGGATTCTGGATCAACCAGGAGGTTTCAAGGTTGAGATCGATAGATTATTGTCAGGTAAGGGGTATTGGTCAAAGGCGAGTCAATGGAGATGAGGTACAAATTATTTGTGATCTATCTGAATGGTGGAACAAGCTCAAAGGGCTGAATGACCTAATTCTGTTACTAAGGTTTCCTTAAAACTCAAAACAGGACAAACCCAACCCTATGCAAGAAAGGGATAGACTCTCTGCCCATTCACCCAATAAACTTGCTGTACCCTGGCATAGCTTTACACGAAAATTAAAACTCACATTCTGACCCTAAACTCTTTATGTTCCAAACTTGGACCGAGTTCTGGGGGTTTCTGTGGACTGTGTTGTTAGTGTTGGGGGTGGGGGCGTGGGTGTGGCAGGAGACTGTAGTTTGATCTTTCCTGGTTTAGCCAGTACTTTCCGCTGCACCTAGCTATCACCATGCATCTCATAATGCTTCTGTTAAAATCCTCAATCTCTGAAGAAACTAAAATTCAGCACACGGCAGAAAGTTGCAGCTGTTAATCATCACACATTGTGAAACATGACTTGCCAAGGACAAATACATCATCGTGTTGCAAGTGTGGTTTGTCCTTCTGTTCTGATCTATCAATGACGTAAGAGAAATCTTAGTGATTTGGAATAAAATAGATGCACCAGACAAGACGCAGAGGAGAACAAGAAGCCTGATCTCAAAGTAAATAAGCTAAGAGGGACAATTTGAGGAGTTTAATTGCTTCAGTCTAGAACAGAGTCGACATACCTTTTTACCCGAAGAATTTTGCCTAAAGTATAAACTGATCGGAGCTGCAAAACAAAAAAAAAAGATTTAAAATGAGCAAAACATCAATTTTCTACTTGGAATAAAATAAATTTACTTATAAAAATAAAAGATTGTTTTTTGTCATTGGATTTTTATACTAGATCTTGTAAGAATGAAATTATGTTTTTATTCCTTTTAAATTTGTCAGTTGAAGTCATCGCTAAAACAAAATTTTTTCTTAAAGCGTTCAGAGCAACATCAATTTTCCAGCCCATAAGTTCTCGTGATACAACAATAGTTTATAATGGCTTTCAGGGGAGGCAATGGCGTAGTGGTATTGTCGGTGGACTAGTAATCCCGAGACCCGGGGTAATGCCCTGGGGACCCAGGTTCGAATGGCGGAATTTGAATTCAATAAAAATCGGGGATTAACAGCCTAATGATGACCATGAAACCATTGTCAATTGTTGTAAAAACCCATCTGGTTCACTAATGCCCTTTAGGGAAGGAAGTCTGCTGCCCTTACCTGGTTTGGCCTACATGTGACTCCAGACCCACAGCAATATGGTTGACTCTTAAATGCCCTCTGAACAAGGCCAATTAGGGATGGGCAATAAATACTGGCCTAATCAGTGACACCCACGCCCCATGAATTAATTAAAAAAAAATTTTTTCCAAGTTATATTAGAAACATTAATGTCGCAACCAAAAGAACTGATCCTCAAACCCAAGGACTTATCTATAACCAATATGTAAGCATGCAAAACCAGAAAATGCTGGAAAAACTCAGCAGGTCTAGCAGCATCTGTGGAGAAGGAAACAGGGTTAACGCTTTGAGTCCGTATGGCTCTTCTTCAACTCAGAATGGTCATACGGACTCGAAACGTTAACTCATTTTCTCTCTCCACAGATGCTGCTAGTCCTGCTGAGCTTTTCCAGCATTTTCTATTTTTGTTTCAGATTTCCAGCATCTGCAGTATTTTGCTTTTATGCAGGCGTACAACCTGAACAGGTTTATTTCAAGCATGATGCCGCTTGTCGTTAAGAAAACCAACTTGAAACCGTGAAATGTGTCACGATAATTAATATCGGATTTCCAGGAAAATTGCATTAGCTTCTACTTCTTTGTTCTTTGAGTTGAGCTTCTCTCAACTTAGTATTCCCAGCTGCAAATGAGATGTCAAGGAGCCACATGCGGCTCTGGAGTTGTAGGTTGCTGACCCCTGGTCTAGAAAGAGAAAGGATTGACATGGAGTTTAGAAGAATGAGTTGAGATTGAAACCTAATATTCCGAGGGGGCTTGACAGGGTAGATGCTAGGAGGATGTTTCCCCTCATGGGGGAAATCTAGAACTTGGGCAGAGTTTAAAGATACGGGTCTCCCACTTAAGATGGAGTTGGAGAGGAATTTCTCCGCTCAAAGGGTCATCAGTCTTTGGAATTCTCTTCCCCAAAGAGCAGTGGAGGCTGGGTGATTGCATATATTCAAGGCTGAGTTACACAGATTTTTGACTGACCAGGTCAGTCCGTTTAGCCTTGGTGGTGGGAAAACTTTTGGAAACAATAATTCAGGACAAAATTAACAGCCACTTCGACAAATTTAGATTAATTAAAGGAACGCCAGCACAGATTTATCAACAACACAAAAACACAGCACAATATTTGGCCATTATCACATTGTTGCTTGTGCGATGTTTGCTGTGCGCAAGTTGGCTGCCTTGTTTCCTACATTAGAACAGAACTACCTAGGTGATTGTAGAAGTAGCTTTGGGATGTTCTGAGGTCATGAAAGGCATTGTATAAATGCAAGTTCATTATCCAGCCCCTGTGTAAGCTAGGTTTGCCTCATGAGGCAGTTCTCACAAGAGAGCCAAGGAGCTGTTGTGTTTGTTTGGGATATCTTAGAATCAGCTGTATGATCTGTCCACCTACACTTTGAGCTGGAGGAGGTTGTCCAGAAATGCTACAGGTTTGGTTTGGGCCCGTTCCCCATTTTTGAGAGCATTGCTCGGTGGCGCTGTGCAGCTTCTTCACCCAGGGAACACAGTGCTCAGTGTATGTTGTACCACAAGTATGACAATCTGCTGTCTGTCACAAGACAATCAGTTAAATTTCAGCGCTGGGAGAGAGACAACTCCCAACTCAGCTCTCTGCAAATATTCAGAATGAAGTTCAGCAAGTTCTCTGCTAGAAGCTGAGCAGCTGATGAGCAATTCAATGGTTTCAATCCATGCAACAGCACGGATATCATGCAGTGAATGAGAAATGCAGAATGCCACTACTTTCTATTTCTTCTATAAATGTGTTTCAGGTGACATCACTTGCAAATTAAACCATTTGATTTGCATCAAACCATAGAATATGACAGTACTGAGGAGACCATTCGGCCCACAGTGCCTGTACTGGCCCTACGAAAGGGCTATCCCATTAGTCTCACTCCCTTGCCTTTTCCCATATGCCTTGCAAGTTTTTTTTCCCTTTTCAGGTATTTATCCAATTCCCTGTTGAAAGTTGCTATTGAACCAACTTCTACCGCACTTTCAGGCAGTGCATTCCACATCATAATAGCTCACTGTGTAAAAGTAAATCTCAGTGAGCACCATCATCTCTGTGCACCTGGACAATTTTATCCCTTTGCAATCCAGAACTGACCTGCTCCGGCCAATCCAACCCATATAATACACCTAGTGCCCAAGAGCAATAGTTAATTATGAGTGTAATAAAATTACACCAACAGGGATGGAACAAATGTTAATTTAAAAAAAAAAATACTTTTCATAAATGTGCAAACCTGTTTACTTCATTTATTTCAACACATTATAAGATATGGAATGAGAAGAAACTGTGGACAATTGATAAAGGCTCCTCCAGCTTAATATGCCCACTTGACACTTTAACTCAGCTCTTACCTCAGCTGTCGAGAATTGGCTTTGCTGCATATAGTTTAGTAATGATTACTGCTTAAAGGAGATATTCCTCTCGCCTCAGTGCTGTCCCAGTTAAGATTCTTCTATGGCATTTACTCCTATTTTACACGTGTAATTTTCTGGTGCTGGATCTTCTGAATTATGGACTGTGCAGCCAGTGTATAAGGTTGTGCTGGGTCATGACAGGAGGGAAGGCAGCACTCTGCAATGCCTCACACAAATCCGTTCAGTGTATTACTTACTCTGCTCCTTAAAGAAGCATGTCCTTAATCTGCGGGTTTGCAATTATCTAGAAATTCTCTGTATATCATTTTCAGAAGGAAATCTCTGGGCTCAGGATATTCAACTTCCCCGGTCCTCAATTTAATGTTTTTAAATCATTCCATCCACATAGTATTCACATTCCATGTGAATGCTTTCTGTTTGTTATTTAGTATCCATTACGCTCTGAGGCGGGATCATTATAAGCCTTTTATTGGCACATCATAATGCTGCAAGGCTCTGTGCTAACAGCTAAACTATATGAGGATTCATCACTGGGAAGTGTTTACTCTGGGGCCTCCGTTCACTAAATGCATGGTCCACTATGGCACTCGGTCATGATGTCCAGGAAAATCCCAGCTTTGACTCCAGTCAGTGCATGGGTTTGGATTCATTCATGGGATCTGGGTGTTGCTGGTAAGGCCAGCATATATTGCAGATTAAAATTTCCCTTCAGATGGGGAGCTGTATTCTTAAACTGCTGCAGTATGTGGTGTACGTACACCCGCAGTGCTGTCAGGTAAGGAGTTCTAGGATTTTGATCCAACGATGATGAAGGAATGGAGACAATGTATTTCCAAGTCAGGATGGTATGTGTCTTGATGGGGAACTTGGAAGTGGCGGTGTTCCCAACTTCTTGCCCTTCTAGGTGGTAGAGGTTGCAGTTTGGAAGATATTGTCGAAGAAGCCATAGGTAACTGCTGCAGTGCATCTCGTAGATGGTACACATTGCAGTCACGATGTGTAGGCTGTTGAGGTTGTTTAAGGTGGTGGACGGGGTGCTAATCAAGTGGGCTGCTTTGTCCTGGATGCTAATGAGCTTCTCGACTATTGTTTGAGCCACACTCATTGAGGCAAGTGGAGAGTATTCCATCACACTCCTGACTTGTGTCTTGTAGATGGTGGACAGGCTTTGGGGAGTCAGGAAGCAAGTTTCATTTGCCAAAGAGTATCCAGCCTTTGACCTGCTCTTGTGGCCACAGCGTTTATATGGCTGGTCATTTCAGTTTCTGATCAATGGTGACCCATAGAACCATAGAAAAGTTTTGGCACAGAAAGAGGCCATTCAGCCCATTCAGCCCCCAAGGATGTTGTTGGTTGGGGAATTCAGCGATGGTAATGTCAGTGAATGGCAAGGGGAGATGGTTAGATTCTCTCTTGTTGGAGATGGTCATTGCCTGGTTCTTGTGTGCTATGAATGTTACTTGCTACTTATCAGCCCAAGCCTGAATTGTCCAGGTCTTGCTGCATATGTGCACAGACTGTTTTAGTATCTGAGGAGTTGCGACTGGAACTGAACATCATGCAATCATCAGTGAACATCCCCACCCCTGGCTTCATGATGGAAGGAAGGTCATTGATGAAGCAGCTGAAGATGGTTGGGCCTAGGACACTACCCTGAGGAACTCCTAGAGTGGTGTTCTGCGGGTGAGATGATTGGCATCCAACAATCACAACCACCTTCCTTTGTTATAGGTACGACTCCAGCTAATGAAGAACTTTTCCCCCCACCGATTGCCATTAACTTTGGGCTCCTCGATACCATACTTGGTCAAATGCTCTCTAGGTGTTAAGGACAGTCACTCTCACCTCACCTCTGGAATTGATCTCATTTATCCATATTTGGAACAAGGTTGTAATTAGGTCAAGAGCCGAGTGGTCTTGGTGGAATCCAAATTGAGCACTGGTGAGTAGGTGATTAAGATAGGGGAGGCAGTGGCAGAGTGTTAATGTCACTGGGCTAGTATTCCAGAGGCCCAGCTAATGCCCTGCGGACATGGGTTCAAAGCCCATCATGGCAGCTGGTGTAATTTAAATTCAATTAATAAATGTGGAATTAAAAAGCTAGTCTCCGTAATGGTGACCATGAAACCATTGTCACTTGTCATGAAAACCCAACTGGTTCACTAATGTCCCTTAGGGAAGAAAATCCGCCTTCTTTACCTGGTATGGCCTAGATGTGATTTCAGATACACAACAATGTGGTTGACTCTTAAATTCCCTCTGAAATGGTCTAGCAAGCCACTCAGTTGTAGCTAACCGCTACAAACTCTAAAAGGAATGAAACCAGGCAGACCACCCGCAACAACCTAGGCACTAAAATCAACAGCAAACTCAGCTCTGTCAGCCCTACAAAGTCCTTCTTTACTGACATCTGGGAACTTGTTCCAAAATTGGGAGAGGTATCCCACAGACTAGTCAAGCAATAGCCTGATATAATCATACTCATCAAATCATACATTACAGCCAATGTCCCAGACTCTACCATCATCATCTCTGGGTATGTCCTGTCCCAATGACAGGAAAGCCCAACAAAGGCAGAGGACCGCACAGCAATGTACAGTCGGGAGAGAGTTTCCCTGGGAAGCCTCAAACATGGGTAAGGTTAGCTTCTGTTGATTACACCCTACCATCCCCTGCCCCCACACCCACCCCCCAACCTCTGTCACCTGATGAATCAATTGAACACCAATTGGAAGAAGCACGGAGGGTGGAAAGGGCACAGAATGTACTCTGGGTGGGTGATTTCATAGTCCATCACCAAGAGCAGCCTGGTAGCATCACTACTGACCGAGCTGGCCAAATCCCAAAGGATATAGTTACTAAATAAACTGGGTCAGTGGCAGGTGGTGAGGGAACCAACAACAGGGGAAAACCTACTTGACCTCACCCTCATCAATCTACCTGTCAGGCGGCATCTCTCCAAGACAGTATTGGTAGGAGTGACCACTGCACAGTCCTTGTGGAGACAAAGTTTTGTCTTCATGTCGAGAATACCCTCCATCATGTTGTGTGGCACTACCACAGTGCTAAATGGGGTAGATTTCGAACAGACCTCGCAACTCAAAACTTGGTAACCATGAGGGGCTGTGGGCCATCAGCAGCAGAATTGTACTCGAACACAATCTGTAATGGCCCGACATACCCCCACTTTAGCATTACCACCAAGCCAGCGGATCAACCCTGGTTCAATGAAGAGTGCAGGAGGGCATGCCAGGAGCAGCACCAGGCATACTTAAAAATGGAGGTGTCAACCTGGTGAAGCTACAGTACAGGACTACTTGCCTGCCAAACAGCAGAAGCAGCATGTGATAGATAGAGCTAAGTGATCCCACAATCAATGGATCAGATCTAAGCTCTTCAGTCTTTCCACACCTAGTCATGAACGGTAGTGGAAAATTAAACAACTAACTTGAGGAGGAGGCTCCACAAATATCCCCATTCTCAATGATGGGGGAGCCCAGCATATCAGTGCAAAATACAAGGCTGAAGCGTTTACAACTACCTTATCCAGAAGTGGAGAGTAGATGATCCATCTTAGCCTCCTCCAGGTCCCCAGCATCACAAATGCCAGTCTTCAGTCAATTTGATTCACTCCACATGATATCAAGAAACGGCTGAAGGCACTGGATAGTGCAAAGGCTGTGGGCCCTGATAACATTCAGGCAATAGTACTGAAGACTTGTTTTCCAGAACTAACTGCTCCCACGACCAAGCTGTTCCAGCACAGCTACAACACTGGCATCTACCCAACAATGTGGAAAATTACCCAGGTATGTCTTGCCTCTTGTAAGCAGCAAATCCAACCTGACCAATTACCAACCCATCAGCCCACTCTTGCTCATCAGAAAAGTAATGGAAGGGTTCATCAACAGTGCTATAAAGCAGCAGTTACTCAGCAATAACCAGCTCAATGAGGCTCAGTTTAGGTTTATGCCAGGGTCACTCAGCTCTTGTGCTCATTACTGCCTTGGTCCAAACATGGACCAAAGAGCTGAACTCTAGAGGTGAGGTGAGCGTGATTGCCCTCGGCATCAAGGCAGCATTGCTCTACCACAGAAGCCAAATCACTGAATATGTTTAAGAAGGAAATAGATTTCTAGACCCTAAAGGCATCAAGGGGTATGGGGAGAGAGGGTGAGTATGGCATTGAGAGAGACGATCAGCCATGATCATATTGAATGGTGGAGCAGGCTCGAAGGGCCAAATGAGCTACTCCTGCTTCTATTTACTATGTTTCTATTTGCCCGAGTGTGGCATCAAGGAGCTGTAGAAAAACTGAAGTCAATGGGGATCAGGGAGAAATTGCTTCACTGATTGGAGTCATACCTAGCACAAAAAAACAATGGTTGTGGTTGTCGGAGGTCAATCATCTCAGTTCCAGAGCATCACTGCAGGAGTTCCTCAGGGTGATGTCCTCGGCACAACCATCTTTAGCTGCTTCATCAATGACCTTCTTTCCATCATAAGGTCAGAAGTGGGGATGTTCACTAATGATTGCACGATGTTCAGCACCATTCATGACTCTTCACATATTGAAGTAGTGCCAACATACATCAAGATCTGGACAACATTGGGGTTTGGACTGATAAGTGGAAAATAACAGTCGCACCATACAAATACCATCTCCAACAAGAGAGAATCTAATTATCTCCCCTTGACATTCAATATTAATCCCATCACTGAATCTCCCACTATCAACATTCTAGGGGTTGCCATTGGCCAGAAACTAAACTAGCCATATAAATATCATGGCTACAAGAGCAGGTCAGAGGCTAGGAATTCCACAGTGAGTAACTCACCTCCTGACTCACCAAAGCCTGTTCACCATCTACAAGGTACAGGAGTGTGATGGAATACTCTCCACTTCTCTGGATGGGCGCAGCTCCAACAACAGTCAAGTAGCTTGACACCATCCAGGACAAAGCAGCCCACTTGATTGACACCCCATCCAATACCTTCAATATTCACTCCCTCTACCACTGACGCACAGTAGCAGCAGTGTGTACCATGCGCAAGATTCACGGTGACAGCACCTTCCAAACTTGCAACCTCTGCCATCCAGAAGGACAAGGGCAGCAGATGCACGGGAACACCACCACCTGTAAGTTCCCCTCTGTCCCTTCACTGTCGCCTGGTCAAAATCCTGGAACTCCCTCCCTAATAGCACTGTGGGTGTACCTACACCACATGACTGCAGCGGTCAGGAAGGCAACTCACCACCACCTACTCAAGAGCAACTAGGGATGGGCAATAATGATGAATAACGTGAATGAATAAATTTTTAAAAATTAATAAAGTAAAGAAAAATGCCTTTTGATATCACCATCATTGACCCCTTCCATCACATTGAGTTATGTAAAGTTGTCAGGAGGTGCTAGGTTTGGTTCCCAGGGCTAGAGAAGGGAGAAAGATGAAGACATATCATGAGGAGAGTCAACATTTCTGTTGTCACTCAGAGTGGGGTTACCAACCCTCTTAGATTGTCATGAAATCAAAGATTAACCTCCTGGACACGGCTGCAATAGAAGAAAAATAATAGGGGCATTAAAAAATAAAAATCCTATATGTATTATTTTCCTGCTCCTCTTGCCAAAATGCAATCCACTGTCATTGCTTCCTCTGAGCAATAACACACACTGCCTTGAAAATGCGGACCAATACACTTCCTGTTGATCCTGCACCATGTTACTGAACTGCTGAGTACACTCGTGGAAATAGGAATAAAAAAATTAAATCCTTTAGAGTGACAGGCAGCGATTTCACAACTCGGTACTGCAGTCAATCAGCACCTAACGGTCCGATTCCAGAATGCATTGCAACTGTAAAAAAAACAATAAATAAATCAGCTGTGGAATAAATAGGATATTGTACACGCTGACAATTGCAGCAGCTTTCTTCCCTGCTCGTACGAATGAGTCCGTCATGACTGGAGAACCTATCTTGAGTTATCGAGCCTCTCACCTTTTTGAGAGAACTTTACCGGTGTGCCATCACGAGGGTACCACACTGCACTGAATTTTTAAACAAATCGCTCTGTGCCTTTCTTTCTCATTTCGCTTATCCTTTAACCAAGGTTGGAAGATAAAAAAATTACAGGATGCTAGAAATCCTTAAGGCTCTCCTGACACACACCGGGAGTGCAGGCACTGTGCAGTGTGCTACTAAACCGCAAAGGCCAGAGGATCCAAGGTTCAGCCGCTAGCTGGGTCAACAGTTGGGCTGCCGCAAGTTGTTTTAAACAAGTAGGAGAGGGAGGGGGGGTGTGTGGAGGAAATCAGATTTGGGTTGCTGCTTCCTGAAGTGGCTGCTTGGCTCATTTGATGGCACTCTTGCCTCACAATCTGAAAGACGATCAAGCATCATTAGAGATCTTGAGCACAAAAACCAGCCACAACACTCCAGCGCAGTACAGATGAACATAGGAGCAGGAGTAGGCCATTCAGCCCCTCGAGCCTGTTCCACCATTCAGTGAGATCATGGCTGAATTGTGACCTAAGTACAGATCCACAAGCTTTGCCCCCATATCCCTTAAAAGCTTTTGTTCAGAAAAAAAAAATCAACCTCAGAGTTAAAATTAACAGTTGATCTAGCATCAGCTGCCATTTGCAGTATAGAGTTCCAAACTTCCATGCCTGAAAGACCTGACCCTAATTATTAGGCTATGCATCTCATTCTAGACTCCCCCAGCCATTACTGCATTGTCAGAAGCGCTGTCTTGCAGATCTGCTTGTTCAGGTGGATATAAAAGATCCCATGGCATGATTTGAAGAAGAGTGGGGGCATTCCCTTAACACTCTGGTCAATATTTGGTCCTTCAATCAGCACTACCAAAAACAGATTAACTTACGTCATTGCTGGTTGTCAGACCTAACTGCCTGTAAATTGGTTGCTGCTGTTTGCCTGCACAATAACCATCTCTACACATCAAAAGTCATCTATTGGCTGTGTTAGGATGTTGTAAGGATGTGAAAGTCACTTTGAAGGTGCAAGTTTTCTATTTTCTGATTAGTGCCCAGCGACTTGTCTTGAAAAATGCATGAACAGGGAGGGCATGGCCAGTATAGGCTGCAATGCTTTCCAGGGTCATACAGCCTATAGCACTGCCCGAGCTCACACGTGGACCAAGACAACGGCAAGCTGCTGGTGCCTGAGGAACTGGCCCTCAGCACCTTAGGGATCAGAGGGGAGATAGCTGGGAAATAAGAAGCAAAGATGGCCATCAATGCAGGTTTCATCAAAGATGGCTTCTGATCCTCAAATTGGAACCCGCACCCTATTGAAATTTGAAATTTGCAGAACATACCTACAAACAAGCCACCCAGATCGCTGATTAACTGAGCTGCTACCATTTTCAGAAATGGTTCAATAGGAATTCGCCATTTTATATCAAGATGTATATATGCAAAAGAACAACCTTTTGTTTCTGCAATGTAAATAATGGATAGCAAATTTTTCTCTATAATCCAATTATCTGTTGCGGGACTTTTATCGTCATCGGTCTGTGCTCTCACCAGAACCCAATATAACATGAATAACAATGGACAAGAGAGAGAAATATTCCTATTATATTGAGTGACACCTAACATTTGGGCATAGAGACAGATCTCATTAAAGTAATAGTGGGTGAATGAAAACACATCAGTTTTCTTTCTGTTTTATCTAGAAAGCAGTCTATCTTCAGGAGATGAGAGCCTCAACTCTGTGAGAGTTCCTATTTGAATAATGCATCTACATAATCCCATACAAGACGGTGCCTATATTAAAAAAGCCAATTTATCACATGTTATGAAGCATTAGTAATGCAGCCCTTATAAAGACAGGAATTTTCAAAAAGGTTCTGTAAGGAAAGCAATGATTATATCTGAGAGAAATAGTTGTATATAGACTTTGATTTTAATGAGGCATACATGGATTAATCACAACTTTTTGAGAAAAACTATGTAAATATTAATATTGCATAATATCCCACATCCATATTTGTTGCTTCCTCTCTCCTGGAAAGATACCAACTGATATAGCACTGGGGGAGGGGGTGATGGGGAGACATGTTTGTATCGCGGTTATATTACTGAAAGGCCTGAACTAAACCCAGGCAGAATGTGCGTTCAAAATCCCACCAGCTATTGAATTGTCAGAACATGGTTCACTAATGGTGCTTAGGGAAGGAAACCTGTCATCTTTACCCTGTCTGTCCCACAGGTGACTCCAGTCCCACACAAGTGTGGCCTATTGAGCCACCCAAGTTGTACCATAAACCACCACCTAGCAGTGGTTAAAGGTGACAGCTAACCACCACCTTCTGAGGGAATAAGGGCTGAGCACTAATTCTTGAGAATGAATCCTTTAAGAAATTCATCCAGACCATAGCTGACCATGTTGCAACTTAAATGCCCAGGGATTATGGAGGGGTTAATCAGCCAGTTACCTGGTCACTATCTCAAGCCTCTAGTGCAAAGGGCTCTCATTGTTTGAGGCTGACATAAACAGCAGTCAAGCTTAGAGAGAAGGGCTGCTGGCGTCTTTAGGACAGGAGTGGTGAAGGTTATACCCACAGGCATAAGTTCATCAGACACCTATGCCCAGTATTTAGGAGCATAACATTCTATTCAAGAAAGCCAGGTGGTGAAGTATAGAACTGGAGCCAATATTTACACACTTTTAAAAGCATTTATTTACAGAGATACAAATCCAAAACATATACCTCCTAACCCAACAACAATGGTTTTACTCTGTTCCTAATTATAGAAACAGAAGTGAATCCCCAGCTAATGCCCACCACCTGCCTACCCTTAAATACAATTAATATATAATTAACACAAAGTCTTGGATTCTAAGAATTGAAGTGCAAGGAACATTTGTAGGGTTTTTTTTGCAATGAATTTGATGTAAAATAACTTTAATTCACTTGCGCTTCCAGTGTCAGTTTGAATCACTTGCAGGTCAGGCGCACCATAGCCACACATTAATTACTCTGTCCTAATAATGTGATTTAATCTGAGCCCTATAAGTGCCACTTACTGCACCAATACTGTCTTAGATCTGTTTAACAGCAACAAAAGCGCAAAAACTTACACTAAATATGCAATTGTATTGTACTGCAGGCAGCAGGAAGTGAATCGTGCAACTCAGTGTGTGTTGGGACTCGTTGTGCGTTGGGGAGGCAGAAAGAGAGTTACCCAAATGTCCTGGGTTTGATTCACACCCAGGTGCCGGAGAGGAAAAGGCAGGATACTAACTCACTGTGACACCTGTAGGAATGCAAGACCATACTACACTAATATCCTCAAGCTCCTGGGAAGTCTCAGCTTACTACTGAACATGAGATTGTATTTCATAAGGAGGCAGGAGGTATGGGCATCACCATAGATAAAAAGGGTGCTAGGATGTCTGGAAATAAATGCTCAACATTTTGAAGATCTGGAAATTGCCCCCCAGTCACTTGTATTTATGGGGAACGGGACTGAATTCCAGAAAGCAACCCAACCATGGTCAACAAAATGTTTGGAATAGATTGAGAAGGGCTGACTCCAATTGTTGTCCCATGTTCATTATTCTACTGTCATTTGTCAGCTTTCCTTTACCATGATTTATTGGTAAATGCATGGAATGTAGTGATCAAAGATAAAAATATTATATAAATCTGTGTGAATCACTGTTTGGCAGCACTAATAAGTCAATCAATAAAGATCTGATTCTGCACTGTTACAATTATAGATATAAATGTGTAATCTATTGTTTGACATAACAAGATGAATTTGAACACGAAAGCAGTTCAACACCACCCAGTCATAATCTCGAAACCTTTGACCTTTTCTTTTGTGTTTATTTGACTATAGTTGGTTCACTGTCTGTACAGATAGAGCTGACAATGATGGCATGTGGAAATATTCTCAAATTTTGACGACTCATCTACTATCAGGTTAAAAATTCGGAAAAAAAACTTCATTTAATGCTGAAAGTGAATGTGACAAAACTGAAGGAGTGGAAAGTAACACCCAAGAAGGATGTCAAGGAAGCCATGAGTAAAAATCCCAGCAAAGTGGGCGGGGGGGACAAAGTGAAGAAGGAAGAGGAAGGAGGGTTACTTCATCTACATCTACAAAGTGATGAAGCAGGTTCACACCTGGCAAGTCCTCCAACGCATTGTGGGAGAAGGTACCTGTCTTGCCTGTTGTGGCAAGTGTCACGTCATTAACTCCTGGGAGACCTAAATCAATGGGTGCCTTGTGCTTCCAGTTATCAGGCCATGTTGGAAGAGTCTAAGGATCTGATCAATTCTACCAACTTCACGTAAAACCCCATTATGTATTGAAAAAAAATATGTTAATACACTATAAAATGGCAGGACCACATATATTGGCCCTTACCTTCTAGTTCCTGGTCAATCTTTATTCTTTAACCAACATCATTAAAGCAGCTTATCTGCCCATTATTTCATTGCTGTTTGTGGGACCTTGCTGTGTGAAAATTAGCTGCCACGCCTCATTCAATACTATAGTGACTATGCCTCAAAAAAAAAAGCACTTCATTGGCTGTAAAGTGCTTTGGGACATCATGAGGATGTGAAAGGCACTATATAAATGCAAGTTCTTTTATTTTACTGGTGCCTATAGTTTTAACCAGAGAGCTGTCAGATTCTCCTATTTAAATCTGTAACTCCACACAAAACAAGGATTTCATAGGAAAGGGATAAACTATTTCCTCTGAAAAGGGAGACCAGAACAAGGACGCAGAGCCTTACAATTAGGTGTAGGCTATTCAGGGATGTTATCAGGAAGCGCTTCACACAGAAGGTAATGCAAATCTGGAAGTAGGTCGATTGGAAATGTCAAAACTGAGATTGATAGAGATTATTATTAGTTGAAGGTGTCAAAGTCTATGAAGCCAAGGCAGGATGGAGTTTCAGACTACAGATCAGCTTAATCTAACTGGATGGCAGAACAGGCTCGAGGGCTGAATGGTCCCCTCCTGTCTCTATGTTCCGTAATCTAAGCACCTTTGTCACTGATGCTTCCATTCCACAGACTGTGCTGTGAGACTGATGTTGCTTTAACAGCAGCAGAAGAGATGAGGCTTTCCACTGTGAAGTGAAAGGTTTTTGCTGTTCAGCTGTCAGCGTCTGTGCTGGGCACTACAGAGAAACAGCCAACCTTGCAAGAAAATCACATCAGGAGAACAGTAGGTATGATTGAATAGTAATAATGGATTCCATCTGCAGCGTAGCAGGGAATTGAAAGTAACATGACAATTGAAATACAGGACAGCAGGTTAAGTACTTCCATCAGCCTGTCTATATTTAACTCGGACCCTTAAGTATCTCCCCTCATGCAAATAAAAAGCCACACAGCATGGTAACAAATATCGACAGCACAGCGCACTCATCTTATGGGAGATTTGCACCTTTTGAACTGTACGAGGCAGGGAGTTTCCTGGAAAGTTTTAGTGCAATTATTAAACAAGGGTAAAGTTGCACCATGTGCGCCCTCCCCGCGCCCGCCCCCCCCCCCCCCCCCCGCCCCACCCAAAATATGCAGCTCACACCATTTCACACTGACACACCATGAGCTGCGAGTCTCCTTGATCATTTTGCTCATTCTTCAGTTGCAGGCACCAAAGTTCCAGTTTACATAGTCATATCCCTATCTCCCAGGCAGAGAACGCAAGTTTCTTGCATTCAGACCACTCCTGAATGGATTGAAACTTATGTCCAAAATATTTAGAGACCATTAAAAATTTCTCCTTGCTGGGGCCTGTGCTCCATTTTCTACACCCTCGAATGCTTTTATTTCATGGCACCGGAACCCGTTGGATTAAGGAGAGAAACACTTCCGCAATTTCAGTGTCTCAAAGGTCCTGGTCAGCTAGAGATTGCGCCAGTTTTATGAGCGCAATCAAGGCGAAAAGGGCATAAAGGACTGCAGAAACTCAAGCGTAAGTTACGCAATCAGTAGTAAATGGGGGAACCATTAACACTAACATAAAAAGCTAGCCCCAACTACAAAACTAGCACAGACCACCACCCCACCTTACTCCACCTCCCAGCTTGAAATACCCAACCTAGTGGGTTTCCATTGTTTGTGTGCTTTCAATAAGTGTCTTCCAATTGAGCTTGTTTTTTAGGCCATGGGCACCAGTGGGTACGTACGTACTTGAAGTACTAAGAAACTGACTAGTGCACACCAATAAACTGAGTAAAAAAATAATACTGTACAGAACCATCTAGGTCATTTCCAGTGACTTAAACTCAGATTATTGACAAGTGGAAGATTAGACACTCTTATTAATAGTGCTTATTTTTTGTGATAAATCTATTTTTAGTTGTATTAATAGAACTGCACCAGGTTTAGCGGGGACGTGATGGCGTAGTTTTATTGTCGCTGGACTAGTAATCCAGAGACCCAGGGTAATAACCTGGAAGCCGGGGTTTGAATCCCCCCATTTGTTGGTGGAATTTGAATTCAATAAAAAATCTGGAATTAAAAGTCTAATGATGACCAGGAAACCATTGTTGTTGTTGTTCACTAATGTCCTTGAGGAAAGGAAACCTGTCATCCTTACCTGGTCTGGCCTACATGTGACTCCAGATCCACAGCAATGTAGTTGGCTCTTAAATGCTCTCTGAACCAGGAATGGGTAATAAATGCAGGCCTGGTCAGCGACACCCACATCGCATGAACCAACAAAAAAGGTTACCATTCTTAATTACATGAATGATTTATTTAAACAATGTAGTTATGTTCCGTGGATGATTCTATATGATTACGCAAACACATTTCGTGGAAAATGGAACTATCATAAACTCAAGGGCTATTGGTGCACAATTATTGCTCAAAGCGTAAACTCTACTCTGCTGCTTTTAATGATGGTTTGATGGCTTCAAACTTTAAGAACATAAGAGTTAGGAGTAAGAGTCGGCCATATGATCCCTCCAGCCTGCTCCTCCATTCAATAAAAGCATGTCTGAACTTCCACATCAATTCTACTTTCCTGCTCGAACTCCTTGGTTCCCCTAGTGTCCAAAGATCTATTGATCTCTGTCTTGGATATAACCAGTGCCTGAGCATCCACATATCTTGAGGGTAGAGAATTTCAAAGGTTGGAATTTTCATAACATCATGAAGATAAATTGAGACCAAAAAGGAGGAAGGTCACGAATGCTCCTCACTTTCCTCATGTCCCACCTGTTTATACTGATTTCCTCAGGTTTTCACCGTTTCACATTCCAGCCTTTGGTAATGAGGTTCACAGGCAATATTGGTTTAAGCTACCTTTAGTAAGGTCCAGGTAGAAAGCGGCATTAGTCAGATTGAGGAAACTCTGACCATGTATGCATGTGCGGTTCTACAGTCTTTATGAAGGTGGACCAAGCCAAAACTAGTTGAAGAGAAATTTGGTTCAAATGATAAGCTGCTTTCTTTCACTCTAAGTAAAACACGCAAAACAATGAGACTTCAATGGCGAGACACTTAGTACATGAACAGAAGTTACATGAATATTTCTTTTCCTGGGAGCATCTAGAACCAGGGAGCACAGTTTAAAAATAGGCAGTCTCCCACTTAAGACAGACAAGGAGGAATTGTTTTGAGTATTGCTGAAAGAAGAGACATGTTGAAACTTTTCATCTTGCACTCATCAGGGCACTTTGCAAGATTACCAATATAAGGGGAAAAACAATTTATACTGTATGTGAAGAGAGTACTGATTGGTTGGCAAGTGGACTCTGATTGGTAGAGGTGTTGCCATGGAGAATGCAGCAGTGATGGTGCCTGATAGTTAACCGTCAAGTATTGTTTGAAATTTAAACCAGGCAGCTTGACCCTGATTAGTCAAGGCATTGCCCTGAGGAATGAACCAGCGAATGGCTGTCATTTATTTGTTTAGCTGAAAACAGGTGCAATGTGTGTACATGTTCTTTCTGTCTGCAAAGAACAGGGCCCTGTGTACTAATACATGTAGCTTCCAGTACCAGCAAATGCACCACATTGTGATTGACAATTTTAAATTGATTGTCAGCATAATTCTTAGCACACTGAAGGTTATTTAGCAAATGTTGTCCAATTGCAGAATTACATCTAATGTTGGACGCTGTGTTTTGAGTTTTGCAAATGTGGGTTGGTTGGGTATGGTCTGTACCCTGCCCATTGCGAACAGCAGCTGGGACATGCTGTCTGATATGATCTGCCAGTCTTTCGTATATACGGCCTATGTACCTAGCATCACACTGGCACCGAAAGTTATATACCACATGTGATAGGCAGAACATCCTTTTGACTTGACGGCAGCTTCCCGTTAGTGGCAAATACCACTCGGGTTGCTACTGCATAGTAGCAGCGTGAAACAGCTAGCTTCACCTGTTGCTCATATTTTTGAGATACCTTGCCTTTCCAGGGCAATAAGGGGTAGACTGGGCATTTTTCAGGGCTGAAAGTGATGGCCTTAGGCCTGTTCATGAGTTTACGTGATATACAGCGTGAGATGATCTGATCAGGGGAGCTATTATCCCGCAGGATGTCTTTGATGCCCCTATTTCAACATCAAGCTTGCATGGTGAGCAAATGGTTTGAGTCCTATTTACAAAGTTGCCGATAAGACCAATGTTATAGCGTGTGGAACTGTAGGAATCCCAACGCGTATATTGACCAGTGAAGGTAGTCTTGTGGTACACTGTGGTAGAGAATCCCCAGGCAGATTTCTCAACTAGTAAGTCAAGGAAGGAGAGTTTATTTGACTGTTGCATTTCAAAGGTGAATTTGAGTGCAGGATGGAGCCCATTAAAACATGTAAGGAAATTGCAGCATGCAGCTTCAGATTTAAATATAGCAAATGTATCATCCACATATTGGAAATATGCGAGGGGTAGGACAAGACACGTTTCTCATGGGACCCAACAAAGATGTTTGTGGGAGCTGGGCCTAGAGGGGATCCCATGGCAACACCATCTATTTGGGCATACATGGTATCATTAAAACTGAACTCAACTGCACAAGTTGAGTTCATAAGTTCAATGAATGTTGATTCACACAATGGTAGCGGGTCTAGATTACCATGATATAGTGCTGCAGCCCATATATTTATTGCTTCCTTAAGTGGAACATTGGTGAATAGGCTAGCAATGTCAAATGAGCACATGGACAGAGCATTGCTAGTGTCTTGGAAATATATTGCCATTCCTTCACTGACACTGGGTCAAAAACCTGGAACTCTCTTCCTAACAGCACTGTGGGTGTACCTATACCACATGGACTGCAGTGGTTCAAGTAGGCAGCTCACCACCACCTTCTCAAGGGCAACTAGGGATGGGCAATAAGTGCTGGCCCAGCCAGTGAAGCCCACATCCCATGAATGAATAATAATAAAAAACCTCTTGTCAACAAAGATCTATCAATCTCAGATTTAAAATCAACAAATAATCTGGCATCAATCGCCATTTGTGGAAAAAGGTTTCAACCTTCCTTCACCCTATTAGGTGTACAAGTGTTTCCTAACTCTAGTTTTTAAAAATTCATTAATGCAATGTGGGTGTCGCTGGCTGGGCCAGCATTTATTGCCCATCTTTAATTGCCCTTGAGAAGATGGTGGTGAACTGCCTTCTTGAACCGCTGCAGTCCATGTGGTGTAGGTACACCCACAATGCTGTTAGGGAGTGAGTTCCAGAATTTTGATCCAGTGATTGTGCAGGAACAACGATATATTTCCTATCAGGATGGTGTGTGGCTTGGAGGGAACTTCCAGGTGGTAGTGTTCCCATGTGTCTGCTGCCCTTGCCCTTCTAGGTGGTAGTGGGAGTGGGTTTGGAAGGTGCTGCCTATGGAGGCTTGGCGAGTTGCTGCAGTGCATCTTGTAGATGGTACATACTGCTGCCACTGTGCATCAGTGGTGGAGGGAGTGAATATTTGTGGATGCGGTGCCAATCAAGCTGGCTGTTTTGTCCTGGATGGTGTCAAGCTTCTTGAGTGTTGTTGGAGCTGCACTCATCCAGGCAAGTGGAGAGTCTTCCATTTTTAGTCTATACCCCCTAGTCCTGGATATCCCAACCAACAGAAATAGTTTCTCCCTATCTGCCCTATCTATTCCCCTTTAATATCTTGAAAACTTTGATCAAATCACCCTTTAACTTTCTAAAATCTTGAGATTACAACCCTAGCTTGTGTTATCTCCCCTTGTAATTTAACCCTTGGAGTTTAGGTAGCATTCTTGTCAATCTATGTTGCAATGCCTCCAAGGCCAATATATCCTTCCTAAGGTGTGATGGCCAGAATGGCTAGCAGTACTCCAAGTGTGGCTCCTCATGGATTTAATAACAACTTAAGATGATGCAAACGATGCATTCAATGTTATAGTGCAGAGATGCTGACACCAATGACAGACACTATACAGGAGATTCAGTTTTTATCACCCCTGCTCTGCCCCACATCACAGACCTTCCCATTAGTTCTTTCCTTCCCCCATCCCGCAGCTTACCTCTGGCACTGTACTTACTTATAATTCATTAAATCTCTAACATCTTCAGTGGCAATCAACCTGAAATGTTAACTCTGTTTTCCCTATAGATACTGTCTCACCTCATGGATCTCTCCAGTATTTTGTGTTTCCATTTTAGTCAAATTTACTGTTTTTTTTCTTCCCGGTTTCCTCTTTTCCACATCTGAAGGCACCGCCTCCATGGTTGCTGTACCCCATTCGGTTTTGCGCGTAGTCAGTGAGTACCTGCTGGCTATTTGACGAGCAGAGGCAGCACTGCTGAGCCTGATTCCATCCTTTCCCAGTGCCGATGCATGTACACTTCCCAGTGCAGGATGCTGATCAGGGAAAGGAGTCCTGATTTATTTTCGCTTCCGTGGATTAGGCTGCGCGGCGGTCTATTGAAAAAAGAAAAGAAAACTTACATTTATATAGCGCCTTCCATGCCCTCAGGCTGCCCCAGAGCACTTTATAACCAATGAAGTACTTTTGAAGTGTAGTCACTATTGTAATGTAGGAAATATAACAAAACGATTGTATTGTGATGTCTCACTTACTGGTTTGGTTGAGATTAACTGTCTGCTCTGTATTGCCCAGTTCTCCATCCAGCACTACCTTTTCCCAATAAATAATCAGTGGAGGTTATATTATGTGTTAAAATCATCCCTTCATCACTGGAACACTGATAAAAAGCTGCAGCTGCTAATCTCATTAAACACTATTAAAACACAATGTTCTACCCTCTAATGGGGAGGGACAGAATCAGATTTGAACTGGCTGGAAATATTCCAATTTTTCACGTATTAAACCAAAAACCAATTATAGCTGTTCAGCATCTGCATACACTTAAGTGTTTAAGCAGCAGAAACCAAGGGAGCGTTGGCGACACTGGCGATAAACACATTCTATAATCGCAAATAAAAACAGAAAATGCTGGAAAAAGAACTTAGCAGGTCAGGCGAAGCATCTGTGGGGGCATGTTACAGCTTGATCATTAGAACTGGAAGGAATTAGAGATTTAACAGTTTATTAGCAAGAACAAAGGCAGGAAAGAAAGGACAAAGGGAGAGGTCTCTGATAGGGTAAAGGGCTTGAGTTCCTTTTGTTCCTTCACAGGATGTGGGTGTCATTGACAAGGCAGCATTTATTGCCCATCCCTAACTGCCACCTTGGAAGGCGGTGGTGTGCCACCTTCTTGAACCGCTGCAGGCAGTACACCCACAGTGCCGTTAAGAAGTGAGTTCCAGGATTTTGGCCCAGCGACAGTGGTATAGTTCCACGTCAGGATGCTGTGCAGATTAGAGCAGACCTTGCAGGTGTTGGTCTCCCCATGCATCTGCTGCCCTTGTCCTTCTAGGGGGTAGAGGTCATGGGTTTGGAAGGTGCTGTCGAAGGAGGCTTGGTGAGTTGCCGCAGTGCATCTTGTGGATGGTACACACACTGCTGCCACTGTGCATTGGCGGTGGAGAGGGTGAGTGTTAAGGTGGTGGATCGGGAGCTCGAAACAGACTCAAAACGTTAACTCCGTTTCCCTCTCCACAGATGCTGTAAGACCTGCTGAGTGTTTCCAGCATTTTCTGTTTTTATTTTAAATTATGGGGCCTCTCCTTGACCCCACGCACTCTGTAAAGCTTGGGAGGACTGCGTCTCATCGCTTGGGCCGAGATGCACAATGCCAGTAGCTTTTCAAGATCATTTATTCTGCATATCCTTTCCTCTCTTGGTTCATTCTCTTCCATTTAATTCATCTGAACTATAGTTTAGGATCATAAGATCTAAGAGCAGGAGCAGGCAATTTGGCCCATTGAGCCTGGTCCACTGTTCATTAAGATCATGGCTGATCTGATTGTGGCCTTAACTTCACTTTCCTGCCTGCACCTCCCCCCCTGCTGTGGCGGGAGTCAAACCCAGAGCATTACCCTGGGTTTCTGGATTATTAGTCCAGCGACAATACCACTAAGCCATCGCCTCCCCCATTTCATTTGCCTTCCTGATCATTTGCTGTACCTGGGTATAGGTTTAACATATGAGGAGTGAGGGGGGGATCTGATTGAACCTTACAGAATACTGAAAGGCCTGGATAGAGTGGACGTGGGGAAGATGTTTCCATTAGTAGGAGAGACTAGGACCCGAGGGCACAGCCTCAGAGCAAAGGGAAGACCTTTTAGAACAGAGATGAGGAGAAACTTCTTTAGCCAGAGAGTGGTGAATCTATGGAATTCATTGCCACAGAAGGCTGTGGAGGCCAGGTCATTGAGTGTACTTAAGACCGAGATAGATAGGTTCTTGATTGGTAAGGGGATCAAAGGTTACGGGGAGAAGGTGGGAGAATGGGGTTGAGAAACTTATCAGCCATGATTGAATGGCAGAGCAGACTCGATGGGCCGAATGGCCTAATTTCTGCTCCTATGTCTTATGCTCTTGTGGTCTTATGGTACCTATTTTTAATACCTCTGGGGCTGAATCTTCTGTGGAGTGGCGATCAATGTTGGATTGCCACTCTGCTCTTATTTCCTTACCTTAGGCTGGAGCTCTACATTTCTCACCTGGACTTCAGACCCAGGCCTGAGACATGTGGAGCGTAGCTGCTCCTGGGGTCCTTCCCTTGGAGTGTACAGGGAAGTGAAGCCACCCTCCCTTTTTACGGCACTATCTGCCATATTTCGGTAAGTTTAGATGTCTCAGCCACACTGACAGCTAGGAGAGAAGGTGAGCATGTAAGGTAAGTGGGTGAGGGGGTTGGGTGGTCGGGGTAGTGTCGGGCGGATGTAGGGGTAGTCGGGTGGTCGAGGGGTGGGTTGGGGTTTGTCGTGGAGTGTAGGGTTAGTTGGGTGGTCAGAGGTTCAGGAGGGTTGTTCGGGGTGGGAGGGTTATTGGGGGGTCAGGAGGGTAATCAGGAGTTCTGGAGGATAGTCAGGAGGTCCGGGGTGTAGTCAGGGGGTCAGGGATGTAGTCTGAATGTTAGGGGGATGTAGTCAGGGATCGGGGGGAGGGTGATAATCGGGTGGGAGATAGTTGGCGGATCTGGAGGGTAGTCAGGGGTTGGGAAGGTAATTCAGGGGTCAGGATATAGTCAGGGGGTCAGGAGCATAGTCAGGGGGTGGCGGGTAGTCGAGGGCTACACAAGAGGGTAGTGGGAAGTCAGGGGGTTCGGGAGGGTAGTCGTGTGTTGGGGAGGTAGTCAGGGGATTGGGGTAGTCGGGGGGTGCGGGAGGACAGTCAGGGAATCGGTGGGGGGCTGGTTGGGGGGTCAGAAGGGGAAGTCGGGAGGTGAGGAGGGTAGTCAAAGAGGGGTCAGGGGTGTCTTCGGAGGGTCAGTGGGTAGTTGGGGACGGGAGTTAATCAGGTGGTTGGGAGAGGGTAGTCGAAGCATCCATTGGGGGATTGGGGTGGTGGTGGGGGCTGCAGTAATATAGTTACCCAGGGTTGGAACTGGGTTTAATCCTTCTAACTTTTCCTGGGTGACTATTCTGGTAAGTAAGTCGGAACCATCTGAAGCCTCCAACTTTAAATCAGAGTTTTGGAGGGCTCCAGACACAGGGTAATTGCCCAATGGAAGTTGGAACTTCCCAGGCAATTCCCACGTAGTCAGTGTGTGCGAATGTTGGAGGGTTCCCCCTGTGCATCCTCCTCGGTACCTCCAGGGTATGACCATCCAGAGAACAGAAGACCTGGGTCTTGGTCTTTTTAGTAACATTAAAGATATCTTTAAATACTTTTTCTTTAGCCCTCTAGGTCCCACAGTTCATTTTGGGAGTGACACAAATATAACTGCACTGCAGAGCAGTGTCTTATTAAACCTTGTACATGGTAACACCCTTGCCCTTTGACCCCGCTTCAAATGATGTCTATGCTTGGTTTTCAGCGGTTGTGAGTAATGCCACTTCAGGTGATCTGGTATGGTAACAAAAATTATAATTAATATCAATGTTAGACATGCAAATTAGTCTGAAACTGAACACGCTTTAGTTCAAAAAGCGACTCTGGAGATGCAGTTAATACAGACAGCTTTTGTTAATCAATTCCAGTTTCCCCAGGTATCCTCTTCCATTTTAACCTGGGCTACTTTTAAATCTACGTCACTGATGCTGTCAGAGTGAATCCTCTGGTCATTCACCATTGACCATATCTTTCAATTTAGGTTTTACACAAAGAAAATACCTGCTTTTCCTTGGTATAATATTTAAAATGCCCATTTTTCTCTTTTGATTCCTTTCTAAAGTATGCATGCCTTTGGTTGTATTATGGGAAATTAGTAACAGGAGGAGGCCATTCGGGCCCTTGAACCTGTTCCACCATTCAGTGAGATTGTGGCTGATCTGCACCTCACCTCCATTTACACACCTGAGCTCCATGCCCATTGTTACCCTTGAAAGCACCAACTAACCCCAGCATCTTCTGGGGATGAGAGAATTCCAGACTTTATAAATGAAGCACTTAAAATGGAGGTTATGCAGAGCAGCCTGAAAATCAAATCATTTAGTCAAAATTGAATTGGACTTACCCCAAAAGGCAAGCTGGGCACCATATAATATTGAAGTGAATCACACAAAGCCAAAAAAACTTGATCGGATTCAATGTTTTGCCTGTATTGATTCAGCTAACATCAGTCAGGGCTGTACAATTGATTGCACCCTCCATGAAAAGGTAGAATTAACCATGGTTCCAGTCATTATCCAACATTGAAGAGTGCATTGTAAGGAACATATCTTTTTTTCCTTTATTTCTGTGGGACTGTGGCTTTAAGAAGTACCATGGCTGCAGTTGAAAGACATGTTCACTGGAACAGGATGAGTCATATACAATGTTGCTATCTCCTGGAACAGAGAGTGCCAGGTTGGACAAAATGGTGCCATAAAGGGGTCCTGAACCAAGGGGAACTGCCTAGCAACAACATTTTAATTGGCTCCTGATCAGGTGACCAAGGTTTTGTGTGATAGCAGTGAGATCCTAGCCTGCAAAGTGAACACACCTAAAACCTATGCCTCCTGTGTGTGTAAGATTTGAGTACATTTACAAGGCTAGATAGCTGGTTTTTTCATCATATCTTTGTAAGCTGCTCTCTCTGTAAAACCCCCTGTCAAGAGGAAAAGGGGAAAATCACCAGTAGAGCCATCGAAAAGCAAACTTTCAACCAGTGAAGTATGGACTCAAAGTGCTGGAAGACCATCTCATATCATCAACAACAAACTGCAAGGAATTTGGAAAGACATCAATCAAAATCAACCCATCTAATCACATACTCCGGATTGGTGTTATTAAGCTGTTTTATCTTACCCTTAAAACCATGTTGTGTGTGTCTTGTGTGTTTGTGTATAGGGGTTAAGAAGGGGTAGAGTTTAAGTTATAGAGTTAAAAGTTAGCAGTTCATATCCCCAGTGGGTCATGACAGCATGTATGTAGATCATAGAATTAAGCACAGAAGGAGGCGACTCAGCCCACCATGCCTGTGCTGGGTCCTTGAAACATTCAATCAATTAGTTCCATTCCACTGCTATTTCCCCGCAGCCCTGCAAAATTTTCCTTTTCAGCATATGTCCAATTTCTTTTTGCAAGTTACTATTGGATCTGCTTTTGTAGCGTTCAATTGCTCATTGGTTCTGTGCTCGATTATCTGACTTTGGTAACTGATCTATGGTTATTGAGCTTAATTGAGTGAGCCTGGGTATGGACTCAGAGCTGAAGTAAACAGACGCCACAGAAACACCTAGAAATCGAGCTGGAATAAGCATGAGTGCAGACATTTTGTGACTGCAAGATATTTTAAAACACTGAGTAATCCCGTTGAATACTTTAATCCTGTTGAATACTTAGGAACTAGTGTCAACTCTACATTGCTTTGAGATATTTAGAATATACAACAAACTGGCAAACCAGCTTCCACCACCCTTTCAGACAGGGCATTCCAGATCATAACAACTCGCTGCATAATAATTCTTTTCATCTCTCCCGCTGGTTCTTTTCCCAAGTACCTTAAATCTGCGACCTCTGGTTACTGAACCACCCACGGTTTCTCCATATTTACCCTAGCACAAGCTTTCTTAATTTTGAATGCCTCAATTAAATTTCCCCTTAATCTTCTCTGCTCTCAGGCAGATGATTCCTGCTTCTCTTGTATTACCTTGTAACTGGAGTCCTGTATCTCTGGTACAGTTCTGGTCAATCTCACCTGTACCTTCTCCAAGATGTTGGTGTTACAGAGTTGATCTTCAAACAACTTTTCTTAGTGGAAACATTTGCTTTTATCTACAAGACAGCAGTGGCAGCTACACATTCTCTGGAACCTCATTAGGAACTTGCAGTTCAGTGTCTTCCACTATGACAGAGATATCAAGCATATCTGTCCTTGGTTGAGTATGTTCAACAGGAATCAGTTGTTCAAAAATGGTTACTGGTGGAACAATATCTTGTTGTGGTATCTCTCTTTTTTTAAATGATCCACATGCTTACGGATGATCTGGCCTTTCACTTCCACGTGGCACAATTGGTCTGGTCACTGAACTCACTTTACCAGGTAACCACTTCGGTTCTCCACCGAACTTCTTGATATATACTGCTTCTCCAACAGTAAATTGTCTCTCATGAATATGCAAATCATGAGTTGCTTTTTGGTTCCCTTGACTTTTCTCCACCTCCCCCTCCGTATGGGGGAGTATCAGGCTTATTTTTGTCTGAAGACAGTGCCTCATTGGTAATTCTGCAGGTGTTGCGCCTGTCGTAGTGTGAGGGGTTGTTCTGTAGTGAAATAGGAAACAAGCAAGTTTGGTCTCCAGCGAATTACCTGTTAACTTTTTCATTCATGCCTTAAAGGTTTGCATTGCCCTTAGTATCGTCTTCATCCAGGAGATTCCTGGATGGAAGCTGTGTGGCTCTACTAAAAGTGGTTCCCTTCCTTGTGCAGGAGCCATTACCTGTGCACCCCATAATAGAATACCATCTTAACTGCTCATCTCCTGTTTTCGGTTGAAGAAGACTTTAGTTCATCAGAGACTGGTTCCTGGGACCAACCATGCAACACTTGGTCTCTCGCTTGAGACAGGACTGGATCACAATTTGTCCAGTTTCTAATCTGCCTGGCACAGACTGTTGAGGAATCTAGAAAATTCATCACTAACACGAGTTCCTGTGGAACTGGGACATTTCCATCATTCTCTTGCAAAGGAAGGCGGCTCAGGGCATCGGCATTTGCTATATGAATCCCTGGTCTATGTACAAAGGTGTACTCATATACTGCCAAAATTAGGGCCCATCTTTGTATTCTTGCAGGAGCTATGGGAGGTATAGCCTTTTCCCTGCTAAACAGACCCAAAAGTGGCTTCTGGTCTGATACTACTGTGAAATGTCGCCTGTGAATATATTGGTGGAAATTTTTTAGACCAAAAATAATCGACAGGCCTTCCTTTTTCATCTGAGAATATCCTTTATCAGCTGTGGTAAGTGTCCTGGATACATAGCCTATTGGCCTTGCTATGCCATCATCCATTCTGTGGGATAGTACCGCTCCTACTCCATAGGGGGATGCATCACAGGTTAGCACCAATTCCTTTGCCTGGTCATAATGCACTAACGAATTTGAAGAGTATAAGAGCTATTTTGCTTTCATGAAGGCTTCTTTTTGGGGGAACTTCCAAAACCGACGCTGGGTTTTTTTAGCAGTGAATGAGGGGCCAGAACTGTGGATAAATTTGGTAGAAATCGCCCACAGTAATTCATCATCCCTAAAAATGATTTAAGTTCAGAAGTGTTCTTAGGTGCAGGTGCTTCTCTTATTGCTTTAACCTTCTCTTCAACAGGGCATAATCCTTGGGCATCCACCCGGTGGCCCAACTAGATGACTTTGTTTGCTTTTTACCTTCTTTGGGTGCACTCCTGCTTCTGAAAATCTTTTTAGCACTTCCTCTCGGTTAGCCAAGTATTCCTTTTCTGTGAACCCAGTTATCGGTACATCGTCCAGGTAGGCCACAACCTGAGGTAGTCCCTATACTAAGCTCTCCATTGTCCTCTGAAAAATGGCAATGGCTGAGGAAGCACTGAAGGGCAGATGTGTATATTGATATAACCCTTTGTGGGTATTTAGGGTGATGAATTCCTGAGAGGCGTCATCCAGCTCCAATTGCTGATATGTGTGTCTCATGTCAAACTTTGTATACGTTGGTCCACCTGCTAATTTGGCAAATAGGTCTTCAATTTTGGGAATAGGGTACCTGTCCAGTTTGGCTGCTTTGTTGACCATTAGTTTATAGCCCTGTCAGATCTGGATGGTCTGGTCTGGTTTAAGGACAGGGACTATGGGTGCTGCCCACTCTGAGAACTGAACCGCTTGTATGACACCCAGCCTCTCTAGCTGGCTCAGCTCAGCATCAACCTTCTCTCTCAGGGCTGATGGCACCGGTCTTGATTTCAGGAAGCGAGGAGTTGCTTCTGGGTCCAGGTAAATCTTGGCCTGTAGGCCTTGGATTTTTCCTAGTTCATCCTTGAAGACATTTTTTTAGCCACTCTGGCATCCATCTGCTCTCAACTGGAAGATTTCGGACCAGTTTAATTTAATCTCCTTTAACCATCACGACCTAGAAGGCTTGGTCCTTCACCTTCTACCACCATCTCTGGTAGCTGAGCCAATTGGTGTCTATAATGAACAGTTACTCTGGTGATACCTTTTACCTGGATTTCTTCGCCTATGTACATTATCAACTTTGCAGATGTTTGTTCCAATTTTAATTGTTGATCACCTTTATTTAAATATCTGAAAGTGCGTTCTCCTACTACAGTGGTAGAAGCATCCATGTCTACTTCCATTTTTAAGGGTTTACCATTCACTTGCACTGTAACAAATATTGGCTCTGTCTTCCCAACTTTCATGTCGAATAATGAATAAATGTCAGAATTGGTTGTTTCTGGCTCTTCTACACTATAGACTTCACTGGACTTCGATTGTTGTTTGGAAGCCTGTTTACATCTTGCTTTGCAATGTCTCATTATGTGTCCACTTCTGTGACAAAAATAACATTCTACTTTTTCAAATTGCCAATCGCTAGAAGGCTGATTGTTTCCACATTGTTGAAAGTTATTTTTCGATTTAGTTGCCAAGCTGTTTTCTCTCATTTTTCGGTTAGCGGGGGCTGTTTCCCGCTTTGCGGTGGAGTCCCGGCTTTTGGCGCCACTTTCGGCTGACTGTTCCCGCCCGATTTGGTGCACAGCGTCATTTTGCACCCCTTGAATTGCTTATGGAATCCCTTACATCGCTTTCCATCACCAGCACTATTTCTAACGCTTTCTTAAAATCAAGATTCACTTCAGCCAGCAACCTTCGCTGAATAGTGTCTTCCTGCACACCACATACTAAACAATCCCTGAGCATGTCATTCAGGGTTTCACCGAAATCGCAATATTCTGTTAGTTGTTTTAATTTTGCCACATGGGTAGCAATTGTCTGCCCCGAGGCTCTATTCCGTGAATTGAACCTGAACTTCCGCAATGTGACTGATGGCTTGGGTTGAAAATATCCCTCAACAAAGTCTCCTAATTCACTGAAAGTCTTCGAATCTGGGGCACTGGGGGCCATCAAGGTTAGAATTAAACTGTAGGTTTTGCTCCCTCCAATACTCAGGAAAATCTCTCTCCTCTTTTCCTCTCCTGTGATTTTGTTTGCTTGAAAGAAGAATGCAAGACATTTTATACACTGCGACCAATCATCCGTGGCTGGCTGAAAGGGATCGATTCTACTGAACTGTGGCATTTCCGATGAGCATATCTTATTTTTAACAAACTTAGGTGCTCACAATTGCTGGGCGAGGTACAGCACCAATTCTGATTTATCCTCATCGCCAGTTTGTTATAGAGTTGATCTGCAGACAACTTTGCTTAGTTGGAAACATTTGCTTTTACTTACAAGACAGCAGTGGCAACTACACGTGTCCATCTAACTCCATAACTAAGAAGTACCCTGCCTCTGTAGAGGTCCCTCGCGCTGCTATCACATTGGTTTATACAGATCATGTGATCTTACGTTACAGGATTATTCTTAAAGCTACAGTCCAACAATTCCCCAAACTATAATGATTACAATTGGCAAAGCTCATCTTGCTATGAGCCCCCAAAATCATGCAGCCCTCCTACGCTCTACAACCTGTTCTGAAGCATAGGTGCTTGGACAATGCACAGGAGAGCTGCTGGTAGCTCCAGAACTGTATCCTAGGATAGAGTCGGGAACTTCATTGTGGAGAGTACAAAGCAGAGTAGAATAAAAAAGTTGCCTTTTTTTTTGCTGTTTCCCTTCATCCAGAAACCAATTAGTTAACATTCACCCAGTAGCCGGGCATTTCTCCATAGGTTTCTCTTTAACACTGGATAAGGAAAGATTTCCCAGTTTAACAAAAGAATAATTACACCTGGTAAATGTATGTAGAATCTATGGTAGATTTGCAGGTACTTAAGTCAGAAAATATTCATTAAGTACAAATCTGAGCCAACATGAATCAAAAATGTTTTTATCTATTTGAGACAGGCAGCAGTCACACACAACACCTCAAGGTGTTAGCTTAATGAATCTGGCATTTCCAGTAGTGCATAGTTCAACTCAGTTCCTCCTTTGCGAACTCAACTCAAAGAACTGATCAATAGGCCAGAGATTACATTACCAGGACTGTACAACCCAGATACTTGGGATTTAAATTCCTCTTGTAACACTTTGTCCAAGAGGATTCTGAGTAAATTTCTTTGTATGCTATTTTTGAAGTCAGCCTATTTAAAACAGGTCAGTGCCTGATAAGCATGACACAAGGACATTTTATGGGCTTCTGTTCAGCAGAGTGCCTGAGTGCAATTTGTTGATCAGAATAATACACCTGCAAAATGTGCATCATAAGTGATGGTGTCGAGTCTGCTTCTGAAGCCACTGCAGTTTGTTTGGCGAAGGTAATCCTGTTAGATAGGGAGTTGCAGGATGAAGATGAAAGAACGACCCATATATGTCCAAGTCAAAATGGTGTGTGAATTGGAGGGGAACTTCAGAGGGGAATGGCCTTCCCGTGAATCTATTCCTTGTTCTTCTAGGTTACAAAGGCCACAGGTTTGGGAGGTGCTTGCTCGACATTGAGTTAGTTCAACAGTGAAGGTACTACAATGAGCCTGAGTTTTTGCTGGGCTGGGAAAGAGGAGAGGAATTATCCAGGACTACTGACCCCAAATTGTGTGAATGTCTAATTGGTACTGGATTTGGCTATGATATGATGCACGACATGGTTGAGTAGGCTGTCAATGTGCACTGTCTCAGTTCACATTTGATGAATGATCTCTAGGCCACAGTATGAGAGAACTGCCAACATTCGTGTACAAATACCCCAGCGTACATCAACATGGCAGTACTGCACTGTTGAAGGTGCCATCTTTAAGACGAAACTTTAAATAGAAGCCCTGAATGCCCCCTCAGGTGGATATAAAAATCCCGTGCCACTATTTTGAAGAAGAGCAGAGGAATTCTCCATGGTGTCCTGCCAATATTTATCCCTGAACCATGATCACTAAAACAGATTATCACGTTGCTGTTTGTGGGAGCTGGTTTTGCATAAATTTGCTGTCACGTTGTCCTGCATTCCAACAGTGACTACACTTCAGAAGTACTTCATTGGCTGTAAAGCACTCTTGGATGCCTGAGGTTGCATATAAATGGTGTTATATGTTATTCAGAGTGACTGAGAATCCTATTCAAGCTCCACCATTGATTTACATTTATTACAGTTAATAAAATACCCTAATAGCTTCTGAACCACATCCAGCCTTCACAAGGCATTAGACACATTGCATAATGAGATCACACAGTCGCAACCTCAACAATTATAGTTCAGGGGGTGTGCCAGCAAAGGCTCGTGTTGAAAGCAGTGCTGTGCAATCTTTGAAGTGTTTTGCTGAACTAATAGATCAAATGCATTTGAACCAAAAGTGAAAATTACCGGCTGGAAACACTGTTGTAACACGGGGCGTGGAGATTTGCAAGTGAGCCGTGATCTCAGTTTGGTTAGAGGTTTCACCTAGAGTCGTAGAGTCATTATGGCACAGAAGGAGGCCATTTGACTCATTGAGTCCATGCCAGCTCTCTGTAGAGCAATCCAATCAGTCTCACTCCCCCACTCTATTTCTGTAGCCCTTTAAGTTTATTTCTCTCAAGCGCCCATTAAGTTTCCTTTTTGAGATCATGTATCATCTCCGCTTCAACTGCCCTCATAGGCAGCGAGTTCCAGGTCATTACCACTCACTGCGTAAAGAGGTTCTTCCTTGCATCCCCCCTTCTGCATCTCTCGCCCATAGCCTTAAATATGTGCCCCCTGGTCCTTGTACTTTCAACTAATGGGGACAGCTTTTCATTCTGAAAGACCACAAAGCCCCCAGAAATTTCAGAAGCGTTTAAACTGGTGGAACAGTGCTAAAATATTAAAATGGCTCACAAGAAGTGATTTAAGAAAGCTTTAGCAGTTGAAGAAAGTCATGTTTAAACCTTTATAAGACACAGGCTAGACCTCGGTTGGAGTATTGTGTTCAATTCTGGGCACTGCACTTCAAGGATGCCAAGGCCTTGGAAAAGTTGCCGAACAGATCGACTAGAATGGTACCATTAGGCCAGGGACCATTTCTTTAGGTCTTTCCCCACCCCAATTTCCACACACACCTGCCCACCTTAACGTCACTGCTGTTGAATTCGGTCATTAAAATGAGGTCTGAATGATTTTCAATGTATTTCGCAAGTTGTTGAGTTTCTGGATGTGCTATCTCTTTTGCCCCATTCCACACCCCCTCCCTCTCCCATTAACAGTCACTGCTCCCTCTTGAGTTAAAATATACCCTACTCTGACTAGCTTTTCACATGGGGGGGTTTCCTCTGTGATATCATTGAAGAATGCCTCGCAGGCCACACACCTACCAACCCATGGAGCTACCTGCCTCCAAAGAATCAGCGTAAGCCCAGGTAGCACTGACTGAAGTGGCACTTTATAGATGATCCTTTTCCTTTGTAGCATGGTGGTTTGTTTGAAGTAGTAGGGAGGAGGGAAAAATGCTGAAGGAAGACATTTTCTAATAAGATCGCCATTGTGTGTTTAAACTTGACCATTGTGACAGATTTTTCCTTGGATTTGCTGGCTGCAGATCGAGTTACAAACGTTCAGTGCTTGGAGAATTGCCCTTTTCAAATTTCTGTTGCAAATCCGTGATTTGGATCATCTAATAACGACCCAACGTTGTGGAACTGACACTGTGGTACTCCCCTCATAGGCAGCGAGTTCCAGGTCATTGCCACTTCCTTTATACATGCGAACAAGGAGCAGGAGTAGGCCATTCAGCCCCTCGAGCCTGCTCCACCATTTAATAAGATCATGGCTGATCTGATAGTAACCTCAAATCTGCATCCCACCCACCCCCGATAACCTATCAGCCCCTTGCTTACCAAGAATCTATCCACCGCTGCCTTAAAAATATTCAAAGACTCTGCTTCCACTGCCTTTTCAGAAAGAGAGTTCCAAAGGCTCACGACCCAAACTGAGGGAAAAAAATTGACCTCATCTCCATTTTAAATGGGCGACTCCTTATTTTTAAACAGTGACCACAATTTCTAGGTTCTTCCACAAGAGGAAACATCCTCTCCACATCCACCCTGTCAAGACCCCTCAGGATCTTATTATTTTTTTATTCATTCACGGGATGTGAGCTTTGCTGGCTGGGTTAGCATGTTATTACCCATCCCTAGTTGCCCCTGAGAAGGTGGTGGTGAGCTGCCTTCTTGAACCGCTGCAGTCCCTGTGGTGTAGGTACACCCACAGTGCTGTTAGAAAGGGAATTCCAGGATTTTGGCCCAGCGACAGCGAAGGTGTATTTCCAAGTCAGGATGGTGAGTGGCTTGCAGGGGAGCTTCTAGGCGGTGGTGTTCCCATCTGCCTGCTGCCCTTGTCCTTCTAGATGGTAGTGGTCGTGGGTTTGGAAGGTGCTGTCTAAGGAGCCTAAATGAGCTTCTAAAGTGCATCTTGTAGATGGTACACACTGCGGCTACTGTGCTGGTGGTGGAGGGAGTGAATGTTTGTGGATGTGGTGCCACACATCAAGTCGTCTCTTACTCCTCTAAACTCCAGCAGATACAAGCCTAGACTGTCCAACCTCCCTCAAGTTCTTCCTCACATCCACCCCACCCCCGCAGTGTCTCTTGCTTAAAACCTTAAATGCATGCCCTAGTCCTTGTGCCATCAACTACTGGGGACAGCTTTTCTTTGTCCATCTGGTTTAAACCTGCCATTATCTTGCACACCTCTATCAGATTTCTTCCCTTCAAGGGAAACAGCCCTGGCTTCTCCAATCTATCCTTGTTACCAAAACCTGCTACTTAGAAATCAGAAAGATCAAGTGATTCATCACATTTTCAAAACTGGCAGAGAAAGCAATGCTTGTGAATTATTTGACAGAAAGGCCCATTGTGAATTTATATAGTTTTGAGTTGTAGAGATGAGTCACTAGACTAATTTGTCTGAAGCTGACGTTAGTTGGTATAGGCACCTCGCATACTCCAGCAGTTGGGAAAGGCCAGAATTACTCAATCTCCGGACACGTCTTTTGCCTTTGCAGTGAATAGGGGAGAATAATGCCTACATTTTTTGCATTTATTTCCTAAGGCACTGGCAAGTGTCTGTCTCGTGCAAATTAGGCCGAAGAGGGCTGTTGCCAAGCAGCTGGCCTAACAAATAGGGTCATTCCATTTTGCAATCTATCGATTCGTAAAGGACTTTTTGTCTATTAGTGCTTCAGAGGGATTATTATCTGCTAATCTGTATGTATATCTCTTGTATGGTAGCACATCAATAACATTTCAATTAAAACTAATCAGGTCTCTCCTGTTGAATTAGTTACGGCAGTTACATGAGGGATAAGTAAGGGATGAAACCATTTTGCAGAAATTACTTAATTGGACTCCCTGAGCAGTATTTTAACATTGTATTAGCCAAAGCAGGTTAAATGAGCGTACAAAGGAATTTTATGCTGAAACAGTAACCAGTGCACTCAGAGGGCATTAAACCCCACAAGAGTTGATCACTCATGTGTTTGGAAAGGGTTTGGGCATCAAGAAGAGATCAATTTTTCCCAAAGCTTTTCCTTGAAATACAATTGAGTTTTTAAAAATTAAACAAAACATTGATGTTATTGTACAAGCCTGAATGATAATTTTTGAAATATTTGACCTTAGATTTGTTGATTTTCTTCCTGATCCTTCTTGTTGGTCTCCTCAATGTTTGTCATTGTTTGTAGCTTTTCATGCAGCACCCAAGCGGTTCAGGAACAGCTTTATTTGTGATCCCCTCCATTGTGAAGCCATTTGCTATCCTCACTGTTCAGGCCCACACAAATATGGGTAAGATTTTAATGCGCTCAAAATTGTCAAGAAACCATCATATTTTGCCTAATATTATTGTGGGATATTTTAAAGCAGGCTTGTGTGTGTGCGTGTGTGTGCGTTTTTTGTGTGCATTTGTGTGTTGTGTGTGTGTGTGTATGTGTGTGTGTGTGTGCGCGTGTTGTTAAGTTAATTAAACTGCAGACGGTTAGACTGCAAGGTTTAAAATATCAAAGAAGTGAGGCATGAAACTGACGTTTGGAATGGAGATGAGTAGAACTAGAGTGAGGTCAGCAGATATGGTGTGAATGAAATTTGCATTTTTAGATAATTGCAGAAGTGTTTAATTTTCAAAGGGATGTGGGAAATGTTTACAACTGGCAAGATTAATAAAGCAAGCTTATTAGATTGTTTTTTCCCAAAAGTGATGGCCATAACGATAACATGAAAGATTGTAATATTCTGGGAAAAGTAACTTCTAAAGACAAGTGGAAACAATAGGATTTACAAATCAAAAGAGATAAAATATATTTAAAGAATGGAAGGAGGTGTGGCCGTGTGAGATCTGGAAAGGTGACTGTGTGAAACAGACTTGGTGGGGGTGGGGGGTGGGTGGGGGTCGGGGGGGGTGGGGGGGGGGGGGGCGGGTTTGGTGGGGGGGAGCCTCTAGCCATCCTGCAGAAGTTTGCTGTTCCAGTAACCAAAGTTGTGTTAAAAGCCTTTGGAAGTCCATTTGGAAGTCCAGTGGGTGCTTGTGGTAAAACTGCTAGATGAAAAATTTGGAATCTATTTGGACTGTTGTCTTAAAGGGGGTGTGTAGTTGGGAGTTTGGTTAAGTAGAAATTTTGGGGAACTGTTATAACTGTGTAACTGTAATCTTGTACGTGTTTAAGTTTTTTTTTCTTCTTTTCTTAATAAATGTTTGAATTTGAGCTTTAAAATCTCTAAAGGTGGCAGTGGACTCATTACTTCTGACTTCAGTGCATAAGCCTTTTTGTAATAAATACAAATTGCAAAATTGATGCGATAGCGGGGCCAAGTTTCCCTTGTGGATTTGGTCAGCCTGGCAAATACCACCTGCCGTATCAGAACAAAATCCACTCACTTGCACAGAGTTAAAATCAGGCCCATTAAATCCCAAGGCCAGAAAGCCTAATCTGCCACCGAGCTGCCATTAGCAATTGTAATGGATTTCTCACCGAATCATAGAATTGTTATGGCTCAGAAGGTGGCCATTCAGCCCATTGTGTCTGAACTGGCTTTCCAAGTGAGCATCATGACTTAGTGCCATTCTCCTGCTTTTTCCCCGTACCCTTGCACATTGTTTCTATTCCAATAATCACCTAATGCCCTCTTGAATGCTTCAGTTGAACCTGCCTCCACTGCCTAGAAATCAGAAAGATCAAGTGATTCATCACATTTTCAAAACTGGCAGAGAAAGCACTGCTTGTGAATTATTTGACAGAAAGGCCCATTGTGCATTTATATAGCTTTGAATTATAGAGATGAGTCACTAGACTAATTTGTTTGAAGCTGACGTTAGTTGGTATAGGCACCTCGCATACTCCAAGCAGTTGGGAAAGGCCAGAATTACTCAAACTCCGGACACGTCTTTTGCCTTTGCAGTGAATAGGGGAGAATAATCTCTTTAGGGTTCCTGCTCAACTTGAAGACAACCTAAGTTACTTGCCCCTATAAACCTCTTCAGTGAATTATATTGGGTTCAAGATAGAAAATGAGAGTTACCTGACCCCTGAACCCACTCACTTCCTGTTTTACCGGTGGCAGATCAGGAAATGTGCCGGCCCCTAAAATGTTTCGAGGAAGCTGAGTGCCTCCATGTTAAAGTAACTTTTTATTTGTTAAACCTGCGACCCAGGTTTGCTGAGTGTCTGGAAACCCAGCAGGTGAAAGGAGGCACAAAGGGCTGAATCAAATCCATGAGCTAAGTGCCTTTACAGAGCTGCTTGTAGGTCAGAAGGAGCAGGAGCATCTGCTGAGCAAAGTGTAAACACCCCACCACCTATCCTATCTCATCCCACATCTGCCTGACCTCCTGCCAACTGTGTGAGCCCCCCCCCATGGTCTGTCCCATTCCCTCCTCCGTGATCTGTCCCACCCTCTCTGTGACCTGTCCGGCCTCCGCAATCAGACTCCTTCCTCGTGGCTGACCAACTCCTGAATCACTTAATCTCCGATCCTTCGCCCTCTCCCAAATAATTCTTCTGCCAGTGACAGGTACCCAGCTGTGGCCTAAAGCCAGAGACTTGACAGCCAGAGCTTTCAACCTGCCTGCCTGCCGCCAGGAGACAAGGAATTGTTTTAAATATCAAGTCCTATGGTTAAATTCAGCTGGATGAAGCCTGCCCCTTGCACCCTTCCCACCTGCCAATTCGGAGCCTGTGACTCTCACGGGAACAAGTGGTGCCACCTGCTCCACCTGTTCTCAGTTAAGGAGCAGGTTTACAATATTACCATAACCATAAACACAACTGATGCTTCCCTTTCTGGTGAAGTTTTGAATTATCAATGCTGAATGTGAGATGATCATTGTACCTTCATGCAGTGAGTTATATTGCCGTTGACTAAATGGAAAATCTAGCCCTAGTAAATTGTCTGGCTCTTGCGCATTGTTGTTTTTTTTTTCATATTATTAACTACTTAACAGAGAAAATCTCAATTTATGAAATAAATAGACCTTCAGCCGCTCAGAGTGTCTCTTTCTACTGCTTGAATGTTTCTTAATTTTCCAATGGTTTGCATTGTGCACATTTGTGTGTTTTGTTCAGAGTCTTTGTGTGACCATGCAGTGATCCAACCTGTCTGCTGGTACAGGTTCATCCACTGTTCATTTGCTTCATCAAGATCAGGATGTTTTGCTCTTATGTCTAAGTCGGAAGTCGGAGTGAACTGAAGTCCATAACAACATTAACATGAAAACAACTTTATAAATTATGCTTTCCTATACCATTTACAGTTTGCTTCCATCATGTTCACATCCTTAGTTATTTAAGTTATGCAGGGATTTTATAAGCACTATATTATTTCCTGCCTGTAATTCCATTTCTCATTTTATCTTCTACTTTGTGCTAGTTTTGTTATCACGGTTTCTCTCCCGCAGTCTCCTCTCAATGGGGATAATCTTGGCTTTGTGTGATAGCGTCCGTTTACATCTATTAGTGCCATTTTGCATCAGCCATGTAGCACATTGAAAATTGCATTGTGCATTTTGTCCACTTGAGGCTTCCTTACACACATGTACCAGCAAAGGGAGTCTGCTAGGAAGAGAATAATAAATAAAAAAGGATCCGTGTTTAATAGTTCGTGCAGTTCTGATTCTAAACGTCCCTGTCTGAATATGACTGTTGCTGTCCCAAGAACTTCAAATCTCCCAATTTTTATTTCCATGGGAGTTAATTTTCTTTCTTTTCAATCACCCATTGTCACCAGAGCCCATCCAGTATTCCACCCTAATGGACATTCGGCATGGATAAGCTCAGTTTCCAGGGCCCTAAGAGCTGCAATTCCCTCTCACACCTCTCTGCCTCTCTACCTCCCTACCTCTCTCTCTCTCTCCTCCTTTAAGATGCACCTCGAAACCTGCCTCTTTAACCTTTTGGGTCATCTGACCTAATACCTCCTCATGTGGCTCAGTGTCATAGTTTGTTTTATAATGCTCTTGTGCAGCACCTAGGGATGTTTTAATATGTTAAAATTTCTACATAAACTTAAGTTGTTGTTCTTAGACTGTGAGTATTCACAAACCATTCCACTGTAGGAAGCATCGTGAGCCACCCAGCTCCTCGCCCTGTCAGACAGACACGCGTGTTCATCTTTCAGCAGGAGGTCACTGGATGGCAAGTGGAATCAGTGCCCCTAACTAACCGACCTCCTTCATCGCCCACGGCTTCCGGTGTGAGGCCGCAGTTACTGCCCGGGTTGAGATCGGCTAACTGGGGATTTAACTTGGCACCTTCCTAATCTGTGTGGCACAGCACCATAATCCATCATGCATTTCGCCACAAAGCCATCAGGCTCCTCTGAGCATCTCGTTGCCGTTACCACCGTTTTCGTTTATTTGCTACACTGTATCAGCAATTTCAAAAGTACTTTGTTGGCTTTAAAGCATGAAGGGATGCCCTAAAGTTTTGAAAGGCTTTCTTTTTCTTTCTCCCTCTCCTTCTTTCTCATGTAGCGCATTGAAAATTGCATTGTGCATTTTGTCTCTTTTCTTCTCTTTCTTTGTTTCTCTTTTTCTTTCTATCTGTCTTCCATTCTTTTCCTCCTTTCTCTCTTCCTTCCTTCCTTTCTTTTGTCTGTCCCTGGACCCTTTTACGCAAGGCTGTGATATTTTGCTGGAAATTATGCCAAACACAGTTAAGCGCAGACATTCACGGAAAGCACTGTGGACGCCGCATCATGCTTTCTCTAATCCTAATTCACTCTAGCTTCAAGATACAATAACATTCTTTCTCTTCCAGCCCTGTGATGCAAGGGAAATACACAGGGGTAACGGTTAACAGTGATGATGGATGATGTCGATTTTGGTAAATTTCTAAAGGGACGAGGTAGATCTGATAAAAACCACCAATCTCTGAAACAGGAAGGAAAGCTAAAATATATAAAGGAAAGTTTTATTAGATGCTAAGAATCACCAGAATGAGCAATAGCTATTTGATCTATCAGTCATCCTACATTAATTGGATTCCCCCTTTAAATTCCCAACTCCCTTGGAGAGTTTAACTCTAATTACTTTCTACTATTCTAGAATTATAAAAAGGTGTGATGCCTATTTTCCTGTTTGCTGTCGAGATATGTAACAAGATTTAGTTGATTATACCAGAGTATGTTAATGGATAACATCAGTGAGCATTTTTATATAATAAACTATGCAGGGAAAGTGAATCAGGATTTATTTCAGTGTCTACAATTTTATGTGTGTTGCCTAATGATAGGTTCTGGAATTGGCCAACATAAATTGACTCGATTAATATTGATTAATCCACTGTTCAGCCGTCAGCAGGGAGGAAACACACCACTAGTCATCGTTTAACTCTGCGTTCAGTCATCAAGGGCTGTGCCTACAGTATTTCATAACTTCTACATAGACAAGAACCGATTGTCAGCATTTGTGTCACACACAAGCCACAGTATCTGGGGTTTTAGAATTATAGCATGGCACTAGACAGATTTAGCTTAATATGATATCTCAGAATTATAGTGGACCATCCTAAGATTTATTCAGCTTGATGTATTGTAACCAAAAGCAGCAGTATTTCAGCAACGCAAGCCTCGGCTGGCTTCAATTTAACCCAGCACAGCTCAGCTCAGAATTACTATCTGGTAGCTTCGTTAGTCCCCTTCAGTTTCTGTGACAGTCGTGTGCTGCTTGTCCCCCACTGTGCAAGCTGAGAGTCTCTTTTTTAAAAAACCTGACCACTGATCGACCACCCAAGTGTGCTTTCTTCCACTGCCAGGTCATCACTGTTTACAAGTCTCCCGTCAGTGCAGAGAGTACCAGAGCAAAGAGGCGATACCTTTGTTCAAGGCGATGATTGAAGTGCAAGTTTTAGTACCTTACACAGTCTTGTGCCCAACGCATTGAAAGTGATTAAGTCAGAGCTTTCAATGCAGGTCCAGCATGGGAATAAAGAGCTATTTTTATGAAGAAAAAAATAAAGCTTTACATTTATATAGTGCCTTCCACGACTTCAGGACATCCCAAAGTACTGTACAGCTGATGATGTGTAGTCACTGATGTAATTTAGGAAATGCAGCAATTAGTTTGTGTTCAGCAAAACCCCACAAATCACCAGATTATATGTTCTTAATCTGATGGTTGAGGGATAAATGATGGCCAGAACATCAGGGGAAGCTCCCTCGCTCTTCTTTGAAGTAGTGCCTGCCATGGGATCCTCTAGGTCTACCTGAGAACGCTGAAAGGACCTTGGTTTAACGTCCGAAAGATGGCATCCCTGTCAGCCTGGCTGGGCTGGTAATGTGTACAGGAGTGTCCGCCTAAATTTCACACTCCCCCCGCTGGCAGGTTTTTAGGCGCTGGGGGGAGCGTGAAATTGAAGGAACGGAATTCCCTCTGGGTTCCCGCCCGCCCCGTCCTCGCAGCCATTTTATGCTGGGATGGGCAAGGCTTTGGATGGGCCACCCACCCTTTCCCCAGGTGAGGCCCTTAAATGGCCAACTATTGGCCACTTCAGGGCCATTTCCCACCCAGTCTCAATTTTTAGGCTGGCGGGAGGATTTACCTGGTGCGGGGGAAAATGACCAGGTTTAGGCGTCGGGTGGGAAGGGGGGAGGGGGCGACTCTATCAGAAGCCTTTGGGCTACCCCCACCCCTTAAGGCCTGATGGCCACTGGACCTCCCCCTTCCCCCCGGCCTTTCCCCCGACACCCCAATCGCCAACTTTCCAAACCCAATTGACCCAACGAGCCAATCGAACGCTCATTCAAAATGGCTGCAGGGCAGTGAATGTCAGCGGGGATGTGTCCTCCGCCGACTCTTCAGATGGCAGGGAGGGAAACCCCGCCATCTGAAATATTCTGGCCCGAGTCTCTGGAGTGAGACTCAAACGTGAGGGAATTTGAGATTTTAACTCATTCAAAGTCCATCCGCGGGCACAGGGTTAAAATTGGGCCCAACTCAGCCTGTTTCCAGTGCATCATGGAAGACTGAGAGGAAATTCGTGTGAGGCTTGAAAATTTCGAAGGATTTTGAAAGGTTGAATAGAGAAAAATTATTTGTTCTGAGCGAAGAGTTGGTGATGAGAGTTTTTTGTTTAAAATGGCAACTAAGAGCGTGAGGAAAGAGAGTAGGAGAAATTTCTTCACGCAAAGTTGAAGCATGGAACACTTTCCCTCAGGGAATAGTTGAAGGAGAGGCCAATACACCTATTAAGAGGGAAGTGGATAAATATTTGAGGCGGTGGGAAACATGGGGCCAGTATGGGGCAATGGGGTTAATTATGGATTGTCCGACGATAAGGAGCTTGCATAGATATGATGGGACAAATGGCCTCCTTCTGTCCTGCCAACCTCTACGGTTCTGACTCAACCCTTGAGGTGATGAAAGTGTGGGTTTGAGTTGCAGCAGCTGTGGGGGAACCATAATGTTCCCTTGCTGAAATTATCAAAATGCTTTAATGATTTTTAAAACTTCTATTGGGTCTCCTCATAGCTTTCTCAGAACGCTTCTCTTCTTGAAACAGCAGCATGCCATCCCTGGTATTACCCTGATCTATGTTCTATACACAGAACCTATGCTCTTTTAGGTTTAGTGTCCCATTTATAGAGGAGCTGATGCACAAACCGCAGACTGCAAACTAAATGTGTTGCTCACTAACACCTTGTATAAATTTATCATGATCTTTTTTGCTCCGGTAGTCCACGTCTCTGTTTATGAAACTAAAATCCTATACTTTTGTTTGCTTGCACTTTCAAGGAATCTTAATACTTTAACCGTGTGGTTTTGCTGTTCATCCAGGCCCGATCAGTGATTTCCCATTTAAGTATACACTCCCATCCCACGATTTCCCTCTAAATATTCTGCGCCACACACTCTCCTGCATCCAAGAAAGAAAGATTTGCATTTCTATAGCATCTTTCGTGATCTCAGGACATCCTGAAGTGCTTTATAGCCTCAACTGTCACTGTTCTAATGTAGAAAACACAACAGCCAATATGCACACGCAAGCTCCCATAAAACAGCATTGAGATAAGTGATCAAGTATTCTATTTTTGTGTTGCATTAGGGGTAGCTGTTGGACAGAACATCAGGAATAACTCAAAAGCAAGATGTTTTAATATGCCTTGAAGGCATGCCATCCCTAGAAGGGAAGAGTGTCTGTGATCCAGTCTCAGTTTCACTTTGGCCTGTGAGCAGAACACAGCACACACAGCCCTGCTGCTGAGGTCCACAAGCTTTCTATCCATATATATATATATATATATATATATATATGTTCCCGAGTGCCTAGTTTAAACAAATGAATCCACAACATGTTTGATGCACAATCCCTTATGAGTACTTAGTGCCTTTATATCATTATAAAAACACAACATAAGACACATGCTGATGCTGGAGATGTGAAATAAAAGATGAAAATTCTGGAGATATTCAGCAAGTCTGCCAGCATCTTTGGAGAAGGAACTGAAATGTTATTCTTCAAAATTAACCCTGGGCTCAATGTTGCCTATGTCGGGTGGGCTGGGTGGGGGCCGGGCATGGACCCCATTGCCACCTGCGCTCGGCTGCGCGCCGCCATTTTACGTGGGTGGGCCAATTAAGGCCCACCCAGCGTGATGCCTGGCCGGTAGCGCTCAAGCGCTATCTGTGCAGGCAGGGGGAGGAGGGAGAGTCAGGGCCTGCGCTCTTTCAGGGAGATTAAGTTGATAAAAAAACTTGTTACAGATAAAGTAAAAAATGATTTAAACATGTCCCCTCATGTGACAGTGTCATATGAGCTTGGACATGTTTGTGAGTGTAGCAAAAATTTATTAAATTATTTTATAAAACCTTCAGGAAACCTCATCCCGCCCATGGATGAGGTTTCCTGAAAAACGCAAAGAGCTCTCCGCCTGCCCGCCAACCTTAACGTTGGACAGGCAGAGTTGCTAACACCTTTAATTGGTTTTACAATGGCCTTAATAGGCCGTTGACAGTTCGGTGGGTGTATAGCCGCCTCTGGAGCGCGCCCGCCGAACGGAATACCTAAATGACACGTGATGATGTCAGGACGCACGCCCGGCATCATCGCTTGTCATTTTGCGGATGCCGATGGCAATGTTCTGGCCTCTGCTTCTCTCTCCGCAGATGCTGCCAGACTGGCCGAGTATTTCCAGCATTTTCTGTTTTTTTTAATTAAGAATAACTCTCCTGCTCTTTTTCAAAGTAGTACATGGAATCTTCCACATCCACCTAAGGAGAGACGCAGAACGTTGGTCTGAGCCCCACATCTGAAAGTCAGCACTTTCTCAAGTGCTGCACAGGGGCTTCAGCCGGAGTTTAGCATTCAAGTCACTGGAGTGAAGATTTCAAACTACAACCTTCTGACTCCAGTAGCAAGAGTGCAACCACTTAGCTACATTGACCAGCCATCCGCCCACTCCACTCAGAAGAGCAAGCTCACCCCTGCCACTTAAGGGTTTGGGAACTAATATCTGCAGAATGATAAACTCCGTACCAGCCCCATTAACAGGGGAGACGATTTGCCGAATATTGCTGCTCTGTCAACAGGTGTGATCCGGCACCAGAATTACAACCGGGAGATCCCTCTGCCATTAACTACAGCTACTAACTTGACTTATTAACTATTGCGGTCAGGTCCCTGATCACAATCCGACAAAGCTCGGATGTCAAACCGAGCCCCGAATCGAGATATCAGCCCCTTTCCTGCAATCCTGCGATCGTCTTCAGAAAGGATGTCAGGAATGAGACGGGCTTTGTCGGTGATGAAAGTGGCAGTCCCTATGTGTGTGTGAGAGAGAGAGAGAGAGAGAGCCTTGCGTAAGCAAATGCTGTTGGCCTTCTGCTCAGTGACATCCATCTCCGGTATGCGACACTGCTCGTGTGTGCTGAGCACTGGGGCATTTCTCTCCGACGTGTCAGCTCTACCACTGGAGGGCACTGCTTCCCCAAACTGAACAGGTTCAGGTTTTCCACAGCTCATCGATGGAAGGAGCAGAGCCGAGCGCACTGTCTGTATTGATTTGCTTTGCTGCACTGGTGGCTTCTCATAAAAAGAGACACCTCTATGCCAGACTTAAGTTGTCGATTATACAGAGTGTCCAGCACAGAAACAGACCATTCCGCACAATCGGCTCACACTGGATTCTCATTCTTAATAAGAGAACCCTCCCATCTTATTTTACCCCACCCGATCGAATATCCTTCTATTCAATGCTCCCAAAAAGTACTTATCTAGCTGGCCCTTAAATCCATCTGTGCTATTTCCCTCGACCATGTGGTACAGAAACCCTGTTTCCTTGAGCTGACTGGGTAGCACGCACACTTTGTGGTCGATATTATTACGGTGATATTAAGCCCGATGGGGTTCAAGAGGCCGAATGATATTGAAGAACCGGCCGCATCAGGGAAACGGGGATAAGAAGATGGCTACACGCCCGCGGACACCAGCAAAACAAATAGAACAAATAACAACGGAGCAAATGAATCTGTCAGTCATGGCTCGGTGAGTTGCCTCTCCGTCAGGAGGCTGCTTGTTTAAGTCCCACTTCGGGACTCGAGTGCAAAGATCAAGGCTGACATTCCCATGCAGTACCGAGGGATCTCAGTGCTGTTTGGAGGCTCTCTGCCTTTCAGGTGGGACTTTAAACTGGGGCTCCTTCTGCCCTCTCAGGTGGACGCAAAAGACCCCTTGGCATTATTGTGAGGAAAGTTATCCCTCAATCGACTTCACAATAACAGCTGATCTGCTCATTGTCGTATTGTTGTTTGTGGGAGCTTTCTGTGCACAAATTGGCCGTTGCGTTTCCTACAACAGTGTCTGCACTTCAAAAAGCGCTTCATTGGTTGTAAAGCAATTTGGGACCTTCTGAGGTCACAAAAGGCACTAAACTTTAACAGTGCCGTTAAATGAATGCTTTTTGACACTATCAGTTTTTTTTCACTTTCAGTGTCACTTTGGGCCTTCATCTTTGGTGTGACAGGATCAATCATTTGGCTGCCAACTCTGGCTGGGCATATTCCTAGAGGCTTCATCACTTAACCTCCCACCTCCTGCAGCCTCACCCAGTCAAATAGTCCTTTTCCCCACCACCCCCATCTCCAATAATTTTATAATTAATAGATGAAAGTATTCATAACAATTAACAATGAACACAGGATTTTTTCAGGCCTCATTGATTTTTCTCCTGGGGTTTGCGCACAGTCATGCCTAGGGGATAAGCCTTTAATTCCTAGAGACTCCAGGGCAATCCTGGTGGGTTGGCAACCACTGACATTTGCGAAATGGAGGGATGCGACTATCTCTCCCCCCTGTTGTGGTATACCTTGAGCGGGTGTGGTAATGTTTTCTGTAAACATCACTAGAGGGGAAATGATGTAATGTATCATGTGATTCAGACATGGTCACAGTTTGTCCTGAGGGAGCTATCAGCTCAGACATGTGTATAAGTTCTCCAACTGTGTAATACCAACTTCTCAGACCTTCATTGAGTGAACCTGTATATTTTTGTGTTCACCAATTCCTTATGCTTGGTAGGTGCCTTGATGTTTATCTACCGAGGGGAAGAAAAAGCACAACATGGTGGCAGCAGTGAGATAATTTTTCATCTTCAAGCGCACCATATGCAACATGGTGGCAGTGCTGATGGAAGAAGTTGCTAGCAGTATTACACAGTTGGAGAACTTATACACACACCTGTTTTGGCAGGCTTCCTCAGAACAAACCGCAGCTAAGCCCGAATCACGTGATAGGTTGCATCATTTTTCCTCTAGTAATGTATCCAGACAACATAACTACTCCCACTTAAAGGCGTACCACAACACCCCCATCAGAAGAAAGGCTCTCTCTCTCATGGTTGTGTACAATTCCCCACGAGTTCCACTCTGAACCCGTAAGTGATCACTTGACTTAATCTGATAATAGAGTGGGACAGATTTCTTCCCAGAGCAGGCACACCAAAGAAGTGGGAGGTCATAAAACAAAAACAGAAATACCTGGAAAAACTCAGCAAGTCTGGCAGCATCGGCGGAGAAGAACAAAGTTGATGTTTCGAGTCCTCATGACCCTTCAACAGAACACAGAAGTGGGAGGTCATCTTGGATTCTCTTTGGGAATAAATGTTTGAGGTTTTCCAAATATTAAATATAGTCAACATCTGCTCCCAAAGTTCTTCCTTGATGCAGTCAAGGTGAATAAATTACGCAAATGCAACAGCGAAATACTGTGGAAGCTGAAATAGAAACAGAAAATGCTGGAAATACTCAGCAGGCCAGGCAGCATCTGTGGGGAGAGGAACAAATGTAATGTTTTAGGTTGCTGGTGAGAGGTTAACAACCAGCGGTTGACCTGAAACCTTAATTCTTGTTCCTCCATCCACAGGCACTGTCTGACCTGATGGATATTTCCAGCTTTTACTGACATGAGTTAATAAACCACATCATGTACAACACCGAGTTACGTTGATATTAATTTGTGACACGTCATTGCCTTGTGCTTCTTCAGTTCAATGATAAAGCTGATCTGTGCTAATGAGTCCCTTTATTTTAGTGCAGTGTAATTGGTTATCGACTTTTTTTTGCAGAGATGTGAGATTTGGGACTGAACGTTCCTCGGGGACATTAACCGCAAGGCTCTCGAGTTCACCTCATTTCAATTTAAGTCAATATCCTCTTAATGAAACAATGTTTTCCATGGATTGTGAGCTCAGGACAATTCGAGCTGGGAAGATCTTTACTTCGACTTTATTCCAGGTTAATTTTTTTTTTGCTTCTTGTCCCTTGTGCTTTTACTGAAATGAATTTGATTTCTGTTTCACTCGCAGGCCTCTCTGCTGTGCACAATGTCAGCCTGCGAGTGGCAATCAATCCGTTGAGGTTGTACGGTTTTATTAGAGTGAGCAATTCGCTTCAAGTACTGTTCTGAAGCTGATTGTCGGGGGCGGGTGGGGTAAGTGATAACAACCTGGACCCTCTCTCCAAATGGTTTGGTCTCTTGTACATTTACCATGGATTTTTTTAAAACAAAGTGCAAACCAAGCACTGGGTTTTATTTCCAGAAGAATAGAATTGGCTTGTACAGAATGTTGGTCAGACCACACTTGGAGGATTGTAAACTGTTCTTCTATCCACCAGGTGTCAGTGTGGCACAGTGTGGTAGCCTCTAACCTCCGAGCCATAAGATTCCAGGTTCAAGTGCCACTCCGAGACTTGAGCTCAGAAGTTAAGGCTGACGCTCCAGTGTAGTACTGAGGGCATGCTGCATTGTTGGAAGTGCTACCCTTTAGGTAGGGTGTTAACCTGGGGTCCTGTCTGCCTGCTCAGGTGGATGTGAAAGATCCCAATGTGACATTATTTCGAAGGAGGCTGGGGGAATTCTCCTCAGTATGAAAGCAGAAAGTGCGGGAGACCCTCAGCTGGTCTTCCAGCAGCTGTGGAGAGAGAAGCAGAGTTAACATCTCAAGTCCAATATGACTCTTCTTCAGAGGTTGCCAGGAAGAGCCATATTGGACTTGAAACATGGGCCAAAATCCACCCTTCTGGAGGCTGAGTTTGGTGGGGTGGGGTGGGGTGGGGGGGAGTGGAGGGGGAGTTATTTCTGAGTTTGGTGGGGGGGGGGATGGTGGGATCACTTGCGATCTCGCACTGTTGAGTTCACAGCTGTGCCTCAGTGTGGAGCACGGTGAATCTTGTGGTGGGGGGTGGTGGGCAGAAGTCACCATCCCCATCATTTGGTGTTGTACATCAGGGTGCCATATTTAAATGGCACTCGGACAGCCATTCACTCACTACAGGCCGGGAGTTTCATCATTAACTCACTACAGGCCGGGAGTTTCATCATTAACTCACTACAGGCCGGGAGTTTCACCATTAACCCCCTACAGGCCTGGAGTTTCATCATTAACTCATTACAGGCCGGGAGTTTCATCATTAACCCTCTACAGGCCTGGAGTTTCATCATTAACTCACTACAGGCCTGGAGTTTCATCATTAACTCATTACAGGCCGGGAGTTTCATCATTAACCCTCTACAGGCCGGGAGTTTCATCATTAACTCACTACAGGCCGGAAGTTTCATCATTAACTCACTACAGGCCGGGAGTTTCATCATTAACTCACTACAGGCCTGGAGTTTCATCATTAACTCACTACAGGCCGGGAGTTTCATCATTAACTCACTACAGGCCGGGAGTTTCATCATTAACTCACTACAGGCCGGGAGTTTCATCATTAACTCACTACAGGCCGGGAGTTTCATCATTAACCCTCTACAGGCCTGGAATTTCATCATTAACTCACTACAGGCCTGGAGTTTCATCATTAACCCTCTACAGGCCGGGAGTTTCATCATTAACCCTCTACAGGCCTGGAGTTTCATCATTAACCCTCTACAGGCCGGGAGTTTCATCATTAACTCACTACAGGCCGGGAGTTTCATCATTAACTCACTACAGGCCGGGAGTTTCATCATTAACTCACTACAGGCCGGGAGTTTCATCATTAACTCACTACAGGCCGGGAGTTTCATCATTAACTCACTACAGGCCTGGAGTTTCATCATTAACTCACTACAGGCCGGGAGTTTCATCATTCACTCACTACAGGCCGGGAGTTTCATCATTAACTCACTACAGGCCGGGAGTTTCATCATTAACTCACTACAGGCCTGGAATTTCATCATTAACTCACTACAGGCCGGGAGTTTCATCATTAACTCACTACAGGCCGGGAGTTTCATCATTAACTCACTACAGGCCGGGAGTTTCATCATTAACTCACTACAGGCCTGGAGTTTCATCATCAACTCACTACAGGCCGGGAGTTTCATCATCAACTCACTACAGGCCGGGAGTTTCATCATTAACTCACTACAGGCCGGGAGTTTCATCATCAACTCACTACAGGCCGGGAGTTTCATCATTAACTCACTACAGGCCGGGAGTTTCATCATTAACTCACTACAGGCCGGGAGTTTCATCATTAACTCACTACAGGCCGGGAGTTTCATCATCAACTCACTACAGGCCGGGAGTTTCATCATTAACTCACTACAGGCCGGGAGTTTCATCATTAACTCTCTACAGGCCGGGAGTTTCATCATTAACTCACTACAGGCCTGGAGTTTCAAGCCTGGCTGTCCTTAATGTCCCAGAAAGGTAAACAACGTGCAGCCCCACATTTCAGCGAAGCCTCCCTGGAGACCCTCCTCCAGGCTGTCCAGGAAAGGAGGGAGGCTATGTTTCCCAGGGAAGGCAGCGGGTGACCCTCCCATCTGACCACGGCAGCCTGGACAGAGGCCGCAGCAGAGGTCAGCACCCGTGTGGCCCAGCACAGAAACTCGCAGCGGTGTCGGAAGAGGATGAATGATCTGCTGCATTCCGCCAGGCTAAGTGCACCATCTACTCTCACTGCAAACTGTCACTCATTTGGGCAACAGGCGGTCTAAGTGTGTGAGTACACAGCAATGTCACACAGGAGTTTGACTTGCAACACTCATCAGCTGATGGGACATCTGCCATTACTCTTTCATGGGATGTGGGAGTCGCTGGCAAGGCCAACATTCGTTGCCCATCCCTAATTCCCCTTGAACTGAGTGGCTGGCTCGGACATTTCGGAGGGCAGTTAAGAGTCACCCACATTGATCTGGAGTCACATGTAGGCCGGACCAGGTAAGGACGGCAGATTTCCTCCCTTAAAGGAGCATGAGTGAATCAGGTGGTTTTTAAGACAAGTGTTTCAATGTCACCATTAGACCCAATTTTTAATTCCAGATTTACTAATTGAATTTAAATTCCACAAGTTGCCATGGGTGGGAATTGAACCCATGTCCCCCGAGCATTAGCCTGGGCCTCTGGATTACTAGTCCAGTGACATTACTAGTTCACCACCGCCTCCCCACTTGCCCTTCCTCTGCACTGAATGTACGCCAGCCACTTCATGCTCTCGATCTTATATGAGTTGCAGGACACCCTGCTTGTCAATCACTCACTGGGGAGGACTCAGCAGCTGCCATTGACATGCCTGCCCCCTGAACTGCTCGAACAACCATTGGGATGTCGATCAATCCTTCTGTATGTCTGCAAAGCAAGAATGCCAACAACAAGCGGGAGCGGTCCCAGACCAGAGGCGGAATTCCGGACATTCGAGTCCTTACCCCTTTCAAGGAGCAGGACCATGTCTGTGCTGAAGGCGAGGTAAGGCTTCCCCAGGAAGCCAGTGTGGATGCTTCCAGTCTGCAGTTGTCAGACGCACCGACTGAGTGAGGCATTGCTTTAATAAGGGAGCCTGCTTAGGTACCCATCAATCTTTCTTTTCCCCATTCCAGGTACCAGCTAGAAAAGTCGAAGGCCAACAAGGGAGACCATCGACAGTTCCATCTCCCCCCACACCACTGAGGAGGATGCCTCAGAATCCTCACTGTCACAGTGTTCACCTGCACCCTCAACCAGCACAGAGGCATTCACCTCGGTAGGTGCATGTTCTGGTGTAGGCTCGGGGTCACAATCTGGTGAGGCACATCACAGACACAGGTCCACAGATGGTGGAGGAAGTCACAGCCACTGATACTCGGAGGACTGTTGGAGACCAGACCTCTGCTGAGCCCGAATCAGATGACAAGCCTCTGGACTCAGCCCTAAGAGACCTCTTGGAGATGCAGAGACAGCCAGGGGAACATCAGACAGAGTTACCAGAGGCCATGTGCAGACTGGACCGAAGGCTGGAGGGGTCTGTCCATGTTCTGTCTGATGTTGTGGCTCCGGTATACAAGCACTTGGCTGCCTCCATGGAAAGGGTGGCGGCTTCCCTGGAGACCCACGTCCAGCAGAACGCACAGTGGCTGCCAGATATGCGCTTGGACCTGCACTCCGTTACTCTAGCCATGGGTGCAGTGCAGCAGTGGCTAGGTGAGAGGGGGATGGGGGACCCCGACATCTCTCCAGATGTTCCTTCCCTTCAACGAGTCAGGGAGGTGCCAGCGGGCACCCAGAGGGAGGAGGAGTGCCAGCCGGGCATCCTGGGGGGCTTCATCCCAAAACACTCCAAGGGCGCCCTGCCACTCCATCTCCCCACTGCCAGTGACTCCATTGCCTCCAGCAGGTCAGGCTCAGGAAGGTGCACCTGCACCTATGCAGGAGACCTTTAGCAGGCTGGGACCCTCTAGGCCTCAGGCCACCACAGGGTATCCACCAAAGCCTTCATAGTCAACAGCCTCCCTCGACATTTGCTGTGATGCCAGGGCTTCATCTAGTTTTAGCAGTAGGCAACAAAAGATTAAGAAGTATTAAAGGCACAAAAATGTGTACACAGGGTGTACAGCCATTGTATATAGCTTTGGCACTTGTAATGTTTGGAAATCTGGATTCCATCTTGTTGCTATTTGCTTCAATGGTCACGAGCATTTAAGGGTGTGGAATTTGGCCCCCATCAGAGTCTGATAATGAACTCCTATAGAGTCACTTCTTCCACATCACCAACATAGTGATTACTCAATAATCCCATGTGTCCATGAATAAGCACTGGCCATCATTTGTGAATGTGCGGCCTGGGCACACATCATGCAATCCATTACTTGCAGCTCACCATGCTCTGAGCTCTGAACATGTGTTCAGCGAGGCCATTGTATCTCTTGCTGTTGTTGCCCTGGTGTGAAATGTGGGTAGATGCCAAGAGTATTCAAAGGGAGTTAAATCTGCTACGTGAGGGGCAAGGGACACTGAGGATGAAGGTTCAGGGCTGACAGGGTGAAGCTCTACACTACCTTCTTAACAGTAGAAAACCAGAGGCTGCCTGGCACGTTTGGAGAAAGCTGTGGTGGGCACGTCCTGTTGTAATATGCCTTTAAGGGATAGCAGCATGACATCATTAGAAGGGAAGTGTGTCATGTGATCCAGTCTCAGTTTCACTTTTGCTTTGAGCAGCGCACACACCCAGCTCTGATATCTTTAAGCTTTATACCTATGTATAACTGTCCTAGTTTTAATAAATAAATGCACAACATGTTTACCCAATCCCTTATGAGCGATTAGATATTACATCATCATAATAACACAGCATGGTGTTCAGCGGTGGTCAAACAGCCTGGCAGCAAGATAAAGTACTAGTACAACATGGTGAATAGACTAGATCATGCTACATGGCGTGAGAAGACCCTCGATCTCTCGGTCAGATCGTATCGAAGGTGGGTGGGGGGTGTTGAAAATGCAGAGTACTGACTGAGAAGAGAAGCTTTGAAGGCACAGCACCCGAGCTGGTGCTCGAATGGAGAGCTGCCAGGCAGACGGATCCCTCGTGGCGAGACTGTGGCAGGCAGCCTGTCAGTTCCGTGAGCTGGTCAGCGCGCCAAGAGCGCCGGTGCCGGGATAGCCCAGCCGGGAGAGGCGAGTGACCAGAGGCGTGGGGGACGGATCGCTAGCGAGCGATGGAAGAGTCAAACGAAAAAGAAAATGCCGGGCGGCTTCGGGAGTTGCTGACAACAAATTGAATAAAAGACATTGCTGCATGGTGGGCTCCCACCACAACTTGTCTTCATGGGCGGAGCTTGGGAAAAGCGGGAAAGCAGCTACACCAGCGCTCAACACAGCTACTATAGGAGAAGGGCAGGTCAAAGGGATATTGGCAAAACCCCCACAAAATCCCCCAGTTTGAATTGGGATGCCACTAACTAACTAACCAAATTCAAAACGCTTAAGCAGCGTTCAGAGCTATGGTTTCTTGATTCAGGAGTGTCAGAACCAGACAAGCAAGCCATAAAAACTTGCCTAGCAATTGAAGATTTACACAGGCTGACCACGTCGGGATTAACAAAAGAAGAGCTAAAGGATCCCCAAAGGATATGGACCACATTGGATGACCGGTTCAGAATCAGGTTAAACTCTCATATTCATCAACTAGAGTTCATGTCATTTCGACACCAGGTTACCGAATCCATAGACCATTGCATCAGCAGACGCTGTGAAGAGGGTATCTACCGTGACGTTTTTTTAAACGTAGAGCTAGCAGACAGGATTGTTCAGATGGTGATCGCACCCACTCCCATGGAAGCATTCCCGTAAGATCTGCTGGACCATCCCAAAGCACATAGCGTCGAAGAGCTACTCAAGGATGGACATAAGTACGAAGCGATCCTCACAAGTCGACAAAGCTCACAGGTCCTTGGTACAACTCCAATTGTTGACACACTCATTAGAACACTCAATCCTAGCAAAACATGTGGAAGGTGTGTGGCCTTTCACACGCAGCAAGGAAATGCCCAGCTTTTCAGCAACTTTGCAATGTATGTGGCAGAAAGGGGCATTGGCAACGGCAGTGAACTAGAGCAAAGGCTGATGCAGCTACAAAGAGCTGTGCACTGATCCAAACAGACCGTAGGCAATGGGTACCTTTAAACAATAAGAATGATTGTCCGGTATCCTGTCAGAAACATATACATGAGGTGATTGACAAACCAGAAAATGACGATGATGTGTGCGACAAGACGAAGAGTGGTGAACACAGGTTTCACACTATCAGTCTTGTGGAAAACATAGATACCACCACATGGTCCGAAGTGCTTGCCAAGATTCATATTGGCTGCTCTAAGAAAGTTGGTAACTATTCCTTATTGACCAAGATTGACACAGGGGCAAGTACCAACATACTACCTCTATGAATTCTAAAAGACATGTATCTACAGACATCGAAGCCCATGGTGAAACCTACTACTGTGAACCTTTCAGCATATAATGGTTCGCTAATTCCGTGTGCAGGATTCATAGGCCTGGAGTGCAAGTATAAATCAGTCTTCCTACATCATCGACACTACTGGCCCAGTGATTGCAGGTCTACCCGCATGCCATGACCTCGTACTAGTGACAATCCATGGAATCAGTCAGACATCACAAGCAGAGCACCATCAGAAAACTACTCCTATCACCTCAGTTCATGCTGTAACATCGAAATATCCAGAATGCTTCAACAAAATTGGCAATTTCACAGGGGCTGCAACATTACACTTGCAGGAGAATGCAAGTCTGTCAATTTATCCACCACATAAGTGCAGCATTCAGATGCAAGATGAATTGAAGGCCGAACTAGACAAAATGGAGAAAGACGGAATCATTTTAAGGAAACAAGAGCACACAGGTTGTTGCAGCTTGCGTGTGTCACAAAGAAGGACAGATCATTGAGGGTATGACTCGACCCATGTTATGACACAGCAGTTGGTAAAGGCTGAGTTATTTAAAATACCAGGGAAACTTTAAACAACTGTCATAACCTATATTGGTGTGTTTGAGATGCATCTCTGAGTTCAGAAATGAAACTACCAAGCCTCCAGAGGTTTTTTATATAAAGTAAATTAAACATTTATTAATTTAACAAGGTATTAAACACATAGACATGTCTAGAAATTACTACCATAGTAACTATTAAACAAATCCCAAAATTAATCACTCCCAAGTAATCTTATCGAAGGTAACAATAACCTATAGACTTAAGCAGACACTAGGCAAAGCACATTTTATCTCATGAATTCAAAATGAGGTTCCTTTCAATTTGGCTCTTTCGCACAGTTGTAGGCTTACAGGTGACATAGATGTTACATGCCTCTGACCCACACACAAAACTCTTTTTCTGTATATACCTAGCTTTCCCTTTGAATGTAAATTCTCATTGTATCACCAGGCTTTTTGAACTCCACCTCTTCTAACAATAAAACCGTTTCATATTACCAATTTTATTAGTAATATAAACATATTGCTTGATCTCTCATAGCTAGGTGCAAGATTTCACCCCCAGTCTTTGAATGGTTCATTCAACAAAATGCAAATGTCCTCTTTACCTTAACACCCTTACTGTTTAACATCCCAAAACTACTATACATCAAAGCACCCAGACTAGCTGGCTTTTAATCCAATTAACACACACACACTCACATGCACAGACACAGACTCTACTACAAGTCTAAATTAAAATAATTTTCAATAACATTATATACATTAACATCTTCATGACAATCCATGATGATAAACAAAGCTTTGAAATGTTGTCCTTACAAAATACCCATGTAGGAAGAGTTGAATCTGAGATTTGCAGGTATAAAATTCTTCTCAAAGCTTGGTGAAAAATAATGGCTACTGGTCAGGACGTCTCGTGGAGTAATCCCAAGAGCTTAATACATTGTATACCTAATTCGGATGATACTGTTTTCAGCAACTTCCTTTCAGGCTTTCTGTTAGCCAGGATCTCTGTCAAGCTCACATGGACTGCATTATGTGCACTGTGCCAGGACGCCTCTGTACAACAGATGACGTAGCTGTTGTGGGAAGAACAAAGCAAGAACTTGACCATAATCTGCACTTATTGATGCAAGCGTAATGAAGGATACACAATGAAGGATTGGTGTTCAACAGTCTGAAACCCAACATCAACATGAAGCAGATCAATTTCTTTGCTTCCATTAATTCAGTGCCGGCATATGGCCTGATCCAAGTGAAATAGAGGATATTAAAGCCATGCCAACTCCTCAAGATAAGGGTGATCTTCGGAGATGTCTAGGTCTCTTTAATTTCCTGTCGCCGTACATTCCCAATTTTGCTCCAAAATCTTCATCGCTAAGGAGTTGTTGAGAAAGGATGGGCCTTTCCAGAGGCACGAGGACCACCAATAACTCTATGGAGCTCTGAAACAGTCATTATCAGAAGCATCGGCATTGCAATGTTACGATCCTAGGGCATCAACTACCCCGGAGATAGGTGCCTCACAGAAAGGTCTGGGAGTGTGCATACTACAAATGGCAAACCGATCGTATTTTCTTCAAACTGTCTGTCCATAATGCAATCCAACTACTCCAACATCGAGCAAGATTTGTTGTAGAGACCGACCACAAGCCGCTGGACATGATTTAGCGAAAACCATTGACCAGTGCACCACCAAGGCTGCAATATCTCTTGATAAAGATTCAAGGTTATGACTGTGAGGTCAGGTACAAGCCAGGTAACTTGATGGTCACTTCAAGATACGCTTAGCAGATTGCCTAAGCCAGTGAAAATAGAAGATATATCCTTAAATCTACAAGTTGCCTTCATTGACATCAAACTTGAAGATATTCTCCAAATTGATCTGGTACATTTTGAGCAACAGAAATGCCAGCAGATACAAGAAGAAACGGCCAAAGATTTTACACTGCAGAAACTGTGGAAATCCATCATCGAAGGATGGCCTGATTCAATTCAGCATGTCCACGAACAGGAGACCATTTTGGCCTTATCGGGATGAGCTAGGCATCTCCTGGGGAGTCATTTTTAAAGGCAGGCAGGTTATTACACCAGAATCTCTGCAACCTGATATTGTTCAACAACTTCATCACTCACACATGGCTATAGATCAGATGAGAAGACTCACAAGACAGAATCTATTGGCTGGGTATGAACAATGAAATAACATCATTATCAAGAAGTGTGAGGCATGTCAAGGGCATATGTCAAGTCAACACAAAGCACCATTGATTTAACATGAAGTTCCTACCCATCCTTGGTGCAAAATTGCATCCGACCCCTTTCATGCCCATGGCACTGACGTCATCGTTATTGTCGACTACTTTACCAAGCATCCCATTATTCAACAGTTGCACAATACATCAAGCACAACTGTTGCAGACACTCCAGTGCTATTTTCAGTTTATTTGGTGTGCCTAGAGAGATCATTACGGATTACGGTCCGCAATTCATTGGTGATCCATTTCAGGATATGTGTGAGAAATAGAATATTGATCACGTTACTTCTCCTCATTTCCCTAGATCTAACGACCTAGCTGAATGAATGATTCACATGGTGAAATCCCCAATTCTCAAATGTAGACAGACCAAGCAAGATCTACACATTGCAATGTTACATCCGACAGCAACAGATATAAGTGCAATTATTCCATCACTGGCAGAGCTCGTGTTCGGCAGACCAGTGCGTACCAATCTACCTCCTCCTACTCATTCTACTCTCAGAAACTAGACAGCAACTTTGAAAACTGCAAGACAAGATGACCAACGCGCATGATAAAAATGCAGGTACAGAATTGCCCAGTTTACAGTCGGGAAAACAAGTCCACATCCAGGATCCCACAGAAGGTACGTGGCAACCAGCCGAGGTGACAAGGATTTGTTCAGAATCAAGGTCCTATGTAGTCATTACACACAAAGGCGCAGTGATGGGACATAACCCAGGCTCAACCAACGCCTCTTGAAGAGACCTCTGAAAGCTGCTCTAAAGTCAGCCGAGGAAGGTTACTCTCCGTTATTCTTTTGTGGAGCCAGGCGAAGCCAGAAAACTTCTACTGACTCAAAAAACTCTTGCAGGTTTACTATGGGCCTGGACTTGCTTCTGTCCATCCCACCCCCACTCAGCATTTGCCTGATCCCCTGTCAGGGGAGCCCTGTAGATTGACATAGTATCTGATGTGACCAATATCAGGTTGACCTGTTTGACTAGGGGTGGGGGGGGGGGGGGGGGTTGGGGTGGGGGGGTTGGGGGGTGGTGGGTCGGGGTGGGTCACTGGCTCAAGCCTGGGAGGGTTCGGCCTCCTCACCCACTTGACAGGTGGGTAGTTGGGAAAACTCTGCCACTAAACCACCCAAAAGGGACAATTGGCCCCAGTATTGGCTGATTCACTTCAATGCAGATTGAGAGAACGGGCTGCTGTGTTTATCCACACAAAGTAAGTTGTTAAATGAAGCATCTTGACATGATAAGGCATGACATTGGTGCTTGTGTTATTCTTGTTAACGTGGCATAAACCTGCAGCTTATTACTCCGCCCTGGAGCAACTTGGGAACACTGCTCGTGTATCTTTCTAACCGTTCCTTCCAGCCTGTCACATGCATGAGACATCTGCTTTCCCCAGCCGTCAATAACATCTGCCTCACATTCACCATCACATCTCCTCTCTCGTTTGCTGTTTTTTTTTCCCAATAATCTCTCTCTTTCAATGAGTACACAGTCCCACAGCTGCCGGCAAGCCAATCCAGCGCCTTGCTGAAGTGGCTGCCCTTCATTGGTGAGTCCAGGCAGCAAGGCTGTTCGACTGCATAAGGCGTCACCCAATTGTCCCTCCACCCAACATTGTGTGTGCTTTCCAATGCCGGACGTAGCGGCAGAGCTTCAGAGTGAAAGCATGGCTGGTGCATCCCTTCCCTACTACTCTCCTTGCTGAGTTCTGGTAACACAGACCAAGGATTGGATTTGGGCACTTCTTGTGTACCACACATCCCTTTTGCTATGAGGGGAGCTATTGTTGTATATAAACTTTCAGACAGTGGGGTAGTGGTAATGTCACTGGACCAATTAATTCTAAGGTCCAGGCAAATGCTGTGGAGAGACAGGTTCAAAACCCACCATGGCAGATGGTGGAATTTGACTTCAATTAATAAGACTGCAATGTGAAGCCAGTTTCAGTGATGGTGACTGTGACAACTAGCGTCAATTGTTGTAAAACAAACCACCTGATTCACTGTTGTGCTTCAGAGAAGAGAATCTGCCATCCTTACCTTGTCTGGCCTGCATGTGACTCCATACCCACAGCAGCTGGCCTCTGAAATGGCCCAGCCAAAGCCACTCAGTTCAAGGGCAGTTAGGAAAGGGCAGCAAACGCTGATCCTGCCAGTGATGCCCACATGCCATGAAAGAATAAAGGGAAAAAAGGTGATCGCACTTGCAAATGTTGCAGACAAAATGTGGCATGTACATCAGGTATATTTAATGAGAGCTTGGGGACCAAAAACCCCACATCTAGATTGTTCCCAGGTCCCAACACCGTGCCTCTACAGCGTCGCGCTCATGACGTGATTTTTAAGTTCAGGTAGCTTAATTGGGCTGGAAGCACCCAATGTAGAGGTGCTAAGCATTTCTAGGAGGTAGGAGTTGCCTTCCTGCTCCCAGCAGCAAAGGCCATGCTGGGGACTGCCTTTGCCTTGCCGATTAGAGCAGGCAACTCTTTACAGATCCAGCATAGAGATGATAGTGTTGTGACTCCACAAGGTAAAACGTAAGTTTAGTTGCTTTAAACTGCACCCCTCCACCGCACCCCACCGTTATTATAGTGTAATGGGCTAATGGAATAGCTATACAAATGCATGATGTAGACCATGATATGTCAGTGACATCAGCAGTCATCTGCCAGACTCTCTCAGGATTTACCTACTCTGTAACTTACCTTATATGTAACGTTAATAAACCAGTTTAAAGAAAGTACCAGAGTAGGACTCTAGTCTCCTTAGGTAAGATAGGTCATGCATACCAGATGCCAGTGACCAAGCCAAGAGTATATGAAACATGGTGGCAGCGGTGGTGACACCAATCTAAGGCAGCATTGGTGCCATTAACAGAACCATGGCAGGGAAGTGATGGAAAACTTGGTAGCAGAATGAATTAACAACCTATCGAAGGAGGTAGCATATTGGATAGAGGTAACGATGTTCATACCTGGCGAGCAGCCTCTGCTGCTATCCCGCCCATTTGAATGTCTCGAGGGCCTGCAGACAAGCCAAAAGTTGGAGTTGTGGAAGAAGAACTTCCTCTGATATCGAGCAGCATCAGGCCTTCGTGTTAAAGAGAAGAAGGAACAGGTCAGTTCATTCCTTTATGCCGTGACTCTGGTAGCCGATGATGTTCTCCTGAGGCAGGAGCTGGAAGAGTCCTCCGCAGACTTTGACATGATTCTCAAAGCCTCCAAAACATAATATAGCCAGAAGAGAAATCTAGTGATAAAGCGGGTCCACTTTAACCAAAGGTCCCAATGACTCAGGGAATCAGTTGAATTATTTCTCATCGACTTATATTGCCTATCTTGCGGATATGGGCATTGAAAGATGAGCTCATCTGCGACCAGGCTGACAAGTGGCAAGTAACATTCCCGCCACAGAAGTCCCAGGCAATGACCATCTCCAAGAAGGGAGAATCTATCCATCGCCCCTTGGCGTTCAATGGCATTAACATCACTGAATCTCCCACTATCAACATCCTGGGGGTTATCATTGACCAGAAACTGAACTGGACTAGCCACATTAATACTGTGGCTACAAGAGCAGGTCAGAGGCTAGGAATCCTGTGGTGAGTAACTCACCTCCTGACTCTCCAAAGCTTGTCCACCATCTACAAGGCACAAGTCAGGAGTGTGATGGAATACTCTCCACTTGCCTGGATGAGTGTAGCTCCCACAACACTCAAGAAGCTTGACACCATCCAGGACAAATCAGCCCACTTGATTGGCACCACATCCACAAATATTCAGTCCCTCCACCACCAATGCACAGTAGCAGCTGTGTGTACCATCTACAAGATGCTCCTTAGACAGCACCTTCCAAACCCACGACCACTACCTCCTATAGAGACAAGGGCAGCAGATACATGCGAATACCACCACCTGGAAGTTCCCCTCAAAGTCACTCACCTTCCTGACTTGGAAATATATCATCATTCCTTCACTGTTGCTGGGTCAAAATCCTGGAACACCCTCCCTGACAGCACTGTGGATGTACCGACACAACATGGACTGCAGCAATTCAAGAAGGCAGCTCCCCACCACCTTCTCAAGGGCAGTTAGGGATGGGCAATAAATGCTGGCCCAGCCAATGATACCCACATGCCATGAATAAATAAAAAGATAGTCGTTGGGGTCCATGATGAAAGGCTCTTGGGTTTTTTACAGGCAAAGGAGAACCTCACTTTAGATCATGCGGTTCTATACCGCAAGCTGAACTTGGAGAGAGAAACTGGGCTATAACTTGTCCCGACTCTGAGGCTCTGGATGCTCAGTTAACTGGGCAGCAGCCACACTCACTCAAAAGTCCCCCAAAATGGGCGAAAGAACGGGAAATACCACAGCAGCCATTTTGAGATGCTAACATTGTGGTGCAAAGAAACAACATAGACGTCAAGATTTCCCTTCAGGGAATGAAGGACGCTTACAGCATGGGGAGACTGGACATTTCAAGCACTTCTGTAAGTCCAACAATTTTAATCGAGGAAGACGACAAGAGAATATTTATGAAACGCATTCCATCGAAGAAATTGGAAATCAAGTGACAGTACAAAATAAAGGATACTATTCTAAAGGGTGTGCAGGAGCAGAGAGATCTGGGTCTATATGTACATAAGTCATTAAAGGTGGCATGACAGGTTGCGGGAGCTGTTTCTAAAGCATATAGTATTTGAGGCTTCATTGATAGGGGCATAGAGTACGAGAGCTGGGAGCTTATGATGAACTTATGTAAGACACTGGTTAGGCCTCAGCTGGAGTATTGAATACAGTTCTGGGCGCCACACTATCGGAAGGATGTGAATGCATTGGAGAGGTTGCAGAAGAGGATTACAAGAATGGTTCCAGGGATGAGGAAAAACTGGAGAAGTTGGGACTGTTTTCCTTTGAGAGGAGTAGGCTAAGTGGAGACTTGATAGAAGTTTTCAAAATCATGAGGGGTCTGGACAGAGTAGATAGGGAGAAAATACTCCTCTTCGTAAATGGATCGAGAACTAGAGGGCACAGTTTGAAAGTGTTTTGCAAAAGATGCAAATGCAAGGTGAGAAAAAACTTTTTCACACAGTGAGTAGTTAGGGTTTGGAACGCACTGTCTGGAAGTGTGCTGGAGCCAGGTTCAATTGAGGCATTCAAGAGGGCATTGAATGATTATTAAAGTAGAAACAATGTCAGGGTTATGGGGAAAAGACAGGAGATTGGCACTAAGTTAAAATGCTCAGACAACCAGTGCAAACACGATGGGCCAAATGGCCTCCTACACTATAGCAATTCTGTGATTCTATGAAGACAGATGAAATTACAGAGCTTCTAAGGAAAGTAAATCCTATTAATGAAGACTATTGGTCAGTCACAGTACAATTTAAAAGCTTCAACATCAACTTTAAAATTGATACTGGAGCTGGTGTTAACACACTAACTGACCATCTAGACTTGTTTCAGCCAATACCCCTTCATTTATCAGATATTAAATTGCCAGGTCCAGGTGACACAGAGCTTCCAATAAAAGGCAGGCTAATTGCTCCTCTACATTACAAGGGGTGACAGATTGTTGATTCTCTCTATGTTGTTCACAATCAACGCGCATTCTTATTGAGTGGAGATGTTGATGTGCTACTGAGAATCATGGAAAAAACAGATGACGTTCAGCATTTTGACAACTCAATGCCTTTCATGGAACAATCTTTGAAGTTTTATGTAGAACCAGTGTACTTTCAGCCTACAGCAGCTGAGAAGGTTTACCCAGGCAGCAGTGATTTTCTTTCCATCACAGAGACACCACCCATTAGATTCCAGGTGGACATTGAGGTTGGGAATCTCTTAGTTCTTTACAAAGCTAGGCCAGAGGTGGTGGATACGGAAGGCGCTGCGGCAGACAAGAAGACCCTTTGGACCTTGGTTGACTCTTGCCTGAAGAAGGTAATGAGGAAGAGGCCATTGTAACACTGAGTGATCTGTTGGAGGATGAGGTCCTAGAGGATGGTTAGCCATTCCAATCAACAGCCGCGCCATATGAAGTCCCTGTTTTCTTTGAGGAGTCAGCTGTGTTTTTTGTGGCAGAGCAGCATTCAGATCTTCATCCCACTGAACCTACCAATGCAATATCTCTGGTTAACCATGAAGAGTCTTCCAGGGAGAACAACATGCTTGATTCTATGCCTGAGTCCATAGGCGACTACACTGCCAAGACAGTTGGTGGCACCTGTTTCCATGGATGAGAGTCAATTGATGCCCACACTTCAATCCCAGCTGAAAATCTTCTTCCCACTAGAGCTGCCCTTCAGAGCAGAAGCTGAGGCAGCATCTTCAGAACTTCTACAGATTCAGATACGAAACTCGACTACAGGAAACTCGTCTACAAGAAATTCGCCTCCATATTGTCCTAGAGATTCATCCCCTTGCAGTAAATGGCGTTGTCTTACCTCCTTATCATCAAAACGTCTTCCCATTGCCCACAGTGGAACAGCCTCACACAGAGAAAAGTGCGGCAATGTCTACAGAAAGAGAACATTCTTTCTGAAATGTCAATGGGAGCTCATCTCTTCTTCGTTTCCTGGAAAGCCAACAGGAATTCTATTGTTTTTCTTCGCGTTGTCCAGAATCAATAAATCACAGATGCAGCGGTGAATGGTACGGCTGTGAGAATCTTCACTGGAACTGAAAATCCTTCATCCCCCCAGGTCTTTTCTCAGTGTGATTCAAGGGAACAGGAGATTCCTGAAAGAATCCTCATTTCTTCTCTCTCTGGTTCGAGAGAGTTCAAGCGTTGATGTCCTTCAAATCTTCTCTCTTGCATGAATCTTTCTCTGAAAAGGATCTATGATCTTTACAGTTCAGTGGTGCTGAAGTCCGCACTCCGATTACCAGCAGTCCTGGAAAGTTGTTGTCCCATTTCGCTCATGATGACATCCTCCAAGGAAAAGAGGAATGGCCGCGTGTCTCCAAGACATCCTTCCAAAGAGCCAAGAACAATGGGAGACTGAATCCCTCTTAACAGTGACTTGGGTGGGTGGGGAAGAGTAAGGGTTGGGTAGAATCTGTAGCAGTAAAAGGGAGTTACAGAAATACAATGTAAATGGTTAAAATATAGTTCCCTATTGTTGTTAAGAAGTGATAGAATGATCGGGGCCGGGGGGGGGTGCGGTATAAGTGTAATAGAATATGCTAATGAGTGATGTAGACCATGATGCGTCAGTGACATCAGCAGTCATGTGCTAGACTCTCGAGGGAGAGGCTGGAACACTCTGTTCTCAGGGGAGACCGACCTACCCTGTAACTTATTTATATTCAGTGTTAATCAATCAATTTGAAGCAAGTACCAGAGTAAGAATACAGTCTCTCTAGATAAGATAGATCATGCATACCAGAAACCAGCGACCATGCCAACAGTATATGAAACAGCTATCATCACTAGCAATGCCCCCCATGCCCAAATTGGTCACCTGCACCACCCCCACCGTCCACCCCCACAGCTTCACACTAATGTGCGCCAGGCAGGTTTGCTGAGCTGAAGATTGAAAATTCCAATCGCGAACACACAGGCCCCTTAACAAGTACCTAAAGGAGCTTAGTGGGCCATTAATTGGTTCCCAGTTCTCTCCCCCACCCCGCCGGCCCTTTGAAAATTTAGATCGGGGTGTTGGGACCCTGAGACGATCTCCGGGAACCCGATTTTCAAATCCCACCTGGTCTGGTCGCCTATAAATCCTTCCCGTTTCAGTCACCCTTTTTTTTTGAGTTTGTGAGTGGGCTGCGCTAATGATTAAAATACTCCAATCCAAACGGGCCCCCCAGCACAGATAGTTGTACCAACTGAGGTAAGAGGGCAGTGAAAGAATGCGCTGCCCCGCTGCTCAAACGAGAATGTCACTTTGAACTATCGTATTGAAGTCCAGTCCGTGGCGAGCTCTGCTAAGATATTAAACCATGGCCACAACCAAGACTGGAGGAGGCAATTCAGCCTTTTTCTAAAACAGTTTGGAGCATTTGGCATAAATTCAGCTGCTGCTGAAGCATTTCAAATTTAATTGGGACAAGTGATTTTCTGGTAAGTGTCTCAGGGATCAGCTTTTTCTCTTGTAAGAGAAGAGTCGCTGTTCTTCGAACATGAGGTGATGTGTGATCTCCAAGGCTGTCTCAGCAACAGCAAATTTAACATCGCCTGGTTTGAATTGAACAACTGAGTTATCGGCTGAGCGTTCCTGTTTCATTTCGCTGAGAGTGGAGCCTTATCAAAGGGATTTCGTGGCTCAGTTGGGAGCACCTCTGAGTCACAAGGCTCTGGGTTCAGGTCCCCTAGTCCAGACCTTGAGCACAAAAATCAATGTTGATCTTCCTGTGCGGTACTGAGGGAGTGCCATCCTGTCAGAGGTGCCGTCTTCCAGTTGAGCCGTTAAAACTGAGGCCTCATCTGCCTGCCCAGGTGGATACAGAAGAGCCCATGGCCCTATCTTGAAGAAGAGCAAGAGAGTTATTCCTCTGTGTCCTGAACAATGTGTATCCCTCAATCAACATTACCGAACAAATCACGTTTCTGTTTGTGGGAGCTTGCTGTGTGCAAATTGGCTGCTGTGCTTCCTACAGTACAACAGTGACGATACTTCAAAAAGAACTTCATTGGCTGTAAAGCATTTTGGGACACCTGGTGGCCGTGAAAAGCGCTATATAAATGCAAGTCGTTTTTTTTCTTTCTATGAGGTGGAAGGTTGTGGATTCAAGCCCCACTCCAGAGACATGAGCACACGTTCTAGGCTGACACTCTTAGTGCAGGAGTGCTGCACTGTCAGAGGGACAATCTTTCAGGTAAGACATTAAACCAAGGTCTTGTCTGCCCTCTAGGGTAAACACAAAACATCTAAAGGCAGGTTTTTGAAGAGAAAAGGGAGTTTTCTGCGATATTCTAGGCATTATTTTTCCCTGAACCTACATCACCACATCTGATCATATTTGGTTTGTGGGAGTTTGCTGTGAGCAAATTGATGTTTCGTACATTATTGCAAGTGACTATACTTCAAAAATCCTTCATTAGCTGTAAAGCATTTTGGGATGTCCCCAGGTTGTGAAAAGCGCTATATAAATGCAAGCCTTTCGTTGTTTGCGTACGGCTGCGTTTAGTTTCCAGTATTGCAGGCACTGGCCTCCCTGGGAGGTAAACGAGGTGGGGGGGGGCTTTCACTTCTGCCCATGTGTAGAGCTGTCGCTTGAGGCTGCAGAGTCGGCTACAGCAATGCCAAATAATTTGGTGAGCTCAGCAGGGGCGATGATGCTTTTGACATGACGGACGAGCGTGTGCCTTTGTTCCACGTTCCTGGCTCGCACCGAGGATCCACAGCCAGAGACTGAAGTCAGCGTTGCAATTTTTTTTAGCAACCACCCATTACAAAGCGCTGCTAGCTCTGTGTGGCTCTGGAAAGTGCAAATGGGGGCTTCTTCTGTCAAACTGTGTCTGACGGGAAGTGCCTTGGGGCATTTTACTATGTTAAAGCCGTTATGTAGTCTTTTTTGATATACATTAATGACCAGGACTTGGGGATACAGGACATAATTTTAAGGTAACAAATAACATTGGAAATGTAGTTAGGGTAGTAATAGGCTTAAAGAGGACTGGTGAAATGGGCAGATGCAATTTAATGTAGCAAAATGTGAAGTGCTACATTTTGGTTGGAAGAATGAGGAGAGGCAATATACTACATGGACCAATTTTAAAGGGGTGCAGGAACCAGGAGACCTGGAGGGGTGTATGTCCTTCACAAACCTGAAGATGGCAGGGCAATTTAAGAAGGCTGTTACAAAGCATACAGGGTCCTGGGTTTTGTAAGCAGAGGCAGAGTACAAATGCAAGGAAGCTATGCTAAACCCTTATAAAACACTGGTTAGGCCTCAGTTGGAATATTGTGTTCAATGTACAGAAGGAGGCCCAGAACTGCTGTTCTCTGGATGGCCGTTACCCCGAAGATACCCCAGAAGATGCTCCGGGGGCCTCTCGGAAGTCCCAATTCAAGGACTTCGCAGGAATCGCCCAGGAAGTTTCACCTTCCGTTGGGCGATTACCCTGCGTCTGGAACCCTCCGAAACTTTGGGTGGAATTGTCCCAGGTTTGCGCTATGTGCGGTAGCGGGTGCCCCGATAGCAGTTTTTCATGCTGTATCGTCCCAAACCCACCATATTATTTATGCATTCCCGGGAAACACTACGTTTCCATGGCGGGCAGGCTCTGATTCACCCGCCCGCCATCACCCTGCCGCTTCATCAAGCCGGGCGCCATATTTAAAGCCCAGCTGTGTGCACGCATCTCAGTGCTTCCAGCCCACGACTGCTGCAGGGAAGATGTCCACGAAAAGCAAAAAGACTGCAGCCCCCAGGTTTAGTGATGCGTCACTGAATTACATTTTGGATGCCATGGAGACCCGGCGTGATATCCTCTACCCTGCTCTGGCCGCAGGATGGGCAGCAGCGTGACCAACCAGGCTTGGGAGGCAATGTTCAGCACCAATGCCCTGCAAAAGAGGACAGCCACCTAGTTCCACTACAGGCTGAATGGTCTCATTTGTTCTGCTAGGCTAAGTCACTCTTCTCATCACTCTCAACTCACACACTCACAAACCCATCACACACCCAGAGGGATCTCACACCTCAAGGGACAACACCACTAACTCTCACACACACCCTCACATCTCCATCAGGCTCATATTCTCTGGAGCTCACATCCTCATTCCTGTCCATGGCTCCGCTCACCACACAAACATTCCCCGCAGTGCCCTGTGTCCTGCTCACACTCTCTCCATCTGTTTTCATGCAGCAGAAGCTGCCTCACATCAGCAGGGAGAGGTCCCAGACCGGGGTTGGAGTGGCCCACATTAGGCCCCTCACTCACTTTGAGGAGTGGGCCATCGCGCTGACTGGTGAGGATGTGGACCGTGCCTGAGGTGACGGTGAGGTCAGCAACACCCACCTCCGGATCTTGCAACACGTCATCCCTCCCTCAACACGTGCTCTCTCTCCTGCTTCTGACTCTGCTGCCATGCACTAATTATCTCTACTTTGGTTCACAGGGAGCTCTGCCAAGTGACCGACACCCTCAGCCAGTCCCTTAGCTCCATCCACATCCTCACCTCCAGCCAAGAGGACTCCTCCTCCAGTGGAGAGGTGGAAATAAACAGCCTGGAAGACCCGTCACTGCAGATGGAGCAGCCGGCCCGCGAGTGATTATGGAGGGAAAAGTGTGTGTGTAGCAGGGCGTTTTGTGTAAGCACTCTCCCCACACACACAGATCCTTCACATTTCACACTCAACTCAATGTTCTGAGCATTTTCAATGCTGCCTGCTGGGGTTTGCTTTCAGTTGTCCATCTGAGCTGACCCGCATCTCCGCCCACCCACTGATCACACTCCCATGCAGCGTATAATCTCGCCCACCGTGACTCTCGTTTCAATTTCGATTTACGCAGCATGGTCTGGATTTGGTTTCTCAAGTGCTTCCCCCATCTTTTCCCCTCCCCCAGTCACCCATTTCCTTTCCCCCATCACAGTTGACTCCCTCGGCATCACTTTCCACCTCCCCTCCGTTACCTACCAACCCCAACCCTTTTCCTTTGGGAATGTCCATACACGTTCCCGCCCTTCCTGAAAATCCCACCTCCGTCCACATTCACCTCCTCGACCACCTCCTTCCCATCCTCAGGGTCCGTGTCTGCCTCTGGGTCCCCATCAACCACCCTCACCGTCCCTTCTATCGCTACGGCCAAACCCTCATCCTCCCACCCTACCGCCTCACTCTGCCCTCGGTCATTCCCATCCTTCCACCATATCACACCCATCCTTGGTGTGCTCCCCAGGAGGCAGACATGGAGCCATCCGACCTTTCCCGTGCACATTCACCTGCACATCCCCCCCTCCGCACTCCTTTCCTCCCGGGAACTCCTTCCCCCACTTAGTCCCTTCCCCCACTGGAACTCCTTCCCCCACTAGAACCCCTTTCCCCACTGGAACCACCCCCCCCACCCCAACTTAGTCCCTCCCCTCTCCTGACCCTTCCTCCAGCTTCATTTCTTCCTCAACCCTTACTCCCTCCCTTCTCTGCACCCCCTCCTCCCTCCGGAAACCCTCCCCTCTCCATACGCCTTCCTCCCCCCCCAGATACCCTCCCCTCTCCGCACTCCGTCCCCACCCCGAGACACCCTCCGCTCTCCGCACTCCCTCCTCCCGAGACACCCTCCCCTCTCCGCACTCCTTCCTCCCGCACCGAGACACCCTCCCCTCTCCGCACTCCCTCCCCCACCGAGACACCCTCCCCTCTCCGCACTCCTTCCTCCCCCCCCAGACACCCTCCCCTCTCCGTACTCCCTCCCCCCGAGACACCCTCCCCTCTCCGCACTCCCTCCCCCCCCCGAGACACCCTCCCCTCTCCGCACTCCCTCCCCCACCGAGACACCCTCCCCTCTCCGCACTCCTTCCTCCCCCCCCAGACACCCTCCCCTCTCCGTACTCCCTCCCCCCGAGACACCCTCCCCTCTCCGCACTCCCTCCCCCCCCCGAGACACCCTCCCCTCTCCGCACTCCCTCCCCCACCGAGACACCCTCCCCTCTCCGCACTCCTTCCTCCCCCCACTAGACACCCTCCCTTCTCCGTACTCCCTCCCCCCGAGACACCCTCCCCTCTCCGCACTCCCTCCCCCACCGAGACACCCTCCCCTCTCCGCACTCCTTCCTCCCCCCCTAGACATCCTCCCCTCTCCACACTCCTTCCTCCCCCCCCTAGACACCCTCCCCTCTCCGCACTCCCTTCCCCCGCGAGACACCCTCCCCTCTCCGCACTCCCTCCCCCCCCCGAGACACCCTCCCCTCTCCGCACTCCCTCCCCCCCCCGAGACACCCTCCCCTCTCCGCACTCCTTCCTCCCCACCCTGAGACACCCTCCCCTCTCCGCACTCCCTCCCCCCCCGAGACACCCTCCCCTCTCCGCACTCCCCACCCCCGAGACACCCTCCCCTCTCCGCACTCCCTCCCCCCCCCGAGACACCCTCCCCTCTCCGCACTCCTTCCTCCCCACCTTGAGACACCCTCCCCTCTCCGCACTCCCTCCCCCCCCCAGACACCCTCCCCTCTCCGCACTCCCTTCCCCCGCGAGACACCCTCCCCTCTCCGCACTCCCTCCCCCCACCGAGACACCCTCCCCTCTCCGCACTCCCTCCCCCCCCCGAGACACCCTCCCCTCTCCGCACTCCTTCCTCCCCACCCTGAGACACCCTCCCCTCTCCGCACTCCCTCCCCCCCCGAGACACCCTCCCCTCTCCGCACTCCCCACCCCCGAGACACCCTCCCTTCTCCGCACTCCCTCCCCCCCCCCGAGACACCCTCCCCTCTCCGCACTCCTTCCTCCCCACCCTGAGACACCCTCCCCTCTCCGCACTCCCTCCCCCCCCCGAGACACCCTCCCCTCTCCGCACTCCTTCCTCCCCACCCTGAGACACCCTCCCCTCTCCGCACTCCCTCCCTCCTGAGACACTCTCCCCTCTCCGCACTCCCTCCCGCCCGAGACACCCTCCCCTCTCTGCACTCCTTCCTCCCCCACTAAACACCCTCCCCTCTCCGCGCTCCTTCCCCCTTCCCCCCACCAGACACCCTCCCCTCTCTGCACTCCTTCTTACCCCCCCAGATACCCTTCCCTCTCTGCACTCCACCCCTTATACCTACCTCCCCAGTTGCGGTCTTCCCTCTCGTTACCCCCTCCAACCCCCCTGTTCTCCCTCTCCCCTCCCCTCTGACATCTTCATTGGCACCCCCTCAACCTCACCCCATCCTGACACCATCATTCTTCCCTCCCAACCTCACAATCCCCCCGGCACCTCTTCCTCTCCCAGTCGATCCTAAACCTTCCTCTCCCACCCCCTCGACCATCACCCACTGTGAGCATCAACGGCGACTTCCCAACTTCCGCGAGCTGCTTCGCAGCAGAGCCACGTCCATGAGAATCCACCCAGCCATGGACGTCCCTCCAGTGTGCCGTGGCTGTCAGGCTCCAGCACCTTCTGCTTCTAGGATGTCCGCAAGGCCCTGGCGGCTAAGTCCCGACTTCTGCACGTCACACTTATCAAGACGTGTTCTACGCCTGTGGACGGACGATCCAGCGGTGGGGTCAGGAGGGGAGGATGATTCCAGCCTAATAATGATACGCTGATGCATTACAATGAGGTTCCCGACGTCTGATAACGGGAAACGCAGGCTGAGCGGAGGATCGCAAACTTGTTTCACGTCATTGTGAAACCGATCGCCCCCCTATCGTCCGCTCGTGCCAGCGAACACGCTGGGCGCCGGAGGGCACGGACACTCCTGGACTCTGAGTTAAAGTTGGAGACTTTGGATGGTTCCAACTCAGCAGAATAGTTACCAAGGAACGTTAGAAGAGTTTAAAATCAGTTCTAACTCCTGGGTAATTATGTTACTGATTCCCCTGACCGACTGATTATTGTAAGGGTTTGTTCAATGGGTCTCACCAGGAGGTTGAGAGGCTTGTCCTGTGCTGTAAGATTCTGTATAATGAACAATGCTGCTGCTGATTCTCTGATACTGTGAGTCAGGACCACTGGAACTGGCTCTGTTCAAAGTGGCCTGGCACAGGGCATGATGGAGTTAATGGCCTCTTTCTGTGCCGTACGTTTCCAAGGCACTTTTGAGCTTCCAGGTGGTTTGACCTGTAACTTTGTCCAGTTACGGGTAGAGCCATTGCTCCATTGGTACAAAATAAACCAAATTCTTTTTCTATTACATAAGCCTCTAGATTGTCCCAGTGATTTAGGGATGAAATTCCATTATTTCGGCCCATTTTTTTAATGAAAACCAAAATTTGGCGGCTTGTCTTCCGCTCGTGATGACACTTCTTTGCTATAAAGCCACGGGGTAAAAGAAAGATATTAGAGAAAGAATAACGACCCTTTCAAATTCGCCCTCCATCTTTGAGGACTAGAGAATCTCACTTGTTATGTCTCCTTCTAAACGTACTCCTGGAATAATGAGCGCCGATCCAGTTTGTTGAAAGAAAATATTTTCTTTTCTTCCCTATCGTTAGGGGAGTTCAGGCGAGGGGGAGCATTCTTCCTTTTGGAGAAAATCGGCAACCGACTGAGCAATCGATTCAATTTTTTTTTCCCTTCGCCCTTTTTTTTGTCAGGACCAGTTTCCCTGGGTTGTTAAATATTTGATGGTGGTAGTGGAAGATATAGTGATGTCCCACTGTGAGAAACACTTCAAATGTGTCAATCTCCTGCCTCTGCCTGTCAGTAGTGTGCAGTGCAGAGCCCACTCCCCGTCATTCACACCACTACCTGGGGGGGTTGGGGGCGGGGGAAGGGGGGCTTGTGCAGATATGCTTGCAAAGAGTGATGCTTACACCCCCACACACCCCCACACACACATAGACAGAGACACATACACCCACACACACACACACACTGACACACACACAGATACCTGCACACACATGCAGATAGACAGAGACAGACACGCACACACACACAGACACACACACACACATACACAGACAGACAGACACACAGACAGACACACACTGACACACACACAGATACCTGCACACACATGCAGATAGACATAGACAGACAGACACACAGACAGACGGACACACACACACACACACACACACAGACAGACAGACACATAGACACACACTGACAGACACAAACACAGGCAGACACACAGACAGACACACACAGACAGAGACACAGACAGACAGACAGACACACAGACAGACAGACACACACACACAGGCAGACAAACACACACACACAGATAGATACAGACAGACAGACAGATAGACACACACACACACAAAGACACAGACACAGACAGACAGACACACACAGGATGTCTAACTGCACAATTCTGGAAGGATTGGTTTGTTTTTCCCAATGGCTGTGCCTGGACATTTGTGGTGTAAATAAAGAAAAATGATGCCGAAAGCTCAATTTTCCATTAAAAAAAAATTACAAATCTATTTTGTTCTACTTATTCCTGTTTCTCATTGTATGCAAGTGTGGTCCGGGGGTTTTAAAATGGGTGACATGAAGTTGAGCCTTGCGGTGCCGCCATATTGGTTTGGGTGCTCCCTGGAAACAGTCTGAAACTACCATTGGCCACACTAAAGTACAGTAATAAACTGTTCTGCGCCTGAATTTGGACCCCTTTTGTGGAATTACTGCCAGGGGAGAGGCACATGGTTCATCAGTTCCCAACTCTACCCAGTGAAACGTGGGAGGGAGGCTGCAGTAGTGGGATTTGAGACAGATCATCAGCTATATTAAGGTGAGTCTCTGGTGAGGCTTTAGAGGTTGCTTGGATGCGTTGTTGGCTTGCCAACCCTCACAGGATGGCCGTAAGTCTACCGGAATGGGCATCAACCTCGCGCTGACCAAAGAAAGCAACCCAGGAGATTTCAAATGGATATCTTAAGGAAATCAGTCCCATAATTCGTCACCAGCAACCACCAAGAAGGGAAAGAAACTACGGCTCCCATCGTGAGCCGTTGTCGCGTGGTGACATCAGATCCAACGTAGTGACGCCCAATCAAATTCAGACCTTAAGCTGAAAGGGTTAGGAGGACTCTGATTGGCTGGGATTTTAGCGGGCTGCAATGGGATTGGTGGTGTTTGAGTTTCATTGAGGGTTCGGGTTCAAACGGCGAGCGTTAGTCCGAGCGTCAAGGGCGTGTGCGGGGTGGGGGAGGGGGAGGCTGGGCCACTTTGTTTCATTAAAACACAGAAATCGAGAGAGAGGAGAAATAATTTTCTGCTCAATTTTGGCAGTTTTTAATGTCCCTATTTGAAACCACGGTGTTCGATCTTGCATCGAGAAACTTAAGAGGGAGCAAAGCCTTTTTTTCCTCTAAAATGTAATCATTTTTCACCCTTGCTGCAAATTCATCTCATTTGCTTAACTTAAGTTGGTTTGTTTTACCCCTTCGCACTCCCTTAGAACCCACTCATGCCACATGCCAGCTCTCTCTAATGCCCCTTCCACCAAATATGTCCAGCCAGAGTTGGCAACCCTAATGCTTTTAAGGCCATTATTTTGCACCAAACTTGCCTGTTTTTTTGGGCTGCCCATTACTTCTGAAGACTACTTTTGGGAGGTTTCTAACCATCGTAGGCATCAGCAATATCATGTTAAAGTGTGCTTTTTTCCATTCTGTCATGGAATGTGGGCATCGCTGGCAAAGCCAACATTTGTTGCCCACCCATAATCGTCCTTGAGCTGAACGGCTTGCTCAGCCATTTCAGGGGGCAGTTAAGAGCCAACTACCTTGCTGTGGGTCTGGAGTCACATGTAGGCCAGACCAGGTAAGGACGGCAGATTTCCTTCCCTAAAGGACATTAGTGAGCCAGATGGGTCTTTACGCGTTGCCATGGTCACCATTGCTGAGTCTACTTTTATATTCCAGATTTATTAAAACAATTAAACTCCACCAGCTGCCATGGTTGGGATTTGAGCTTAAGTTACCAGAGCATTAGCCTGGGCCACAATCCAGTGACATAACTGCAATGCCAGCCAGGTTGCTGCTTGAAAAGGGAGAGCACCAGCATCAACAAGGGAGGCAAGCGCAGGGCTCCAGAAGTTGTTAGGAAAGGAGGGTGCAGAGGCCTTCACAGCAGATGAATATCCTGAGACAGAATCCCATACATGAGCACAACAGAGCAGGAGTGCGTAAGCGGCACTGCACTCCAGCAGGAGCTGCTGAGTTTTCTGCCACAAGTTACAGCAGCCATTGGAGCCCATTCACCAGGGCACAGGCAGTTCCTGTTTTCCACGTGGCATCCTCGATTATTCGAGGGTCGCCGAACGCATATGCTGTGGTTATACCATAGGGCAGGGTGAGGAGGCAGGCCCCAAGTCTACCTCAGCCAGAACAGGGATTGAATCCTATGCTGTTGGCATTATTCTGAGCCACATGTTAGCTGTCTAGTCAACTGAGCTGACCAGACTGTAGTAATTGTAGCTTTAAGGAATGTCGTGACTGTACCTTTAAGACTTATTGTGTTGTAGAGTATCATGTGACAATGTGAACGAATCAGCTCTAAGCACAGGGAACCTTAGAGTGGGAGTTCTTCTTCTATTTGTGGAGCTTGATGGAAGCGTGTAACTGCTGCTGCAGCCTGTAAATAAAGTTCAGTGTTTCTAATGAGAAACCTGTCTGGAAAATCAAGTCCATAGCACAGGCCCAATAGTGGCTTTAAACTTTATTTTAATTTAGAGCATTCCCCCAGTAAGTCGCAGAGAAGTCCCCAGGATGTACCTGGTGGCCTCCCCTTGTGGCAGAGGAGGAGGCTGTGCCGATGCCTGTAAAATGCTGGCAAAAGTGTGAAGTGACCATTAATAGACCTGTTAAGCATCTTAATTAGCATCTCATGGGCAGGTGGCCGAGCGGCTGCTGTACCCGCCTTTCACAATATGTCCAGGTGGCAGGCAGGTGTGGGTTTCCCTCCTGACCCCTTTTGCCAGGATTTTTCCAGCCCTCCCATCCTGGCTCTGAAGGGCCGAGCAAAACTCTGTCCCCTTTGCCTGGTGCTCTGCAATGCAAGTCAGCCTCAATTGACTAAAGTGACTTACCGTCTGGCAATAACTTTGCCTTCTGGCCAGCTCCAAGCACTTTGTTGCCTCTGTCTAATTGCTTTGTCCTTTCTCTAATGGACCAGTAATTGTTGTTCTCTTCCATTCTTGTGTTTATGAATTAGCAAAAAGCTTCTAGTCGAGAGATATGAGTCAGAACACTTAGCAAATATTTCTCCTTTTGTAAGATAATTGCACAGAGTAGTTTGACTACTATGTTCATCTTATAGACTTTCAATTTATAAATAACTGTAACAACCAAGGGGATACATTTTGCTTTTAACATCTATTAGTCTATTGAAAAAAGCCAAACAGATCGTCATTTTTTTTCCCAGATCAAGATTAAGTATCTTTCCTGCATTTCTCGATATTGTTGCTGCTACTTGTAGCTTACTCCTGCCAGGAGGGCACACACTTGGGACAGGATTTTACGTGTTGGCGAGTGGGGGCGGGGCCCACTCGCCGACACTTAAAATGATGCGCGGTGAGGAACTCCCGACGTCATCCCGCTCCATTTAAATTTTCAGGAAGGCGGGGGCGCAGCAAAATCAGCTGTGCGCCCACTGACCTGTCAATGCCCAACTGAGGCCATTGACAGGGTCAATTATGTAATTAAGGGACCTGCCTGTCCAACCTTAAGGCTGGCGGGTCAGCCAGGAGCTCTGGCGCAAACTAGAAAAAGCATGAAACCTCATCCACAGGCGGGGTGAGGTTTCATGTAGCTTTTAAAAAAGTTTAATAAAGTTTTTGGGAAAATTATGGACATGTCCCAACTCTTGTGACATTGTCACATGAGGGGACATGTTAGGGAAATTTTACATTTCTATTTTTAGGTTTTTAACATTTTGAGCCGATCTCCCTGAGGCTGCACTTAGCCTCAGGGAGATGTGTGTGCTCTTTTGTGCGCATGCGCGAAAAAGCGCACTCTTGATTTTGGGATTCCCTTCCCCTGCCCGCACAGGGAGCGCACAGTGCTTCCGTGCTGATGTCGTGCTGGGCGGGCCAATTAAGGCCCGGCTACATAAAATGGCGCCGCGCCTCTGATCGGGGGCGCCGATTGGAAGCGTGGCTGTGCGCGGCCACCCATCAACTTACCCCATGACGGGGGAAAAATTCAGCCCATGCTTACATAAAAACACACACGCGTACTTAAACACACACACACGCACATATACACACACACACGCACACATTTAAACATGCGCATATGTATAAACATGCGCATGCTAATAATACACACGCGCGTACTTATAAACATGCACGTACGTATAAACACATGCGTGTATGTAAAAACATGCACATACAAAAAAACACACACACGTACGTAAAAACACGCATGTACATAAAAACACACGTGTACGTAAAAACACGCGCTTACGTAAAAACATGCACGTACATGAAAACACACACACGTACGTAAAAACACGTGCACATACATAAAAACACGCACATACATAAAAACACACACGCGTACGTAATAACATGCGCACGTACATAACAACACACGTGTATGTAAAAACACATGCACACACGCATATGTAAAAGCATACCTACACGTGCATATGTTAAAACACACACATGTATGCATGCACACACGCATATGTAAAAACACACCAGAACACTGGACAAGCAATTGTGTATGTTGCATTACATTATTTTTATCCAAAGGATATTGCACTGATATAGTGTTTGAGTCTCTGCTTTATACCTTCCCTCCCATGATCTTTCTTATGATACAGCAACTCAGCAAAGCCCAAGAACATCTTCACAGGGAGCAAAAGGCTGATTGGAGGGACATCCCAATATGTCTCCTGGTGGCTGGTTTCAAATCTGCTTTTCTAAATTCTAAAAGGGTGCAGAAGCAGCAGGATCTGGGTGTCTCTGTGTCTAAATCAATAAAGGTGTCAGGGCAGGTTGAGAAAGCAGTCAATTAAGCATACAATATCCTAGGCTTTATTAATAGGGGTCTAGAGTACAAGGGCAAGGAGGTTATGTTAAATCTGTATTGAACACTAAGATAAAAGCAAAAAACTGCGGATGCTGGAAATCCAAAACAAAAATAAAAATACCTGGAAAAACTCAGCGGGTCTGACAGCATCTGCGGAGAGGAACACAGTTAACGTTTTGAGTCTGTATGACTCTTCATCAGAACTAAGGAAAAATAGAAAAGAGGTGAAATATAAGCTGGTTTAAGTGGGGGGGGGGGGGTGGGACAGGTAGAGCTGGATAGAGGGCCAGTGATAGGTGGAGATTGCCAAAAGATGTCATAGACAGAAGAACAAAGAGGTGTTGAAGGTGGTGATATTATCTCAGGAATGTGCAAATTGGTGACATTAAGGGTAGAAAGCAGGACGAGCAAGGTATAGATAGCCCTAGTGGGGGTGGGGTGGGGGGAAGGGATCGAAATAGGCTAAAAGATAGAGATAAAACAATAGATGGAAATACATTTAAAAATAATGGAAATAGGTGGGAAAAGAAAAATCTATATAAATTATTGGAAAAAAGGGGGATCGGAAAGAGGGTGGGGATGGAGGAGAGAGTTCATGATCTAAAATTGTTGAACTCAATATTCAGTCCGGAAGGCTGTAAAGTGCCTAGTCGGAAGATGAGGTTCTGTTCCTCCAGTTTGCGTTGAGCTTCACTGGAACAATGAAGCAGGCCAAGGACGGACATATGGGCATGAGAGCAGGGCGGAGTGTTGAAATGGCAAGCGACAGGGAGGTCTGGGTCATGCTTGTGGACAGACTGAAGGTGTTCCGCAAAGCGGTCACCCAGTCTGCGTTTGGTCTCTCCAATGTAGAGGAAACTGCATTGGGAGCAGCGGATGCAGTAGACTAAATTGAGGGAAGTGCAAGTGAAATGCTGCTTCACTTGAAAGGAATGTTTGGATACTTGGACGGTGAGGAGGGGGGAAGTAAAGGGGCAGGTGTTGCACCTTCTGCGGTTGCATGGGAAGGTGCCGTGGGAGGGGGTTGAGGTGTAGGGAGTGATGGCGGAGTCGACCAGGGTGTCCCGGAGGGAACGATCCCTGCAGAATGCCGCCGGGGGGGTGAAGGGAAGATGTGTTTGGTGGTGGCATCATGCTGGAGTTGGCGGAAATGGTGGAGGATGATCCTTTGAATGCGGAGGCTGGTGGGGTGATATGATTAAGGTATTCAAAATCATGAGGGATCTGGACAGAGTAGATAGGGAGCAACTGTTCCCAGTGGTGGAAGGAGCGAGAATGAGAGGGCACAGTTTTCAGGGAATTGGCAAAAGAAGCAATAGAGACACGAGGAACAACATTTTCAAGCAGCGAGTGGTAAAGATCTGGAATGTCCTACCTGAGAGGGTGGTGGAGGCAGATTCAGTTGAGGCATTCCAGAGGGAGTTTGATTATTATCAGAAAAGGAAGAATGTGCAGGGTTATGGAGAGAAGGCAAGGAGAATGCCAGTCTGTGCATTGCTCATTCATAGAGCCAGCACAGGCGCGATAGGCCGAATGGCCTCCTTCTATGCTGTAACGATTCTGTGAATCTGTGATCCTGTGGATGAGGTCTAGGAGCAGGTTGTCTATCTATCCCTTTGCTAAGGCTGAGAAGTGACTCAAGAAATGGAAAGAGATGAACTTGCCTTGTATTTAAATAACAATGTTTACCAAGCTGGACATTGATCTTGGCACCTAGTTCCAGTGGAGTTAATTGATCTCAGCTACTGCTGACCTGGTTAATTCAAATCCATTATAATGCACCTTATTTTGTTTGATGGGGTAAATAGGAATTCATAGAACGTAGTTTATGTCACTAGTCCCAAAGTTTAAAACACCGTTCACTGTTGTCATAGCCACCAATCTCTTTCTCTGTCATATATGCATAGTGTTGATATGACTGGTCCAGTTCAGCTTCTGTCAATGGTTTTGTAAGGAAGGAGATAATTACATTTTAGTGAGTGCAACAGAGGTTCACTAGATTGATCCCTGCGCTGTGAGGGTTGCTCTGTAAGGAGGGATTATGAAGAATGGCCCTATATTCTCTGGAGTTTGGAAGAATGTGAGGTTACCTCAATGAAAGGTATAACATTTTTAGAGTTCTTCACAGGGCAAATGCTGAGAGGTTGTTTCCCCTGACTGGGGTGACTAGAACTAGGGGATCATAGTCTTAGGGTAAGGGGTCAGCCATTTAGGGCTGAGATGATGAGAGATTTCTTCACTCAGAGAGTTAGAATCCTTGGAGTTCTCTATCCCAGAGAGCTGGAGATGCTCAGTTGTTGAGTATTTTTATGCAACATTGGGATCGATAGATTGTTGAACGCTAAGGAAAGCAAGGAATTCGGGGATAGGGCAGGAAAGTGAAGTTGAGATGGAAGGTCGGCCATGATCTGATGGAATGGCGGAGCAGGCTTGAGGAGCCATGGGGCTGACCTGGCTCCTACTCCTCGTGTCCTTACGCAGATATTTGTTCCGACAAAAGTCCTGCCAGAAATACTGGTAGAAGCAGAATCTGTAATAGCTTTTAAAGAGGAAGTGGATGAATATTTGAACAAAGGCAGAGGAGTACATGGACAGAGCCGGCAGTTGTTAGAGACTTGGCATGCATACCATGGGCCACACAACCTCTTTCTATGCTGTAAAGTGGCGATGGTTTGATTCTATGTAATCCACTGGTCCTTGTTTGAACAGCTTTTAAAGAAGGGAATGCCAAAATCCAGCAGCTTAGCGTTATTGTCACTAGACCAGTATTCCAGTAATGTTCCGGGGACCAGGGTTTAAATCCCACCGTGGGAATTGATGGAATTTGAATCCAATAACAATCTGGGACAGAGTTTTATGTCCCATGGGCAGGCAGCATCCGACCCGATCGGGGTTAAATAGTGCGCAATATTTTGCTTGGTGGGCACACGTGAGTTGGCAGCGCGCCCGCCGACAGTTAAGAGGCCTATTAAGGCCCTTAAGCTAGCCATTGCTTTGTAATTTTCGCAGCCTGTCCAACCTTACGGTTGGCGGGTGGGTGAATAGGCCAGGCAGACTTAGCTTTTTTTAGGGAACCTCATCCAACGGGCGGGATGAGGTTTCTAACCGTGATTCAAAAAAAAAAAACAATTAATAAACATTTTTAATATGCCCCTGTTTATGTGACTGAGTTTTAAAAAATTTATTCACGGCATGTGGGTTTCGCTGGCTGGGCCAGCATTTATTGCCTATCCCTAGTTGCCCTTGAGAAGGGTCACACGCGGGGACATGTTTCCCCCTATTTTTAAAATCTTTATTTCTCATTGTCAAATTCTTCAGCTCCCCGAGGCAGCTCTGTGCCTTCAGGGAGCTTTCGTTGCACGCTCCCCCAGCGCTTGTGGTCTAGACTGAGTTTTTCACTGCAGCTGGGTGCCTTTGGGCAAGTGTTCTTGCTGTTGAAAGCTGTTTAATGACTCTTGCTTTAAGCTATGTGGGTGTCGGAGAGGAGAAGCTTGAGGTTGGGTGTGATGCCCACCCACCACAGTGGAATACCTATCGGAAACACTCATTGTCAAACCTCACACAGAAGAATAGTCACCTGGTTGAGAAAGCCCATCTGGTTACACTAATGTCCTTCAGGGAAGGAAATCTGGGGTCCTTACATTGTCTGGCCTACATGCGACTACAGACCCGTAAGGGGCAGTTAGGAATGGGCAATTAATGCCGGCCAAGCCTGTGACGCCCACATCCCATGAATGAAAAAAAAATTGTACAGAGTCGTTTTATGAGCAAGGAGCCAAGAACTCTTGATAGGACAGCCAGATTTTCAACCCCCTCCCTCCAACACTCGCCACCTCACGCTGAGTCTCGATCTCAATCTCAGCTCCAAAGTGAACATGTTATAGTGGAGCGTTTTAAATGGGTGCCACTCTCCTCTTACAATGAAGCATTCATAACCAAAAGAAAGCATTGTGCTCCTCACACACACCAATTCAAGAGATTCCAATAAATCACCAGGTCAGGTAACTTGTTGAGCAGGAGTTAAAATGGCAATATCCTTTTGCCCACCGCTCCATATCACACGAGTACATTTCTTTTGTGTTTGTGTTCAAAATCAATCAACTCAGGATATCTGGAGAGTTGGAACAGGTTCAAGACGATGGATTATAACTGTAAATCGTTGCACTGGTGTGATCATTATCTTGGATGAAACACAATATAATGCACATTGGATGCAGCTGATGACCCAGTCACTGCAGGTTGATTCTCAATGAGCCCTTGTCACTAACATTAGCATTGACAGTCCACCACCATGCACAAATGACAAAGAGCACTCAAGCATGAAAGACAAGGAGTGATAAGGAGCACGTATACATAAAGGACAAGGAGCGTCACACATGCAAAATGAAAAATCATGTGTTTACATAGCCAATAAAAGTTTCAATACAATCAAAACTAAATCCTTTTGCAATCGGTAGAAGAGTTCTTGAGTTATTTAAACATTTTATTCCCTAAGCAGCATGATGGGTTGTTTACTAAGTACAGCATCCAGTGAGTTACAGAGGCTGACAGACCAGGAGTGCCCAAGGATCGATCTGTGGTCTAGACTGGGTTTTTCACTGCAGCTGGGTGCCTTTGGGCAAGTGCTCTTGCTGTTGAAAGCTGTTTAATGACTCTTGCTTTAAGCTATGTGGGTGTCGGAGAGGAGAAGCTTGAGGTTGGGTGTGAGGCCCACCCACCACAGTGGAATAACTATCGGAAACACTCATTGTCAAACTTCACACAGAAGAATGGTTGAGGAATCAGGTGATCATCAGCATCAACAGCAACAACAACAACTTATATTTGTATAGTGACTTTCACATCATAAAACCATCCCAAAGCGCTCCACAGGAGGGTGATCACACAAATTTTGGTGTCAAACAACAGAAAGAGGCATCAAGGCAGACGATGGTAAGGACGGTCAAAGAGTTAGATTTAAAGGAATGTCTTAAAAGAGGGAGGAGGGGTGGAGAGGTGTAGTGGGGGTATTCCTGAGTTTAGGGCCTAGGCAGTAAAAGGAACGGTCACCAATGGTGGAGCGATTATAATTGACGATATGCAAGAAAGTTAAGTCTCATGGCAGAATTTTCACCTTGGCAGGTGGGCACGCGCCCGACCCGCTTGAGTGTGAAATGACCACACGTTGACGTCGGGCGAGCATCCCGACGTCAATGTGCAGTCACACGGTAGTTCGGCCGCTGGGCGTGTGCAGGAATTGACAGCGCGCCCGCCGACAATTAGAAGGCCTGTTAAGGCCATTAAAGTATCAATTAATTAAAATTTTTTGCTGCCTGTCCCACCCTTGTGGTTGGCGGGCAGGTGAAAAGGCCAAGCGGCCTTTGCATTTTTTTTGGAAACCTCATCCACGGGCAGGGATGAGGTTTCCAACATCAAATAAAAATAAAATACATTTTAGGCGGGCAGGCCAATTAAGGCCTGCCCAGTGTAATGTGTGAGCCGTAGCGCTCAGCACTACCTGTGCGGGCCGGGGGGGGAGGGGGGAGGTGTGGAGGAGGGAGAGTCGGGGCCAACGCTCTTTCGTGCATGCGCGCGAAATAGTGCTTCAATCTCCCTGAGGCACGGAGCTCCCTCAGGGAGATTGAATCGCTATTGTAAATAGTGGATAGAAGGTTTAAAAATTTATGTAAACATGTCCCCCCCATGTGACTATGTCACATGAGATGGGACATGTTTTTATAGTTATGAAATTTAAAAAATTTATTTCATAAAAGCTTTAGGACACATCATCCCGCTTGTGGATGAGGTTTCCTAAAAAAATGTGAAGGCCGCTTGGCCTTTTCGCCTTCCCCGCCAACCTTAAGGTTGGACGGGCAGCATTACCAATGACATCAATCACTTTTTTAAAGGCCTTAATAGGCCATTTACTTATCGGCGGGCGTGCAGCCGACTGCGGCACGCGCCCACCGAACGAAATATCGCGGGACTGCGTGATGACATCAGGACGTACGCCCGACATCACCGCGCGTAATTTTACCCACCGGCATGTTGGGCCTGCCCCCACCCGCCGACGGAAAAGCCTGCCCATATGTCTCTACTCATGTGACAGAGTCGCATGAGGGGACATGTTTCCAACATTTCTCAAATCTTTATTATCTTTTTTTGAAAACCCTTTATCGGATTCTCAAGTGCGCACTCACGCACAACGCGTCCGACTTGCTTGCTCCCCCGCGGTCCCGCACAAGCCGACGCTGAGCGCTACCGCTCGTGTTTCATGCTGGGCCGTCCTTAATTGGCCCACCAGCGTCAAATCGCCTTCCGGACTTGATCACGGGTGGCGGTCGGCTTCCCGACCGGCGCCGCCCACCCTCACTGAGCCCACCCACTGAGGTGAAAATTCTGCCCTCAGTGAAAATGACCATGAAACTATCATCACTTGTTGTAAAAACCCTTCTGGTCCTTTAGGACAGGAAATGTGCCCATCCTTACTCAGTCTGGCCTACATGTGACTCCAGACCCACAGCAATGTGATTGACTCTTAAGCTCCATCTGAAATGGCCGAGCAAGCCACTCAGTTCAAGGGCAATTAGGGATGGGCAACAAATGAAGACCTTGCCAGTGACGCCCACATCCCATGAAAGAGTAAACTAAGAGGCCAAAATTGGAAGTGCACAGATACCTCAGAGAGTTGTAGGCTGGATGTGTTTATTGAGATAGGGGAGGGTGAGACCGTGGAGGAACTTGAAAGCAAGGATGAGAATTTTATAATCAAGACATTACTGAACCCTTCGCATTAGTTGTTGCCTCCAGGAGAGGAAGTGAGGAAATAGGGGAAAAGATAATAACAGAACAGAAAGACTTCACATGAAATTGAGCAGCATATACTGATGGATGTGATCAAGGGCTGTAGCCTGATGTAGAAGGTTCTGGTTCCAATTCCCACAGCAGCGCTTGAGAACATAATGAACCTGAAATCCCGGTGCGCTATGAGGCAGTGCCAAATCATTGGAGTAGTTGCCTTCAGTGTGATTCAGAATATTAGTCTGAAGTCTGCTTATTCCAATGGTTCAAGACATTAATGACAGCATTCAAAGAGTCCAGGCAGCCTTTGTGGACAATCCTTGCCACATACCACCTAAAATAGTTCCTCTCACCATTCAGCTCATCGCTCTTTGTCTGGTTGTCCATGATCCCAAATGGATGCTGTGCTTGCATATTTAACATAGCTCCACTTCCAATCATTTCATTGTACGTGACGTGCACCGAGACATTTTGAATCTTCATTTTGTTAAAAATCAAATCATGGGTTTCAGACGTGTCTTTCCTGTCATTTTTCCTGATGGTTTCTTGTCTTGCATTTATTTAACACCTCTCGCAATCTCAGGATGTCTCAAAACGCCCTTAGTCGCAAATAAATCTGCGGCATTTATGGTTTTGTTAAATGTTGGACTGTACCTTTAAGAATGATTGATATAAGATCACAGGATCTGTGTAAACCAATGCGTTAGCAGTGTGGGCTACCTCCACAGTCAATGTAGAAATAGAGATGGGGCTGAATTTTCCATTTGTCGGGTGGGCAGGTGCCTGACCTGAACGAGCGTAAAATGATGCGCGATGACATCAGGTGAGCGTCCCGGTATCATCGCACGATATTTCGTTCGGTGGGTCACGCGCGGGATTTGGCGCTGCACCCGCCATTAATTAAGAGGCCAGTTAAGACCCTTGACAACCCAACTGACGCTGAATTTTCCTGGCCCGTGCGATTTCTCGCCCATCGCACGGGCAAAATGGGCAGGCGGGCAGCCCACAGTTTGCAAAACCTCCTCCAAGGGCGGGATAAAAAGGGTCAGCAGCATTGCCAGTGTGAGGAGTGAGGAGTTTTGGAGATAGTTTGTAGTTGGTTGCTTATTGGTATTTGGCAGCTTCATCTCTGTTCAGGGCTTCATTCTTAGCATTTCCACGTGTCATTTCAGAACTCATTGCTGTCTCCAAGGCCTCCTGAGGATTCAGACAGTGTGGACCCTTCCAGGTATCAGACAGCCTTCCCTTACCCTGGGAATGGGGATTGTGGTCTCTGCTGGAGGCATCTCCTCTGAGGAGGAAGAGAGGGGCAGAAGGGGGAGGAGGCCAGGTGCCCCTGTGCAGCTTCCAGGGAAGTGACCTGTGTGAGGAGAGGCACAGGCACAAGGGGCGCAGGGCCAGCAGGAAGTCCAAGACACAAGGGGCCGCGGAAGACGCCACTATCCTGCTGATAGGGTTTACCAGCAGCGATGCAGCTACCTCAATATGTTCGAGGTGCAATGCTGAAGGAGGCTCCTCCTCTTAAGAGAGACAGTGACCCCCATTTGTCAGATGACTTAGCCTGAGGTCAGCTTCCACTGTGTGGGTGGACACCCCATGTCAGTGGCTCTGAAGGTCACAGTGCCCCTCAACTTCTATGCCTCCGGCTCTTTCCAGGGGTCAGTGGGGGATCTGTGTGGAATCTGCCAATCAGCTGTCCACAGTTGCATCAAGCTGGTGACAGGAGCTCCATTCAGGCGGGTATTGACTTTTCTTCAATTCCGTACAGATGAGGCCAGCCAGGCTGAGCGAGCCAGAGGCTTTGCAGCGATTGCTGAGTCCCCCACCATCCAGGGTGCCATCGACTGCACACATGTGGCCATCAAGGCACCAGCGGGTCAGCCGGGTGCCTTCGGCTGACCGAGGTGCATGGTGCCTCTCAAGCTCCAGGGCCTCCTGCTCGTATCTGGAGAGGATGAGGAGTTGTGGGGACCCTCCACCAGTCTGCAACCTCTCAATATTGATATGGGATGTCTTCTCCTGAAAGGACAGAGGAGCATTGATATGTCCATTCTCTACCTGCAGCGCCATTGCAGCCTGGCCAACCCCACCTGAGGAACACCCGGCAGGGCACACCCGAGTCGTGGCCCTCGAGCTGCAAAGCCCTCAGTCCCAGCAGAAAGGGCTCACCCCCTTTGTCAGCTCTGGCTTGTGTTGCTTGTGAATCTCTTACAGCCCTTTCCATGGTCAGCGCTATTTCTAACGCCTTCTTAAAATCCAGATTCACTTCAGCCATTGTTATTGACAGTTGACAATTAGACTCTAACACCCCTGAGATCCATTGGGGGAATGGCCAGCCCAAAACACTTGAACACACGGACACAAGCGAACACAGTACTCACTCTTCCTGAGCGCAGCAGGTCATTAAACCTCTTCCAGCACCGTACCCAGGTGCACTGCGGCACACCGTGCGCTGCTCACCCAGGCTGCCAGTTCCTCCCTGACCTTCTTTGTGAGGTGCGGTGGCCTCCTCCTCCCATCTCTGGGGACAAGGAGTATTTAGATGAGCACTTGAAATGCCATAGCATAGAGGGCTCTGGGCCAAGTGCTGGAAAATGGGATTAGTGCTTGATGGCCGGCACTGACACGATGGGCCGAAGGGCCTGTTTCTGTGCTGTATAACTCTATGACTCTAAGGGTGTCACTTCTGGCAGCTACTTCCGCCAGGAAAGCGGCAAGGCCCTCATTGGAAAAACAGGGGTTGAGTGCCCATCCAACCTCACCTCCTGCCTGGTGTCTACATCATCATTTGTAGCCATGTTGCTGCTGCAGCTCCAATGTGGGCAGGCTCCCTGGGGCTGCCTGCACTGTTTTTGAACCGGCTGCCGGGTCGCCATTGGCTGACAGGCCTCCGTCCCCGCCCTCCCCTTCTCGAACATTCTGGAGCCAGCGTTCACGCTGGGCAGGCCTTAATTGGCTCACCAGTGTGAAATTGCAGTTGCGGCCCGATTGCGGGTGGTGGTCAGTTTCCCAACCATTCCTACTCACCCCCGCCGAGCACGCCCGACAAGGGAAAGATTGTGCCAATGGAGTCGAATACACACATATAGTTACTGCTGGCTGTATTGTAAATAAACCTCATGTTTCCACGTGGCAAGTTGTCTGCAGATCAACTCTATTACAAATAGGTGACTCAGCCATGTCTGCAGATCAACTCTATTGGCCACTCTACAACAAACTGGCGATGAGGATAAATTAAGATAAATCAGAATTGATACGGTACCTCGACCAGCGATTGTGAGTATCAAGTTCATTTAAAATAACAGAAGATATACTCACCCAAAATGCCACAATTTGGTAGAATTGATCCCTTTGAGCCAGCCACAGACGATTGGTCTCAGGATATAGAATGCCCCTTCTTTCAAAGTTCTTTCGCGTTCTTCTTTCGAGTGAACAAAATCATGGGGGAAGAGAAGAGGCGAGTGATCCTCTTGAGTACTTGTGGGAGCAAAACCTACCATTTGATTCAAAGTTTGACAGCACCCAGTGCCCCAGATTCGAAGAATCTCGCAGAATTAGTGGACCCTGTGAAGGGACATTTTTAACCCAAGCCCTCAGCCGCGATGCAGAAGTTCTGGTTCAATTTGTGAAATAGAGCCCCGGGTGAGACAACTGCTAGCTATTTGAAGTAACTAATGGAACATTTCGAGTTTGGTGAGACTCTAAATGACATGCTCAGTGATTGTTTAGTGTGTGGTGTGAAGGAAGACACCATTCGGAGAAGATTGCTGGCTGAAGTGAATCTGGAGTTTTAAGAAGGCATTAGAAATAGCGCTGGCCATGGGAAGTGCTGTAAGGGATTCAAAAGCAATACAAGAGACGCAGATTGGCGCTGTCCCCCAAATCGGGTGGGAACGGTCAGCCGAAAGCGGTCTGAAAAAGCCAGACTCTGCTGTGAAGTGGGAAAAAGCCCCCGCTAACTGATACATAAGAAGAAACAATTTAGCAGCTAAATCGAAGAACAACTTTAATCGATGTGGAAACAATCAGTCTTTTAGCGACTGGCAGTTTAAAAAAGTAGAATATTACTTTTGTCACAGGAGTGGACATGTAATGAGGCAGTGCAAAGAGAGATTTAAACTGGCTTGCAAAACAACAGAAGAAGCCCAATGAAATCTACAGTGAAACAGCAAATTCTGACATTTATTCATTGTTTAACATGGTAGTTAGGAAGACAGAGCCAATATTTGTTACAGTACAAGTGAATGGTAAACCAATCAAAATGGAAGCAGACATGGGAGCTTCCACTACTGTAATTGGAGAACACACTTTCAGATATTTAAATAATGGTGAACATCAATTAAATTGGGAACAAACGTTTGCCAAGTTGAAAACCTACATAGGTGAAAAAAATCCAAGTAAAAGGTATCAGCAGAGTAACTGTCCATTATAGAAATCAATCAGCACTGCTACCCGCTTAGTATTGAGAGGCAGAGGACCAAGCCTTCTAGGGCTAAACTGGTTAAGGGAAATCAACTTTGATTGGTCAGTGAGGTTTCAGAAGGAAGCTGGAAGAGTTCAAGAGTATGGCCGAAAGAGCCTGGAGAGTTCAAGACCACAACAGGTTGAGAAAAGGAGTGTGTAAGTACTCAACAACCTGAAGAATTGCAAACAAAAACAAAAATTGCTGGAAAAACTCAGCAGGTCTGACAGCATCTGTGGAGAGAGAAACAGAGTTAACGTTTCGAGTCCGTATGACTCTTCTTCAGAACTAAAGAGAAATAAAAATGCGGTGAAATATACACTGTTTAAGGCGGGTGGAACAGGTGAAGCTGGCTGCAGTCTATTGCAGTCTATCTCAAGCTAAAAATGGAAGAACAGCAGAAGAACCTCAAGGAGACCCTTCTGAATGACAAAGTTCAAGGCAAAGTGAGCAACCTTCGCAAGGAGAAGAAAAGCCTGTTAAAAGACCTTCGCACGCTTCAAGGTTCCCTCAGGTCAAAGTTTGTGCCTCTGGCACAGTACGAAGAGAAACAGGAAGAATTCAGCACCTCTCTGAGCAAACTGAAGAACCAATTGGCAGAGCAGACACAGCCAATGTTCAAGTTTCCAGGAGGCAGCAAACAAATACAAAAAAGAGACAGAAGAGCTGAAGAATCAGCTAAAGGAAGTCAAAGAGGCTTTGAAAACAAAAATCGGAGAGCTTCCCAAGAGGCGAGCAGATAATGAAGTTTCGGGAAGCTCAGCCACTGATAAGACAAGTTGAGGTTTCACCTGAGAGTAATCTGGCTGACAGTGAAGTCAAAATGAAGGAGGACACTAAACTCTGCGGTAGGAAAAAGACAAAAAGGAAGAAGGTTCCGAAAAGACAAGAAAGCGGTGACGGTTGGCAACTATAAACACTCGAAGGGGGCAATAAACAAATTATCGAACAGTGCCTACGTTGATATTATTCCAGTCCCTCACAATGGTTCCCTGGATGATGACGAAGGCAAAATCAAAGAGGTACAAGATACTTCCAAGGCTTTCTCTGGAAAGAATTCTAGATGCTGTAGACAAATATGAAGAAGTTAACAGGGATTCGTTAGAGACCAAACTTGCACAGACTCTTTTTCACTACAGAATGGCACCCCCCCACACGATGACGGGGCAACACCCGCAGAATTGTTGATGAGATGCCGTCTTCAGACTAGACTGAGCTTGATATTTCCAAATTTGGAGGGGAAGGTGGAGAAGAGTCAAGGAAACCAATAAGCTGCACATAACCTGCATAGCCGGGAGGGACAATTTACTGTTGGAGTAGCAGTATATGTAAAGAATTTCGGTGGAGGGCCGAAGTGGTTACCTAGTGTAGTAAATTCAGTGACCGGACCAGAATCATACCAAGTGGAAGAGGGAGGCCAGATCACCCATAAGCATGTGGACCATTTAAGAAAAAAAGAGATACCACAACAAGATATGGTTCCACCTGTAACCATTACTGAACCAACGTTTCCTGTTGAAGATGCTTAACCAAGGACTGACATGTCTGATGTCTCTATCAGAGTGGAAGACATGGAACTGCAAGTGCCCACCGAGGTACCTGATGTTCATGCAGTTCCAGAGAATGTGGTTCCTGAGAAAGAAACTGAAGTCATGGAGCTGCGATGTTTCACAGGAACTGAGCCTAATATTTCCAAATTTGGAGGAGAAGGTGGACAAGAGTCAAGGAAACCGCCTGAAAGACTGAACTTGTAAATTTCATGACCTGAGTAATTATTATAATGTCATGAGATAAATATACTTGTAAATACAATATGTACAGCAAAGTTAAAGGGAGAGGAATGTAGTAATTACAGTTTTGTTAAATGTTGGACTGTACATTTAAGAATAGTCCTGTGATGTAAGATCACACGATCTGTGTAAACCAATGTGTTAGCAGTGCAGGCGACCTCTACAGGCAGTGTAGAGATGGAGATGGAGTTGAATACACACATGTAGTTGCTGCTGGCTGTATTGTAAATAAACCTAATGTTTCCACTTAGAAAATTGTCTGCAGATCAACTCTATTACAAATAGGCGACCTGGCCATGCGATAGCAAATTCCAATAATGAATTTAAGAGTAACTTCTTTGGCCAGAGAGACTGTGGAACTTACAACCAAATGATTGAGGCAAATTGCATTGATGCATTTAATGGGACGCTAGTACCTGGGGAAGCAATTAATGGAGGGATATGTTGAGAGGGTGTAATCAAGTAAGATGAGAAGAGGCACGTGCGGAGTATAAACACTCACAAGAACCAGTTGAGTTGATGGCCGGTTTCTGTGCTATAATTACTTCCGTGTAATTCTATGTATGCAATCCTATGACAGTTACAAAGGACATACTGTAGTGGCTTGGTGTTATTAGTAAGCAAGAGCTAAGCAAAAGAATGGCCCATACATTCACACAAATTGCCTCTTAATCTGTAGCCATCTTTGTTAGGCAGATTGGCAGACATGAGGAGGAGCTGAAATTCCCACATACTGTCGTGATGGTTGATCTTCATTAGATTGAGATTCCGCCACCTGTTTCCTGTTCCCTCGAGTCTAGTCTAATTTTCAGCGAGGGACGTTTATATATCTCAAGGAGGGAGATGAGGCCATTGACAGTATTGCTCAGGCACCACTTTGAGTTTGGAGAAGCCTGTCCTTGTCAAACCGGTTCAAGAGCTGTTAGATTGGTGAGGAGGTTCACACACCTTGGGCAGATTATCACAGGCCAGGAGATGTGATTGTGAGATCTGGAGGTGAATTGAAATAGCCAAGACCACCTTTGTCAGAATGAAGGACGTGTTAACATCGAAGAACTGAACCTGAATCACCGGAAAAGAACGCAGAGGTGCTACATTTTGTCATCTCTGTTATATGCCTCGGACACATGGACAACAAACAAAGAGACTATTGATAAGCTGAATACATTCGAGAAGTGGACATATAGGAGGATGTTCTGTATATCCTATATGGACAGAAAGGTGAATGAAGAAGAGCTGGAAATGGCAGGAGAAGGGCAAATTAGTGCATAACATCAAAGAGAGAAAGATACAATACTTTGGTCACATCTTTGGAACAAAGGTGCTTTTTAAAGGGTGTGAGGCAACCCGCCTCTATCACCCTCCCAGGCAACGCATTCCAGACCGTCACCACCCTCTGGGTAAAAAGGTTTTTTCTCACATCCCCCCTAAACCTCCTGCCCCTCACCTTGAACTTATGTCCCCTTGTGACTGACCCTTCAACTAAGGGGAACAGCTGCTCCCTATCCACCCTGTCCATGCCCCTCATAATCTTGTACACCTCGATCAGGTCACCCCTCAGTCTTCTCTGCTCCAACGAAAACAACCCAAGTCTATCCAACCTCCTTTCATAACTTAAATGTTTCATCCCAGGCAACATCCTGGTGAATCTCCTCTGCACCCACTCCAGTGCAATCACATCCTTCCTATAATGTGGCGACCAGAACTGCACACAGTACTCCAGCTGTGGCCTCACCAAGGTTCTATACAACTCCAACATGACCTCCCTACTTTTGTAATCTATGTCTCGATTGATAAAGGCAAGTGTCCCATATGCCTTTTTCACCACCCCACTAACATGCTCCTCCGCCTTCAGAGATCTATGGACACACACGCCAAGGTCCCTTTGTTGCTCAGAACTTCCCAGTGTCATGCCGTTTATTGAATACTTCCTTGTCAAATTACTCCTTCCAAAGTGTATCACCTCACACTTTTCAGGGTTAAATTCCATCTGCCACTTATCTGCCCATTTGACCATCCCGTCTATATCTTCCTGTAGCTCAAGACATCCAACCTCACTGTTAACCACCCGGCCAATCTTTGTGTCATCCGCAAACTTACTAATCCTACCCCCCACATAGTCATCTATGTCGTTTATATAAATGACGAATAATAGGGGACCCAGCACAGATCCCTGTGGTACACCACTGGACACTGGCTTCCAGTCACTAAAGCATCCTTCTGTCATCACCCTCTGCCTCCTACAACTAAGCCAATTTTGAATCCACCTTATCAAAGGTATCCCATGTGCACTCGAGGGGAAGATCGATAGAAAACGGAGGTGAGGGAAGCAGGGGAGAAATTGGATGATGGATAGAATGGACTGGATGCAGTTGTCCTGTATGGAATGTGCAAGGGCAGCACAGGACAGACAGAGGTGGAGATCTATGGCAGTCAACTTCCTGAGAAGAAGATGGCACCAACGAACAAATGAAGATTCCCCATGGCAGTTTCCTGAATATATTTTTCAATTTTAATGCACTGTACTGGATTGTGGGCCTAGGTTTTGTGCTCAGGATCCTGGCCTAGGACTCGAACCCAAAGCCATCTGAGTGCCACCAACTGAGCCATGGCTAGCACCAAACAGGGTCAACCTTTGGCGGAGATGGAGGCAGAAGTTTTCATTCTGTTGTCTGCCACACACACGTCTGTCTGATGCAAAAGGTTAATTTGCAATCACAAGGTAAATATGTTGGTGTGCAATTTAGTGCTTTGCCTGAAGGATTTGATTTATCACCATCTCATACTGGCACATATTATATAACGGCTGAGTTTAAGGCAAGTCATCATCTTTAACTTCTATTAGTTACTGTCATATTTAAGGCTTTAGCAGGCAAAAGACAAATGAGATGGGTGACAGATTTATGAGATTCAGGATTGAAACATTCAATGTTTGGTCTTGTCTGGTTAACCAAGTGTGTCTATATGTTTTGTGAGGCAAGTGGGTAAGATAAAAGAGGCAAAATGGAATGCTTTGTAATAGAATTCTGCGCTGTAATTTAACTGTTATTATACCATAAAATTGATAGTCTAATGACACCTCGTAAAAGGCATCCTGTGAATAATTTGATATTGTAATTGTATTCAAATGATGTGGAAAGATTGAACAGTTTGCACCTCATTAGGGCCAAGGTCTTGAGGTGGGGTGAGGTTCCAGCCTCTGTCAATGTAAATTAGCTGCAAGGCTTGCCTGGGTTTGGATTGCATCCTGATCGTGTAAGGGACATGCATTTGACAAGCAATATAGAGCAGGCCTGAGTCAACTCAACTAGGCATTAACTGATATAAAACAGGCTTTAGCCAGCCCAGCGATCCCATTCTGCTGGAACACTTGTGTGAGGGAGTGTGAGGAGGTGATGGTAGGAAGGTCTCTTAATTAGCATACAATTAAGAGAGGCCTCTGCTGATATTATGAAACTGATTTTAAGTATCTTCATCATTGTATTTTTGTCACGCCACCATTGGTGGCCGTACCTGCAGTTGACTAGGTCCTACTAAATATTCTCCAGACACCACTCGCCTTTATTAGCCGAGGCATAGAATATAAGAGCAGGGAGGTTATACTGGAGCTGTTTAAAACACCAGTGAGGCCACAGCAGGAGTACTGTGTGCAGTTCTGGTCGCCGCACTATAGGAAGGATGTGATTGCACTGGAGAAGGTGCAGAGGAGATTCACCAGGATGTTGCCTGGGCTGGAGCGTTTCAGCTGTGAAGAGAGAGTGGATAGGCTAGGGTTGTTTTCCTTAGAGCAGAGAAGGCTGAGGGGGGGGGGACCTGATAGAAGTGTACAAAATTATGAGGGGCATAGACAGGGTAGACAGGAAGAAACTTTTCCCCTTAACAGAGGTGTCAATAACCAGGGGGCATAGATTTAAGGTTAGGGGCAGGACGTTTAGAGGGGATTTGAGGAAATATTTTTTCACCCAGAGGGTGGTTGGAATCTGGAACATACTGCCTTGAGGGGCTGATAGAGGCAGGAACCCTCACAACATTTAAGAAGCATTTGGAATGCCATAGTGTACAGGGCTATGGGCCAAGTGCTGGAAAATGGGATTAGAATAGATAGGTGGCTTGATAACTGGCCTGGACATGATAGGCTGAAGGGCCTGTTTCTGTGCTGTATAACTCTATGACTCTCTGCCTCTCCACCTCACTTTACTGCTTTAAGACACTTCTTAGACCCTACCCCTTTGACCAAAGTTTTGGTCATCTCATCTAATATCTCCTTACATGTCTAGGTGTTATATTTTGTTTTATAATGCTTCTGTAAAGTGCCTTGGGAAGTTTTATTATTAAAGGTGCTATATAAATATATCGCTAAAGGTGCTTTATAATTATAAGTTGTTACTGTTATTTTCCCACAAAATATACATCCCTCCTTTCTGGGAGATGTTGAATCTTGAAGGCATATGCATTCACAAGCACCAGTTGGCCTCTGACATCCCAACCAAGAGGCTATTTTTCTCAAATGAGCCTTGTCAGCAAGCGTCAGCTGGCCACATGGGGGTACCAGAATTGAACTTTACCCTGTCCTTGTGACTCCAGCCCATAGTCACTTCTCAGTTTCCCTGGGTGGTGATTAGGATTGGGAGGTCTGGCTGATGGTTTTTATTCCTCCTTGTAAACCATCTGAAAGTATCCCCACATGATGCATTGCGGAGATCAGTGGAGTATAAATAGTCCAGAGATGACAGCCAGTCATTTCTTGTCTGTGTGGCTCAGTGACACAGTAGTAATGAAAAATGTATTTTTATATATCACCATACAGTGTCCTCAGGTTCTCTCAAAGCACTTCACATCCAAAATATGACTTCTTGATGCGCGCTCTTTGGAATTACCTGAATAAATGCCCTAGCGAATTTGTACACAGTATGGAAATTAGATTAATGATCACAGAATCACAGAATTGCTACAGCACAGAAGGAGAGTATCCAGCCCATCGTGTCGGCACTGGCTCCCTGAATGAGCAACTCACCTAGTGCCATTCCTCCACCTTCTCCCCATCGCCCTGCACATTCTTCTTTGTCAGGTAACAGTCTAATCCCCTTTTGAATGCCTCAGATGAACCTGCTTCCATCACACTCACAGGCAGCGCTTAACCACTCTGCATGAAAAAGCTTTTCCTCATGTCGCTTTTGCTTCTCTTGCCGATTATTTTAAATCTGTGCCCTCTTGCTTTTGTTAGGACTGTGCAAAGATATAAGTTTGCGTGTCTGAGAGATGTCCAAATCCCACATCACTGATGAACCAGTTGACCTGGTTTGGGCTGCATAGTGAGTGCTGTTGGCCAGCACATGGGGAGAGTTCCCCATTCTTCATGCCATGGGTTGCTTATGTCCATTTCAACCAGGTTAGAGCCTTCGTTTTATATCTCATTACTAATGTAACACTCCCTCAGTGTTGCACTGAAGTGTTAGCCTAGATTACATGCCAGAGTGAGATTTGAACCCATCACCTTTTGGTTCATGGATAGGAAGGTTATCTTTTTGAGCCAAATTACTCTTCCCACCCCCTTGTTAACTCAACACCGATAGAATCAACCACATTTCTCTCTGGGAAGTGCCTTGGGACATTTCACTATAGGTGACTATGGGCGGAATCGCCCGCTCCCATTGGCAGCAGGCGTGCTAGGTGGCGTGAGCAGACAATATGGCAGAAAGTCCAAAAATCAGAGTCACGACCTTGTGAAACCAATCTTCCTCGCTGCCCGTCAATAGCAGGCAGTATTTCCCCCTGCACAGGCATCGGGAGCCTCATTGTAATACATCTGCATATCCTTATAAACCCAGCTCGCTGGAATCAGCCCCCACGCTGGACCATCCGAGCATGTGATTACACGTCTTGGTTGGACCTCAAGATTAAGGTGCCACGCGTTCAGGTGAGGCAACAGGCAAGTCACTTTCCCCTGGTTGTCTGACAGTGCGGCGCTGGGACAAGGGCTGCTGTATGGTTGAGGCAAGTTTGTGGAGGGGGAAGGGTGCGGGCAAAGGCTGCCTTGTGGTTGAGGTGAGTTGGTGAGGGGGCGGAAGGGCTGCACAGCAGTTGATGGTAGTGCACAAGCACGTGTGGCGGGGGCGTGGGGAGGGAAGCAGCCACTCATGAGGGGAACCTTGTATAAAGTGACCATTCCTCTGCAGCTGAGACAGTTCAGGCACAGCCACATTAACATGCTTGGAGTCGGGTCTCTAACTTATCTGCCCACTCGAGAAATGCAGAGGCATGAATGTGCCATCAAATGCTCCAGAGCTTTTCACCCCTTAGGCACAGACTGCGAACTAATGAGCATTTTAGTGGACTGCAGAACAATTGGATGCCTGAACATGTTGTGCAATCTCCTTGCGAAAGTTGGCCATGGAACAATCACTAGCGGAGGCGCTCACAGCCTCTTGCAATGTCAGCATCCCGGTTTGGACCAGTCTCTCCCATGGTCCAAGCTAACAGTACAGCCTTGCAGTGTGGGTTAGGAGAATGCTTGTGCCTGAGCTGAGAGCACAGCATGCAGTCCAGTGGGCAAAGCTGCTGCCAATCGGTCAGGTGGAGTGGGGTGGAGACCGGTGGGGTTTTGGGCAGCCATGCAGTGCACTAATCTCTAGCCATCCAAATGGTGGCTAGCACTCTCTGGGATATGTTAAGAGGCATTCAGACTTAAAAAAGAGAGGTTCTTAGAACACCCATGCTAACCCATGCATCTCTCTCTTTCTTTCATTCTGCAGCAGGAGTACATCAGGAGCATGGAGCCTGGTGACCTAGCTGTATGCCTCATGGCTTACAGAGAGCAGAGATGAAGGAGAAGAGAGCAACGGAGGTGCCTGGCTGGGCAGAGGGAGGAGCAGCACCCTCAGGGAGAAGAGGTGGCTGGGGGTCCCGCACACGCTGCTGAAGAGCCACAGTGACCCATCACTGGTCGGCACCTGGTAGCCCCAGGGTCTATAGAGAACCCCTTTCATTCTTGCAGATGGCTGAGAACCAGTGTTGCCGGAGACTACCCATGTCTAGGGAACTGGTGGGTAACATCTGCCACATGCTGCAGGATTTGGTGCCATGGGGACATGGAGGGTATCCACTGCCAGTGGCCATGAAAGTGATTGTGTGGCACTCAATTTTTACACCAGTGGCTCCTTTCAGGGCTCCACAGGTGACCTCTGTGGGATCTCACAAGCCGCCACAGACAAATGCATCCATGAAGTCACAGATGCCATCTTCGCAAATGCACACAGCTTTGTTCATTTCGCCATGGATCAGGAAAGCCAGGAAGCAATAGCGCTGGGATCTGCGCTGAGCTCAGCTTTTCCACGGGCGCAGGGTGCCATCGACTGCACTCACGTGGCACTCAGATCTCCATGGTAACACGCAGTCAACTATGTCAACATGGGCTTCCACACGCTGAATGTGCAGCTTGTGTGTGACCACCACAAACACATCCTGCAGGTCTGCGCACGGTTTCCAGGGAGTGTCCACAACTCCTACAATCTCAGTCGGTCACAGGTCCCTGACAACTTCCAGGATCCACAGATGCTGCAGGGATGGCTCCTCAGGGACAAGGGCTACCCGCAGAGACTGTGGCTGATCACACCCGTGCGGTGGCCTCAGACTGCAGCAGAGCGACGCTATAATGAGGCTCATGCTGCAACTGACACCTTGGTGGAGCAAACCATTGGGATGCTGAAAATGGGTTTCTGGTGCCTGGGCCGGTCTGGTGGAGCCCTGCAATACAGCCCACAGAGGGTGTCACACATCGTTGTCACCTGCTGTTCCCTTTACAACCTGGTGCTGCAACAGGGAGAGGAGCTGGCTGAGGAGGAGATGGAAGAGATGCACGTCTCATCTGATGAGGAGGATGTTGATGGGGACGAGACTGAGGAGGTCCTCCAAGGTGAGGATGTCAGTGATGAGGCTATCGCACTGGCCAGAAGAGGCAGGCGCACTCGGGAGGCCCTCATAGCCACAAGATTCGTGGAGGATGATGACCAGCTGCAGTGAGGACAGTCCTGACATCCTCACCTTGCATCGTGAAGGTTTGACTCCTGTGTGGCTGACGGCTGTGCAAATACCCTCGGTGCTCAGGTTCATGTCATGGAGACGCAGCGGAGGCCCGAATAGTCACTCGATTCCAGGAGGATGTTGGTGACATGCAGTGATATGCACAGAGGCACATAGCCTCTGTGAATATCTGACACCTGTCTGACGGGGGGCAGCTTGCTTGAGCCCTGTGATCAGGGTCCTATCATGAAGATGCTGCCATGAAACTTTAAATGCACCTGATTCTTTGTCTGCCTTTAGCACCTGTTCCCTTCAGGAGCACAGCGTCACCGGTCACAGATGCTGAAGAGATGGGGGCCAGCCCCACCTCAGAGGTGCTGAGAGCACACAGAGAGAATGACGGGACTTGGTGATGCCTGCCTATGACATTCTGGCAGCAATGACAAGCACCATCGAGGTGCAGACATCACTGATGCGTCCAGTGAGTGTGAAGCTGGACCATCACTTTGGTCTGAAGGTTACACATTGCAGAGGGAAGAGGCCCTGGACTGAGACACCTGCCTTTATCTTGGACAGGAACAAAGTATAGAACCATAGAAAAGTTACAGCACAGAAGGAGGCCATTCGGCCCATCTTGTCCATGTCAGCCCGAGGACACCCTGGTGCCCATTCTAATCCCACCTTCTTGCACCCGGCCCATGGCCCTGCAGCTTACAACACTTTAGGTGCAGATCCAGGTACTTTTTAAAAAAGTTTAGAGTTTCTGCCTCTACTACCAACTTGGGCAGCGAATTCCAGACACCTACTACTCTCTGCGTAAAAAAGTTCTTCCTCATGTCCCCCTACACCTTCTGCCACTTATCTTGAATCTATGTCCCCTGGTTCTAGAATTCTCCACCAAGGGAAACAATTGTAACATGTCCACTCTATCTATTCCCCTCATAATTTTGTACACCTCAATCAAGTCACCTCTCAGCCTTCTTTGTTCTAAGGAAAATAACCCCAACGTATCCAATCTCTCCTCGTAGCTACACTTATCTAACCCTGGCAACATTCTTGTAAACCTCCTCTGCACTCTCTCCAGAACTATTACGGCCTTCCTGTAATGTGGCGACCAGAACTGCACAGAATACTCCAGTTGTGGCTTCACCAGTGTTTTATACAATTCCAACATTATATCCTTACTTTTATATTCTATACCTCTGCCAATGAAGGAGAGCATTCCATACGCCTTCTTTACAACCTTGTCTACTTGAACTGCTGCCTTCAGGGGCATGTGCACTTGTACGCCAAGAACTCTCACTTCATCTACCCCTCTTAGTATATTCCCATTTATTGTGTAATCCCTGTAACTGTTTGACCTTCCTAAATGTATGACCTCACACTTCTCTATGTTAAAATCCATCTGCCACTTTACCGCCCACTCCACCAACACATCTATATCGTTTTGGAGATTATGGCTATCCTCTACACTATCCACTACTCGGCCAATCCTTGTGTCATCTATAAATTTCCCAATCCTGCCCCCCATGTTTCCATCCAACTCATTAATATATAACACAAACAGCAAGGGTCCCAACACCGAGCCCTGTGGAACACCACTTGAGACAACTTTCCATTCGCAAGGGCATCCATCAACCATTACCCTTTGTTTCCTGTTACAAAGCCAACCTTTTATCCAATTTGCCACATTACCCTGAATCCCATGGGCTTTTATTTTCCTGACCAATCTGCCATGTGGGATCTTGTCAAATGCCTTGCTAAAATCCATGTACATGACATCCACTGCACTACCTTCATCAATTCTTCTTGTCACTTCGTCAAAAAATTCAATCAAATTTGTGAGGCAAGACGTTCCTTTAACAAATCCATGCTGACCATCCCTGACTAGTCCATGCCTTTCCGCATGACAGTTAATCCTATCTCTCAGGGTTGATTCTACTAATTTGCTCACCACCGATGTAAGACCAACTGGCCTATAACTGTTTGGCATTTCCTTTGATCCCTTTTTAAACAATGGAACTACGTTTGCATTTCTCCACTCCTCAGGTACCTCCCCTGTATCTAGTGAAGATTGGAAAATCATCCTCAGAGCATTTGCTATCTCCTCCCTGACATCCTTCAGCAGCCTCAGAAACAATCCATCTGGCCCTGGTGACTTATCAACTTTCAAGGATTTCAACCCTTCGAGTACTTCCTCTCTCTTTATGACTATCCCGTCCAATATCTCGCAGTGTTCCTCCTGGACTACTATATTTACATCCTCCCTTTCCTTTGTAAATACAGAGACAAAATATTCATTCAAAACCCTTCCCACAGCCTCTGCATCTACACACATGTTTCGATCTTCATCTTCATCTCTGATAGGTCCCACTTTTTCCTTAACTAACCTTTTAGCATTAATCTGAGTGACACGAACACTGCTCATCATAACAAGGAGCCAAAGGCAAAGAGACATTCTTGGGAGTTTATTTACAATAGTGAACATTATGTACATGTGATTAATACCCATGACCAGTCTGTGCAACTCAGCTGTGGCTCAGTTCATAGCACCCTCACCTTTAAATCAGAGTGTTGTGGGTTCGTGTCCCACTCCCGGAAACCAAGAACTGTGATTGTACTCGAAAAGAGTTACAATCTGTGACTGTTGATAACTCGAAAGAGTTACATCTTCTTAACAACGAGGTGCCAGCTGTGGCTCAGTTCATAGCACCCTCGCCTTTGAATCAGAAGGTTGTGGGTTCATGTCCCACTCCTGGAAACCAAGAACTGTGAATGTACTCGAAAGAGTTACATCTTCTTAAACCTGCCGCTATGTCTTGGTGCTCCCCCAACATCCACAGCGGAGGTGGAGATAGCCTGCTGATTGCTATGCCCTGTCTGTAATGACCTTGGTGGGCATCCTCTGGAGGGCTGAGACTTGGAGGGCCCTGGCCTGCTTTTGGGGTCCTGCTGTGTGGCAGTGGCACCCTCCTTGGCCTGTGGAGCTGGAGCTGCTGAGGTCACAGGAAGAAGGGATTCGGATGGGCCGGACAGTCCCAAAGTCACCTGGGTGAGTGGCCCGGGGGGTACACCTGCTGGTCCTCCTCCCTTTTGGGTGCCTGTGGGCCCCTGGCTGACTCCTTGAGGAGAAGAGGAAGCTGCCCTGCACCCCTCTCACATTGACACTGCTGGAGGCCAACAATGGCATCAGTGATGGAGTTGAGCCCGCGTAGCAGTGCAGGACCGATGTCCTGGATCAAGGTCTCCATGGTGGCTGCCATTCTACCACTGTTGACCTCGGTGTGTTGGCGTGCTGGCGCTATCACCTCAGCCTAAAGACGGGCAGACTCCTCTATCGTGCCTTGCAATCTGAGGAGTTCAGTGGGCATCCCTTCCTGATGTCCCCGAGCTTGACTTTGCAGCTCCAGCAACTGAGGTATGACCAGAGAATTGACATCTGACTCGGTCTCAGCAGATTTCTGGCCTCCAGCTGTCTCCCGAGTGCTGGAAGCTGGGAAGTCCCTGCCTCTACCTGCTGTGGATCAGACAGCGCGATGTAACAAAAACAAAAAATGCTGGAGAAACTCAGCAAGTCTGACAGCATCTATGGAGAGAAAGACCGATGCTGTCAGGCCTGCTGAACTTTTCCAGCATTTTTAATTTTTGTTCCATTGCACTGTCTGATCCACAGCAGGTGGAAGCAGGGACTTCCCATTTTTTGCTTTTGTTTCTGATTTCCAGCATCCGCAGTATTTTGCCTTTGCCTAGACAGTGTGATGTGCTCACCAGACTGTGGTTCCGAGGCAACTCTGGAATTGGGTTCCACCAAGGTGTGTGTCTCTGTGCTGGTGGAGGGTGTGGGTGAGCGCTGTGATGGACCTTCAGTTAGGGTGTCATCAGATTCTTCTTCCAAGGCTTGAGCCATGGACCTGGCCCATGGACCCCTTCAGCTGCTCCGCAGATGTGCCTGTGAAAGCAAGGGCAGATAATAAGTGCATGACAGGGGACTGCGGAACAGGGGAACTCACTCACGGCATGGTTGTCTGATGGATGTTGCACTGCTGGATCCTCGATTGGTCGAGCACCACCGACCTCACCACCAGCACAGGACCAGTCCAGATCATCACCATCCAGTTGGGCATTCCTCCATCAGCCTGCGATCTCCCCCTTTGATCTGTTCCAGCTGGTCCTGCATGAATACAGATGGGGACAGTGTAAGCAGGACGCCTACCAGGTCAGCTGGTAAGGATGCCTGGCATGTGCGGGTGGTGAGTGGTGCTATGGATGGGATGAGGACTCGATCCGCAGGGCAGATAAAGGTGTGCTTGAGAGAGTGAATGGTGATGTCCCTTGAACTGGCAGTGAATGGGATCCCCATAGATGTGTGATTGGCTTGTGAGTGTGTGAGTTGAGAGTGATGAGATGAGCGACTTACCCTACAGAACAGAGATCATTCATCCTTTTTTGGCACTGGGTGGCTGCCCTCTTTTACAGGGCGTTGGCACTGACCACCGCTGCCACCGCCTCCCATGCTGGATTGGTGACCTTGCTTGCTGGCCTTCGCCCCGATTGGGGGTAGAGGACCTCACAGCAGGCCTCCACTGCGTCCAGTAGGCGCCCGAGGGAGGCATCGCTAAATTTGGGGACAGCGTGTTTCCTCCCTTTGGCAGCCATGACGTTGCGGCAGCCTCCGATCCCTTGGAGAGAGCTAGCTCTGTGCAGGGGCTCCCTTTAAATATGGTGCCTGGATTGCTGAAGGCCTGAGGTGATGGCGTGGCGGGCAAATCAGAGGCTGCCCTGTCAGAGACCCGGCGTGTTTCCCAGGAATGCATTAATAATGAGGCGGGACACGTCGGGAATGGGACAATACTGTGCGAACACCCAGCATTGCGGCCAGCAGGTAAAACGACTTTTTCACCCACTACTGCACTTAGTGCAAACCTGCCCAAAGTAGTGAAATATGACTTTGTGATTTTGCCTACTTAATGCTAAAATTAGTGAAAATTGGTAAAATGAGGGTAATTAACTCCATGTCGCATTACTGTTAAAACAGCAGCCCCCCTGTTGCAATGAAATTACTGCCTATTATGACACGAAAGAGCAGACCATAAGCACTGATTGGAACGGTGTCTCACAGCTCCTAGGAAACCGTTTCACTTCACCCCAAAGTGTTTAATCCCTGACTGTGCACTGACTGTACCTCCTGAATGCAATTTTTCCAAGCTGCTTATTTCAAATAATTAACAGTGAGAAATTGTACCCCTCAGGATCACGGTTCAATCTGTTTTAAGTGGCTGACCTGTGAGTGTGAAGGAGTAGAGGCTGTAACGCCTCCATTGGATTAGAGCATCTTTGAGTGAACTGACAAATTGCTGTTGAGACTGAAGGCATCTTATGGTCTTCAATCTTCTCCATTTGGAAATGCTGTTAAAAAGACATATTGGATCCTTAGTTTTATTAATGGAGGAAGAGAGCATGAGGAAGCTAAACCTTTATAAAACGCTGGTTAAGCTTCACGTAGATATTGAGTTCAATTCTGTGCTCCAGGCTTTGAGACGGCTGTCAAGGCCTTGATGAGATTTGGTGGAATGGTACTCGGGATGAAGGACTTCAGATGGGGAGACACTGGGGAGAAGCTGGGGTTGTTGACCTTAGAGCAGAGAAGGTAAAGAAGGTATTTAATAGAGATGTTCAAAACCATGAAGGGTTTTGATAGAGTAAATAAGGAGAAACTGTTTCCAGTGACAGAAGGTCAGTAACCAGAGGACACAGATTTAAGGCAACAGGACAAAGAGGTGACAAAAGGAAACATTTTTTTAAACAGCAAGTCGACATGATCTGAAAGGAGGTGGAAGCAGATTCAATAGGAACGTTCAAAAGAGAATTGGATAATTACTTGAAGAGAAAAAATATTGTAGGGCTATGGGGAAGAAGGTGGGGAGTGGGACTAATTGGATATCTCCACCAAAAGAGTGAGCACAGGCATGATGGGATGAATGGCCTTCTTCTTGGCTATATCATTCTAGAATTCTATGGTTTATGCCATGGAGGCCTCCTTAATTTGAAGGCATAGATCATCCACACCCCAAGCAAACCACCATTCACATGTCAACCTACAATGCTCAAGGATGCTGATTAAAGCTTCAAAATAGCCACGCACTTAAAAATAGTTGCCCACAGTGTACAAGTGGAAAAGCCAGCCTGAATAGTGGTCTCCCCACATCTGTAAAGGGACCAGCCATGATTAAACAAGCAATTGGTGTGTTCTTCAAAGCTGGATCCCTTGGTGGGGCCCACTGCTGCCCATGTGGATACTAGAGTATCTCATCTCATGTGGTGTTTACCAGCCTCTAGTAAAGGTACCAGGGCACAAATGCCAGGGGAAAGTAGAAAGTTCCAGTGCGAGGAGACCCCGTCTCCACCTGACCCAATGGCAATTTGACTTGCGTAGGCAGCAGGTGGAGGTGCTGACCCTTACCTGGCAGGCTGGAAACTCCTGCACATGGCAGAGACTCAGTACAATGGGTCCCTGCTGTTGTCTGGTTGGCTCTGCCGGAGATATGAGAGGGATCTGCTTTTGAAAGTTCATAATAATACGACCATGTTTATATCTCATTGTGTTGTATGGCCCTGTTCTAGTTGCATTGTATAGGGCTGCTGGGGTAGAAATTTCTACCTTGTAACACACCAATAACAAATTACATAGAATTTTGCCACACACAATTGGGCCATTCAGCCCAATTGGTTTATGTTGGTCTTTATGAGCTCCAATGAGCTTCATCTCACCTTACTTCATCTCAGCCTGTCAACGTATCCTTTTATTCCTTTCTCCCTCATTTATGTTGTTAAGAAATGTGGACTTATTGGGTTCCGGGCGGAGGCAGAGGGCTCTAGTTGCCAGCAAGCCCAAGAGTTCTGGGCATGTGCAGTACATAGCAGCGTGTCTGGCCGCACATGCTCCGTTCTGGGTTTCTCCTCCTGCAATTAGAGGGTTCAGCCATCTTGGCAGCTATGTGACTGTGTGGTAGAAACCGCGCGAAAACCTGATCACAGGAGCCAAGGTTTGGCACCATAACCAGAGGAGTTTGTGGGATAGGGAAAGGTCCTAGAGAGAGAGAGAGAGAGAGATAGATAGAAGATCAGAGAAGGAGCCACTGGGAGGAGGAGCCAACCAGTAGGCAGCACCAGGGAGAGAAACCACTGAGGAAAGAAGAAAAGAAAGGGGCTCTAGGCAGCAAAAGTGCTGTGGTTGGCAGGCTCAAAATAGTAAGGGATTGGAGGAAGCCCCAGAGAGCTGAAAAGGCAGTGGAAAGTTGATGATTCCATGCTGTGGGCAGTTGGGGCCAAGGTCATCCTTTGGAGCAGTGGTGTTCTGCTCGGTGTGGCTGAATAGTCGGATGTGTGCTAGTTAGTCGGTGCTGGAGAGCAAACTCAAGGATCCAGGGATCCTAGTCTTGGGGGAACGAGATTGAAACCCTGGAAGGTGAGCAGTCATTGAGGCAGTTCAAGTCAGAGTGGCTTTTGAGGGAATTCAGAGGCTAGATCCTTGATTTTAAATCCCTCGTGAGGGAGACATTTTTAACGAGATTGTGTAATTCACAGTGGACACTGACATCTGGATGGGTTGCTCAGAAATCTGTGGTATCTGTCTTGGTTGCATCTGCCATTTATTGTGCAGTGTGTTCAACCATAGCTTGCTTGTTAATTCACATGTACCTCGTTGATTCTGAATTTTCTGGGTATAAGATAGACACTAAATTATTTAACTTTATGATTGTGTAAAGTTTTTTTTGTTCAAAAATCGCAGGATCTTGTGCCTTTATTCTCTTAGTAACTACCTGGGATCTCATACTTCATCTACTTTAAACAAAAACTTACTGGTCCCTAACCAGGTCATGCCAAAAACTGGGAAGTTTGATCCTGGGTCATAACAAGGTACCTAGCTTCCCCTTAAATACATCTACGCTATTTGCTTTGACCAATCCTTGTGGTAGCAAGTTCCACATACTCACCATTGTCTAAGCAGAGAGGTTTCTACTAAATTTCCTATTGAATTTATTAGTTATATTTATGGCCCCAACGTTTGGAGCTCCCCCACAAATGGGAGCATCTTGCAAATGCGTTATGAGATTTATTTGGCAGTATTTAATAGGTGCATAGATTACAAGAGCAAAGAGGTTATGTTGAACTTGTATAGGGCACTAGTTCAGCCTCAGCTGGAGTATTGCATCCAGTACTGGGTACCACACTTCAAAATAATTGGCAAAAGGAGTAAATGTGATGTGAGGAAAATCTTTTTTGCCCAGCGGACGGTTGGAGTCTGGAACAAACTCCCTGAAAGGGTGGTGGAGGCAGGTTCGATCAAGGTATTCAAAAGGGAATTGGATTGCTACATGAAAGGAGAGAATGTGCGAGGTTACGGGGATAAGGCAGGGGAGTGGGACCAGGTGGAATGCTCTTGCAGACTCGATGGGCCAAAAGGCCTCCTTCTGCACTGTAAAGGTACTGTGATACTGTGAATATGTGAAGACATTGGGGAGAATGCAGAAAAGATTCATGAGGATGGTTCCAGGGATGACCAGCTTCAGTTATGAAGATAGATAGGAGAAGTTAGGTCCCTTGGGCAAAAGAAGGCTGAGAGGAGATCTGATAGAGGTGTTCAAAATCATGAGGGTTCTGGACAGAGTAGATAGGGAGAAACTACTCCCACTCATGAAAGGATCGAGAATGAGAGGGCCCAGATTTAAAGTAATTGGCAAAAGAAGTAAAAGCGACATGAGGAAAACCTTTATCACGCACTGCCTGAGAGTATGGTGGAGGCAGGTTCAACTGAAGCATTCAAAAAGGAATTAGACTGTTAGCTTAAAAGGAAGAATGTGCAGGGTTACGGGGAGAAGGTGGGAGAACGGCACCAAGTGAACCACAGCGTCGGAGAGCTGGTGCAGGCATGATAGGCTGAATGGTCTCCTTCTGCACTGTAACATTCCTGTGATTCTGTGAACGTATAGTTACGACTCTTACACCTATAATTACTGCAAAATGTATATTGTAACATGTTCATTGTAGAAGCCTATGCAGGTGGATATATTTCAACTTGCGAAAAGATGTATAAGATGGAATAGTCCAGTGTCGTAGTCACAGAGCTGTGGCCGAACTGACTGGTGAATCAAGGGCTGCATTTTGAGTTGTCAGAATCCTTCATTCTGCTTAGGCCAGTAACAAACCAGAATCACAGAATCGTCGGGACCTGGAAAAATTTATTAATTTTGCTTCCAATCTCCACCCCACCATCATCTTCACATGGTCCATCTCTGACACTTCTCTTCCCTTCCTTGACCTCTCTGTCTCAATTTCTGATGATAGACTGTCCACCAATATCCATTACAAGCCTACCGACTCCCACAGCTACCTCGACTACAGCTCCTCACACCCCGCTTCCTGTAAAGACTCCATCCCATTCTCTCAGTTCCTTCGCCTCCGTCGCATCTGTTCTGATGACGCTACCTTCAAAAACAGCTCCTCTGACATGTCCTCCTTCTTCCTTAACCGAGGTTTTCCATCCATGGTCGTTGACAGGGCCCTCAACCGTGTACGGCCCATATCCCGCGCATCCTCCCTCACGCCTTCTCCTCCTTCCCAGAAACATGATAGGGTCCCCCTTGTCCTCACTTATCACCCCACCAGCCTCCGCATTCAAAGGATCATCCTCCGCCATTTCCGCCAACTCCAGCATGATGCCACCACCAAACACATCTTCCCTTCACCCCCCTTGACGGCATTCCGTAGGGATCGTTCCCTCCGGGACACCCTGGTCCACTCCTCCATCACCCCCTACTCCTCAACCCCCACTTATGGCACCTCCCCATGCCCACGCAGAAGATGCAACACCTGCCCCTTCACTTCCTCTCTCCTCACCGTCCAAGGGCCCAAACACTCCTTTCAAGTGAAGCAACATTTCACTTGCATTTCCCCTAACTTAGTCTACTGCATTCGTTGCTCCCAATGCGGTCTCCTCTACATTGGAGAGACCAAACGCAAACTGGGCGACCGTTTTGCGGAACACCTGCGGTCTGTCCGCAAGAAAGACCCAAACCTCCCTGTCGCTTGCCATTTTAACACTCCACCCTGTTCTCTTGCCAACATGTCTGTCCTTGGCTTGCTGCATTGTTCCAGTGAAGCCCAACGCAAACTGGAGGAACAGCACCTCATCTTCCGACTAGGCACTTTACAGCCCTCTGGGCTGAATATTGAATTCAACAACTTTAGATCTTAAACTCCCCCTCCCCCCATCCCCACCCCGTTTCTTTTCCCCCCCCCACCCGCTTTTTTTTCAATAATTTATATAGATTCTTCTTTCCCCACCTATTTCCATTATTTTTAAATCTAAAACTAAAACCTTTAGTCTTTCCACCCCACCCCCACTAGACCTGTACTTTGAATATCCTGTATTCCATTCTTAATTAGCACCTTTCTCAGACAAAGACCACCACCTTCAACACCTCTTTGACCCTTTTGTCTCTGACATCTTTTGATTATCTGCTCACACCACACCCTCAATGCGTCTCTTCCCCCCCGCCCCCCACCCACCTTAAACCAATTTATATTTCTCCCTTGTTGAAACTATGCTGCAGTTCTGCCGAAGGGCCATGGAGGCTCGAAACGTTGACTGATTTCTTCTCCGCCGATGCTGCCAGACTTGCTGAGTTTTTCCAGGTAATTCTGTTTTTGTTTTGTCACAGAATAAAGGTTAGCCAGGCCGACTAGTAATTAGGTATAAAAACAGTAAATGCTGGAAATACTCCGCAGGTCAGGTGGCAACACTGATAGAACGAGAACCAGATTAAACTTTTCAGGGAAAGGGCTGGGGGAAGGGTGGGGAGGGTAGGGCATAACAAAAGTTGGGGGGGTGAGGTGGTCAACGATAGGATGCAAAGCAGGAGATAATTAAGTGACAAAGAGATGAAGGTCCAAGGTAAAGGGAAGGGGTAATGGAGCAAGTAAAGAAACAAAAGACAGCTGTAGAGGAGGTGTAAATGGCAACAGCAGAATCATCACAAACACTTATTGTCCGAACAAATGGGAGTGTGATAGCAAATAGATAAAAGCGTATGCTAAGGAATGCAGGTGATTGTGGAGAATGTGGGTCAGTTGGAAAGTCTATATAGGCGACAGCATTTTTTCTCTCCCCATTGGCAAATTTGGCCCCATCTTTGCTATAACTAACCTTGTTGTTCCCTTTGCTTTAACTAATCTTGTTTTAGCTGTTGAAAGAGTGGTCAAGTTCTGAAGGCAGAATCCCACAAGTGAAGAGACAAATTGCCAACCCACAGCATCAACCCTGCAATCATTTGGAGACGCACTTTTAACCTCAGTAAGTGCTGTTAGGCTGGACGAGACAGTCGACATGATGGAATTCACCAGCCAGCCAAAACTTCTCTATGAAAAATTATTTTAAATTTTATTACATCGATTTCTTTAACATTCAAATTGTAATGAATTCTAAAACAAGCTCAACATTAAAGTAATACAGTCCTTTCCATGCTCCAGTTTTTGTATTTTTATTCTTTAGTGTAGCATTTATTGCTCATCCCTGATTGCCCTTGGGAGCAGTTAAGAGTCAGCTACATCACTGTGGGTTTGGAGTCACATCTAGGTCAGACCTGGGAGGGACAGCAAATTTCCATCATTTAAAGGGGCATTAGGAGCCAGATGGACCTTTACAAGGATCAAGGGTAGATTCATAGCCCCATTACTGCTTTCAATTCCAAACATGTTTTTAAATCTATGGATTGAATTTAAATTCCACCATCTGCCATAGTGAGATTTGAACCATGTCCCCAGGGCATTAGCCTGGGCTTCTAGGTCATTAGCCCAGTGATATTACCATCATACTACCATCTCTGCACTGGCAAAGGAGCATTTTTTTTTGATATTCAAAGTGCCTTTGATTCCTCGCAACTGCAATCACTATATATGGACCTGAAATTTCAAACTACTCTGTATTTGTTAATGTTTTATGCTCTATAATGAGAGAGAAGGGTGGCAACATCAAGCTTGATCATTCATAGGTCATATAGTTTTTTGCTCTCTCTCACTTATTACTTTTCCTTCTTCATGCCTGATTCTAATCAATATCCTGCCACTTCTCTGGATGACAAAAACTGTCATTGTAACTAATTTACAGCCCCTGTTTTCCTCAAATCAATACAAATTCATTCTTAATCTTAAAGGATGTAAAGTAAAAATGATAGCAGTAGCTCTTAATGTCTGCTGGATTTTTTTTTCTGTATCCCTGTCTCTCTCTCTTCTCCACCCACCCCCCAACCCCCTCCCCAGCCACCATCTCCCCTCTCCACAACAACTTGCAATTTATGTTTCCTCCTTAATGTGGTAATAAGTCCCAAGATGCTTCACAGGAGCGTAATTCGATTAAAAAAACTGACACCGAGCCAAAAAAGGAGCCTTTAGGACAGATGACTAACAGTTTGGTCAAAAGAGGTTTTAAGAAGGGTTTTAATTGAAGAGAGAGAAGCAGAGAGGCATGGGGTAGAAATTCCAGAGCATATCCTATACAGGGGAAGACACGGCAATCAATGATGGAGCAAGGTGAGCCTCTCCCTTACTTTGTTTTAGTTTCTTTCTATACATATGTGGCAACACTATAATGAAACTAATGTTGCTCTCTCAAGGTTTTACTTCATTGATTTGACAAGGATGTTCTTTCTCTTTCCCAATCACTGAAAATAGATATTTGTATAATCTCCTATTTTCAGCCTGAAGGCGCAGGCATGAACTGGACATGTGTTGCCTTGAGCTTATTTTGTATGAACCTCTCTAAGTCCTAAGCAGGACACAAAATTTGACAATTACGGATTGAATTTTGATATCTGCACTGCCAATGTTGTAAATTAATTCAAACTCTTAAGAAAAAATTGAGGGACTTGCATTTATATTGTGTTTTTCATCATGTCAGGATGTCCCAAAGTGCATCATGGCCAATAAGGGTGTACCTTTGAAGTGTAGCCATTGCTTGTGCTCCGAAGAAGTGTCATTTGATTCAAGGCATTAACTCTGTTTCTCTCTCCACAGGTGCTGCCTGATCTGCTGAGTTTTTCCAGCACTTTCTGTTTTTATTATCACCATTGTTGCTTGATGGTCCAAACTTGAACATTGTTGAAAAGAGAGACATGTTGCTGAAACTTTATATCTTGCACTCATCAGGACAAACAGAAGAATGCCAAATTTCAAATCATCACAACAATTTATAGTACTGGAGAAAAGAGTGATGATTGCTGGCAAATGGAAACTGATTGGCCAGGACACTGCCATGGAGAAAGCAATGGGGAACTACAGGCTCCCCAGCTTCTGGGTAATTCAAAAAAGGCTCAATGCTTGAACATATTCCTTTTGTTTGCAGAAAAGGGGTCTCTGCGTATAAATGGTTGTCACTTGTAGCAAGCGTAAATGAGCCACATTACAAGTTTGACTGATTATTTTAAACTGGCTATTAGTGTAGCTATTAGCATACTCAGGATTGCTCAGCAAGTGCTGTCTAATCACGGAATCATGTTTAACAGTAGATGTTTAGTTTTGGGTCTTGCTAGTGTGGGTTGGCTGAGTGCGGTTTGTACTTTGCCAATTACAAACAACTGAAGCAACATGCTGTTTGATTCGATCAACCAATCACTGGGGCATATGACCTATGTACCTGGCATCACATTGACACTGAAAGTCATACACGACATTGCTCAATCGTGTGATGGGCACAATGTCTTTTTGGACTGACAGCAGCATCCCGTTAGTGGAAAGTAACACTCACATAGCCACTGCATATTGCAGCATCAAAGAGCTTCCTTACCTACTGTTCAATGTTTTGAGATACTTCTCTTTTCCAAGCTAATTTGAGGTGTACTGGGAACTTTTGAGGTGCATAATTGGTGACCCTTGGCTATTTGCAAGTGTGGGGGTATCTGGATGGAGAGTGGGCAGTGTCTGGATGGAGGGTGGGCAGTGTCTGGATGGAGGGTGGGCAGTGTCTGGATGGAGGGTGGGCAGTGTCTGGATGGAGAGTGGGAAGTGTCTGGATGGAGGGTGGACAGTGTCTGGATGGAGAGTGGGCAGTGTCTGGATGGAGGGTGGGCAGTGTCTGGATGGAGGGTGGGCAGTGTCTGGATGGAGAGTGGGCAGTGTCTGGATGGAGAGTGGGCAGTGTCTGGATGGAGGGTGGGCAGTGTCTGGATGGAGGGTGGGCAGTGTCTGGATGGAGAGTGGGAAGTGTCTGGATGGAGGGTGGGCAGTGTCTGGATGGAGGGTGGGCAGTGTCTGGATGGAGGGTGGGCAGTGTCTGGATGGAGGGTGGGCATTGTCTGGATGGAGGGTGGGCAGTGTCTGGATGGAGGGTGGGCAGTGTCTGGATGGAGGGTGGGCATTGTCTGGATGGAGGGTGGGCAGTGTCTGGATGGAGGGTGGGCAGTGTCTGGATGGAGGGTGGGCAGTGTCTAGATGGAGAGTGGGCAGTGTCTGGATGCAGGGTGGGCAGTGTCTGGATGGAGGGTGGGAGGGCCTGGATGGAGAATGGGGGAGGGTCTGGATTGAGATTGGGGATGAATCTGGATGGAGGATGGGGGAGGGTATGGATGGAGAATAGGGGATGGCCTAGATGGACGGTGGGAGGGTCTGGATAGACGTTGGGAGGTTTTGGATGGAGGATGGGGGAGGGCCTGGGAGGAGAGTGGGGGAGGGTCTGGATGGACGGTGGGAGTGAGTCTGGATGGGGAGTGGGTGGATTGGCTCAGTTCATTGTGTGCGTTAGCATTTGCTGCAATCACCCTTGGGCAGTCAAAGTACAGCTCATACCTAGACAAAAACTAGAAGTTACAAAGAGCAAAGAACAAAGAAAAGTACAGCACAGGTACAGGCCCTTCGGCCCTCCAAGCCTGCGCAGATCATGTTGCCCGTCAACTAAAACATTTTGCATTTCCGGGGTCCGTATCCCTCTATTCCCATCCTATTCATGTATTTGTCAAGCTGCCTCTTAAACATCACTATCGTACCTGCTTCCACCACCTCCTCTGGCAGCGAATTCCAGATACTCACTACCCTCTGTGTAAAAAACTTGCCCCTCACATCTCCTTTATAGTTTTATCCTCTCACCTTAAATCTATGTCCCCTAGTAATTGACTCTTCCACCCTGGGAAAAAGCTTCTGACTATCTACTCTGTCCATTCCACTCATAATTTTGTAAACTTCTATCAAGTCGCCCCTCAATCTCCGTCGCTGTAGTGAGAACAATCCGAGTTTCTCCAACCTCTCCTCATAGCTAATAACCTCCAGACCAGGCAGCATCCTGGTAAACCTCCTCTGCACCCTCTCCAATGCCTCCATATCCTTCTGGTAATGTGGCGACCAGAATTGCACGCAATATTCCAAATGTGGCCTAACCAAGGTTCTATACAGCTGCAGCATGACTTCCCAGCTTTTATACTCAATACCCCTGTCAATGAAGGTAAGTATGCCATATGCCTTCCTGACTACCTTATCCACCTGCGTTGCCACTTTCAGTGACCTGTGGACCTGTACACCCAGATCCCTCTGCCCATCAATGCACTTAAGGGTTCTGCCATTTACTGTATAATTCCTGCCTGTATTAGACCTTCCAAAATGCATTATCTCGCATTTGTCCGGATTAACCTCCATCTGCCATTTCTCTGCCCAAGTCTCCAGCTGATCTATATCCCGTTGTATCCTTTGACAATCCTCTTCACTATCTGCAACTCCTCCAACCTTAGTGTCGTCTGCAAACTTACTAATTAGCTCAGTTACATTTTCCTCCAAGTCATTTATGTATACTACAAACAGCAAAGGTCCCAGCACTGATCCCTGCGGAGCTCCACTAGTCACAGCTCTCCATTCAGAAAAGCACCCTTCCACTGCTACCCTCTGTCTTCTATGACCAAGCCACTTCTGTATCCATCTTGCCAGCTCACCTCTGATCCCGTGCAACTTTACCTTCTGTACCAGTCTGCCATGAGGGACCTTGTCAAAGCATCTTACAATAAAATGTTCAATAAACTCCTGCCAAAATTCCAAACACTGGTAAAAGGGAAGGTACTGCAAAGGTTTGACACTAGATCCAGAATAAAGCCCCGCCTGTGTTGCCCTGACAATGAAGGTGAAGTTGGTTCATTATGCCAAAGAAACGGTCGGGTGGAGTGTAAAACAAGCTGTTGAACCGTTATTGCCTCTCTTTCCTCATAACCAAAGTCTAATTTTACCCTGACGTTTCTTAGTTTTCACCTCATAAAAGCCAACTGCTGTTACACTCAAGTAATACTTTCTATTTACCACACGAGCTAACCTGTAACCCTTCTGATGTGGCCTCCTGCATTTGCCTATAAAGCAGCAACAACTTTAAACACTTTGTTTTCTTTGCTTGTGAAATACCTCAGGACATCCTGAGACTACAAAAGGCACCGTGGTTCTGTTTGCCACCACATTTTTATTCTCGCTCTTCACCTCACTATCTTTATTTCCCTCTCTGTCTCTCAAATTGCCTGTAGCCTGATAAGAGGGATTGGTTCCAATAAAAGTTCGAAATCAGAACTTGACCTTAGGATGATGCTGATTTATTTATCTCCTTGAAAGCATAATAGATGCTGAAGGTCAAGATCTTTAATTGCATGGTCCCTACATTTTCCATTACGCTATTGTGGCCCATACATCTACGATTATTGAAAGCCCTGATTCTGTTACCCATACCTTGAGAGATGGATAATATTTTCTCTGCCTCGACTCGATGCACACTGCAATAGATTTTAAGTGTCGATAATTTAGATCCAAAATACATTGTTGGTTATTAATCACCAAAACATCGGCAGCACCGAATTTAATTGTGCAAGTGGGGCAAGAATTCTATGTGTATAAAATCTGTCACACCGACAGCCGTCTAATTTGGTTCAATTGCAAAACCTGGAAGGCAAACCTGTTTCCAGCGAAGATTGGGAAAACAGGAACAGCTAGGCACCATATAGTGGGACCCATGTATTGCACGATGGATTGGACTGTGCCGCGATAAGAGCAAAAGGAAAGGTGGACAACAGGCAGGGGATAGGAGAAAGCGAATGCAGAGGCTAGCAAAGGAACTTTGTTTTAATTCATTTTACAGGAGGTGGGCATCGCTGGCTGGGCCAGCATTTATTGCCCATCCCTAACTGCCCTTGAGAAGGTGGTGGTGAGCTGCCTTCTTGAACCGCTGCAGTCCATGTGATGTAAGTACATCCACAGTGCTTTTAGGGAGGGAGTTCCAGGATTTTGACCCAGCAACAGTGAAGGAACAACGATATATTTCCATATCAGGATGGCATGTGGCTTGGAGGGGCACTTCCAGGTGGTGGTGTTCCCATGCCCTTGTCCTTCTAGATGGTAGCGACTGTGGGTTTGGAAGGTGTTGCTTAAGAACCCTTGGTGAATTTCTGCAGTGCATCTTGTAGATGGTACACACTGCTGCTACTGTGCGTTGGTGGTGGAGGGAGTGAAAGTTTGTGGATGGGGTGCCAATCAAGCTGGCTGCTTCGTCCTGGATGGTGTCAATCTTCTTGAGTGTTGTGGGTGCTGCACTCATCCAGGCAAGTGGGGAATATTCCATCACACTCCTGACTTGTGCCTGGTATATGGTGGACAGGCTTTGGGGAGTCAGGAGGTGAGTTACTCACTGTATGATTCCTAGCCTCTGACCTGCTCTTGTAGTCATAGTATTTATATGGCTAATCCAGTTCAGCTTCTGGTCAATGGTAAACCCCAGGATATTGATAGTAGGGGATTCAGCGATGGTAATGCCATTGAACGTCAAGAGTTGATGGTTAGATTCTCTCTTGTTGGAAATGGTCATTGCCTGGCACTTGTGTGGTGTGAATGTTACTTGCCACTTGTCAGCCCAATCCTGGATATTGTCCAGGTCTTGCTGCATTTGAACATGGACTGCTTCAGTATCTGAGGAGTCGCAAATGGTGCTGAACATTGTGCAATCATCAGCGAACATCCCCACTTCTGATCTTCTGATGGAACAAAGGTAATTGATGAAGCAGCTGAAGATGGTTGGGCCTAGGACATTATCCTGAGGAACTCCTGCAGTGATGTCCTGGAACTGAGATGACTGACCTCCAACAACCACAACCATCTTCCTTTGTGCTAGGTATAACTCCAACAGCAGAGAGCTTTCCCTCTATTGACTCCAGTTTTGCCAGGGCTCCTTGATGCCACATTCAAGGGCAGTCACTCTCACCTCACCTCTGGAGTTCAGATCTTTTGTCCATGTTCGGACCAAGGCTGTAATGAGGTCAGGAGCTGAGTGGCCCTGGCGGAACCTAAACTGAGCATCAGTAAGCAAGTGCCGCTTGATTGCACTGTTAATGACCCCTTCCATCACTTTACTGATGATTGACAGTAGGCTGATGGGGAGGTAATTGGTCGGGTTGGATTTGTCCTGCTTTTTGTGTACAGGACATACCTAGTCAATTTTTCACATTGCTGGTTGATGCCAATGTTGTAGCTGTACTGGAACAGCTTGGCTAGGGGTGCAGCAAGTTCTGGAGCACAAGTCTTCAGAACTATTGCCAGAATATTGTCAGGGCCCACAGCCTTTGCAGTATCCAGTGCCTTCAGCCATTTCTTGATAACACATGGCTCATTTTTAGCTGTGCTTGGTGCTGCCCCTGGCATGCCCTCCTGCACTCTTCATTCAACCAGGGTTTATCTCCTGGCTTGATGATAATGGTAGAATGGGGTATATGCTGGGCCATGAGGTTACAGATTGTGGTTGAGTACAATTCTGCTGCTGCTGATGGCCCACAGCGCCTCACGGATGCCCAGTTTTGAGTTGCTAGATCTGTTCGAAATCTATCCCATTTAGCACAGTGGTAGCACTACACAACACGATGGAGAGTATCCTCAATGTGAAGACGGAACTTCATCTTTACAAGGATTGGGTGGTCACTCCCACCAATACTGTCATGGAGGATGTGATCCAAAAAGCTTTTCCCTCTTGTTGCTTCCCTCACCTCCCGCCGCAGGTCCAGTCCAGCAGCTATGCCCTTTAGGACACGGCCAGCTCAGTCTTTTATGGTGCTACTGAGCCACTCTTGGTGATGGACATTGAAGTCCCCCACGCAGAGTACATTCTGCGCCCTTTCCACCCTCAGTGCTTCCTCCAAGTGATGTTCAACATGGAGGAGCACTGATTCATCAGTTAAGAGGATGGGGCGGAGGGGAGGGCAGCACGTGGTAATAAGCAGGAAGTTTCCTTCCCCGTGTTTGACCTGATGCCATGAGACTTCATGGGGTCTGGAATTGATGTTGATGACTCCCAGGGAAACTCCCTCCCGACTGTATACCACTGTGCTGCCACTTCTGCTGGGCCTGTCCTGCTGGTGGGTCAGGGTATACCCAGGGATGGTGATGATGGGGTATGACCTGTAAGGTATGATTCCATGAGGGTGACTATGTCAGGCTGTTGCTTGACTAGACTGTGCACAAGCCCCCCCCGAGATTAGGCATGTTTCCTTCCCTAAAGGCCATTAGTGAACCAATGGGTTTTTACAACAATTGACAATGGTCATATTTGGACTTTTAATTCCAGATTTTCATTGAATTCAAATTCCACCATCTGCCATAGTGGGATTCAAACCTGGGCCCCCAGAGTATTACCCTGGGTCTCTAGATTACCAGCCCAGTGACAATACCACTGCACCACCACCTCCACTGAAGGCATGGTTCAAGGGGCGAGGGGTTGGCAGGGAGGGGGTTGGAAGAGGGTTTTTTGAATGCAAGGGGAGAAGTGGAAAGACAAAGGGAGCTGGTGGGAACAACAACAACCTACATTTGTATAGTGCCCTTAATGTAGCACAATGTCCCAAGGTCCTTTAGCATAAACAGACAAAATTTGACACTGAGCCACGAAAGAAGATGTTAGGACGGGTGAAAGGTAGGGTTGAAGGAGTCTCTTAAAGGAGGAGAGATAGCAGAGGGGCAGTGAGGCTTTGGGTGGTGATTTCCAGATCTTAGGGTCCAGGCAAATGAGGGCACAGGAAATTGGGGGCTGCGCAAGAGACCAGAATGTGAGGAATGCAGAATCCTAGAGAGTACCCTGTCTGGTGGGCAGAGCATTGGCAAATGGAATTCAACCCGGAAAAATGTGAGGTAATGCGCTTGGGGAGGTCTAACAAGGCAAGGGATTACCGTATGAATGGTAGGACCCTGGACAGTACTGAAGATCAGAGGGACCTTGGTGTGCATATCCATAGATCCCGGAAGGTAGCAGGGCAGGTAGATAAAGTGGTTAAGGAGGCATATGGGATACTTGCCTTCATTAGCCGAGGCATAGAATACAAGAGCAGGGAATTTGTGCTGGAACTGTATAAAACGCTGGTTAGGCCACAACTGGAGTACTGCCTGCAGAACTGGTCACCACATTATAGGAAGGATGTGGTTGCATTGGAAGGGGTGCAGGGGAGATTTCCCAGGATGCTGCCTGGGCTGGAGGATCTGAGCTATGAGGAAAGATTGGATAGGCTGGGGTTGTTTTCCTTGGAACAGCGAAACCTGATAGAGGTGTATAAGATTATGAAGAACATAGATAGGGTGGTTAGGGGGGCACATTTTCCATTAGTAGAGGGGTCAATAACCAGGGGGCATAGATTTAAGATAAGAGGTAGAAGGCTAAGAGGGGAATTGAGGAGAAATGTTTTCACCCAGAGGGTGGTGGGAGTCTGGAACTCACTGCCTGAAAGGGTGATTGAGTCAGAAACTCTTGTAACATTTAAGAAGTATTTAGATATTCACTTGCATTGCCATAGACTCCAGGGCTATGGGCCAAGCGCTGGAAAATGGGATTAGTGTAGTCGGATCTTTGTTGACCGGCACGGACACGATGGGCCAAGTGGCCTCTTTCTGTGCTGTAAACGTCTATGAGTCTATGAGATTGTGGAAAGTAGAGACCAAGGAGCTAAGGGGGTTAGAGGAACAGAAGGCATGTGGAGGGACATTGATAGGAGAAGATCACTAAATTATGGTGCGCTGGAGCCATGGAGAAACATGAAAATAAAGATGAGTTTTGAAACTGATATCCTGGGACGTGATGGTGGGAATAGGGGACTTGTTACAAAGTGAAGATGTAGATTGCAGTGTTTTTGATGAATCAAAGCTATGGAGGGTTACTGTGGGAAGCCAGTTAGAAGGGGATTGTAGAGGTGAAGTCTTGAGGTGATGAAGGTGTGGATTGGGATTTCAGTGATAGGCAGAAGGGATGAGGATGGGTAAGGCTGCAGGGAAAGGAGGAGGTGGTTTAGATAACAGAGGAGGGGAAAAGGGCAAATAGTAGAAGTTATGGTGCTCATCTCTGCCACGCAAGCCTTCGAGGGCAACAGAGGAAAGAAAAGCCTCAACTTCAATATTCCTGAGAGAAGGAAATAATCAACAGTAGTTAGACTTGAATAAACTGGGCTGCCTCATTAACCCACAAGTGCTGTGTTTGCAATAAGCCCAGGTATTTAAGGTTGTTAGTTTGGTGATACCTAGTTATATCCCATTGAGGGTGCGCACATCCTGCCTGTGAAGCTCGAGGTGTCAGCTGTGGCTCAGTTCATAACACCCTCACCTGTGAGTCAGAAGGTTGTGGGTTCATGTCCCACTCCCGGAAAAAAAAAGTCAAGAACTGTGGATGTACTCGAAAGAGTTACATGAGATCTGTTGATAACTTGATAATATCTGCCTGTGAAGCTTTGTCCACTTTGTAATGCTCCATTTCTTAACATCACTGCTACTTAATGTTACTAGAACATCAGGGGGCTAATTTAGGTCTAAACTAGCACTAATGGGGAATCAAATAAAATGTGTGATTAGCTGCCTGTTATATACCACAGCTCGCTTTCCTTCCATTGGCTTTAAGTGGGTCAGGCTGTTTAATGGGCTCAAATCACACATTTCACACCATCAGCAAAACTCACACTTCCATCCAAAGTCTTTAAAACCTTTGCAAATCCCCTTCAAAATAAAAAGAAAAGCAGCAATCAATGCTTTAGTCTAAACAAATTTGCATAATTATTTGCGGCACCTGGTGCTGAGGTGACCCAAGTGACGGGAGAGGAAAATTGAGTGGGATGCCAACAATTAAAGGGAAAAGCCATACAGAAACAAAAACAAAATGTTTTTGGAGGATCTTCAAAAGGGATCGCTGCTCTTTGGCAACCTTTATCACGGCCTAAAGGGACTGTGGATGAAGCAGAGGCAGGCACAAGCAAAGGGGAATGGAAACCCTTAGTGCAGTTGTGACTCCATAAGCAGCTTTTAGAGTAGCCAACAGCCAACTCCTTTTCGATGCTAACTAAAGGTGTTTTTGAAAGCTGCTGAAATCTATATGGCGCTTTGCTGGGTACTTGACAGGAGGATTGTCCTCGTGCAGTCTCCTTGTGCCAACCCATACGGCAGCACCAAGGGATGCCTGCAAAGAAGCGCAACTGGATTTTAAGCCACAGGTCACCATCGCTGCCCTTGCATGTGCCAGATCCACCACTGCATGACACAGCTCTCTGTAAAGCTGAGAGCACAGCTCTGCATCTGCTTCATTGTGGATCCAGACTCTATGAAGATAGTCTTCCATTGGCAGGTAAAGGTGCCGGATGCTGCGGAATTGGCTGGGGGAGGTGGGGGCGGGTGGGCATCTTGCCAGCTGAGAACCAATCTGGTAATTTTTGGCTCTTGACCACCCTGGCAGGACATTTTTTTAATCTAATACCAAGTAACGCAGGGCATGCTGAGACAGGGGTTGTTCTGAAGAACCATCGAGTATAAGAATTTAACTGGCCTTCAAATATTGTAATGAAGTTACTAGTGTCTGCTAGTACAGCTTCTTTTGGAAAGAAGGGTCTCCATCAGGACCATATCCTCCAAAGTGATTTTGTTGCTACCTCTCTCTGTGGACATGTAAAAAAGCATAGAGCATCTCTTGAGCATCCCCCCAATGGCCTCCTCTTCCTCTGAATATAAAAGTTTATAGGCTTTAGATTAGAGATCTTGTGGTGCAGTGCCTCTGAGCGAGAAGTTCCAGGATCGAGTCCCACTCCAGGACTTGATGGCCATGGACGGTTTGTTCATAACGTTGCCAACCAGGTTGATTGTCAACATGACAGGCAATATGAGTGGGAGTGTCTCCTGATCGGCCATGCTTCATGTGGAATGGTGCTCCTTAAGCTATAGCTTCAGGCTAATGACTTGTTCCAGGAGAATCGAGCTACAGAAACAGATGTAAGAATCTGCTTCATCTGCCTCATGCATTTCAAGGCAGGAGATACTGCGTAAGTCTTTTGTTTGGTCTCAGTCAAGGGTGCTTGAGGCCGAATGAATATAATTAATGACAACTAGCACCAAATCCTATGAAATCTTAAAGCTCCAAAAAGGGAACAGTAACGGCCAAAAACATTCATTTTCAAAATCATACTGAGAGGTCAACTCTTAAAAATCTTGGACCCTGAATTTCCTGGACATTGTTGGGCTTTTCTGCCCAGCTTGGTCACTCTCCAGAGGGTGACATTGGACCTCGCTTCCCCCCACTTCTCAATAAGCTAATACCATATTTGGCTCAATGTTTATTTTTTTGTCTGATCCCACTCCTGTGAAGTGTCTTCGAATGTTTGACTGTGTCAAATGCGCTTTGTAAAGGAGTCCGAGTTAATGTACTGCCTCTCCATCTTTGCAAGGCATCAGTCTCATCATCCTTTTGCCTCAACCAGCTTATACATTTGAGAGCGGTGACTACTCAGGAGCAGATTTCACTTTGTACCTGGGACAAGCCCAGCTGAATTCCTCTGATCTTTCACACTGAAGGACAAAGAAGTAGCGAGAGGCCCAGCAGTGATGGGATCTGGCACAGCACTTGTGGGGGTGGAATGAATGGAGAGATCAGCAGCGATGCTCCAAAAGCTTGTGAAGTGTAACTGTGTTCATCTTCTGAAATTACTGGTGTTAAAGACTTGCAAACTGTTCCACCTACTCAATCTTATCAACTGGTTTGTCAGCATCAGGGGAAATCAACTGAGCTGGAATGTTTCTGGATTGAAATGGAAAAGAAATTGAAGTGTTATTGCAAATGCTTCAAGCAGCCAAATAGCATCTGGGGGCTTGTTTCCTGGGCATAGTGTATCTCTGATGTAATGTGTACCAGCACTGTTGGCTGCCTTTACAAGATTAAGTTCAGGCTGTTTTTTCTCCCCCGCCTGCTGCTTTTTTTCTCACTTTTGAGTCTCTTCTTATTTTTCATTTTTTTCACAGTTCATAACCTCCACGATTTTATTTGCCTCAGTTGCCAACACTAAATACCAATCCGTGGTCAGGCTACAGACTTAGATTAACCAAGATTTGTTCCCTAAAACCGATTGCACCCCTGCCCACTGTCACCAACGCCAAATGTTGTTTTAATCACTTTTAATGTTTTTATGTTGTCGCTACTTGTGTTGGGTGACTGGTGCCCTTGAACTGGCTGCTGAACTAAATCCAGCTCCTTTATGTCTGTGGCAGACTTGTGGACTGCTTTCCTCTTTGGCATGGAACTAATCGTTTGCTGCCTTAGCACTTCATTAACAATTTAACTTGCTTTAATTAATGCTGGGGTGGCACAGTGGGTTAGCACACTGCTGTTTCATCTTGGCACCTGAGGTTGAGTTCAGTGAAGATGGATAAGGTGACCGCCTCGTCTGTCTCTGTCTCTCTAGCTGTACAAATCTCAGGGGAAATGACTTCGGGCAGAGTCAACCCAGTGTCTATTGAGTGTACAGCCACAGCAGACAAGCGTTCACATCTCGGTATGAATTAGCACAATATTTGCAATTTCAACTCGCAAAGGCTGCCGGTACAGATATTGTAGAAAGCAGCACATCAGTAGATCTCTTTTCTGAGGTAGGGAAATAGCCACATGATTAAAGTAAAATAGAGGGATTTAAAAAAAAAATGACTTGCATTTATCTAGCATCTTGTATCCTCTCTTTCTGAACTGGTCAAAGAAGGAATGTTGGACAGGTTTCTTCATTTAATAACACAGGGTCTTCGACATCCACCTGAACCAACAGAACGAATAGTCAGGGGCCTCGGTTGATGCACATCCAAAGGGTAGCACCTTCTACAATATAGCTTTCTTTTCTTACTCTACAGTTGGCCATGATATCGAGTTACATCTAGCCGATAGCGCAGAAACAGGGCTTTGGCCCACCAGGTCCATGCCAGTAATAAAAACAGAAGATGCTGGAAAAACTCAGCAGGCCTGACAGCATCTGTGGAGAGAGAAACACAGTTAACGTTTCGAGTCCGTATGACTCTTCTTCAGGGATAAAGAGCTTGAGAGCTTCTCTTTAGCGCTGAAGAAGGGTCACACAGACTCGAAATGTTAACTCTGTTTCTCTCTCCACAGATGCTGTCAGGCCTGCTGAGTTTTTCCAGCATTTTCTGTTTTTTATTTCAGATTTCCAGCATCTGCAGTATTTTGCTTTCATCGGAGGTCCATGCCAGTGTTTATGCTCCATACCAACCTCACCCCATCCCCCATCTAACTCCATCAACATATTCTTCTATTCCGCTCTCTCTCTGTTTATCTAACTTCCCCTTAAATGCATCTATGCTTATCGCCTCAATTATTCCCTGCGTCAGCAGGTTCCATGTTCTAGCCACTCTCTGGATAAAGAGGTTTATCCTGAATTTCCTTATTTGATGTATTAGTGACTATCCGATATTTATGGCCCCTAATTCTGGTCTCGCCCACCATTGGAAACAATATTTGCAGGTCTATCCTATTAAACTCTTTCATTACCTTAACACCATTAGCAGTTCACTTGTCAGCCTTCACTTTGCTTGAGAAATTGGAGTTTCACACCCTCCAAACCGAGGAGGATTTTTATGAGGGCGAAGTGCCAAAGGTATGAGCTGGTGCCCAAATTGTCGGGGATTCAGCGACAGCCTTAGGCCCCGATTTGGCATACGCCTTTCAAATAATCTAATTGTTTTATTTCATTGAAAATGTTACCCTCGACCGGTGGATGAGTTGGAAGACCTGTCCACTAATTATCTGTAAATCTTTGCTGGAAGGAAGACACTTTGCTGGTTGAATTATTCTTCCTTTATAGGTAAAAGCATCGAATTGCAAATTACCACACAAGGCTAAGCGACTTGTGGGTCTTTTAACATAAATCTCCAGAAGCTAAATCTAAGGAAAACCTTGAATACGTGCGGAATGCCATTAAAATGCTAATGAGTGCATACTGACATTCCTCTGATATGTATATTTATTGTTTTGTTATTGCGTTCTGCTAAAGGAGCCTTTAGTTTACTGTCTTGTACAGCAGTGATGTTTATCCCTGCCCCCCCCATATTGGTGAAAACACAAAGGCAGAATGTGCGGTGGTCTCAAAGATGTAAAAGGATAAAGGTAAGACCTGTGCAAAAAATGTCCTTTGTTTAAATTATTGAGCAGAAAGACACTTTGGACAGTTATGTGTCATTAATTAGCTACATTTATTAATAGTCTACTAAAATCTGCTCTCTGCCATGACTCAGTTAGAATATAAGAACATAAGAAAAGTGAGCAGTGAGACACCAACCAGCCACTCTAGCCTGCTCCGCCATTCAGTGAGGTCATGGCTGATCTTCTGCATCAACTCCACTCCCCTGCCCTATCTCCACATCACTTGATTCCCTTAGTATCCAAAAACCCATCAATCTTTGTCTTGAATATTGCCCCTGACTGAGTATCCATAGCTCTCCATGGTGGAGAATTCCAAAGACCCATATGTAATGGAAGAAATTTCTCCTCATCTCAGTCCTAAATCGCAAAAATCTTATTCTGAGACTGTGACCTTGTATTTTAGATTCCCCAGGGCAGGTAAAATATCTTCGCAGCATTTGTCTTGTCAAACCCTGCAAGAATGTAAATGTTTCAATGAGATCACCTCTCATTTTTTTCAACTCGGGAGGGAGGAGAAGCCCAGAATGGAATTGTCCCTAACTGTGGTCGCGGGCGTGAAAAAAAAAGTCGTTTTGCACGCCGATTGCAATGTGTGTTTTGGCGCCGTGTCATCCCATTCCCGGCTTGTCCCGCCTCATTAATAAGGCATTCACGGAAAACACGGCATATCACTGGCAGGGTGGCCTCTGATTTGCCCACCCTGCCGTCACCTCAAGCCTTCAGTAACCCAGGCGCCATATTTAGAGGACACTCCTGCACTGAGCTAGCACTCTCTAAGGGATCGGAAGCTGCTGGAAAGTCATGGCTGCTAAAGGGAGGAAACATGGTCCCTCGGGCGCCTACTGGACACAGTGGAGGCCCACTCTGAGTCCTCTACCCCTGGCTCTGGGCGAAGACCAGCAAGCAAGGTCACCAATCCAGCTTGGGAGGCGGTGGCAGAGGTGGTCAGAGCCACACCCTTCAAAAGAGGACAGCCACCCAGTGCTGAAAGAGGATGAATGATCCCTTCTGTTCCGCCAGGGTAAGTCACTCTTCTCATCACTCTCAACTCACAAACCCATCACACATCCATAGGGATCTCACTCACTGCCAGTTCAAGGGACATTCACTCTCTCTCACGCACCTTTCTCTGCCCTGCAGATCATGCCCTCATCCTATCCATGGCACTACTCACCATGCACACACGTGCCAGGCAGCCTTGTTACCTGGCCTGGCAGGCATCCTGCTTACACCCTCTCCATTAGTCTTCATACAGGACAAGCGGGCAACACTACAAGAGGGAGAGGTCGCAGACTGGTGGAGGAATGCCTGAAACCAAGGTCCTCACAGACTTTGAAAATAGAGCCATCCATCTGGCTGGCAATGATCTGGACCATTCCTGTACTGACGGTGAGTTCTGTGGTGCTCAACCAAGTGAGGATCCAACAATGCAACATCCATCAGACAGCCATGCTGTGAGTGAGGTCCCCTGTTCCGCAGTCCCCTGCAGCCCAAGCTTCAGACCAAAGTGATGGCCCAGTCTTACACTCACTGGACACATTAGTGCTGCCTGCACCTCGATGGTGCTTGACATTGCTGCCAGAAAGTCGTGGGCAGGCATCACAGAGTTCCGTCATTCTCTCTGTGTGCTCCCAGCACCTTTGAGGTGGGGCTGGCCCCCATCTCTTCAACATCTGTGACTGGTGATGCTATGCTCCTGAAGGGGACAGGTGCTGACAAAGGATCAGATGCAATTAATATTTCATGGCTGCGTCTCCATGACATGAGCCTGAGCACTGAGGGTATGTGCGCTGCCATCAGTCACACAGGAGTCAAACATTCACAGATGCAAGGTGAGGATGTCAGGACTGTCCTCAATGCATCCCGTCATCATCCTTCACAAATCTAGCAGCTATGAGGGCCTCCCATGCGCGCCTGCCTCGTCTGGCCAATGCGATGGCCTCATTGCCGGCATCCTCGCCTTCGAGGACCTGATCATCATCATCCCCTTCGACATCCTCCTCATTGGAAGATGGAGGAGACATGCAGCTCTTTCATCTCCTCCTCAGCCAGCTTCTCCCCCCATTGCAGAGCCAGGTTATGGAGCAGGCAGCAAGCGGCGATGATGCACGACACCCTCTGGGGACTGTATTGCAGCGCTCCACCGGACCTGTCGAGGCACCAGAACCTCATTTTCAAAATGCTGATCATTTGCTCCACCAAAGCTCGAGCCGTGGGATGAGTCTCATTATAGCGTTGCTCTGCTGCAGTCTGAGGCCACCGCACGGGTGTCATCAGCCACATCCTCTGCGGGTAGCCCTTGTCCCCGAGGAGCCAACTCTGCAGCATCCCTGGACCCTGTATGATGTGAGACCTGCTATGGATGTAGGAGTCGTGGTAATTCCCTGGGAATCGTGTGCAGACCTGTACGATGCATTTGTGGCGGTTGCACACCTGCTGAACATCCAGCGAGTGGAAGCCCTTGTGGTTGATGTAGTTAACTGTTTGTTACATGTGAGTGCGGTCGATCCCAACCTGCACCTGTGCAAAACCTGAGATCTGGGCAAACCCAATCGCTCTTGCATCCTGGCTTTCCTGGTCCAGGGCGAAATGCCCTGTTGTGTTGCCCTTGCAAAGATGGCATCCATGACCTCATGGATCCATTTGTGGGTGGAGGTTTGCGATCTCACACAGGTCACCTGTGGAGCCCTGGAATGAGCCACTGGCATAAAAATTGAGCGCTGCGGTCACTTTCATGATCACTGGCTGTGGATGCCCTCCGTGTCCCCATGGTGCCAAATCCTGTAGCAGGTGGCATATGTGACTGACCAGTTCCCTTGATGTGCGCAGTCTTCAGTGACACCGGTTCTCAGTCATCTGCAGGAATGACAAGTGCCGACGATAGGCCCTGGGTCTAGCGAGGCGCCTACAAGCGTTGGCTTGCTGTGGATTTTCAGCTGTGTGCACAGCAGGCTTTGCCGGCCCTTCATCTTGAGGGTGCTGCTCCTCCCTTTGCCGAGCCAGGTGCCTCCGCTGCTCCCTTCTTCTTCTCTGCTCCCTGTAAGCCATGAGGCACACCGCTAAATCACCAGGCTCCATGATCCTGATGTTCTCCTCCTGCAGGATCAAAGGGAGAGACACGTGGGTTAGCATTGGTGATAAGAACCTCTCTTTGCTAAGTCTGAAGGCCCCTTCATGCATGCAGGAGAGTGTTGGGATGGCCAATAGGGAGTGCACTCATTGGCTTCCAAAATTCCACCTACCTCTGCCCCACTCCAGTTGACTGATTGGTGGCAGCTTCAGCCATTGGACTGAACACTGTGCTCTCAGCTCAGGCACAGGCATTCTCCTAACCCGCACTGCAAGGCTGTGCTGTTAGCTTGAACCATGATGGATACTGGTCCAAACCTGAGTAAAGACATTGCCAGGAGCTGTGGGAGCCTCCACCAGTGACTGCGCCATGGCCACGGCAAAGGGATTGTGTAACTTGCCCAGTCGTCCAATTGTCCTGCTGCCCCCTAAAATGCACATTAATTTGCAGTCTGTGCCGAGGGGTGAAAAGTTCTGGAGCATTTGGTGGCATTTTCATGCTTTTGCGTTGCTTGAGTGGGCAGAAAAGCTTCAGAGGCCCGAATCCAAACCTGTCAATGGAGCTGCTGATCGGTCTCAGCTGCGGAAGAATGCTCACTTTTGATAAGCTTTTCCAAGTGCATGGCCGCTTCCCTCGCTCCCCCTTCCCCCAATCCCCCAGCATGTGCTTGTACACTTCCTTCAGCCTGTGCCACCGAGACCCCCCCACCCCAGCCTGACCCACACTGGAGCCCTTTTCCTGGCATCAACCGGGAAGAAGCGACTTGCCTGTGCTGCCTAGTGAATGCGTGGTGCCTCTTCCTTGATGTCTAATGGGTGCTGCTTGCAAGGCCGCACAAGGTTGTGTGCACTCACCCCCGAGTTCCCTTCGGAGTTCAGCTCGCCCGGTGCAGCGCTTTTAAAGGCAGTTATGAAACACGCCGCTCTGAAGTCACACCAATGTGGGCGGTAAATTTGACGTGGGGGGGATGATTCTGGCGAGCAGGGCTTAGGACGAGATGCTAAAGTTTTGAAATTAGGTTCCTGACTTGTGGAGGCGGCAGACGCGGCCTGTCATCGATGGGTGGAGCGGACCATTGCAAACTGGTATCAAGATGGCGTAACACCAATTTTTGGCCTTCTCGTCATACTGTTTCCCCCACACACTGCCCACCATGACCCCCAACGCCAACCAGGACCAGACCATTCCGCCCCTAGTCTATTCCATCTTTCCTCCAGCACATTCCCCTCATCCTAGAAATCAATCTATTGAACCTTGCAATCCCTCTAAGGCAAGTGTATTCTTCCTTGGATAAGGTGAGCAGAGCTGTACACAGTAGGCTAGTCTCACCAGGGTCCTATATAATTGCAATAAAACTTCTTTAATCTGAAATTTCAATCCCTTTGTAATAAAGGGTCACATCCCATTTGCTTTCCTAATTACTTGCTGTACCTGCTAACATTCTGGGATTTGTGTACAAGGACATCCAGGTTCCTCTGAATACAAACATGCCTCAGTGAGCGTAATTCATGCACAGATTGAAAAAGAATCTTGGTTCTCAACAGCATGATTGTGATATGAAAAGGTGATGCAGCTCAGCCGGGAGGGAGGTGGGGTGGGTTTCCACCAATGGAAATGGACAGGCCGCCTTTGTCTGGAGTCTGAAGCTCAGTTCAGGGTCGGGCAGGCCACCAAGGCAAGGCAATGTGGGGTGGAGAGGAGGGAGTGGCGGGATTAAAGCAGGGGCCTCCTGACAGGGCCCAGATGGGATGCTTTCAGCCTTGTCATTGCGAGCTGTGAAGAGTTCCATAACTTGAAGCCGGACAGCACAGCAAAAGCTGGGGAATTGAGGACGAGAGAGGCACAGCTGGACATGGTTGTAACCTCAGGGGAAACATAAGGACTAGGAATGTCTTAGGATGATATGTTTGGGGGGGGGGTGGGGGTATGGTGGCGGGGGGGCGGGGGCGGCTACAGGGGAGCATATCGGCTCAGTTGGAGAAACAATAATGAAAGGTGTGCTGGCTGCATTGAGACAGGTAGGAATGGAGCCATGAGAGGCATTATTGCTCTGCCCTGCATTATCCTATTGGAACCTTGGTGAAACACTAAGGCTGGAATTTTCTGGCCCCTCCCGCCAGCGGGATCTTCCTGTCCCGCCAAAGTCAGTGGAGTTTTGGCTGGCTTCCCCCATCTCCTGTCCGCACCCACCACTGCAGCAGTGCCGGAAAATTCCGCCCAGTGCTTACACTTCTGGTCAGCGATCACACCACAGCGCAAATGTCAATAGTACTAAATCTAACCTTGATTTCCCACATTGCCATTCTGATTATACTTAAAAAAAAAGCTAATTACTTAGTTGTAAGGTGCTCTTGAGAGATGTGAGATTGTGAAAGGCGTTATGTAGATGCAAGTCTGCTTTTCATCTAGCCTAAAATAGATTTTACTTTGTCTGTATAAAGTGAGATCTAAAGCAGGTTTAACATTGCGCCCAGAAACTTAAAATGGCCGTTTTAGACTTGTGTTACTACCTTTAGTTTAATGACCCTCAGAATGGCTTGGTGTGTGTATTGAGGCAGCTAAAACTCACAGTTTGGAGGTTGGCAGGGTTGGGCTCAGTGCAATCAGTGCGCTATCCACTTCAAAACAAGCACGGTCAGCAAGAAAGCTGGGCCAACGAGACATTATTGAAACAGATCTACACATTTTTTTAGCGTTTATATCGAGAGTTTTACACAATCATGCACCGGACCAAGAAAGAACAGGGCATTTCAGCCCTTGGCTCGGGGGAATAAGATGACAATGACACGCTGTACCGGTGGGAATTGCATTGCATTTTGCAGTGGAGACAGACACAGTGATGCACAAGGCTACAAGGGTGATTTTCTGCTTTGGTGCTTTCAGAGCACACTGAGAGACTGAAGCAGAAAATTTCTCCTTATATGCCATTTAGTGCTTTATGAGCAGAGGATACCTTCTCAAGCCTGTGAGTTTGATAGCGTCAGAGTTCTGCTGTTCTGCGTGTACCTTTCCTAATTTAATCTTTGTTTTCAAATCCCTTCATGGCCTCGCTCCCACAACCTCCTCCGGCCCCACCTTAATACCTTTCGGGATCTCTGCACTCCTCTGACCCTGGTCTCCTGCGCAACTCCAGTAATCATGGTTGCGAAATTGGAGGCCTTAATTTCTGCTGTCTAGGCCCTAAGCTCTGGAATTCCCTCCCAAAACCTTTCAGCAGCTCTCTGACCTCTCTCTCCTCCTTAGCGATGTTACTTAAAACCTGGCGCTTTGACCAAGCTTTTGATTACCTATGTGGGCCCCTTTATGTGGCCTGGTGTCAGGTTTTGTCTGATGGCGTCCCTGTGAAACGCCTCGGAGCCATTTACTATGTTAAAAGTGCTATATCAATTTGGGCTGCAAGTTCAAGTTACGACAAATAAAGCAATTAGATGCAGCGGCTGAAGCAAACTCAGGTGCTGTGTGTTGAAATAAAAACAATAAGTACTGGAAAAACTCAGACAGCACCTGTGTAGAGAGAAGCAGAGTTAACGTTTTGAGTCCAATATGACTCTTCATCGGAACTGATGAGATCACCTCTTTTTTTAAACTCTAGGGAATCTATTCCCTCTCTCCTCCAGCACATTCCCCTCATCCCAGGACTCAAACTAGTGAACCTTGCGCTCCCTCTACCTTCCTTAGGTAAAGTGACCAAAACTGTACACAGTAGTCCAGCTGTGGTTTCACCAGGGTCCTATATAAATGCAATCAAACTTCTTCAATCCGAAATTTCAATCCCTTTGTAATAAAGGGCCACATCCCATTTGCTTTCCTAATTACTTGCTGTACCTGCTAACATTCTGGGATGTATGCACAAGGACACCCAGATCCCTCCCAATACAAACACGTCCCAATCTTTCGTCATTAAAGAAATATTCTGCTTCTCTATTTTTCTGGCCAAAGTGGATAATTTCACATTTCTTCAATAAATATTCTATCTACCACGTTCTTACCTCCTCACTTAGTCAGTCCATGCGCCTTTGCAGCCCTTTGCGTCCTCTTCACAGTTTCATTTCCCATCTAGCTTTGTATCATTGCTGAGCTTGGACCCATTAGACTCAGCCTCCTCACCTTAGTCAATATGGGTTGTAAATGGCTGCGGCCCAACACTGATCCTTGTCGTACCCCTAGTTACAGCCTACCAATCCGAAAATGACCCGTCTTATTCCTACTCTCTGGGTGGAATCATCCCAAGATTTGCACTAAGCCCAGTAGCAGGTGGCTAAAACAATGTTTTACCCGTCGCCAGCGATGGTGGGTTTTCATGCTGTATCGTGCCGAACCCACCACCTTATGTTGAGTGGGTTTTTGCCTCTCATTTGCCCACCTGCCATCGCCTCAGCTTTTCATTATGCCGGCCGCCATGTTTAAAGTCCAGCTGCGTGCACACATCGCAGTCCTCCCAGCCCATGAGGGCTGCAGGGAAGACACGGCCCTGAACGCCAAAAGGGCTGCAGCCCTCAGGTTCAGCGACGTGTCACTGGAACGCCTTTTGGACGCCATGGAGACCCGCCAGGATGTCTTCTACTGCCGCTCTGGCCCCAGGATGGGCGGCAACGTCACTAATCCAGTTTGGGAGGCGGTGGCAGCGGTGGTCAGCGCCAACACCCTTCAAAAGAGGGCAGCCACTCAGTGCTGAAAGAGGTTAAATTTTCTGCTTCGATCCGCTGGGGTAAGTCACTCTCCTCATCACTCTCGACTCACACACTCACAAACCCATCACACATCCACAGGGCTCTCACTCGTTGCTGATTCAAGAGACATCACCATTCACTATCTCACACACATCTTCATTGTCCTTATCCCGTCTCTATTGAAGTGGCAGCCTCCTCACACAGCGGGGGCTGTTCCTCCACCAGCAAGATGCTGGTAGACCCTCCAAATTGTCCCTAATTGGAGTCTTAATTTAAAAAATTGTCTGTCTGTCTTTGTTCAGTGGGTGGTCAATCACACCCTGGCCCACCATTGAGAACATTCCCCTTGGCGGGAATACATTGGCAACTCTGCACTATATTGCCGGTGCCCAAACTTCAAAGCCTGCCACCCTGGGGCCAAGAAAATTTTCTGCAGCGATGGCATCACTTCCTCACTCCCCAAAGCCTGTCCACCATCTACAAGGCGCAAGTCGGGGGTGTGATGGAATACTCTCCACTTGCCTGGATGAGTGCAGCTCCTACAATGCTCAAGGAGCTCGACACCATTCTGGACAAAGCAGCCCCGCCTGATCAGCACCTCATCAACCACCATAAGAATTGACTCCCTCCACCACTGAAACACATTGGCAGTGGTGTGTACCATCCCCAAGATGCACTGAAGCAACTCACCAAGGCTCCTTTGACAGGATCTTGGAAGCTTGTGACCTCTACCACCTAGAAGGACAAGGTAAGCCGATGCATGGGAACACCACCTCCAGGTCACACACCTTCCTGACTTGGAACTATGGGCGGAATTTTATGACCCTGTCGCGGTGGGGGTGGGGCCACAAAATGCGGCAAGCTGTTCAAAAGCCCATTGACTTCAGTGGGACAGTAAAATCCCACCGGTGTAAAATTCAGCCACATGTTGTTGTTCCTTTGCTGTCACTGGGTCAACATTCTTGGACTCCCTTCCTAAGTGCCCTGTGGGTGTACCTACATCACATGGACTGCAGTAGTTCAGGAAGGTGACTCACCGCCACCTTCTCAATTAGGAATGGGCAGAAAATGTTGGCCTTGCCAGCGACACTCACATCCCATGAATGAATAATAAACTTTTTAATATGAAAAATATAAAAGTACTGCCTTATGCTGTATAATGTTTTGCTTAGTCCTGATTCTTAGGTTCAATTTATAAATGAAAATTTATTGCCTTTGCAAATCTTGTCTGGTGTGTTACATTTCCAATTGATAGGAGACCAAAGAGGTAATTTCCCAATCCCACAGTCCCAGTGGAGAAATGTGATTGAAAGCACCACAGGTTCAATATATATCTAGAACATTGTGGCATTGATTCTCTGACTCACACTGCCTCAGGACATGGCTACCTGGTGCTTTCACTGAAGTACTCCTTCAGTGAGAATCCTACTTAAATTCAAGCGCACAATGCAGGCTTATTGTTAATCCTGGGTTATGAGGGAAGGCCATTTGGCTCATCGTGGCTGCCCTAGATCTTTGAAAGACCTACCCGAATAGTCCTATTACACTGCTCTTCCCCCAAGCCCAGTAATTTTTTTTTCCTTTTCAGTTATATATTCAATGCCCTTTGGACAGTTACTATTGAATCTGCTTCCATCACCCTTCAAATACACCACAGATAACCAATTAATGGCCAGCCAGTGTGAAAGACGCGCTCAGAGCCTCAGTGCTGCAAGGGTGGGCGCGGGAGGAGTGCGAGCGCTGAAGTGTGCGCATGCGCACACAGTGAAAGCTCTCTGAAGGCACAGAGCTGCCTCAGGGAGCTGAAGATTTTTAACATTAAAAATAAGAGTTAAAAAAATAAGGAAAACATTTCCCCCTCATGTGACAGAGGCACATGAGCAGGGGGGACATGTCAAAAATTAGTTCAAAAGTTTACTTTTTAACCACTGGTCGAAACCTCATCCTGCCTGTGGATGAGAATGTGCTTAAAATGCAAAGGCCGCTTGGCCTAGTCGCCCACCCGCCAACCGAACGGTTGAACAGGCAGCAAAATATTAAATTAAGTTCATTGATTAAGGGCCTTAATGGGCCTCTTGATTGGTGTCGGCTGTGCTGCTGCCTCTCGTGCGCACCTGCCGAGCGAAATACCCCGAGAGCGTGCGATAACACCGGGACGCTCACCCGACATCACCGCGCACTATTTCACTCTCATTCGGGGTCGGGTGCTACGCCTGCCCGATGAGGGAAAAATTCTGCCCATTGGGAACACCACCACCTGCAAGATCCCCTCTGAGCCACTCGCCATCCTGACTTGGAAGCATATCGCTGTCCCTTCACTGTCACTGGGTGAAAACCCTGGAACTCCCTCCCTAACAGCACAGTGGGTGTGCCTACACCAGGTGGACAGCAGTGGTTCAAGAAGGCAGCTCACCACCACCTTCTCAAGGGCAACTAGGGATGGGCAATAAATGCTGGCCCAGCCAGTGAAGCCCACATCCCGTGAATGAATAAAAACAACACTGAGTGAAAAAGAAATTCTCCTCACCTCCCCTCTGGTTATTTTAGTGTCCTCTGGCTACAGGTCCTCCTGCCAATGCAAACAGTTTTTCCTTCAAACCCTTTCATGATTTTGAATACTTCTATTAAAAAATCCACACGTAACTGTCAGTGCTGTAAGGAGGACAACCCCAGCTTCCCTGGAGTAACCTGAACTGTGCAGCCCCAGATCAGAACAGGCGCAGCTTATTCCTGGATGGGCTATGACAGGGGCTGAAAGGGAAACCCATGCTTACTAGCCCCAACTTGAACAGACACCTTGAACAGTGCCATATGTTACAGTGCCAAATCCCCGCCCGCATGGTCCATTCAGAACTGAGGTAATAACAGTAAAATGCAAATGGATCATTTGCACATTTCAGAGAATGTGGCAGTGTCAGAGAGAAAATCATTAATATCGCTTCATGATAGATCATAATGCATTAGTACGGTTTAAATGCTCATTTAATATTGGAAAATCTGTCAAGTACAGAAAAAACATATTAAAGGTATTGACTTCAGCTGCCACTGATAGTAAAGCACGGCTTGATTGCGATTCATGGCATCCATGTGACTCCAGATCCACAGCGATGTGGCTGACTCTGAACTGCCCTCTGAAATGGCCCCAGCAAGCCACTCAGGTCGAGGGCAATTAGAGATAGGCAGCACATGCTGACTTTGCCAGCGACGCTCACATCCCAGGGAAGAGCAAATAAAAAGAATGTGGTATCATTTTACGGGCAATTTTGAAATCCCACGGAGGGGGCAGAAAACTGGAGCCGACCCTGCTCTAGCGAGGGGTGGGGGGTAACCAGGGGCAGCGTTTTGCCGGTGACGGTCAATTAAGTGGCCACCATCCTGGCCGCCATTCAATTGAGCAGCCTGCCCCCGATAGCAATTAGAGGGTGTCTTACTGCCCCCAATTAGAGCGTGGCCAGTGCTGAGGATAAGGTCACCTCAATGGTGAAACGCCCTCGAAGACCCAATGGGTATTTCAGGGAAACTGGGGCAGACAGGCAAGCCTGAGTGAATAGGTTGGGGGTGGGGAGGCAGTTGCGGTGTATCAGTAGCCCTGTTGCTGCGGGGTCTGGTGTAGCCCTCTGTGGGCCTTGGCGTGCCAATAAAGGAGGGCCGTCCCCAGGACCCACAGGGAGGCCACAAGGCTTTACCTGCTGGTCTCCCTGAGCAGCAGGGGAACCCACCTGGCGAGGACAAAATGCCTGTGGAGGCGTGAAGTGACCCTTAACTGGCCACTTAAATGGCTCAGTTAGCTACCCGGTGTGCCACTGCACTGTCAACTTTCCTACTGCTGGCAATGGTCATGGTGGCAAGATGACATCGGGCATCACTCCCGCTCCTTGTCCTGCCATGTTGCCAGGTCTTCGAAAATCTTCCCATGTATAAACATAAAACAATTTATTAAATAAGTGTTTCTTCTTGACTGGTGGTGAAGGTTTACCACAGTGTTGAATCGATATTGAAATACGTTATAGATCGCACTTCTACACTATCCTTACCCTCCAAGTACCATCTTCCACTTCATGGTTATAGTGTTAAATTGTTCAGTTGATCTGTGTTTGATTTTGAGAGTCGGCTAACTGATCTATGCTCATTGTGCTTGATTGGTTAAGCCTGGATGATGACTCAGTGCAAAAGTAAACAGAAGGACCTAGAAGCTAGAGCTGGGATAAGCATGAATACAGACATTTTATGATTTCAGAGATAAAACACTGTAAATAAACATGTTACACATTTAGAATCTGGTGTGTCACCTCTATATCGCTCTGGGATAAATCACATGTATAAAATATACAATAAGCTGGTGAATACACAACAATGGTAATTACTGATAAAACTAACATATGTTCTGAATTGTCTAAGTGTGATATATAAGAATTTGGAAATGATATGGGGCTGATCTCGCAATGCTTCTAAGTCCAGGGAAATAATGTTGGAGGCATATAGTGGTAACAAAAGTCCCAGCCAGAATGGAGATGATTGGTGGTAGAATTTGCCAATCACTACTGTAGGTAAGTGGGATTGATTGTAGGGACATTAATTTGTATTATGTATTTATCCTCCACTCACTGCATTTAAAAAAAAATTCTTTCATGGTTTGTGGGCATCACTGGTTAGCCCAGCATTTGTTGCCCATTCCTTATTGCCCTACAAGGCAATTTCAGATGGCAGTTAAGAGTCAACCACATTGCTTGGGTCTCAAGTCACATGTTGGTCAAACCAGGTAAAGATAGCAGAATTCCTTCCCTAAAGGGCTTTAGTGAACCAGATGGGCTTTTACAACAATTGACAATGATTTCACAGTCACCCATTACTGAGACTAATTCTCAATTCCAACTTATTTTTTTTAATTAACTGAATTTAAATGCTACTAGCTACTGTGGTGGGATTTGAACCCATGTCCCACCAGGGGATTAGCCTGGGCCTCGTGACTTACTAGTCCAGTGATATTACCACAACACCACCATCTCCTCACCATGTTTGAAAAATATTCCTGCTGTTACCACCAGACTTTGCTATTGTTTTAGTCATGAGTTCTGTTAGCTTTAGTTTGTATAAGTGCTATTTAGATAGATTGTGTTTGCTGTTTGCTGATAAATAGACTTTTTTTTGGTATAGTAAGACCTATCGTAAATCTCGCTCCACCTCCCATTCATATGATTGACAGAATGGTGTCAATATTCACTTTGGGTCACTATTTCAGTGGCAGTGGGAGCAGCAATGCATCCCTCTCCTCCCTTCACTCCAGGCACCTGGCAGCTATACGCATAGCACCAGTCTTCATTGCAAATACAGATAACTGAGTTTAACTTGGGATCAGTCTTGTCCCTTAGTCATAATAGCTGTGGGTTCAAGCCCTACCGCAGAAGTTACGCATATACCCTAAGTTGGCACTTCAGTTTGACAATAAGCGAGGGGCTGCCTTTTGGATGAGATATGGATGCAAAGTATTCTATTATTTTGAAGAAGAGGGGAAGAGTCCTTCCATTGTCCTGGCTGACCAAGTCGACCAAAGTATATCAACTGTCACTCAATGTGTTGCTGTTTTCAGGACCTATCTGTGCAAAAATTGGCTGCCAAGTTTGCCTATATCAGAGTATGTAAAAAATGATCCTTAGCTGTGAAGTGCTTTAGGGATATAAAAAGTATCATGTAAATGTTATTCTTTTTCAATGGCTGGCAGTGAGATACAAGGCAGTAATTAAATTGAACCTCAGTGGTTTCAATGCTATTAGAATCCCTAAATTACCCTGTTAAAATAATCTGCATTCCTGTCAACCACTTTGCATTGTTAATAATATGTCAGAGACTGTTTTTTCTTCTCTGCTGCTCTATGTCTGTGTCTGCTGCTAATTTTACCCCTCTCTTCCTCTTCTCCTGAATGCACTGGGTCATGCTGAAGAGTAGATCTCCAACTGTTGCCTGCTTATTGTTATTGCCGTAAGGTCTGGGCCATTTTGAGGCCCAGGGTCTTTGTTTATACATAGGCAGTGACTGAAGGAAACCAAACCAGCTCTCTGTGGTAGCTTGTCAATCGGCCAGGCTGAAAACGGCCTGTTCCTACCAAGTGGGGCCTGCTGCCTGATGGAGCCTGGGTGTGTGCTGGTGGGGTTGGGGGGGGGGGGATGGGGACGCAGTTGCAGTGGGGAGGCTGCATGGCAACACTGCAGGGGGCTGGCGTTGCATTTGGGGCCCGGATGTAGTTATCCTGCTCCCCTTGACCACACAAATACAGAAAAAAAAAGAACATTTCAGTGTGTTTTGAGCATCGCAGTGGTGCTATTGCTTCTAGGGACTGCTGGTAAGGCCACTCAAACCGATATTTACAGGTAGAATTAGTTGGTCTGCCTTCGCTGACCAAGGCCCTAACCTCTGGAATTTTGTCCCTAAATGTCTCCACCTCTTTCTCCCTTTCCAGCTTTAAGTCATCTACATTTAGGTCTCCTCTCCGAATATTTCTTTATGTGGATCAGTGTCCAATACTGATATGATAATACTCCTATGTAGTGGCTTGGGTTATTTTAAAGGTGCTATATAAGTGCAAGTTTTGTTCTTGTAAACTTGCACCTTTTTACCTCAGAATTGCAAATTGAGAATTGATGAATTTATGTAGCCAATCACAGTACTGAAATAGCTCTTACCAAAGTCACAAATGACACCCTACGTGAATGTGACAAATGTTAACTTCACCCTTAGTGAGCTGTGTAAGCCTTTGACATGGTTGACCACACCATCGTCCTTCAATGCCCCTCCAGTGTGGTCCAGCCAGGTGGGACTGCACTCGTCAGGTTCTCATCCGTCTAATTGTAGTCACCTGCAATGGCTGCTCTTCCCATTCCTACACCAGTACCTCAGGTGTCCCCCAAGGATTTATCCTTGACCCCCTCCTATTTCCCATCTAAATGTTTCCCCTTGGTGACATCATCTGAAAGCATTGTGTTTGTCTTCATGTGTACACCGATGACACTCAGGTCTACATCACGAATCACTTTTCTTCACTCCTCCACTGTTGTGAATGATCAGACTGCTTATCTGACATCTAATATTAGGTGAGCAGAAACTTCTTCCAAATAAATATTGGGAAGACTAAAGTCATTTTTTTGGTCCCTGCTCCAAACTCCATTTCTTAGCTACTGACTCCATCCCTCTCTCTGCCAACAGTCTATGGTTAAACCAATCCGTTTGCAACCTTAGCATCACATTTGACTCTGGGATGAGCTTCCAACTATATATCTGTGCCGTTGCTGAGAACACCTATTTCCACCTTGGTAACATTGCCTGACTTCACCCCTGTCTCAGCTCATCTGATGCTGAAACCTTTATTCATGCTTTGATTACCTCTAGACTTGATTATCCCAATACAGTTCTGGCTTGTCCCCCACATTCTACTGTCCGTAAGCTTGAGGTCATCCAAAATACTGCTGCTCTTGTCTTAACTTGAAACAAGTCCCGATCGCCTATCATCCCTGTGCTTGCTGACTGGTTAAGCAGTGTCTTGATTTTAAAATTCTCATCTCTGTTTTCAAATCCCTCCATGGCCTTAGCCCCTCCCTATCTCTAATCTCTTCCAGTCACCCAATTCTGGCCCCTTGAGCATCTCCGAGTTGATTTGCTCTGGTGGCCGTGCCTTCAGTTGCCTAGTCCTTAAGCTCTGGAATTCCCTCCCTAAACCTCTCCACCTTGGTATCTCTTTCTCTTCCTTTAAAACACTCCTTAAAACCTACCTCTTTGACCAAGCTTTTGGTCACCTGGCCTCACATCTCCTCAAGTGGCTCAATGTCATGTCTTGTTTTTAGAATGCTCCTGTGAAGCACCTTGGGACATTTTATTTTATTGTTGCTATGCCTCATGGTTTTACCATTTGTGATCGGAAACAGGCAGATGGCCTAACAGAGGCCACCAGTCAAAATGCCAGTGGACAAAGTGCCAAGGTAAATGGCACAGTAAGTGATTCAATGCCATTGCCATCACATTTACGCCAGGCGAGGGCATTTAAAAGCAGCCCCATGTTGTCAAAGGATCGACCTGTAAGGATGCTTGTTGCTTAGGAGTGGGGGAACGACTGACAACATAACATGAGGTGGCCATGTTGGAAAGTTTTAAAGGTCCACAGACAATACAAGCTGATCCAGTTGATTTTACAGAGCTACAATTCTCCCTGTTTTCATTTTGCAAGTTGCCTTCTTCCTTGTGATGGTGACCGGGATTCCTTCTCGGTAGGTAGCGCTCATGTACCACCCGCAAAATGGTCCACAAGAGAGTGACATCATAATGTAGGATGAAACAGCACAGAAGGTTGCCATTCGGTCTATCCTGGCTGGTGCCTGGCACAGCTGATTAGCAGGGTGGAGACCTCACCTCACGGGGAGTAGTGCCCGCCACCTCCAGAGGCACTTTTCGGTGCTCTGCCACACCACATTCGAAGCGGAGATATCTCACAAGTATTCAGTACATATTACGCAGGAGGATAGCCAGAATCAGGAATGAAGTTATAGGAATTTATTAATTATTTCTCCCCCTTCCACCTCTGATTATGAACTTGAGCATTTGTGTTGGAAATATCAGGCAATTGGCTGGTGAGTGGTACTACCGGCTTATATTTAAAATAATCAGATGATCAATGAAGGTACAAGGCTCTGTTGAACATCACAATCAATTGTGTACTTGTTGCATCAATCCATAAATGCAGGAGGGGGAAGTGAGTGGGGGTTTAGTTGTCACCATTCAGCATGTGATACTGTCATGGTGTTTCTCTGCTGCTTCACTCGAGCAACTGGTCAATTCATTTAAAACCTTATCACCAGGTATCAATCGCCAATCAACCTGTGAACAGTGCCTCTAATGAAGTGATTAGTCATTGCTGCTACAAGCAGGGTCAAATGAGGTAAAGGGAATGATTTGTTCCAATCAAGGTCCTTCGCCTCCTGGTGTCAGCTTGTAAAGGTGTAATTTTTAAAGTTCAACCTTCCACTTGATCTATTTTAATTTGATTCATTAAGAGCCTCGCTGCCACTCAAGTCTCAGCTAGGACCATTTTCCTCACACTTTTGCAACCAGCCACAAAGAGGTCCATGAAAGTGATGGAAAGGCAAACTCTAATTTTGCTTCCATCTGACAATTACTTTTCTTCCATCGTCTTCCACAGTCCCTCGCCTATCCCCATTCAATGCCCCCCTCCCCTGTGGTAACCAAATCACCATAAAGGGAATATAAAAAGAAAATGCTGGAAATGCTCAGCAGCTCAGTCAGCATCTGAGTGTTTTTATTCACTGATCATACCTCATACTGCCATATAGGGACAGATAGGTGGGAGTTTATTCCCATTTGCTTCACAGCATGGAATCCTGGCAACCAATGGGCCTATTGGACATTTACCTGCATTCCTTATTTCATGAATCAGTTCCCACGTTTACCACTTTAGCTTTTTGTCTCTGGCTTTCTTTTCTTTTTTTATACATTCTTTCATGAGATGTGGGTGTCGCTGGCAAGCCTAGCATTTGTTACCCATTGAGAAGGTGGTGGTGAGCTGCCTTCTTGAACCGCTGCAGTCCACCCTCAGTGCTGGTAGGAAGGGAGTTCCAGGATTTTGACTCAGCGGCAGCGAAGGAACGGCGATATATTTCCAAGTCAGGATGGTGTGTGGCTTGGAGGGGAACTTGCATCTGCTGACTTGTCCTTCTAGGTGGTAGAGGTCATGGATTTGTTTGGAAGGTGCTGTAAAAGGAGTCTTGGCAAGTTGCTACGGGCCATCTTGTAGATGGTCCACATTGCTGCCACTGTGGCAGTGGATGGGGTGCAGATCAAGTGGGTTGCTTTGTCCTGGAAAGGGTCAAGGTTCTTGAGTGTTGTTGGAGACACACTCATCCAGGCAAGTGGAGAGTATGCCATCACATCCTCAATTTGTTGCGTTTGATGTTAGCAATGGAGGATGTTAGCAATGGAGGGCTGAGATAGCACAGGCAAATTTTGAGTAAAATAGGCTTATATTCTCTGGAGTTCAGAAGAATGAGAGGTGATCTCATTGAAACGTAGAGAATTATTCGAAGCTTTGACAGAGTAGATGCTGAGAGGCTGTTTGACCTGGCTGGAGAGTCTAGAATTAGGGAGTATGGTTTCAGGACAAGTGGTCAGCCATTTCGGACTCAGATGAGGGGAAACTTCTTCACTCAGAGGGTAGTGATTCTTTGGAATTCTCTACTGCAGAGAGCTGTAGATGCTCTGACATTGAGTTTATCAAGATTGAGGCCGATAGAGCAGGAAGGTGGAAATGGAAGATCAGCAATGGTCTTAATGAATGGCAGACCAGGTCCGGGTGGGTGTCTGGTCTGTTCTTGCTCCCACTTCTTACGTTCATAGCTCATTTCTTAAACTCATCCATATTTTTAAAGGACATAGTACTGAACTGGGCTTAAACTGACTTCATAAGTTATGCATCCAACTGCTGTTTAGTCCTGAGATTTCAGGCCAGTGTCAAAGTACTGCACTACCAACATTGAACGTAGTTTAGTTAAGCCTTCCGCCTTCAAACTCTGGTGGAAACTGTGCCTATCTTCTGTTGCCAGCAAAGCAAACTGACAGCGCAGCTAAAACCTGGCTCTTCAATTTGGATCACAAATCGCAATGGTAAGACTTCCTCTCCTCGCATCTATTCAGTTTTGTCCCTTCTCAATGGTTCCTGGGAGGTGGGCAGCTCTCAGGTTTAACACTAAAATGGTCATTCTTCAACTGCAACCTCAACACAGTGAGTATTGACGGGCCTTTCAATCTTGGAGGAGCCTTACTGTGTCCATTGCCCAACATCCAGGCATCCGGGAATTTCCACAGGGATCACGGGATAAAAGCCAGAAGATGGGAATCCTGATATCCTCATTGATACGGTCCCCGTTGATCGATACTGCACGCCTCCCATCCCACACCCCCACGGTGGCCCCCTCCCTCACCTTCCACCCATAGCTCCAGATTTGGATATTGAGTCCTGTTGTAACACCCTGATGTTTTGGTTAAGATCAGTTAACTCCACAGTCAGCAGGTCAAATCAACAGCAACAGCTTAAAAGTACATAGTGCTTTAGTATAGGTGAACACGCTGTCGTAATATGCCTTTAAGGGATAGCAGCATGCCAAGAGGGTGTTTGGCTGAGCGAGGTTTAATGTGGGACTGGAGAACAGTACCGCCCATGGTATGATGTAGAGAGTCATATGATAATAGACTGTGTGTAGAAGGTTCTGGAAGGAACCATCATGGAGACAACACCCATGTATGGCAGTACCTTGGATATGTATATAGTTATGGGTTACCAATAAAAGATTTATGTTTAACCATACAAGCCTCCAGATCTCTCCGAAAAGCATCAAACAACCTTTACAACACATTCCGAGGTCCCATGATCCTTTGCACAGGAGAATTGGATGCTAAGCTGCAGAAAATTTAGGAGAAATGACCAAAAGCACATTTTAAATGATAGGCTATCAAACCAAAGGGAGCAAAAGGAAGGCACAGGAGTTTAAGAAATGAGCTATGAACATAAGAAGTGGGAGCAAGAACAGACCAGACACCCACCCGGACCTGGTCTGCCATTCATTAAGACCATAGCTGATCTTCCATTTCCACCTTCCTGCTCTATCGGCCTCAATCTTGATAAATGTCAGAGCACCTACAGCTCTCTGCAGTAGAGAATTCCAAAGAATCACTACCCTCTGAGTGAAGAAATTTTCCATTATCTGAGTCCGAAATAGCTGACCACTTGTCCTGAAACCATACTCCCTAATTCTAGATTCTCCAGCCAGGTCAAACAGCCTCTCAGCATCTACTCTGTCAAATCTGAGTAATTCTCTACGTTTCAAAGAGATCACCTCTCATTCTCCTGAACTCCAGAGAATATAAGCTATTTTACTCACCTTCTCCTCATTGGGCAACACTTACATCCCAATCAATCGAGTGAAGCTTTGTTGCATCGCACCCAGGATAAATATATCCTTCCTTCAGTATTGCAAAATCTACACTGGCCAAGTATGGTCTCATCAAATCTCTATATAATTGCAGCAAAACTTCCTTACTCTTGCAACCTCCTTGCAATAAAAGATAACGTGCCATTCACCTTTCTGAATGCTTGATCTATCTTCATGTTAACTTCCTGTCATTTAAGGACCCCCAATTTCCTCTGTGAGCTAACATTTACTGTTATCCCATCTTGTAAAAAGTTTTAGGGATTGGGATCAGGAAGCTTGAAGTAGTGGAGCAGAATGGAGAAGGAGAAGAAGAGTCCATAGTGCTCTACGCAAAAGACACAGGCTGGGAATTTTGATGCTGGAAATGGGTCATTTTGGAACGCTCATTAACAACCAGGTAATGACATTACTCACTGAAACATCTCAGGCTGTGATTCTGCCTTGAACTTCCTTGGGAAACTACAGTGATGTTGTCTCTTCTTCACATCGTCTGGGGACATATGAGCCCTTGAAGAGGCAAAGTGTTTGATAAGGGCAGTTTGACCATCCAAGCATTTTCTTTTAACAGGAAGAGGCGTTGTTTTGGCATAAAACGAACCAACTTCGAAATATCCGACTGGGATTTCAGAAAGTTTTGCTTCTTTCTTCCCACGCTAGTTTACTGGAGCAAGCAATAAAATAAATGCTTAAAAAGAGATCCAACTGCTGCTTTGCGTTTAAAAGGTTCAAAGGAAGGAAATGATAAGGCACTCACATTGAGAGAGCTTATTTTTTTTAGAAAAGTAAGTCAAATCTAAATCATTTTTTTTTCTTCTAATGTCTGGTTAGCAAGTGCTTGGCTACCTCAAAGGCCTTTATTCAATATGTACTCAGGTGTCAGTTTTGGCTTCTTTGGTAACAATCCTGGCTGGGATTTTCTGGCCCGTCTGTGGCAGGAATTGACATGGGTGGGACCAGAAAATCTGGAGACCAGCTAAAAAACTCTGGATGGGAATTTCGGCAGGACTGGAAAATCCCACCCCCTTCTCTGACCCTGTTGTGAGTTGAAGACCCAATTGATGAATTTGAACCCAGAACCTACAGAGATGTTGCTCTTAATAAGAGAGCTGACTGAGACATGTGCAGGCCTGGACATTGTTCTACCAGGGTGATAACAGCATTGCTAAATCATTGTATTTACTGCACAGAAACAGTCCATTCAGCCCAACTGGTCCATGCCAGTCCATAAAAAGCCTTGTTCCAACCCTATTGAAGGATTCATATCTTCCTGGAGGAGTTTCACTGTAGTTTCCCAAGGAAGTTCAAGATGGAACATATCCTTCTATTGCTTTCCCCTTCAAGTGTTTATCTAATTTAACCTTACATGTTCATCTTAAATCTTGCTTGTAGTAGAGAGTTCTATATTCCAACTGAACTCTAGATAGAAATGTTTCTCCTGACTCCCCGATTGGATTTATTAATGACTAACCATGACTGCTAGTTTTGTTCTCTCCCCAAATAGAAACATCTTAAATCTTGCTTGTAGTAGAGAGTTCTATATTCCAACTGAACTCTAGATAGAAATGTTTCTCCTGACTCCCCGATTGGATTTATTAATGACTAACCATGACTGCTAGTTTTGTTCTCTCCCCAAATAGAAACATCTTCTCTATGTCTATTCCATCAACGCCTTTACAATCTTAAAGACCTCTATCATGTCACCCCTCAGCCTTCTCTTTTCTAGAGCAAAGAGCCCCAGTTTGTTCAGCCTTTCCTGATAGTTATAACCTCTCAGTTCTGCTATCTTCTGACTGTTAAACCCATCCTGGTGCTTGCACTGACTGGGAAACCCCAATGGTGGTAAAATCCCAAATGTGTAAGCAGAGATGTCACGATTGGGGAAATTCCTGGTGTGACTATGGTAGTGAAAACTACAAGGTGAACCATTTCAATAATGGGCTTTCACTCTCACAATGAATGCTGGGATACTCTGACCACCATAACAACCTCTTGCTTCCTATCTTTCTTCAGTGAAAGAAAGCAGAAGAAACAGTGGGTTGATACCAAGAATTCATAGAATCTTAGAGAATAGCATTAGGCTATTTGGCCCATTGTGCATTTACTGCCTCTTAACATAAGAACATAACCTATGAATGTAAGAAATAGGAGCAGGAGCAGAACATTTGGCCCCTTGAGCCTGTTCTGCCATTCAGTAAAATAATGGTTGATCTAATTGTGGCCTAACTCCATTTTCCTGCCTGCCCCTCACTCCCTTGTTGATCTAAAGGCTGTCTAACTCAGCCTTGAATATATTTAATGACCCAGCCTCCACTGCTGTTTGTGGAAGAGAATTCCAAAGACTAACGATCCTCTGAGAGAAAAGATCCTCCTCAAATGGGACACACCTTACTTTGAAACTAGGCTCCCTAGTTCTAGATTCCTCCACAAGGGGGAACATCCTCTCAGCATCTTCGACTCTATTAAGCCCCCTCAGAATCTTATGTTTCAGGAAGATCACCTCTCATCCTTCTAAACTCCAATGAGTACAGGCCCAACTAACTCAACCTTTCCTTATAAGGCAATCCCTTCATCCCAGAATCAGCCTAGTGAGCCTTCTCTGAACTACTTTCAGTGCAAGTATATCCCTCCTTAAGGAAGGAGACCAAAACTGTACATAATACTCTGGGTGTGGTTTCACCAATGCCCTATACAGTTGTGGCAAGACTTCCCTACTTTTATACTCCATATACCCCTTGCAACAACCCATTTACCTTCCTAATTACTTGCTGTACCTGCTTGCTAACTTTTCGTGATTCATCTATGAGGCAAGAGTTGCTATTTAGCTCTACCCCTCTTCTGTTCCATAGCCTGACAGGCTTTTCTTTTGCAGGTGTATATCCAATTCCCTTTTGACAGTTAACATTGAATCTGCTTCCACCACCCTTTCAGGCAGTGCGTTCCAGATCATGACAACTTGCTGCGTAATTTTTTTTGTGGGAGTTGATCACAACACACAGATGGGAGCAAGGAGATTACACGTAGAGACTGACTCGAATGCAGATGATTAGTTGACTGTGAGTTTGTCCTACTGGACTCATTAATCTCCAAGTTCCCTTCTTCTGATATCGTTTTCATTATTTAAGCAAAATGTTTGCTGTTGTTTGATGGACTGCAAATGTTATTGGAATGGGGAAACGGTCTGTGGGCAAGTAGGAAGTATCGCCTATGTAGCAGTTACTTAGTAAGGACTGAAAAGAAAAATCCAGAAACTAGACCAATAATAATTACAGTCACGTCCATCGCATTAACCAGCATTGACTCATACCAAGCCACATTGTCTGCTAAGGGCTGTTGTGTAAGTATAATTATTAAGAAAAACTGAAAAACAACCTGATACCAGGGTACATTCACATTACTCCCCTCGCTCAACCCCATACCGATTAACACCACACCAAAAGGTCAGCGTCGGAGTTGGTTGATCTACAAATGTTGAATTGAAGCTGTTGGTCTCAGTAACTTTATTCAGCAGCTAATAAAAAGCTGCCACATTGGGTTTGATCTATTGGGTGCACAGCAACACAAAGGCAACAGTTTTAAGTAAGAATACAACTAAATGTGCTCAAGGTCTGAGGTAGGAGGTTCCCTCACAGTGGCTTGAACTGAGTTATAAATCCATCACAAGACTTACGGCTGACGGGCAGGTAAACTCTAAGCATTCTCAGTAAAGAACTGGCAAATGCTCCATCTGGTGGGCAAACAATTTTCTTGAAGGGCTAGAACATATTTTCTACTTCATGCTTTAGCACCAAAGGACAGAAGCCTGGTTGCATGCACATCATTCATTATATTTATTTTATTGGACAAAGCAACCAGCTTGATCAGCACCACATCCACCACCTTAAGCATTCACTCCCTCCCCTATTGCTGCAGAGTGGCAGCACAGTGGACCATCTACAAGATGCACTGCAACGACTCATCAAGGCTCCTTCAGCTACACTTTCCAAACCCATGACCTCCAGCACCTAGAAGGACAAGGGTAGCAAATGCATGGTGTTACGTTTCCCTTAGAGACCAATAACTTTTTAAATGAGGCAAATTTCCCAATTGACCAACAGGATAATTGAAGGACAAGATTTCACAACTTAAGACTAGTATTATGACAAAGAACTAAAATTACCATAAATCAAACATTACTTAACAGGCAACTAATACATCGTACTAAAGATAAGGTTACCTTAGCATTAACTAACACAGTCAAGATATGTCTTACAACCCTTTTGCTGTCTAACACACTTTTGGCAGGTGTGTAGTATTACAAGAATGAGTCCAATGTTACTCTGGCTCTTTAGCAGGCTCACATCTCCCTGCCACGCTAGGTTGAAACTTCCAATGTCCTTCGAAAGTTGTTCCACTCAGCCTGAGTCCTCCATATCCGACTTTCACCAGCAAGGCTCACCAAAGTTCTGTCCTCTTATTTTCAAACAGAAAACCAACTCTCACAAGTATCCTGCTTCTCCGCAGCAGTACCATCTTTGTTCTCCAACACAGCAGTATCTGCTGTGACCCTCCCTCTGTATCTCAAAGAAACAGCTGTCCCTTTACTGTGAGTCATTTTGGAAAGGTGTGGAAACTCACTTGATATTTCAATAGGTTTCTGTTGGAATTTCACCCCCATGGCAACCAGATCACCTAGGCTTGTCTCTGAGGCAGGGGTGATTTCAGAACTCTCTATCTCACCTTAAGTTAAAGGAGACATTTTAAAACATAACTGTCTTGTAGAATCCAGAGTTTGTAACAATGGGAACACCACTATCTGCAAGTTCCCCTCCAAGCCACACACAATCCTGATTTGGAAATATATCATCATCCCTTCACTATCACTGGGTGAAAACCCTGGAACTTCCTTCCTAACAGCACTGTGGATGTACCTATGCTGCATGGACTACAGTGGCTCAAGAAGGTTGTTCATCACCAACTTCTCAAGGGCAATTAGGGATGGACAACAAATGTGAGTGATGCTCACATCCCATGATTAAATAAAAAGCTCTTCTGTAAAGCAGTGGTTCTCAAACTTTTTTGGTTCAGGGGTCCTGGGTGGAATTTTCCAAGCCCACTGGTGGGTGTGGTAGGTGGCATGAGTGGACAATATGGCGTGATTGGTTTCACCATGGCGGGAAGGCAGGTCACGATTGTCCGCTCAGCCTGCTGACAGCAGGGCATGTTTCCCACCATCGGTCATCGGGAACCTCATTGTAATACATCAGCATATCATTATCAGGCCATCCCACCAGGGTCTTGCAGCCCCGCTGGATTCCGTGCACATCGACGGGAAAGCACGCCGACGTGTTTCACAACAGCACAGAGGCGATGCGCACTTGGCCTGCACTTTGGGTGAACTGGAGGTGAGTGCAGAGCAATGTTCTGCAGAGCTCACCAGTGTCGGCTGTTGCATTGCATACTTCAGGGGCGCTGGAGGGGGTCAGGGTTAAGTGCTGCCCTGCCTGACCGGTGGCGGGGGGTGGGGGTCAGGGGGCAAAGGCAGCCCTGCATCTGAGGTGACCTTTGAGAGTGAGGGGGAGCGCTGTGACAGGACTTCAGGGAGGGTGCCTCCAGATTCCTCTTCGGAGGTTTCTTCGGGTCTTGATTGGAGGCCCTGGGTCATGGACTTTGTTGGCTATTTGGCAGTTGTGCCTGCGAAAGCAAGGGGAGATAATTAGTGCATGGCAGTGGCCTGTGAGACAGGACACATCACTCACAGCATGGTTATCTGATAGATGTTGCACTGCTGGATCCTCACTTAGTAGAGCAGCACCGACCTCACCATCAGCACAGGACCGGTCCCAGTCATTGCCGGCCAGCTGGATGGCTCTGTTTTCAAAGTCCGTGAGGACCTTGATTTCGGGCATTCTTCCACTGGGCTGTGGCCTCTCTCTCTTCTTTTGTGCCAGCTTGTCCTGCATGGATAGAGATGGAGAAAGTGTTAGCAGGACGCCTGCCAGGCCAGATGATGTCTGGCCTGTGTGGGTGGTGAGTGGCCCAATGAGATGAGGACAATGACGGTGAATGTGAGAGAGTGAATGGTGATGCCCCTTTAACCAGCAGTGAGTGTGGGCCCTGTGGATGTGTGATGGGTTTGTGAATGTGTGAGTTGAGTGATGAGATGAACGACTTACCCTGGCGGAACTGGAGGAGAACATTCATCCTCTTGTAGCACTGGGTGGCTGTCCTCTTTTGCAGGGCATTGGCACTGACCACCGCTGCCACCTCCCCACAAGCCGGGTTAGTGCTGTTGCTCCCCATTCTGTGGCCAGGTGTACAGGACAGCCCGGGAGGGCTCTATGGCATCCAAAAGTTGCTTGAGAGACCCCGTCTTTAAACCTGGGGGCTGCAGTTTTCTTCAGTGTCAGGGTCATGTCTTCTGGGCAGTAACGGTGAGCTGCGGGCATTGAGATGCGTGCTTGTGACTGGCCTTTAAAAGTGGCACCCAGTGTGATGTAGTGGTGGCGTGATGGCAAGACAGGTGAATGAAAGCCCACCCGCCAAGGAAATGACATATTTCCCGGGAGTGCATAAATAATGAATCAGGTCCGGGACGATATGGTGTGAAAACCCACCATTGCAGCCGGCAGGTAAAATGTCATTTTACCCACCCACTACCGCACTTAGTGTGCAAATTTGGGAAAGTTCTGACCCCTGTTTCAAATGGATTAGTAATCATGGACCGCCCCCCCCCCATCTCAATTATAATACTACATAATACTCATAATATGAAAGTGCTGCATTTTAAGAGTGTTTTAATCATGCTTTTGAGAAAACTTAGTTATCAGCAATTACTCACGTCACCAACCCTTGAAGCCAGCTCTGCTTGGTGAGCACTTTCACATGACCCCTAGCAATACCCTACAGATCTCCAGGAGTTTGCAGACCCAGTTTGGAAACCACTGTTGCAAAGGGCTTATGCTAGGAAGAGTGCGTCTTTCTATTACAATGCTTTAAGGAACTGACGTGCAGTATTCGATCCACCCTCAGGACCGCCGTCTGTCGGTATATGATGCTGGCGATTGAGGATGTGGTCTACAGTGAATTTGCATGCTGAAACAATGGGTGGAACTTTACAGCCCCATTGTGGCGGGGGGCCTTAAAATACGGCGTGCCATTTAAAACTTCATCAACTTCGGTAGGACCAGAAAATCCTGGCAGTGGGAGGCCGCAAAATTCTGCCCCATTGAAATGACAAAGGGCGGGATTTTCCAGCCCCGCCCACTGCCAGGATTGCCCGGTCCCGCAAAAAGTTGGGGTAGTGTAGTGGTGTAGTGGTATTGTCCATGGACTGGTAGTCCAGAGTCTTAGGGTTAATGCTCTGGGGACCCTGGTTCGAATCCCATCACGGCCCATGGTGGAATTTGAATTCAATAAAAATCTGGAATTAAAAGTCTAATGATGACCATGAAGCCATTGTTGATTGTTGTAAAAACACATCTGGTTCACTAATGCCCTTTAGGGAAGGAAATCTGCCGCCCTTACCTGGTCAGGCCTATACGTGACTCCAGGTCCACAGTGACATGGATGATTCTTAAGCTCAGTTGTATCAAACTGTGAAAAAAATCAATAAAAAGGAATGAAAATGGATGGACCACCGGGCATCGACCTAGACATTGGAAATGACAATGGCAAACCCAGCCCTGTCGACTCTGCAAAGTCCTCCTTACTAACACCTGGCGGCTTGTGCCAAAATTGGGAGAACTGCCTCACAGACTAGTCAAGGAACAGCCTGACAGTCACGCTCATGGAATCATACCTTACAGATAATGTCCCAGACACCACCATCATCGTCCTTGGGTATGTCCTGTCCCACCAGCAGGCCAGACCCAGCAGAAGTGGCAGCACAGTGGTATACAGTCGGGAGGAAGTTGCCCTGGGAGTCCTCAACATCGACTCTGGCCCCCGTGAAGTCTCATGGCATCAGGTCAAATACGGGCGAGGAAACCTCCTGCTGATGAATCAGCGCTCCTCCTTGTTCCCTACAATCTGGAGGGCACTCTTTTATGCTCAATGTCGAATGAAATCCGGAAGTCATTCCAGAGAATGCTGGCTCTGAATACCAACAACTGATAAATGAGATAGTGCCGTGTGAGCCCTCCTGTCAATGCAAAACTGGCAATTGTAAGGGGATGAAACAATGCTTCAAAACATCAAGAGGTTCATTTATAATAACAGAACTGAGAAGTGTACAATTTTCACAGTAAGGTAAATCAATTCTCCTATATTCTGTGAGCAATAACAAAGATGCAGCGGAATAACTCAATAAACATAGGCTGACTGATGCTAGGTTAGTGTCCCAAAGCTTAACTGGCTCAGATCGTTAAAAAATGTGGCTACTTCTACAGAAGTTCTTCAGAACACAGACCATTTGGCATCAGAGACTGAAAAGGGGCAAAGCCCTCTGGACACTCAACATTCCCCAGCCCCATCTCCCCATTGCTAAGCCAATGAGCTGGAGGCTCAGTCCATTGGGCTGTCAATCCCATTTATTGCCTCCCTCACAATAGGATGGAATATTTCAGATTGTAGAAGTGACCCTATCCCTGTACCATCCATTAATTAATACTTCAAATACCTGTTGTGGGGTTAAGTGAACTTTCAAACTGTTGGCTTATCATTGAGAAGAAATGCTCAACTTAGCATTATAGAAATAGTTAAAAAAAGATCCAGCTCAGACTAACACAGACAGAATAGAATTTGAACACTTAGTGGATTAAATCTGATCCCCTCCCCCCAAAATGGATGCATTATGGGTGTGTGTCAGGGGTTAAAATGCAACAAAATTCCCTTCGAACACACCCTCGTTTAGTTTTAACAGAGGAGGGAGGGGGGTGCGAGGGACAGGAAACCAATCCACTTGCAGGAAGCAGGTTGGCCATTTAATTATTCTAATGAGGCTGCCCGCTTTCATTTTAACAGAAATTATATTTTTAGCCACAGGGTTCTCCAGGCCTTGGGAAACCAGGCATGTGAAAGAAGGTGAGAAGAGCTGAATTCATTAGCTATCTTTGTAGCACTGCTTGTGGGCCAGGAGGAATGTTTTCCCTCATCCCAACAAAACGCCCAGTAAACCACACCCCCCCATGATCTGTCAATCATCAGACGCTCACCCAGCATCAGACAACACCCACCCAACCTCAAAATCTGGATCCCTCTGTCCACCATTGGACCACTACTGCAATCAGGGCTGCCCTCCAATGACTGGGGCCCACCCCTTGTGATGTGGGCACAACCCCTCCCCCACCTCCCCAACACTGCGATTGCGAACCCTCTTTTGTTCCCCCCGCCCCCCCCCCAACAATAAATCTCTCTGTTCTTGTAGGTTTGGGCCTTGTGAAGGAGGCTCTCTGCCCCAAAGACTTCCATCCTTTCAATCAGGTCAAATGTGGCAGGAACCCAAGAATAAAAGAATCACAGGAGCCTTTTAGTTAAATTGTGGGGGAAACCAACTCTTGGGTTTCTCAAACTCCCAAGAGCCCCCTGCACAGAACTCACCTCAAGGCTAAAATCGAGGACTGTGCACCTACGTTTTGTCAGAGCTACAAGGAATAACTTACATTTATATAGCTTTCACAACCATTGGATGCCAGCACAGCACTTCACGGCCAATAAAGTGTTTTGAATTGGAGACAATGTTGTAATGTAGGAAATAGCCCTAAATTTTGGAATGATCGCGGTTAAAATTCTAAAACAAGAGGCTAGATAATCTCTAAGATATATCAACCTGACATGCAGGCGGACTGGCATTTCAAGGCACCACACGTGTGACACAAGACATTCGGTCTGTGGGAGGATGTTGCCATGATGGTTTGTCAGCATTTTTTCTGATGGTGAATGAGATTTGTGTGCAATCCAGCTATGTTTCTGAATGCAAACTATCGCTTATTTGCCCTGTTGCAATTCACAGAGCATGAAACAACTGAAGATGTCCATCTGCTGCAGATGCAATCATCTCAGCAGCTGCTAAATTACTGGCAACAAGGATCGATAGGTTTGGATGACAGAGGAATGATTTGTTTTCAATCTTCTCTACTCTCTCCCCTGACCAGCTAGAGTTCAGACTCACGGATTCTGATGTCCCCCTCCAAAGGGTTTCCCATAAGTGTCTCTTTGCGACAGCTTATTGTTTGTGCAACAGAGAGAAAACAATATTCAACAGCTCTCAACTTGCTCAGGACACAATTAAGCGGGGAAGAAAATTACATTTCAATTATGTACATATGGGAGCAACTAACTCGGAGAGCAGGAATCCTAAATCACATCACGCAATTAATTATTTTTGAAGTGCTGTGACTGTTATGTAAAAATAAGGAAGTGCGTACATTCTTATAATCTTTCATGTCCTTAGGGTGTTCCAAAGTGCTCCACAGGTTTTGATTTACTTTTGAAGCATAGTCACTGATGTTTCACAGGCAAATGCAGCAGCCAGTTTGCAGACGCCAAGGCCCCACAAACAGCAATGGGAAACGTACCGAGCAACCTTTTTCAGTGCTGTTGGTTGAGGGATGAATGTTGGTGAGGACACCATTGGAAACTCTGCTCCTTTTGAAAAATAAAGCACCTGGGATGCTTTACATCCACCCAAGCAGTTTAATATCAGCAACAACTATATTGTGCCCTCAACATAATAAAAGGTGCCTCACAGGGAGTGATTATCAAACAAAATTTGCCACTGAGCAACTGTCATGAAGAGATATTAATGTGTATAATGTTATTGGAAGTTATTTTTCAAGTGGAATTGTAGTAGGATCTATGTCTATGTGTGTGTCTGCGTGTGGTTTAACTGGATTAAAGCCAGCTAGTCTGGGTGCTTTGATGTATAGTAGTTTGAGATGTGAATTAGATAAACGTAAGGATAGAAGGTAAAGAGTACATTTGCATTTGTTGAATAAACCATTGAAAAGAATAGGTAAAATCTTGCACCTAGCTAGGAGACACCAAGCAATGTTTATATTACTAATAAAATTGGCGGAATGAAAGGATTATTGTTGGGAGAGATAAAATTAAAAACCTAGTAATACAATGGAAAATTTACATTCGAACGGAAAGCTAGGTATAAATCGAGAGGAGTTTGTGTGTGTGGGTCAGAGGAATGTAAGATCTAACCAGCCTGTAAGCCAACAATTGTGTCTGCAAAGGAACCAAATTGTAAGGCACCTCATTTTGAATTCATAAGGTCAAATGTGCTTTGCCTGCTGTTTGTTTAAAGCCTATGGGTTATTGTTGCCTTGGTGAAAATTTACCTGGGAGTGATTAATTTGGGGGTTTGTTTAAAAGTTATTATGGTAGTAATTTGTAGAGATGTGTATGTGTTTAATTTCTTGTTAAATTAATAAATGTTTAATTTAGTTTTATATAAAAAAACCTATTGAGTCTTGGTGGTTTTATTCCTGAATTCAGAGCTGCATCTCAAACATACCAATTGAAAATATAGGTTATGACTGTTTCCCTCTGGGATTTAAGCAACTCAGCCTTTACCAACTGCTGTGTCATAATAACAACATAAGAGATGTTAGAACAGATGACCAAAAGCTTGGTCCAAGAGGTAGTTTTAAGAGTACACCTTCAACAAGGAGCTCTCCCTCAGCATTGTTCTGAAGCACAGCCTAGAATAGAAGCACAATTTCTGCAGTGGTTCCCCAATCACCCACTGTGCATTTAGGGGCAGGTTGGTACTAATATTTACACTGTTTCTCTAGAGTTTCCACCAAGATCGTAGGACCTTGCTGCTTTTCCTAGATTAAATAATGACTGTATTTTAACAGCACCAATTCGAATTTAAGTAGTGCATGAGAAAATATCCCAAGGAGCATTATCGAACAAAGCAGATGTCATTGGTTGTGAAATACTTTGGAGCATCCTGTGGTTGTGAAAAGTGCTATTTCAATGCAAATCTTGCTTCGTTATGTTGTAAAAGTTAAGGCTTGTTCATTTGTTACATAGCAGTGGAAATGACTTTCAGACATACTCTTGCTCTCTATTGTAAATCAGAATTAAGCTCTTTAGTTGTCACCCAGCACCCATCTGCACCATAGACTGGACAAATAAGAATGGGTTGTTTGCATCTGGTATTGTTGTGTCAGTAGACTGGTGGGACTATGACATTTAATCAGATTAGCTGATGCTAAATTAACTTGAGGTGCAAATGCCAACAGTTAGACATGTTAGCAAATCATTACATCTGTTAATGAATTGCTATCGATGTGAGTTTTTCCCCCCTTGCTGAGATCAGTAGAATACTTTGCACTAGGAAAACTGGCAATGTCCAAAAGGCTACAGAAGCTGACTTAGGTTAAAAACATATTAAGTCATCAGCATTTTAAAACAGAGGCTGCAATAAGTACCTTACAGGAGGAAAGTCTTTTTGCTGCCAAGTTTGCAGAGTCCAACATGGCAGCAGGTTTAGCATTAGCCATAATTTTCATTGATTTTCCCTTCCATTTCTTGCACTTTGTCCTCCCTTGAAGACTGATCCTTGTGTTATGGCATTGTCCATGGATGCTGGCCTATCCCTCCATGTGCTCTCACCCAACTGGCTGGAGTTCAGTGACGAGACTATGTGTGGATAGTGTGTCTCAGCAGGTTATTGGGGAAAGTGCCTTGTATCCATTAAAGCCAAACCTTGACAACTCTCCAGAGATTCTTAATCCATGAGCCCCAGCACACCCAGCTCCTGTACCACACCATCTTTCATATTCTAGTGATAGGCTTGACCTCTCTGCACCTACTCATCAGCTTGGCAGGGATGTCAAATCCTTTGCTTCCTTGAACAGTTCATCAGTTATCCTCTACGTCCCCTTGTAAGTCAACTGATCTCCTCGGAAAGTCTTTCATTTCCATTCCTAATTACTGAATTCTATCTCTTCATTGCTCAGATTTGTTGATCATTGTTTCTTATTGGTCTTTTCACAGATTATTCCCCAGCAAATGACAGTGTAGCACTGTACAACATTTATATAGTGCCTTTAATACAGTAAAATATTCCAAGGTACTTTACAGAAGCATTGTCTAACAAAATTTAACACTGAGTCTCATGGGGAGATATTAGGACAGGTGACCCTGTCAAGCTTCGTCAAAGAGGTGGGTTTTAGGGAGTGTCTTAAGGGGGTAGAGAGTTAGGGAGGCAGAGAGGCATAGGGATGAAATCCCTGAGCTTAGGAGCCAGGCAGCTAAAGGCATGGCTACCTATGGTGGAGTAATAAAAATCAGGGATGTGTAGTACCCCATAACTGGAGGAATGCAGGGATCTAGGAGGGTTGTAGGGCTGGAGGTGGTTACAAAGACAGGGAAGAGTAAGGCCGTGGAGGGATTTGAAAACAAGGATGTGAATTTTAAAATCAATGTGTTGCTGGTCCAGTGTAGGTCATTGAACTGAGGTGAAATGGATGAACAGGACCTGGTGTGAGTAAGGATACTGTTTGATCCTGGTCACTAGTTTAGTTGGATTAACAGATCCAGGTTACACGCTTGTTTTGGGTTAGCTGAGCTGGTACATAGATTAGTAGGCAGTTCTTATGTAGAGCACGTTCTAATTATTTACAAAAGGAACTTAGTAATTATACTTCTGTGCTTACAACTCAAACCCTGTCTCTACATTACAGACTCTAACTCTAGTACTGACTACTGACTACTAAGGTTGCCTTAGATACTCTGCTATTGGATACTATTATCATGTGATCTTCCATTATAACAATCTTCTTAAAGGTATATTACAAATCAGGTTACCACACCCCTCCTCCTTTACTCAGAAATACATTTTACAGTTACAATTACAATTTTTCTCAAAATATCAAATTATTTACACAGATAAGTAATTTACAAATTCAGTTTTTCTGGGGGTTTCCTTATGCGTGTAGAATGCCTCAGCCCTATAGCTTCAGGTGTTTTGTCAGGAGCCTGCTTTTCTGGTGTTGTCCGAACATCAGGTTCTTTGGTGGGCACCTGCAAATCTGTTTCCTCAACTCTTGCTGGTGCAGCCAATCCTTCAGACACATCTGTACTCAGTTGAGTTCTTTCAACAGGAATTGTTGACTCAGTTGTGAACACTGGAGGAATAATTTCCTGATACTTTGTCTCTCTCCTTTTTATATGATCTATATGTCTCCGTATGACTCGGTTTTCCACTTTCACATGGTAATAAAGAGGTCCAGTCACTGCACTTATTTCACCTGATAACCACTTGGGTCCTTCTCCAAAATTTTCCACATATACTGCCTCTCCTTCAGTAAACTTTCTGTCACGACTATGCTAGTCATATCCAGTTTTTTGACTTCCCTGACTCCTTTCCACCTTCCCCCCTAAATTTGGCGTTATTAAGCTTAATCTCATTGTGAGACAGCATTTCATCAACAATTACACAGGTGTGACACCTGTTGTCATGTGAGGGGTGGTCCTATAATGGAAAAGAAAAAGTGTTAGCTTGGTCGATATGGAGTCTCCGGTTAATTTTTTCATGCTAGTTTTGAATGTTTGAACTGCTTTCTCGACCAGTCCATTTGATGAAGCATGGTATGGTGAAGTTTTTACATGAGTGATATCATTGAGGCTGATAAACTGTTGAAACTCAACACTCGTAAATGCCGTGCTGTTATCAGATACGACCACTTCTGGTAGTCCGTTGGTGGCGAAACTTTGACGTAGCTTGTCAATTGTAGCAGAAGATGTTCGTGACTTCACCTCATATATGTCCATCCATTTTGAGTGAGCATCAACAGTGAGGAGAAACATTGTTCCTATAAGAGGTCCCACTTGGTCATTATGTAATTGCACCCATGGCCTTCCTGGCCACTCCCAAGGGTGTAATGGAGCTGTTGGAGGTAACTGTCGCACCTGTTGATGCTGTATATAACTTCTCACTAAGCTCTCTATTCCTCCATCCATAAGAGTATCGCTCACCTCTTCTCCTACCCCGCAAATTAGCTTGGAAAAAGAACGCGATGCATTCAACATAATGAGACTAATAATTCGCGGCTGGGTCGAAAAGATCAACTTTTCCAAACTGCGGCATGTTTTGAGGGGACTGCTTCGATGATTAGGACAGAAATTCTACTTACAATTACTGTGCGGAGTATGGCCTGATTTCAGTTCATATGATTTCCTTCCACGCATTTTCTCATCCTTCCTTGCTTTTTCTTGCTTTTTCCTCATCACCAGTTTGTTGGATCCTGGTCACTAGTTTAGTTGGACTAATGGATCCGGGTTGCACCCTTGTTTGGGGATGGCCGAGTTGGTACCATAAACAGAGTAGATCAGCAGACAGTTCTTATGTAGAACACATTCCATTTATTTACATAAGAAACTCAGCAGTTACACTTGTGTACTTACAACGCAAACCCTGTCTCTATATTACAGACTCTAACTCTACACTTCTCCTACTGACTACTGACTGCTGACTACTACGGTAGCCTGCGCTACTCTGCTATTGGATACTATGATCATGTAATGTTCCATTATAGCATTCTTCTTAAAGGTATATTGCACATTAGATTACCATAGATATGTTCAAATTGATGTAGGATAGGAGGTGGGAGGTCAGCCACGAATCGTCAAGTTAGTAGTGACAACAACATGGACAAAGGTTTCAGCAGCAGATGAGTTGAGCAGGGGCAGAGATGGACAACTTTTTTATTCATGATGGGGAGGTCGACATCTCTGGCAAGGCCAGCATTTGTTGTCCATCCCTAATTGCCAAACTGGATGGCTTGTTTGACCGTTTCAGAGGGCAGTTGAAAGTCAACCACATTGCCATGGGTCTGGACTCACATATAGGTAAGGATGACAGAACTCCTTCCCTAAAGGACATCAGTGAACCAGATGGTTTTTTTTAATGGAAATTGATGATGGTTTTATGGTCACCATTACTGAGACTAGCTTTCAATTCAGGATTTATTAATTAATTGCATTTAAATTCCACCAGCTGCCTGGGATTTGAACCCATGATCCCAGAGCATTAGTCTGGTCCTCTGGAATACTAGTCCAGTCACATTACCCGAGGGAGGTGAAAGTAGGTGGTCTTGGTGATGGAGCGGATACGTGGTCAGAAGCTCCTCTCAGAGCCAGATAGGATGTCAGTGCTGCAAATGTCCTGTTTCAGCATCGGATTGTTACCAGAGCGATAGATAGTTGATGGCTGGGTAAAGGGTCTTGTGGCAGAGTTGAATAGGTTGATCTTCCTGGAATTTAATTGGAGGAAGTTTCTGCTCATCCAGGACTGGGCGCCAGATAAGCATTCCTTGACACTGGAGGGGTCAAGAAAGACTTTGGTGAAGTAGAGCCGGATGGTTGTCAGCATACATGTTGTACATGATTTTGTGTTGTTGCATGATGCTGCTGGAGGATGTCAAGTTGTTGGAGTGGGTCAAAGGATGAGGCCAAGGATAGATTATTGCGAGACACAAGGCCACAGCGTGGCAGAGGGAAGAGAAGCCACTGTCGATGATTCTCTGGTTGTGACTGGTGTTACAACCGGGATGGGAGGAGTGTGCAGTTTCTGTAGCCCCACTACTCCACAGGTTGCACCAAACCTAGCTCTTTGGATACATCAAAGCTTTCAGGCCAGCTGCCTTTAATTCAATTAAGTCTCACACATACACACACAGACTACCCAAGCTCCTATATTCTGTACTTTACAATAAATTCCAATAACATTATGAAAATTATTATATTTTCATGACACTCCCCTCCTTACTGAAAAATTAACCGTCATAAATTAAAAAGGCAGTTTTATTTTCTTAACCCATCTTACATTATCTCCTATACTTATTACACTATTACATTACCAGATACATGCATTAACATAACAATATATATATACACAAATCCATCATATCAACAGAAATCATTCAAGTCCAGTGTCCAGGTTTTAAATGTTCAATTTTCCCTTAAAATGCAAACTCTTGACAATGAATCTGCAATTAGATTTTCTCATCCAGCCATATGTATAATCTGTAGATTAAATGGTTGCAATAATAAACTCCATCTGAATAGCCTTGCACTTTTGCCTCGAAATTTGTCCAGAAACCTTAAAGGATTGTGGTCTATATAAACAATTGTTTCTGACAAATTGTTTGCAATATCAATCTCAAAATGCTGCAATGCTAACACCAGACCCAAAGTTTCCTTTTCGATCATTGAATACCTTCTCTGTTGTACATTCAACTTCCATGAAAAATACTCTATCTGTTTCTCAATTCCAGTGTCATCTTCTGTAACAATAGAGCCCCAATGCCTATGCTTGTGTCGACAGCCAACTTAAATTGTTTGGGTACTGCCAAAACTAGTGTTGTAGTCAATACAGTTTTCAAACTGCCAAATGCCTTTTGTCACTCCTGTGTCCATGAAACTTCTTGTTCTTTTGTAATAGTTCAGTCAGTGGAGCAACCACATTGCTAAAATTTGGTACAAATTTCCAATAAAACCCACTCATGCTCAGAAATCTCAAAATTTCTCGTTTTGTTGTAGGCACTGGGAAATCCACAATAGCCTTGACTTTCACATCTCTCAAAGCCACTTTACCATGTTCAATGGCCTTGATATGTAACTTGTGCTTTTGCAAATTCACTTTTAGCCAAGTTCATCACCAAATTAGCTTCTTGTAATCAACAGAACAATTCTTCCAGATGTTGTAAATGCTCCTCCCACATTTGACTGAAAACTATCAAGTCATCAATGTAAACAGCACAATTGCTTAGTCCTGCAATTGCTTTATTTGTCAGTCTTTGAAATTTTGCAGGTGCTTTTTTTCATGTCAAATGGCATGACTTTAAATTGATAGTCCGTCTGGTGTCACAAAAGCCAATATCTCCTTTGCTCTCTCTGATAACGGTACTTGCCAATATCCTTTTGGCAAGTCAATCTTTGTGATACATTTTGATTGTCCCACTTTCTCAAAGCAATCTTCTAACTGTCATGTAGGATATGAATCTGCTTTTGTCACTACATTCATATTTCGATAGTCCACATGCAGTCTTTGTGTTCCATTCAGTTTCAGCACCAGTACAATAGGTAAACTCCAGTTGCTGCAACTAGACTCAATGATATCACTTTGAAGCATGAATTAATTTTCTTTCTGTACTTGTGATAACTTTGCCGGATTTAGTCTATTAGGATGTTGCCTTATCAAAGTTGAAACTTCTATACACACATCATTATAGCTAAATTTGCCCTCCCCAGCTTATTCCCACAAATAGCTTTGTGTGACTGCAATAGCTTCTCCAAGTCACATTGACCCTTGTCTGGAAGGTAACTTAATATTACATTTAAATTTTCAAGCACTCCTTCATTATCAGATTTGTTTAGAGGAAAATCAATTTCAAAATCCTGCATTTCTACCTTTTTCTCTTTATCTACCACCACTAACGCCTCCTTTTGGTTCTCTTCCCTGTCAAAGTACTTTATAAGCATATTTATATGTCACACCCTTTTTCCCTCTATCTGGACTATGTATTAAATAATTTACTTCACTCAGTTTCTTTTCAATCCTGTAAGGCCCACTCAATCTTGCCTTTAATGAGTCACCCATCTGGGTGACTTGTTACTGGTAACGGTAACTGGTTTGAAAATATATTCACTGGTAACAGAACTAGCACTTTTCCCCAGCAAAAAAACTACGAGCTGTAGCTTTCCTGACTGCCTTCACTTTCATCGCTTGCTGTGGTTATTTTTAAATGTTCCCTACCTAACTCACATGCTCTGTCCAATCTTTCTCTGAAGTTTGATACGTAATCCAGAAGAGTAGTTTCTGAATTTTGACCTACCAATTTCTCATGAATCAATTTCAGTGGTCCCCTTACCTTATGACCCTAGACTAATTTGAAAGGACTAAAACAAGTCGATGCATTTGGAGCATTCCTAAAAGCAATTAGCAAGAATGGAATTCCCCTATCCCAATCCTGTGGATAATCCTAACTATACACGCTCATTATAGTTTTTAAAATTCGATGCCATCTTTCCAAAACCCCTTGTGATTCAGGGTGGTAAACTGCCAAATTAAACTGCATTATCCCCAAACTGTTCATTACTTCCTTAAACAGCTGTGACATGAAATCTGAACCCTGATCTGATTGCTTTTCTTTAGGTAAACAATATCTTGTAAAAAAATTCATTCAACTCTTCTACAATTCTCTTTGTTGTAATATTTCTCAAAGGTATCACTTCAGGGAGTCTGGTAGACACAGCCATTATTGTCAGAAAGTGGTGATTTCCATTGTTAGTCTCAGGGAAGGGTCCTATACAATCAATCAAGACTCTAGTAAAAGGTTCTCCAAATGCTGGAATTGGAATTAAAGGTGCCTGCTTAATCACTGCTTGTGGTTTCCCTATCACCTGACATGTGTGACATGTTCTACAGGACTTGATACATCTCTATGCAATCCAGGCCAATAAAAATGCTTTCATATTTTTGACTGTGTCTTTCTAATTCCTAAATGTCCTCCCATTGGAATTTCAGGAGCGATCCTCAGAATGCCGTTTCTATGTCTAAATGGGATAACAATCTGATGCACTTCCCTCCAGCTTTCATTTGCTGAAACATGATAAGGCCACCATTTTCTCATTAAAACATTACCCTTAAGGTAATAACGTTCTGGAATACATTCTGCCCCTGTTTCTGAGTAAGCTGTTTGATAGAGTAGTCTTGTTTGCGCACCCTTTTTCTGTAACTCCACCAACTGCCTTGAGCTAAACACCTCAGCTGCATTGTCCTCCCGTCTTTCTTCCTGAACAAGCTTATCAAAAACAGTGCCATTAAACTGGACTTCCACACCTTCTCTCTGCCTTTTAACTTATTGTTCTTCTTGTTTCAACCTGTGAGCCTGTGATCTTGTTATGACATAATCTTATGTCCAGGATTCTCTCTCTGCTGCTTGTCTTACCATTTCAACCTTCTGTTCCTCCACATGAGTTCTCACTATCGAAGGAATTGAGTCTTTAAATTCTTCCAAAAGAATTACTTCTCTAAGAGCTTCATATGTCATCTCTATCTTTAATGCCTGCATTCACCGGTCAAAATTACTTTGTTTTGTTCTCTCAAACTCAATATAAGTTTGCCCAGGCTGTTTTCTCATATTCCTAAATTTCTGCCTGTATGCCTCAGGAGCCAACTCATATGCACTCAAAATAGCCTTTTTTACCACATCATAGTTCACCGACATTTCTTCTGCTAGTGAAGCATAAACCTCATGTGCTCTACCCATGAACCTGGATTGTAACAACAATGTCCAGCCTTCCTGTGGCCATTTCATCTGTTTAACTATCTTCTCAAATGAAATAAAGAATGCTTCTACATCTCTTTCTTCAAACTTTGGAAGAATTTGTACAAATTTAAACATCTCCCCACTGTGTTCTGGAAATAGGTCCTTCCATGCCTTCTGGTGTCACTTTTTTAACTGCCTGCAGTTTAAGCTGGAATTCTCTCTCTCTCCCTCTCTTTTTCTCTTCCTGCCTTTCTAACCTCACCAGTTCTAACTCCCTTTGAAATGTCCTTTTTCTTTCATTTTCTTTTTCTGCTGCCTCTAGTTCCAATTTTTTCATTTGCATCTGACCGGAGCCCATTCCAACGACTCACCCCTTGGAGAACTCAGTCTCTCGGGTATTCCTTCCAATTTCAAATGTTGTGCAATACCTTCAATTATGCCTGATTTCCTTACCCCTGCAGGTAATCCTAATTGTAACTTTTCTGCCAATTCCATTAACTTAGCTTTATTTACCTTTTGTAAACTAACCAAAGTTATAACTTCAACTCCCAGATAAGTCTTAGCAGCTGCCGGGGCCATATTTGCCGTCTCACCACTTATTAAAAAAAACTCGCACCAACTCCTGAATTCAAAGTGCTTCTCATACTCGTAACCTTAACATTCACCAACTCCAAACCAGCAAAGAATTTCAAATATATCCCGCAAAGAGTCCCCAATTTTCTATGGCACAGCAGATGGTAAATGCTGAGCTGCTTAAACCCCAGAGGGAAACTTGAGACAACTGCCACAATTGTTTTGCAATTTGTATTTTTATTTCAAAATGTGTGCCTTGAATTCTGGAATAATAAGTCCACCAAATCTTAAAGGTTTATACAAAACTAAATTGAACATTTATTAATAAAAGCAAAGATTTTAAACACATACATAGATCTACAAATTACTACTATGATAATCTTAGCTCCCTAATTATCTCTGTTACACTGCCATTAAGGCAACAGTAAAAACAAATGAGATTTTAACAGACCCAGGCAAAGCACACGATACCCCAGGCAGGGATATTCACAGCAAATTCTCTTATCTTTGGTTCCTATAGATGCAGCTTGGTAGATTGAGGCTGGAGGCTTTTCATACTTGTTATACCTTAGAATGCTTTCTCCTTACACATAACTTCACCTCCTTTACACATGTTTCTCCCTTTTTAATGTAAATCCCATTGTTCCAATATGAATTTGGACTTTACCTTTCTAATAATAAAATCTTTCATAGTACCAATTTTATCAGTAAACTTTAGGAAAAATAAACACACTGTTTGACATCTTCTGGCTAAGAGTAACATTTCACCTTCTCTTTTGAAATTCAAACTACTCTGATTTATCTAAAAATGCAAATTTTCCTTTACACCTCACATTATAAAACTTCAGCCATGTTTACTTATTTAGCATTTCAAACCTAGCTTCTCTTCTGATACATCAAAGCCTTCAGACCAGCTATCTTTAATTCAATCAACACACACACATACATTATCCAGACCCCACTATTCCTACTTTGCAATAATCCCAATAACATTATGAAAATTATTCTATTTTCATGACAGGGGATAGTTTTTAAAAATTCATTCATGGGATGTGGGCTTCGCTGGCTAAGCAAGCCCACCCCTAACTACCCTTGAGAAGGTGGTAGTGAGCTGCCTTCTTGAACCATTGCAGTCAGTGTGGTGTAGGTATGCCCACAGTGCTATTCGGGAGGGAGATCCAGGATTTTGACTCAGCATTAGTGAAGGAACGGTGATATATTTCCAAGTCATGATGGTGAGTGGCTTGGAGGGGAAATTGCAGGTGGTGGTGTTCCCATGTATGTGCTCCCTTGTCCTTCTAGATGGTAGTGGTCATTCTAGTAGTAGTGGATGATGCTGCCTAAGGAGCCTTGGTGAGTTTCTGCAGTGCATCTTGTAGGTGGTATACACTGCTGCTGCTGTGTATCGGTGGTGGAGGGAGTGAATGTTTGTGGCTGTGGTGCCAATCAAGTAGGCTGCTTTGTCCTGGATGGTGTCAGGCTTTATGAGTGTTGTTGGAGCTGCACTCATCCAGGCAAGTGGAGTGTACTCCATCACACTCCTGACTTGTGCCTTGTCGATGGTGGACAGGTTTTGGGGAGTCAGGAGGTGAATTACTTGTCGCAGGATTCCTAGCCTCCAACCTGCTCTTGTAGCCACAGTATTTATATGGCTAGTCCAGTTCAGTTTCTGGTCAATGGTAATGACCACAGTCACATAGATGTTAATTGTGATTTGATAAGGGCCAATTCAGTGGGCAGAAGCAGAAAGCTTCAAAATGTAGTTGCAGAAAAAATGGGCATGCATTTGCGGTGTAACAACACACTCAAGGACTTTGAAGAGGAATGGGAGATTGGAGATGGGGTGTTGGTTTGCCGGGACAGAGGGGTCAAAGTGGCTTCTTCGAGGAGTGGCTAGATTTGAAGGTGAAAGGGGGCAGCACCTGAGGAGATGGAACCATTCAGAATATCAGCTAACACGAGGGCTAGGAGGGTACACTGGGTGGTCAACAGTTTATTGGGAATAGGATTGAAAGAACAGGAAGTGGGTTTCATGGGCAGGTTGAGCATGAAAGCAGATAGGAGAGGAAGTAGAGAAAGATTTATTTTCAGGTCTAAGGCACCTTAGTGTAATGTCACCTTAGAGTAAAATCAACTTAGTGTAACATCTCAATCAAAAGTTGGCATTAAGTTGAAGAGTCAGCCTAGATAATATATGCAAATCAAAGGCCGGGATTTTTCAGCCCCGTCACAGGTGGGACCCGCCGTGGGAGAGGCAGCGCCCCAGCCAGAAGTTTATTGACTTGTGGCGGGACCGGAAGATCGCGGCGGTGGGCAGGTGTGGAAAATCCCGCCCAAAGAGTGGGGCTTGAACCTATGGGCTTAACTTAAGTTGGGGTGGGGAATGTTGGGGTTGCTTATTGCTCACCCCTCCTGATAGAAATGTCAGACACCAGCCTTCCCACATTAAACAAGGTCGCCTGGTGGTAGTAACACGCTGAACTCAGTAGTGGGTGTTGCTGAGACTGTAAACAGGCCCACAGATGAAGAGGACATAGCCACTGCAGGGAGGTTAGTCTGGGGGGTTTGAATGGGGAATGATTGGGGAGCCTAGGGAGGGGGTGAAGGGGCTAGGTGGGAAGGTGGTGGGCTTGCCATCCCTTGTATTTTACATGCCCCCCCCCACCCCCCTCACCGAAAACATGCCTGGTGACAGGCTGTAAAATCCAGCTCTATGACTTTATCAATGAGAGACAAGAAGATTAGCAACTGAGACAAGCTGGCATTGTATGAATGCATTCTAGGCTGAATACACATTATATAATCCGTTTGATAAATTCAGTTTCTGAAAGCTTATGTAGGTTTGTACAAATCCCATCAGGAATTTGAAAATTTATGAAATGCATCATGTCCAAAAGTTAAGTTTAAGTTTGACAAAAAGTTGTGCAATTATTCAAAGCCGTAATTTCATGAAAATCCTGACTGATATGGATACTGATTGTTTTTACCAACAGACAGTAAGCTCCACAAATTGGCACAAAATTATAATTCCAATATCCCGTGCTTTGAGGAAAGGTAATTAAGGTTTGAGATAGATCTGATTCCATAAGCGTGAACAGATGAGCGGAGGGTACATTCATTTATCCAGCTGATTCGATTTCATGTAGAGCTCATAGCTCTTGTGAGATTGCAGATGGATGATCATGGATCTGTATTGTACCTGGTATAGGTAGTTGCGAGTATGTTTATGTGACAGAGATACAAAGAAAAAATAGCTTTTAAATAGCGATGAAGTGGTTGCCATTACCTCAAACCCTTTCACCAAAAGGGGATAATGTGTTGCTTTGAATGGTGGTGGGGGCAGGGAGTTTGTGGGGAGAGGTTGCGGGGGTGTTGGAAGTGGCTGGGAGTTGGTTGTGAGATACGTACAAATCAGTGAGAACATGAATGAAATTTTATATATGGCCCCTGTAAAGTAAGTTCCCTGTTTACTTTAAGGGCATTTAGATAGGCAGCTGAATGAGAATGAGTAAAGAATGCCTGCCACTTGCTCTGCTCAGTTTCAAACCAATTGCTGAGCAGGTTTCTTAAACAATTATTAAGAGCCTCATTAGCAGAAGCAAGGAGCCAAATGCTGTTCCCCCCCACCCCCCACCCCCGCGATTCCCAAAAATTCCATTGATTGAAAGAAAGGAAAGAAAAGCTTGCATTTATGTAACACCTTTCACAACCTCAGAGTGTCCCAAAACACTTTAAAGCCAATGAAATGCTAATTTGGTCACTATGGGGGAAATGAAGCAACCAATTTGCACACAGCAAGCTGCCACAAATAAAGAGGATTGTGACAATGACCAGATCATCTATTTTTTAACTGATGTTTGGTTAAATGATAAACATTCATTGACTCCACCACCAGTGCACCATGGCTGCATTGTGGACTATCTACAAGTTGCATTACAGCAACTCACAAAAGGCTTCTTCGAAAGCAACTTCCAAACCTGTCACCTCCACCACCTAGGAGAACAGGGGCAACAGACATGTGGGAATGCCACCACCTTCAAGTTCTCCTCCAAGTCACACACCATCCCAACTTGGAACTATATCATTGTTCCTTCAGTGTCGCTGGGTCAATCCTGGAACGCGCTTCCTTACTGTACTATGAGTGAACCTAACTACATGGAATGCAGAGATTCAATGAAGGCAGCTCACCACCAACGTCTCCAGGGAAATTTAAGAATGGGCAATGAATTCTGTTTTTGCCTGCGATGCCTGATGCCTCGTTGGGGTGCGGGGGAGGGGCGCAATAGGGTGAAACGGCCAAAAATCGGTATCACTCTGGCGTGAAAGCACAACGTAATCATCTGATGGTGTCTGCCATGGCAGAATGCCAATTCAGCTGGAGGCTGGCGTGAACCCGCTTTGCATCCTGCTAATGGCCTGACCAGAATCGCCCTCCAATGCCAGATTTACCATTACACGGGCAGGAAAACATAGCGGCCAGGACACATCTGGACACAACTGTGACATGCAGAACTCAGGATGTAACGTTAGGGCCTTGCTCAGATCGGGGACATCTGTGGAGCAGAAGGTGCTGGATCCCTACAGCTACCGGACCCTGGAGGAACACGTGCATCACGTGCTGGGCGCAATCTCATGGACATGGCTCCGCCGCAAAGCAGCTCACGGAAGGTGGGAGGTCTCTGCTAATGTCTCAGGTCTGCTTCAGAACATCATGGCCTTGGCCATGCGCTGCTACGGATCATCGGCAAGTGGGGGAAGAGGAAGGTCGAGCTGTGAGTGGGAGAGGAAAGTGTACCGAGGGAGTGGAAGAGGAAGGCCTAGGTTTGACTGGGGGCGAAAGGTGTACTGGGAGGGGCTGAGGTTGGGAGGGAGGGGACGAAGGTGTCAGGGAGGGGCGAGGTTGGGAGGGGGGAGCAGGGAGTAAGGTGGGGGGAGGGTGTAACAGGGGAGAATGCAGCTAGTTGGGAGGTAGGTGTAAGGGGAGACAAAGGTGTATGGGAAGGAGTCCAAGAAGAGGAAGGAATTCAGAGGGGGGAAGAGGTCCAGCAGGAGGAGGGAGTAAGGGTGGAGGAAGGAATAAGGGTGGAGGAGGGAGCAAAGGGTGGCGTTGTCCAGGTGAATGTGAAAGGAAGGGGTCTGTGAAGTCAATGACTGCCTCCTGGGGAGTGAACTGAGGGTGGGCTTTGTAGGAGGGAATGGTAAGTATGAGAGGGGGCAGAGTGAAGGATGGGAAGGTGAGGGTGCATCAGTAGCGGTAGAAGGGACGGCGAGGGTTGTTGGTGGGGACTTGGAAGCAGACACAGACCCTGGGAGCGGGGACGGGGAGGTCGGGGAGGCCAATGTGGAGGGTTGGGATGCTCAGGAAGGCAGGGAATACTCCCTGGACATACTGGAAAGAAAAGAGTTTGGGTTGGTGGATGACGGTGGGGAGGTGGAAGGTGATGTCAGGGCGATCGACAGTGATTGGGGAAAGGATATGGGTGGCTGGGGGAGGGGAAAAGATGGGAGTTGAGCAAAAGCCTGAATACGATCGTCATGTGGAAATTGAAAGTGAGCTGAGCCCTGGACTGGCATAGGTGCTGCATGGGAGTGTGATCAGTGGGTGGGCAGAGATGCAGGTCAGTTCAGATGGAAAACTGAAAGAAAACCCCAGCAAGCAGCATTGAAAATGCTTGGGGCAGTGAGATGAGTGCCATGGGTGAAGGCTCCGCGTGCATGGGAGAGTGCTTGCACGAGGCTCTGAAAGGCCCAGCAACACACACACATTCCTCCTCCAGAATCACTTGTGGTACAGTTGTGCGCAATGAGTTGCTAGCAGGGGTGGGGAAGTAGGGGTGGTGGATGCAGTGTGAGAACTCGCGAAGCCTGTCAATGAAGCTGAAAGATAACATTACACATTATTCAGTACAAGTGAATATATTTTCAGATTATAAAGTGACAAAATGTGTTCACTCATGTGACCACTTGTGATCAGAATTTCTTCACTTTTCTAGGCCTACCACTTCTTCTAGGTGCTGCCCTGACATCCGCAGCAGGGGTGGAGACAGCCTATGCAATGGTTGGCCCTGTTGCCTCTGATGACTTCGGCGTATATCCTCTGGAGAGCTTGAGGACTTGAGGCCCCCGGTTTGTTTTGGCTTTCCTCCTGGGATCAGCTGCTCCCGCTGCAGTGACAGAGGATGAGGCTGAGGGGGTCACAGGCAAAGGGGACCTGGAGGGAGTGGACAGCCTCTGAGATTCCTGAGTGGATGACCCAGGGGTGTCCAGCTGCCATTTCTCCTGCCTTCGGGTGCCTAAGGACCCAGGCCTTATTCCTTGAGGAGAAGGACCTTCCGGAGGGATGTCGAGGTGCCCTGTTTCCATCTTGTGTTGCCACTGCAGGAACTCACCCATGGTTCCCGGGATGGAGTGCACATATCTCCACATTCTGCTGGACCACGGTCTCCATGGCATCCGCCATCCTTCCCATGGAGATCTCCATACACGTGCATGCGGGTACCACTTCAGCAGAGAGCAGGCGGACACACTCCTCTGACTCATGTGCCACTCTGTTGAGGGCTTCCAACAGCTCTGTGTGATGTTCACCCACCTCCTGCTGAATCTGAGTTGGAAGGCTGAATCCAGAAGCTCGTCATCCGACTCGGACCTCACAGATACCTCTTCCCCAGCAGTCCTCCGAGTGCCGGGGAGTCTGGGCTGAACCTGCCTCTTCCTCCTGTGAACACATGTCCGTGTGGTGACCACCAGATTGTGAACCCGAGCTTGCTGTAGATCAGGGTCCCACGAGGTGTGCGTCCCTACACTGGTGCAGGGTGAGGGTAAGCGCTGTGATGGGTCTTCCAGGCTGCTGATTTCCAGATCTTCAATGGAGGAGGTGTCCTCTTGGCTGGAGGTGAGGATGTGGATGGAGCTGAGGGACTGGCTGGCTGAGGGTATTGGTCGCTTGGCAGAGCTCCCTGTGAACCAAAGTAGAGATAATTAGTGCAAGGCAGCAGAGTCAAAAGCAGGAGAGAGAGAGCACTCACAGTTGTGTTGAGACAGAGATGATGTGATGCTGGATCCTCACCGTTGCCGCAGACACGGTCCATGTCCTCACCAGTCAGCGTGATGACACGCTCCTGAAAGTGAGTGAGGGGCCTAATGTGGGCCACTCCACCCCTGGTCTGGGATCCCTCCCTGCTGTTGTGAGCCAGCTTCTCCTGAATGGAAACAGATGGAGAGAGTGTGAGCAGGACACAGGGCACTGTGTGGAACGTTTGTGTGGTGAGCGGAGCCATGGACAGGATGAGGACGTGAGCTCCAGAGGATATGAGGCTGATGGAGATGTGAGGGTGTGGGTGAGATTTAGTGGTGTTGTCCCTTGAGGTGTGAGGTCCCTGTGGATGTGTGATGGGTTTGTGAGTGTGTGAGTTGAGAGTGATGAGGTGGTTGACTTACCCTGGCGGAGTGGATGAGAGCATTCATCCTCTTCCTGCACTGGATGGCTGACCTCCTCTGTGCTCCGGTGGTGCTGACCACTGCTGCTGCCACCGTCTCCTAGGCCGGATTGGTGACCCCAGGTGGGACCTCCTGCAACCAGACCGGGGGTAAAGGACATCACGGTGGCCTTCCACTGCATCCAGCAGGTGCCCCAGAGCGGCGTCACTATGTTTGGGGGCTGCTGTCTTCTTTGCTTTCGTGGCCATTTGCCACCTGGAGCAGTCCTGGTCTGAAGATATGAAGTAGGCTGCGCTCTGGCGTGCTTTAAATATGGCGGCCGGAGCGAGGAAGCGCTGAGGTCACAGTCGGGCGGGCAATTCCGAGCTCGCCTGCCAACGATCCGGCGTGTTCCCCATGAATGCATCATTAATGAGGCAGGGTGCGCCAGGAATGGGGCGATGTGGCGCGCAAACCCTGCCATTGCGGCCGGTGGGTAAAACAAGTTCCTTCCTGCCCGTTACGGCACTTTGTGTGAACCTGGGACCATCGCACCCTGAAGGTTCGGCAGGTGCAGCAAAGCTTCCTGAGTATTGTACTGGGCCGACTATTTAAATTACATGTTTAGGTCTAAGGAGTGGGACTCAAGCCCAAAACCTTCTGACCCAAAGGTTAGGGTGCTAGTAACTAAAGCCTCAGCTGCATGGGGACTATCCGTGTCTACCCCAGAACGGACACTCACTTGTCAATTATGCTGCAGATAGAGATAGTTTAGCCAGTCTGGTTAAAAATAGTACAACTGACAGGAAGTGGAGTTCTTAACAGTCAATGGTAATGCCAACTGGTGCAACCTGTACCCCTGACTGTGATAGCAATTCCTTGCACGGAACCTTCAGGAGCTGGACTCCAAGGTGTTAAACTGCCTCTCGATTTGACTAAGCAACTTTGTTCTTTCATTCCATTCCTGCACGAGGAGCTGCCCTCTGGTCAATTATTCAGGATTTACGAAAAACAGTATTTGCAGTGACATTCTCCAAGCTCAGCTTGTGGTCCCATATGAGTGGTTTTCTGTGTAAGAATGAAAGATCGAGACTAATTTAAAGTTTAATAACAGAGCTGTTATCTGTGACATATCTTTTGTGGCCAAGCTCACTAAAAGGTCACCTGTCCTGTCCTTGTTGTGATGGGCTAGTTTTGTTTAACAGAAGCAACGATTTGCTCAAGAATCCAGCATTACGTTCTTGAGGATAAAGATGCAGCGAGACAGGAGATTGTGCTGAACTTTAAGTAGAAAGGAACGAGAGGCTTGTATTTATTCAGCGCCTTTCACAACCTCAGGACATCTTTATATTGAATAAAGCTCTTTTGAAGTGTGGTCACTGTTTTAACGTAGGAACCAATTTATTCACAGCAAGATCCCATGAACTGCACTGTGACGATAACTGTATAACCTGATTTAGTGACGTTGGACTGAATGCGTAGCTCAACTCAGCATCCATTATAATCATTCCCTGTCATACAAAAAGAGTAATGATGTCGGTTGAGGAATAAATATTGTCCTGGCCACCGATTGGTCTCGGAGGGAATGGGCGGGTTTTTACGGCCCGTCCCACCAGCGGGATCTCCCAGTCCCGCCGAAGTCAACGGGGATTTGGATGGCTTCCCGAATCTGCCGTGGGGAACCCGCTGCGGTGGGGCCAGTGTCGTGAGGTCCTTTATGCCCACTCATCTCATCTGAAAGCGGGCATCCCTGACGGAGGGAGTGCTGCACTGGCGCGCCAGCCTAGGTTTTGTGAGATTTTTTAAAAAAAATTACTTTAAAGAAGGGAAGTGGGAGATAGAAATCGCTTCTGTCCCTGCAGTTCTGAGGCCAGCCACCAGGAGGGACAAGCGAGTGCACTTTTTGCCATGTCATCAACCCGAGATCTGCCCCATTAACACGACGGACAGAAGTAAAGCCGTGTCTTTACAAGGGGGTAGGCAGAATGTTCCACCTGCTTTAACAGAGTTCACTTAAAATCTTTCCCGTGACCTGGGTTGGCAGAGCGTGCTGGAAATATATTTTCTGCCTTCGACAACAGTGTCCAATAAACACGTCCCCTAAAATTAGACAGCTGTTTGATCATACATTAATACAGCAAGGAAGGAGGCCATTCAGCCTGTGCCAGCCCTTTGAGAAAACATTTCCGATTACTCTAATTCCCCTGCCCTTTCACTATAGCCCTGCAAATTTTCCCACCTTCGAGTATGGATCTAACTCCCAAAAGTTATTATTGCATCTTCTTCCATTACCTTTCGGACAGCGCGATCCAGATCAAAATAACTCACTGTGTAAACAAAGTTCTTCTCATTATCCCACCCCCAACCAACCAATTCCTTAAACCTGCATCCTCTTGGTACCCACCCACCAGTCAGTGGAAACAATAAAACTCCTCATAATTTTGAGCAATGTGATGAAATCTCTGCTTCATCTCCTCTGCCCTGAGGAGACCAATTCTACTCTCTCTTGCATCTCCACAAAACTGAAACCTTTCGTCCCAGGAAACGTTCTAATAAATCACTTCTGCAACCTGTCCAAGGACTTGATATTCTTCCTATATTGTGATGCCAAGAGTTAGACCCAGGGCTCCGGCTGAGGACTAACTAGTGTTTTATATTAAAGTTCAGCACAACTTCTTTGCTTTTGTCACAGAACAAAAACAAAAATACCTGGAAAAACTCAGAAGGACTGACAGCATCGGCGGAGAGGAATACAGTTGACGTTTTGAGTCCGTATGACCCTTCATCAGAACTAAGGAGATAGAGAAATGAGGTGAAATATAAGCTGGTGGGGGGTGGTTGGGGGGGAGGGGGGGGGGACAGGTGGAGCTGGGTAGAGGGCCAGTGATAGGATGGCAAAGAAGAGACTGCCAGAGATGTCATAGACAAAAGGACAAAGGGGTGTTGACGGTGGTGATATTATCTAAGGAATGTGCTAATGGGGACATTAAGGGTAGCAAGCAGGACAAGCTAGTGGCAGATAGCCCTAGTGGGGGTGGGGTGGGGGGGAAGGGACCGAAATGAGCTAAAAGGTGGAGATAAAACAATAGATCGAAATAAATTTAAAAATAGGTGGGAAAAGAAAAATTTATTTGTTAAAAAAAAATAATAAATTATTGGAATAAGGGGGATCGGAAAGGGGGTGGGGATGGAGGAGAGAGTTCATGATCTGAAATTGTTGAACTGAATGTTAAGTCCGGAAGGCTGTAAAGTGCCTAGTCAGAAGATGAGGTGTTGTTCCTCCAGTTTGCATTGAGCTTCACTGGAACATTGCAGCAGGCCAAGGACGGACATGTGGGCATGCGAGCAGGGTGGAGTGTTGAAATAGCAAGCGACAGGGAGGCCTGGGTCATGCTTGCGGACAGACCGAAGGTGTTCCTTTTGTATCTTATATCCTTGCCTTTGAATTTAACTACCTTGCTTTTTACTCAAATGTGTCTATCTGCAATTTCTCTTCACTACTTCACCGGATGATGTAAATGGGTCAGTGACCATGCCAATGGAGGATGAAATTTCATATGAATGCATTAACCATAGGTTAATATCCTTCCGTACAATTATAAGGCTAAACGTTTTCTTTCCCCTGTCACACACTATGGTAATCTGATGTGTAACATACCTTTAAGAAGAATGTTATAATAGAAGATCACATAACATTATTATCCTATGACAGAGTAATGCAGGCTACCTTAGTAATCTGTAGTCAGTAGTGAGTAGACTAGAGTAAGAGTTTGTAATGTCGAGACAGGGCTTGCGTTGTAAGCACACAAGTGTAACTGCTGACCTCCTTTGTGAGTAAATGGAATGCGTTCTACATAAGAACTGTCTGCTGATCTGCTCTGTCTATGGTACCAACTCGGTCACCCTGAAACAAGCATGCAACCCGGATCCACTAGTCCAACTAAACTAGTGACAAGGATCCAACACACACCCGTTAATTTTTTGTGCCACGTCACACTGTAATTAATTTGATAGTACATGAGTTGGATCAGCAACAAGAAGTATTGATTGCATTCTGATTGAATCGGTTAATTCCTGCTTCAGATCGTCATGGTTAAATGTTCAACTGTGACTCAGTGGGCACATCTCACCTCTGAGCCAGCATGTATCGCCCATCCCTAATTGCCCTCGAGAAGGTGGTGGTGGGCTGCCTTCTTGAACCGCTGCAGCCCATCTGGTGTAGGTACACCCACAGTAGTGAAATAGTTCCGGAATTTAGTGAAGGAATGGCGATGTAGTTCCTGGTCAGGATGGTGAGTGGCTTGGAGGGGACCTTGCAGGTAATGGTGTTCCCATGCACTTGCTGCCCTTTTCCTTCTCAGTGGTAGAGGTCGTGGTTTTGGAAGATGCTGTCGAAGGAGGCTTGGTGAGCTTCTGTTGTACATCTTGTAGGCAGTACACAGTCTGCACTGTGTGCATTCCAATTTTAGGTGAATGATTCCATGGTAACGTTCAGAGAAAAGCAGGGGAATTCTTCCTGGCGCATTGACGAATATTTATTCCCCAGCTAATAGCTTGAAAAACAGATTACCTAGTCATGATAACACCGCTGTGTGCGGGAGCTAGATGTGTGTAAAATGATTGCTATGTTTCCTATATTACAATAATGACTGCACTTCAAAAGTACTTCATTAGCTGTAAATTCCTTTAGGATATCCTGTCCTCATGAATTGCACCGATTGAGGGGTATTGTATTTTACTGGATTGCTGGAGTTTTGTCACCGCTATTGGCATGTAAAATGATGTGCTATTAAATCAAAAGCCAGAACTTTTCGCTTGGCGTGCGGGCACGCACCCAACACACTCGAGCGTAAAATGACATGCGATATTTCGGGGAGCGCGCCCGCCGACAATTAAGTGGCCTATTAAGGCCTTTAATCAGCTAATTGATCGGAATGTTTCACTGCCCATCAAACCGTTTGGTTGGCGGGCAGGCGAAAAGGCCAAGGGGCCTTTGCATTTTTGGCGAAACCTCATCTAGGGGCAGGATAAGGTTTTGACTGGTGATTAAAAAATAAAACTTTTTACACCCATATTTATAACGTCCCTACTCATCTGGCAGAATCAGGAGGAAAAGTGCAGCTAGTGCATGGGAACACCATCACCTGCAAGGTCCCCTCCAAGCCGCTCGCCATCCTGACCAGGAACTATATCGCCATCCCTTCACTGTCCCTGGGTCAAAATCCCGGAACTCTTTCCCTAACAGCACGGTGGGTGTATCTACACCAAATGTATTGCAGCGGTTCAAGAAGGCAGCCCACCACCACCTTCTCAAGGGCAATCAGGGATGGGCAATAAATGCTGGCCTCACATCCCATGAACAAATTAAGAAAAACATCCAGCTAAGTGGCCAATGGGACCTTCGTTTAACATCTCATCTGAAAGACAGCACCTCTGACAGTGCAGCACTCCCTCAGGACTTGCGCTAGGGTGTCAGCCTAGATTTGGTGCTCAACTATCTAGAGTGGGATTTAAATCCACAACATGCTGGCTCAGAGGTGAGAGGTGCCCACTGAGTCACAGTTGAACATTTAACCATGACGATCTGAAGCAGGAATTAACAGATTCAATCAGAATGCAAACAATACTTCTTGTTGCTGATCCAACTCATCTAATATCAAATTAATTACAGTGTGACATGGCACAAAAAATTAACGGGTGTGTGTTGGATCCTTGTCACTAGTTTAGTTGGACTAATGGATTCGGGTTGCACCCTTGTTTGGGGATGATCGAGTTGGTACCATAGACAGAGCAGATCAGATCAGCAGACAGTTCTTATGTAGAACGCGTTCCATTTACTCACAAAGGAACTCAGCAGCTACACCCAGCAGAGTCACACGAGGGGACATGTTTTCATTATTTTAAAATTCTGTATTTTTATCGATAAAAACCTTCAGCTCCCTGGAGCAGCTCTGTGCCTCAGGGAGCTTTTACTGCGTGCAATCGCGCACACACGTGTGAACGTCAGTGCTCACGCTCCTCTCGCCCCCACCCCGGCAGCGCTGACTGCTGCAGCGCCACTTTCACACTGGCTGGCCGCTAACTGGACGGCCAGCGTGAAATCGCGGTCAGGGCCCCATCACGGACAGCGGCCTGTTTCTCAGCCTCTGCTGGGGCCTGCCCACCGCGCCCGCCTGACAAGGGCAAAGTTCTGCCCAAAGGAGTGCATTCCACTGACCTGTCACATACTCTTACATTCTATGAGGGATCTGTTCATTTATAGCTGTGTGGTGTTTGAGGCTTAAGTTTTGACACTGCCAGTTGGAGGCTAGTCACCGGAAAATTTTGTGTAGGCCTCCCTACTGCTGAGGCAACATCAGAATGGAAAGCGCTATTCTGGTTCATGGAACAGAACTTTATGAGCCACATCAGGGGAGAACGCTACACAAAATGTCTGCTCAAGGATATCTTTTACAGCGTAAAAGCATGAAAGCATTAAGCGTAGTATAATGGGTGACTGCCTGGAATTTAGAATTGTATGACAATTCAGTAAAATACGCTTGATGTTCAGCAATGTGCCAGAAAGACATCTAAAGGCGCTAGGAGAGGGCACTCCCTTGATGTCTCAATGGGAAAAATGCCTAGACATGCAACAACAAATACTTGCAGTCATTTTTTTTTAAACGTTCAAGGGATGTGAGCATTACTGACAAGACCGGCATTTATTCTCCATCCCTAATTTCACTTGAAATGGCGGTGGTGAATCACTGAAGCCCGTGTGGAATGGCCTCAATTGGCCATTGACAGGTCAGTGGGCCTGCAGCTGATTTTGCTGTGCCCCTGCCTTCCTGAAAATTTAAATGGGGCGGGATGACGTTGGTAATTCCCCCCGATGTCATCCCGCGTCATTTTACGTGTCGGCGAGCGGGCCCCGCCCCCTGCTCGCCAACGGCAAAATTCTGCCCTAAGAGTTTGATACAACTGAGTGGCTCGCTAGGCCATTTCAGAGGGCAGTTAAGAGTCAACCACATCGCTGTGGGTCTGGAATCATATGTAGGCCAGAGCAGGTAAGGACACAAATTGTCTTCCCTGAAGGGCAAGAAAGAAGCTGATTGTTTTTTTATGACAAACCAGTAGTCACTGAGACTAGCTTTTTATTCCAGATACATTAATTAATTGGATTCAAATTCAAATAAAGTGGTTGTTATTGGGATTTGAATTCATGTTTCCAGAGCATTAAACTCAGGCCTTTGGATCATCAGCCTGCTAACGTTATCACTATGCTACCATTTCCCCTTTGGCCTGGAAAGATATAAGATGCTTTGTGGAGGCGTGGCTGAAAAAAATGGCTTTTAAAATAAAGAAGGAGGCATCTGTAAAATGCCGGTTCGCTATCAGCTGAATTGTATTCAATTATGAGCACCGCACTTTAGGAAGATGTGAGAGATTCACTAGAATCGTGGGGTGGCACCAGGGTTGAGGAATCAGTTCTGTGAGGACCCTTGGGAATGCGAGAGGCATTGTCCTTAGAGGAGTGAAGTTTAAGGGGAGATTTGATAGAGGCGTTCATAATTACGAATGGTTTCGATAGAGTAAATAAGGATGAATTGTTTCCAGCGGCACACTGGCCAGTAACCTGAGGACACAGATTTAAGGTGATTGGCGAAGGACCCAGAGGTGGCACGAGGGAACTGTGTCTTAACATATAAAGCTGTTACAATCTGGGGCACGCTGCTTGATGGGGTGATGGTAGCAGATTTGATAGTAATATTCAAAAGAGAATTAATTAAATACATTTAGAGGGCTATAGGGAAGGAGCAGGAGGGTGGGATTAATTGGGTGGCTCTATGGTAGAGCCAGCAGAGACATGATGGGGTCAGTGGCCTCCTTCTGTGCTGTATGGGCTCCAGGCACAATCAGAGTGTTGGCAGCTGTGGAGCCTTGGCAGCCCTGCCAGGTGAGGTGGGCACTGCTGAGAGAGGTTGGAGACATGGAGGGAGCCTCAAAAACAGAGGTGCCCTCAGAAATGTAAAATTAAATTCATAAATCAGAGGTTGATAGGCTCCTCAGATAGATGGGGAAATGGATCCAGTTGGATTATTGGAACCGTGGTGGGTGGGGTCTGCCTTTCATGGCTATGGCCCCCCCTCTGTAGGGGATGAAACCTCTGACTCCAATGGCCTCTCACACTGTCACATGTTGACTGCCTTCTTTAAGTTGGTGGCCTCCGCATGCAGCGGGTTGGCCATTCCACCAGTGGCAAAATGCAGGTGAGCCTCTAAATCAACCCTAACTGGGGCCTTAACTATTGGTTGCCTGCCTTCGTGGTGTGGGCAACTGATTTGGGTTCTTGCTTGTCCCTGGGAAAGTTCTCCAGCAGTGGACCTGATTTAGAGAGCACCTCCTGATGGACATATTTTCCCAGCCCCACACCTCCGTGCCCACCACCTGGGGTGCCTGGAATAACTCAGCCCAGGGCTCCTGTGAAACATCTTGTGCTGTTTTGCTGAGCTAGAAGTGGCGTATAAACGCCAGTTGCTGCTATTGTTGACGCTGACAGAACTGACCTTATTCCTACTGAGGTAAAGATGGTTAAGAGGAGATCTGCTGCCTGATCGGTGTTGTTAAACTGCTGAAAGGAATAGGTGTTAGTGAACTTGAACTGAGCGCAGAATGAGAGGACATGAGTATTAAAGTTACAAAGTGAAATGTGAGATTGGAAAGTAAGCACAGTATCCCCATCGTAATTGAGAGCTTTACAACTGGAATGATGCAGATTGCCCTTCTCTGAACCCTCTCCAACATGCCAAACACACTCTCTACTGCATGTTCTTTAATTACAGAGAGAGAGAGAGAACATTGAGTAAAGCAGATCATATTGAGTCAAAATAGAACACTGTGTGAAAAGTTTCCATTACATGGTCAAAGTAATCTAGTTAAATGTGCAGTTTAACTCTTGATATATATATATATATATATATGGTTAGCTATTGACAAACAATCCCCCGAGGACTTCACAAAATTAAGAGAGATTAACAATTGAATATTTTACATAAGCCTAGAAATTGCTGTGATGATACATAGAAATGAAATGTTAAACAGAGGCCCCTGTCTGTTCTCTACACTTTAAAAAGTATTTCATTGGCAGTAAAGCATTTTGGGACATCCTGAGGTCATGAAAGAAAAATGAAAAACTTGCATTTATAGAGCATTTTTCACAAGCACTTGTGATGTCTCAAAGTGCTTTACAATCAACGAAGTACTTTTTTTTCCAAGTGTGGCCACTTGCAGTGTAGGAGGTGTGGCAGCTAAACTTGTGCTCAGCCAACTCCCACAACATGATAATGACCAGATAATTCGTGTTTTGTGATGTTGATTGAGGGAAAAGTATCGGCCAAAACATCAGGGAGAACTCCGGCGTTCTTCTTTAAAATAGTGCCATGGGATCTTTGACACCCATCTGAGCAGGCAGGTGGGTTCTCAGTTTAACATCTCATCTGAAAGACATTTGCGCTCTGCGTTCAGGTGAACTGCAAAGACTGAAGGGTTGGGAATGGGCTGCTGATGCGGGTCTACATGTAAACAAACTCGAGCCAATCAAACATCACAGAGACAATCGGAAAATTACAAAAGGAAAACTGAAAATAATTTAGACCAGTCAAACGAGGACGATGCAAGTTCAAAGCCTGGCTGCACTATGACCAGAATTCACTGCCATAATAAAGCTGCAGGTAAAGCCATTTAACTCCGGTTAAACGGTTTAGCCACAAATGCTTTTGCCCTTCCACACCCGATTTCTGGAATTTCAAATACATGTTGCATTGTGTGAGGATTGAAGCTGTGGCAATTTTTATATCTCTGTAGCACAGGAGCTGGGCGAAGAATGGAACTGTGTGCGTGGACAGGGCTTGTCTTAACCCTGAGCCTGCCCTCTCTATAAAGGGAATACAGCACTTAATCTTCAAATGAATACCTATATTCCTTTGCTTCATTACATTCCACTAATCATCTCAGTCAGCATGCCAAAGGTTATAAGTGTACTTTATCCCCCTTTCAGCAACTTCGTCTGCTACATTTCCTGGCGCATAAATTCCCCGCACTTTATTAACACTTTGGTACCACAGTCCTCTTGAAAAGCTGAGCAATCAATTGGTTTCCACCTTGGGTTATCTTCTAACTGTGTGCCTGGTAGTGTCCCCTCTCGCTCTCCCTCAACTCCGCTATTATCTTCCTCCCAACTCCTGACTCTAGTCAGAGTTCCAGCTGTTCTTTTCCTCCCAATTAACTCCTGACTCAGCCTTGCTTCTGTGGCTGCCTGGCTTCTGAATGTGACAGTCCCAGCACCAGCTGTCCTCTGTCTCCTGACTCGAGGTTACAGTGATGATTTACTGTGCCCATATTTCCTCCGCGGGAGTTTTGATCTTGACAATGGAAGGCACAGACTGTATGATCCATTCGCAATCAGTTTGATCACGGTAAATGGATACTCTAATCTATTTACTACAAGTGTCTAGTATTTAAATAGAGTAACACTGTACATGAATGATGACATATTTACCTACAATATAACGAGGCAGTGATTCATTAAATAGATCAAGAACACAGTACAAGGGTAAGAAAAAAGTCAAGAACTTGCATTTATATAGTGCCCTCCACAACCTCATAAAGTACTTCACAGCCAATGAATACATGTGCGCCATCAAACATCAGTACCTTGCCCTCTAACTAACTGTCACCACCACCTGGAAGTTCCCCTCCAAGTCACTCACCATCCTGACTTGGAAATATATCGCCGTTCCTTCACTGTCGCTGGGTCAACATCCTGGAACTCCCTTCCTAATAGCACTGTAGGTGTAACTACATCACATGGACTGCAACGGTTCAAGAAGGCAGCTTCTCAAGGGCAACTAGAGATGGGCAATAAATGCTGGCCCAGCCAGCAAAGCCCACATCCCATGAATGAATTTTAAAAAATGCACATAATTATCCTCTGTTACTAGCCCTCTCACAAAGACTAAAAATAGTTGGACTCAACAGCAGGATGGAATTTTAACGTCCATGGTTTAATAGCTTATTGGCAATTTTGAATGTATTTTTATTGTCTGCCATTATACTCAGAGGTGTAAATTCTGTGATTGGTTAGCAATTTAAAAATGTATTTTGATTTAAATGGCCAGCAACCTGTTTTGGGGTGATTTTTTTTTAAGGAATTTAGAAATTTACAGCATGAAAGGAGGCTATTCAGCCCATCATGTCCCTGCAGATGATGTTGAAGGGTGGTACATGCAATGCTTCTAAAGTATCCAACATGTGTGCACCTATACATGTTGCAAATTAGTAAATCAGATTGCATAGGCAAAACTGGCAGTGATCTGTCATGTTCATTACATTGAAATGAAGATTCAGTTCACTAATTCCAACTCTTCCATATAGGTTTACAATCCATTATTGTACTCAGGTGTTGCACTGCTGGAGGTGCCATTTTCCAGATGGAACATTCAAGCAAAGTCTCATCTGCCCTCAGAGATGGATGTAAAAGATTGTGTGCACTCTTTTGTAGAAGAGCAGGGAAGTTCTGTCCAATATTTATCCTCAACCAACATCAGCATGAGTCCAGACCCGCAGCAATGCGATTGACTTTAACTGCCCTCTAACATGGCCTAGCAAGCCACTCAGTTTAAGGACAATTAGGGATGGGCTTTAAATGCTGGCCTTGCCAGCGATGTTCACATCCCAAGAATGAGTAAAAAAAGGTCCAGACAGCCTTGCGCTCTGTAATGTGCGTTCAACTATGATTCAAACTTATTGGTATCCGAATGGCTACAAAGATGAGAAACATTGATAAAGATATTTCTAAAAGTCATGCAACCAAAACCTTCCAATGAAATAGTTTGATGCTTAAGTAAAGGTTTGTATCATCAATGGGGTTAAAACTGTCACAAGGACATGGTGAAAGGCCACTCCCAGTACCAAAGATTGATAAGCACAAAAAAGGTGTGGCCTTTGTATATAATTATCTGGGGAGACGGTGATGTAGTGGTAATGTAGCTGGACTAATGCTCTGGGGTCATGGGTTCCAATCCTACCATGGCAGCTGGTGCAATTTGAATTCAGTTAATAATAATATAAAGCTAGTCTCAGTAATGGTGACCATGAAACTATCATCGATTGTCGTTAAAAAAAGATTTTGTTCACTAATGTCCTTTAGGGAGGGTAATCTGCTACCCTTACCTGGTCTGGCCTACATGTGACTCCCGACTCCCGTGGTTGACTCTTAACTGCCCTCTGAAATATCCCACCAAGCCACTCAGTTCAAGGACAATTGGGGATGGGCAACAAATGTTCACCTTGCCGGCGACACCCACATCGCATGAAAGAATAAAGAAAGAGAAGTAAAGAGTGACTTCTATTCTGTCAGCTAAAGTGAGTATCTATTGGTCATGTTGAGTTCCTGCCAAACAGGGATTAGGCGTTCTGTTTGAACCAAGTCCACTGCAATAGAAACAAGCACCAAGAAAGTGGTTTCCAGTGAATAACTTGTGTTGTTTTTAATTACTTAGACTGTGCTGCAACTGTACAGGAAGGAATCAAGTGTTTGACCTGAACCTAGCCTGCTTTCATATGGAAATGCATTCCATGATATTGGCAGAATGACATGTAATAGTATCCCATGCAAATATAATGGTTCTTTGTAGGGCAAAACTCTTGTTCCCAGTTAGCTGTGTGGCTCATTACTGAAATGTTTGTGCAGGAGATATTGAAGGCAGGTGGGGTCATCGCAAAGAATTTTTGGGATGACCTTTAGAATGCTGGAGTTTTGGACCAGAGCTGAATCTCTTTGCCTCTGATATCAAGATGGGTGCTGGAGAATTGAGTACAAATACCCATATATGTAATTCATCGTAAGCATCCTGGAATTGACTATTTGCAGCAAGTTAATGGTGTTTGTTGTGTGTTTGGGGTCTAGATGGTGTTCTTTGGGACTTATCTATTCTCTGAAAGTAAGCTGCTTGAGACTGTAGTTTGTTAAAACCATTACTCTTTATTTACAGCTACTATATACATATTGGGAACTCTGCACAAGGTTGGAAGTTCTCCTCCCTCCCAGATTTCTGTTACTCAATCATGTGATGTTACAGCATCATTACATCAACATCATGTGCTTCTGATGTTAACCCTGTACTCTACATCTCCCCTCAAGTCTTTATCCCAATTAGATACATCCTCCTACATCTCCGCCCAGAGTCTCAGACTTCACAGGGTCAGTCTCTGAGGTGCCTTGTCCAATCTCCCTGATCTTGTTCTGATCTCTTTCTGAGGTCGAGGATATTTCACACTCTCTCTTCTGTAGGTGTGAGTGTTCTTCTCTTGGTGGCTGGAGAGCTTTATCTTATTTCTTTCTCTTCAGGATCTTGCTGCAGTTCTTGCTGCAATTGTATAGGGCCTTGGTGATACTGCACCTGGAATATTGCATACAGTTTTGGTCCCTTTATCTAAGGAAGGATGTACTTGCCATAGAGGGAGTGCAGTGGAGGTTCACAAGACTAGCCCCTGGGATGGTGGAATTATGAGAAGGGTTTGAGGAAATTGGGCCTGTGTTCTCTAGTGTTTCGAAGAATGAGAAGTGATCTCATTGAAACTTACAAAATTCTTACAGGGTGTGACAGGGTAGGTGAGGATAGGATGTTCCTCCTGGCTGGTGAGCGTAGAACCAGGGGACACTGTCTCAGAATAAGGGGCACGCCTTTTAAGACTGAGAGGAATTTCTTCACTCAGAGGGCGGTGAATCTTGGGAATTCTCTACCCCAGAGGGCTGTGGAAGCTCAATCATTGAGCATGTTCAAGACAGAAATAGATAGATTTATGGATACTAATGACATCAAGGGATATGGGGATAGTGGGGAAAAATGGCATAGAGGTGGATGATAAGCCATGATTTGTTTGAATGGCAGAGCAGACTCAATGAGCCAAATTGGCCTACTCCTACTCCTATGTTCCTATCTGAGTAGTAAGCTCAAGTTTCTAATGGTTTTCTTTCCAAGGATATTAAGGCTCTGGGGATTTTCCTTATGGTACCGTGCTGTGTCTCAAACATGCACGATCTCAGTTGCAGAGTTCTTTTGATGATTGTGTCTTTTCTCTGCTGACCTGGTACCCATATTCTCTCTCCAGGCTTCAGCACTGGTAACTCACATGCTCTGTATCTGTGATTAAAGTTACCAACCTGTTTATATCTCTGTTCTTCTTCACGCTGTTGTACCCTCTCATGGTTACTTCTGCTGCTATTGGTTTAAGTTTCTGTGTCAGGGGTAGAAGTTGTCTTTTCAATCTCCTTCCCATCAATAACTCAGATGGTGACAAACCGTCTTGCAATGGTGACGTTCAGTGACTCAAAAGAGCTAGATTAAGGTCTTCATTCTTCTTCAGCAAATCTTTGTTGGTTTGAAAGCCTCTCTCATCTTCTCCATTTGCTACAGAATAATGAGGCAAAGTGGTTAGATGAATGAATTCGAGTTCCTTTGCAAAATTTTGGAATAAATCATCAGCACGTTGTAGACCGTTGTTCCACACTACAATATCTGGAATGCCATGAGTTACATAAATTTTCTTCAGTGATTGAATGACTGCTTCTGCCGTGATGCTATGCAATCTGTTTACTTCAATCCACCTTGAGCAGTAATCAATGACAATAATGAATGTTTTCCCCTTAAATTCAAATAAGTCCATCTCCTGTTTCTCCCATGACCTTCATGGAAAAGTAGAAGGTAATGGTGGTTATTTTTGCTCTTGGCTGTTTACTGCACACATAAGACAACCATTTCTGCTGACCTTGGTGAAGTTGTCAAAGAATATCAAGCTGAAGTAAGGTGCTTGCACTGTTCAAAATATTGGCAGATTATTGGATTGCTGAGGATTTAGTCTGGCCAACCTTCCAGGCAATATTCTCTTATCTGGAGATGCTCAACATCTTGCTTCTTTTATTCCCTGCAACATTTTTGTAGTAGCTGGTAAATGCTGAATATTTAGGGATGTTTATGCTTCCACCTCCTCAATGAAGTGCAAATCCTCTTGCTTGATTCTTTTTTGATGGTATCCATGACAGTATGTCTTCTATAATTTGCTACTTCCCTTGAACATACTCTGTAATAGAGTCATATCTCATTAATCTTAATCTGAACCGATGGATTCTAGGTAGAATCTTTGCAATTTCTTTTATGTTCAGAAGAGTGACTAGTGGCTTATGGTCTGTTTCAATTTTGAACCGCAATTCCAGTCTGAGAACTTATCACATGCCCATGTTACTACCAATGCTTCTTTTTTGATTGTTCTGTTTCTGATAATGAACTTGAGGCATAATAAACTGGCCTACATTTGCCGTCTCTCTGGACTTATAATAATACTGCCCCTAGAACTATTGACAATGCATCTGAGGCTACAATGGTCAGCAGTCCTCAGTCATAATGTGCCAAAACTTTAGAGGAGTTTAAAAGTTGTGTAATCTTTTCAAAATTATCTTGCTGGTCCATGTTCCAGCACCACTGTTGACCCTGTCTCAACATTTGTCTCAAAGGCTCATTGACCTTGGCCAAATTTGGTAGGAACTTGCCTATTTGGTTGACCATTCTGAGGAACCTCTGAAGTTCAGTAATGTCCCTGGGTGGTGGAAATTCTCTGATTACTTTCTCTTTTGTGGATCAACTGGGATTCCAGTGGCTCGTACCATGTGACCTGGAAAGTTAATCATAGGTTTGCCGATTTCACATTTTTCATTCAATGTTAGGCCTGCATTCTGTAAGACTCTTAGGACTGTTCTCACTCTGCAATTATGCTCTTCTCTCATGGGGCCATGTATAAGCATGTTGTCCATATGGCATATTACTCTTTCCATGCCTCTAGAATGTGAGACATTGTTCTCTGGAAAATTTCTGGATTGTAGGCGATGTCAAATGGTAATCTATTGAAATTATAATGATCAAATGGCATTATAAATGTGGTCATCAACTTACATTCTTTGTCCAGAAGCAACTGCCAAAATCCACTGTTTGCACCCAGTTTGGTGAATAGAGTACCCTTGATTAGTTTGGCTAAGCTCTCATCCACTGAGGCCATTGGGTGGATCTCAGGTTCTAATGATTTGTTTAGTTGAGTTAAATCCACACAGATTCTTATAGAGCCATTTGGCTTTGGGACCATGACCATTCATGGACATCATTTTGTTGGCGTAGTTACTGGTGAGATAACCCCTTGCTGTAGCATGTTCTCAATTTCACCCTTGACTTTGTCCAAGAGTGAGTGAGGGGCTTAACATTCCATAATCACAATTCCCTGCCAGTCTGCATGGAGTGAATCCATGCTTTCACCTGGTCTTTGCTTTCTTTTGTTAAATTTTGTCCTTTCCATAATTAAGTTTCTGTGGATACTGAAATATGAATCAAATGTTTGCACGACTTCTTCATAAGAAGTTAAAGTCTCATCTGCCTTACTATCATGTCATCAGCAATAGATCCAACTGCATAAAGCAGTGTACTGACATGGTCTTTTTGATTTTGTTTTGTAAGCTAGAAGCAGTTCTATATCTTGTGAACCTCTTTCTCCAGTTGTCCAAGTTCTGGGCCTGTTGCAAGCCTTCAGCAGTCCACAATGGTTTTGGGAGTGGTAGTGTGGGTTCTATGCTTCTACTCAATCCTGGAATTGTTGCTGCTTCGCTGGTGCTGTTTGTTGCTTCGGGTATGTGCTCACTGCTGTCTGGACTCCGTGTCGATATCTCAGCTTGAATCTGCTGCACCTTCAATTCTCCAACTTTTTGGTGAGTCTTGAATCTGTTCCTTTTGTTCTTCTTTCAAGAATGTCGAGCTCCCAATATGTACATAGTAGCTGTAAATAAAGAGTCATTGTTTTAACAAACTACAGTATCGAGCAGCTTATTTAGGAGAATGGACAAGGCCCAAGAATCTCTTGACTTGCCAGGTCTGTAGCCGCTTCTTGGAGTTTTATCTGAGTCTTTTACTCACTGTCCACTGCCACCATGTTTAATTGTGTGTTTGGGGTCTATATGAGGTTCTTTGGGCCTTGTCCATTCTCCTAAATAAGCTGCTCGATACTGTAGTTTGTTAAAACAATGACTCTTTATTTACAGCTACTATGTACATATTGGGAACTCTACATGAGGTTGGAACATCTCATCCCTCCAAATCTCTGTTACTCAATCACGTGATGTTACATCATCATTCCACCAGCATCATGTGCTTCTGATGTTAACCCTTTGCTCTACAAATGATGCCTGAGTTTATTGCCACCTGAGGGATATCTTGCTGGATTTGGGAAGAAGCAGCAATAATTTTTGGGTATTTGCACTCAGTTTACATCAATGTGCGGTAAGTCTACAGGCAGAAACAGGCTTCAGCCTAACTGATCTATGCCTGTGTTTAAACTCCACATGAGCCTCCTCCCAACACCTCTTCAACTAACCCTGTCTGTATGTTCCTTTCTCCACATGGGTTTAACCAGCTTCCTGTTAAAAATATTTATGTTACTGACCTCAACTGTTCCCTGTGGTAGTGAGTTCTATATTATAACAACTCATTGAGTAAAGAAGTTTCTCTTGAATTCCCTATTAAATTTATTCATGACTGTCTTAATATTTAAGACCTCTGGTTTTGGACTCTCCCACAAGAAAATACATTTCCTCTATCCTATCCTATCTTATCAAACTATTACCTGAAAAGGAAGAATGTGCAGGGTTACGAGGAGAAGGTGGGAGGATGGCACTGGGTGAGTTGCTCATTCGGAGAGCTGGTGCAGACATGATGGGCCAAATGGCATCCTTCTGCACTGTAACAATTCTGTGATTCAAACCCTTTCATAATCTGAAATACCTCCCTCATCTTCTCTTTTCCAGTGAAAAGTGCCCCAGTCTGTTTGATTATATGTATGAGTGTCCCCTGTGTATAATTCTTACATCCATGGAGTGCCTAATTGATTTGACCAGGCAGATCCACAGTAAAAAGATTTTCTTAAGGTAAGTGCAGAAGCATTTTTGTTCTTATCAAGTTGAAGGTGACAGTTATAGAAGAATGGGACCTGTCTCTACTTTCCACTCTGAGCTCCAGCATCAAGCGCTTGCAGGTTAGAAAGAGCATGGCATAAGTGCAAAATGTACTTCTCCTTATAGAGCACCTGATGACTGCACCAAAGTGGTATTTCCATTTTGCTGCCAGCTACCTCTATAGCCTCAATGAATTACATGATTAATTCAGTGTCAAATTCTGCTGTGAATTATGAAGTTTTGTGCATTGAAGCTCCACTTGCTAGGAATTGGGTTGAGACTGGGTCAAACTCATTTCACTCGGGACCCACGGTTGTCAGGGAGAGGAAGCTATCATACTAGATTCAACCTTAGGTCCCAGGTATGAAAACAAAACAGTATTCTGCTCCTGTCTGCCCCACGAATTCACAGTTTAAAATACCAAGAGTGAGTTAACCCCATACAGTCAATTTCCACTATCAACAACACTATTTAACCTCAGATAAAGTGTCCAGGCTTAAACTGCAGAGATGGGATATCATGCAAAAACAATATTATGGAACAATTAACATCCGATTTACATTGATAAAGAAATATTTTCTTAAGCGTATGCATGGAAGATGTTTTTTGGTTGTGGAAGGCATGCTCCATTTTGTAGACTGATGATGTTAAAGAGCAAATTGAACTAATTTTGATAACTAAATGAGCTCATTAACAGTGCACCATGCACATAAGCCAATACCCATAGATGCCCATTCATGCTTCCTTATTAATGCATGCATTAATGGAGAAAAACATAGGGTCACAAAGATATGGGTTTGGAAGCCATCTTTGGGTGATAGGTTTGCTTTAAGTTTTTAAAAATTCGTTCATGGGATGTGGGTGTCGCTGGCCAGGCCAGCATTTATTGCCCATCCCTAATTGCCCTTGAGAAGGTGGTGTTGAGCCGTCATCTTGGTCCGCCGCAGTCCATGTGGTGTAGGTACACCCACAGTGCTGTTAGGGAGGGAGTCCCAGGATTTTTACCCTGATTTTGACCCAAAATAAAACGTATTTGCTTCTCTCGTGAGAGGTATTTTTGCTGCAAATTAATAGTATATTCATGAAGCATTGTTGGTGTGCATATCATTGCATGGTGTAAAATTGTTTTGTTATACGCATATACCACCGAAAATCATGGAGGGAAACACAATTTCTAGATTATAAATACGATTTGCTTCATAGAAAAGAAATAAAAATCTTGGGTGGAATCTTCTGGTCCCGCCTTGGTGGGCAGGGGAGCTTAGCTTGGCGTGAGGCTAAAAATCAGTTTCCAGACAGCAGGATGAACTCTTGATAATACATTCTTGGGACTTTAAAGGCAGGTCAAGCTTCCTGACGAACAATGTTGGGAATCCCTTTTGTCTGTAATAGCAAGCTGTGAATGTTCATTAAAAGGCCAGCTTGCCACAATTAAGTTCCCTCGCCAATTAAGTACCCGCCAGTCTGAAATTAGAACATTCACATTTACCACGGCATGTAAGTGGCGAGGTTGACTTCCTCCACGACTTTGAAGTGAGTAGATGCTGCTTTGGCCTTGGCAAATATCAGCCTCTTGGTTGAGATTGGGTGCTGGTAGGCCAAGCTGCATGCAGGCTGGACATGGAAGGCAGGCTAAGGGAGGAAGGGCAGAAGGGTGGAGTGGAGGCTGGACATGGGAGGCAGGCTAAGGGGGGGAGGGTGGAAGGGTGTCTGGGGAAGGAAGATAGACTGTTTGGGGCAGGGAGGGAGGCAGCGAGGGAATGCAAGTGTGCAGGGACATTGGTTGGAGTGGAGGGCCTTGCTTGTCGGGTTTGGGTGTCCCATGGTTGGGTGGGGGAGGGGGGGTTTCCAGGCAGGGATAGTCGTAGAAAGATGGTTCTGGAGGGCGGGCTCAGTGTTTGAGGTTGAACTCAGAGTACTGGGCAGCAGAGGGAACAGTCATGGTGAGAGGGTGAGTAGGATGCAGTAGGGTGGCAGGTCCAGGGTAATAGTCGAGAGGATTAATGTTTCATAGGGATGAGGTTGTAATAGAAGTGGTCAAAACAGGTGGGTCTGATGATAGGGAGGTTCAGGATCAGGGTGGGCATGTGGTCGATAATGCATAGGCTCAGAGGGGAGGGAAGGCATGTGGAGGTCGATGGTAATAGGTGCAAGGAGAACAGGGGAGATTCAAGAGTGACATATTGGGTTATATTGTGTGGGGGGAAGTTGGTGGGTGACAGGGGGAGGTTAGAAGGAGGTGGAGCATGGTTGAAATCTGATGTGCACCATTTTTTAAACATCTCCTCAAAAATGCAGTCGCTCTAAAACTGCAATCCCTCAAGCGGGGAGAGGGTCTTTTTGGGTGGGTAGATGTAGTAATTGTAAGTTAAAACTTTCATTCTGTTATTGGGGTCATGTGACTATGTAGACGTATCAGCCCTAAGTACGGGTAATCTTAGGGGTTGAGTTTTCTATCCTTGATCCCGGAACAAGCATGTAGCATCACCAGGAGCTCTGCAAATAAAGTTTACTGTTTCTTACAAGAAAGCTGCTCTGCACTCCAAGTTTATTACAATGGAGTTCAAGGTGAACACAATTGGCCGACTAAAGGGGCGCCCTAATAATCATGAGGCAACTGGATGAGAACCATTCTCAGTTGTGTTCTCCTCTCTGTGGTGAAGCCCAACACAGCAGCAGATTTCTTCCCGACTCAGGGGGTCTCATAACTTCGGGATCCCAGCAAGGTGTGGAGCTGCCATTCATTCTGTGCCATTTGTCATCGGCTGCTGTCAGAGGCAGGGATGAAGGGAGGGAGGAAGGTGGATGTCTCCAAGGGACATGGCTGGTGGACGGCAGCTAACGTGCGACTCTAAACCTCCATCCCCTCCACATGAAGGAACATGACTGACAAGGGCTCATGTGGTAGGTATCACCACTCACTGGGGTTAGCGCCCTGTATTAACAAGCCCCACTGTTCCCCAAGCCATGACAATTGTGAAAAGTTTGACCAAGCCACCAGATTGCCCTAATTCTCCCTATCCTTCTCCCTCACAAATGCACCTGGGGGCTGACAGGTGCCCTGCTCAGGAGAGTGCACCAATTTGCCAATTACACCTATATCATGAAAGCCAGGCTGCAAAAGCGTTGGGATTTGCAGCAATCTCAGGTTTCTTGCAAGCGTAGGGCACTATTGACTGCTCACATGTGTCCTTGAGAGCTCCCTGGCAACAGCCAGTTACATTCATCAATAGGAAACATTTCCACTCTTTGAATGTGCAGCTAACATGTGATCACAGAAGACAAACACTGCATGTTTGTGCTCGGTTCCCAGGGAGCTCTCACAATGCTTACATTCTGAGCCAGCCCCAGATGCCTAAAGCTTTTGAAGAGCCTGAGGGATTTCAGGGCTGGCTCCTTGGGGACAAGGGATACCCCCAGAAGACCTGGTTGGTAATGCCAGTTCACCATCTACAGAGTGCCGCCTAGAAGAGCTACAATGCCGCAAATGGGTCTACCAGGTCCACGACTGAATGGCTTCCTAAGGATAAGGTTCAGATGTTTGGATCACTCTGGTGGACCACTCCAATAGTCCACACAGAAAGTGTCCTGGACCATCATTGTCTGCTGCACCCTGCACAACCTCACGCTACAAAGGAAGGGATGTCTTGGCTGAGGGAGACATGGAGGAGCGAGACGTCTCCTTTGATGAGGAGGATGGTGAAGAGGATGGTGATGACCAAGGGCCAGGATGTTGCATAGGAACATACAGAAGCCATAGCGAGGCAGACAGGCCTCTGACAATCCGATTGCTAACACATTCCAGACAGAGTAAGCTGCCCAGACATCTCCTTTATTGTTTGGTTTTCTATCCTCTGCTGGCTGGCAGGCCCCAGCTCCTTTTTGGCAACAGACATTACACTTTGCTCTTATCATAGCTGAATTAAATTGCACTACTTAACGTCTGCCCTGCTGGTGGTTTGATCCTTTGCATGCGCTAACCTGCGCTGATATACAGAGACCTGGGGCGAACTGCATGCATTAGAATCTACAAAGCACCCCGTTCTCCCACGGGCACTGTAAGTAGAAATTAGATCTTTCCCATGCTTTCACAAAGTCCGTATGTATGGAAACTTGGAAGCAATATCAAATTGGCAGGGATGTACTCATGTCACCCTCGAGCCTGCTCCCAGTGTGGGAGCTCTTTCAGGCAGAACCAGATAGATGGGAGAAGCAGGAGGACACCATTTGGCCCCTTGTGATTGCTCCCTCATGCAGATTGATCAAGGAAGATCATGTCCCTGACCCCCCCTCACCCGCCCGATTAAAACTCGCCCATAGTAAACACATACCTTGCCATCTTTATCACGCTGAGAAGCTTAGGCTACTTTACTGAAGTTACTTTGGAGTCCACTCACTGAGAGTGCCTCACCTGCACTAGGGGTTTTTTGAGTAACAACCACTTGGACTCTCTAATTGCAGAGACTCCGACAAGTCTCAGTTCTAGGTGACCTAAGTATTAGTGCGAGACTGTGATCGATCTTTCTGGACACCCCAGCCAAGATAAACATCCTCCCTGCATGGACCCTGCAGAGCCCTGTTAGAGCTGCTGATGCTCCACATGGATAGGCTCACAGTCCTCGGCACAGTTCAGGCAACAGGCCCTTTCTACTCTCTCTCACCTCATGGACTAATACCCTGGACCTTCAATGATGTCCAATGTGCTTCAAATGCAAACACTTTAAGCGAGGTCTATTGTACATGGCAAGGAGACGAGTTGGTCAAACTAATCTCCATGTGAGGTCTCACAAAGCCTTCAATCAACTGCACACATACCTCTTTAATCCTACACTCAATCCTTCCTGCAGTCAAGGCTAACCTGCCCATTGCCTCCTTATGTCTCGCCTTCACCTACATGTTAGCTCAAAATGACGAATCACCAAGGATGGGCAGTAATGATTGGATGTACCCATGACAGCTTTCTCCAAACATGTAGGGAAGCCTCTGGTTTTCTATCGTTAAGAAGACAATGTAGAGCTTCACTCTTTCAACCCTGAAACTGCATCTACAGTGTTCGTTGCCACTCACCTGGCCTGTTTAACTCCCCTTCAGTACTGCTTGCAACCACCCACATCTCACATCAGGGCAACAACAGCAGGCGATGCATTGACCATCCAGCTCACTCTGCACAGACATCATGTTCAGAGCTCAGAGCATGGTGAGCTGCAAGTAATGGATTGTATGATGTGTGCCCAGGCCGCACACTCACAAATGATGGCCAGTGCTTATTCGTGGACACATGGGATTATTGAGTAATCACTATGTTGATAATTTTGGAGAAGTGACTCTCTTGGAATTCATTATCGTACTCTAATGGGAGACAAATTCCACACCCTTAAACGCCTGCGCCTATTGAAGCAACTAGCAGCTTCTAAACAGTGCAAGTGAACATATATTTATAAGTGCCAAAAGTAATGATTGTACACCAATGCCACCTGTGTGCCTTCAAAACTTCTTTATCTTTCTTTACCTATTACTATGTCTAGGTGCAGCCCTGACATTCACAGCTGAGGACGAGGCAGCCTGCTGACTGCTCTGCCCCCTTGACTGTGATGATTTTGGCAGATGCCCTCTGGTGGCCCAAGCCTAGAGTGCTCCAGCCTCTAAGGGTCTCCTGCTTGGGTGCAGATGCACCCTCTTGACCTGAGCTGTTGGAAGGGATGGGGTGACTTATAGTGGGGAAGTGGAGCGGCAGTTCACCCTTGGGCTGAAGTCCCTGCCGTGCCTGACTGGTGCTCCTCCTCCCTGTGGGGGCTCGATGGCACCTCCCTGACTCCTTGAGCAGAAGGAACGCTTGGAGAGAGGTCAAGGTGCCCTGTCTCCCTCTTGCCTAGCCACTGCTGCACTGCACCCATGGCTAGAGTGACGGAGTGCAAGTCCAAGCGTATATCTGGCAGCCACTGTGCGTTCTGCTGGACGTGGGTCTCCAGGGAAGCCGCCACCCTTTCCATGGAGGCAGCCAAGTGCTTGTATACCGGAGCCACAACATCAGACAGAACATGGACAGACCCCTCCAGCCTTCGGTCCAGTCTGCACATGGCCTCTGGTAACTCTGTCTGATGTTCCCCTGGCTGTCTCTGCATCTCCAAGAGGTCTCTTAGGGCTGAGTCCAGAGGCTTGTCATCTGATTCGGGCTCAGCAGAGGTCTGGTCTCCAGCAGTCCTCCGAGTATCAGTGGCTGTGACTTCCTCCACCATCTGTGGACCTGTGTCTGTGATGTGCCTCACCAGATTGTGACCCCGAGCCTACACCAGAACATGCACCTACCGAGGTGAATGCCTCTGTGCTGGTTGAGGGTGCAGGTGAACACTGTGACAGTGAGGATTCTGAGGCATCCTCCTCAGAGGTGTGGGGGGAGATGGAACTGTCGATGGTCTCCCTTGTTGGCCTTCGACTTTTCTAGCTGGTACCTGGAATGGGGAAAAGAAAGATTGATGGTTGCCTAAGCAGGCTCCCTTATTAAAGCAATGTCTCACTCAGTCGGTGCATCTGACAACTGCAGACTGGAGGCATCCAGTCCTATCTCACTTTCAGCACAGACATGGTCCTGCTACTTCCTGGCTAGCTCAGCGGCCTGCTGCTCGAAAGGGGCGAGGGTTCGAATATCGGGCATGCCGCTGGCTCTTGTCCCACTCCCTCCTGTTGTACACGTTCTTGTCCTGCAGAAAGACAAGAGGACTGATTGTCATCCGCATGGGCAGTTTATGAGCCTAAATGCCTATGGAGGTTCCTGAGCCCTCCCCGTGATTAACCAGCAGGAGGTCCTGCACCTGAAAGAACATTGAGAGCATGAAGTGGCTGCCACACATTCAGTGCACAAGTCCCAGTGATGGAGACCATTCTTGTACACTTCCTTTTCCACTACAGGATGACCCCCCACACGACACCAGGAGCAATACCTGCAGAATTGTTGATGAGATGCCATCTTAGGACAAGACTGAGCCTAATAGTTCCAAATTTGGAGGGGAAGGTGGAACAGAGTCAAGGAAATCAAAAAAACTGCGCATGACTTGTGTAGCCGTGAGAGACAATTTACTGTTGGAGAAGCAGTATATGTAAAGAATTTCGGTGGAGGACTGAAGTGGTTACCTGGTAAAGTAAGTTCAGTGACCAGACCATTGTTGTACCACATGGAAGTGGGGGGCCAGATCACCCATAAACATGTGGAGCATTTAAGAAAAAGAGAGATACCACAACCAGACGTGGTTCCACCTGTAACCATTACTGAACGTTTCCTGTTGAAGATGCTCAACCAAGGACTGAATGTCTGATGTCTCTATCAGAGTGGTAGACATGGAACTGCAAGTGCCCACCGAGGTACCTGATGTTCATGCAGTTCCAGAGAATATGGTTCCTGAGAAAGAATCTGAAGTCATGGAGCTGCGACGTTCCACACGAACCAGGAAACTGCCTGAAAGACTGAACTTGTAAATTTCATGACCTGTGTAAATATTATAATGTCATGAGATAAATATACTTGTAAATACAATATGTACAGCAAAGTTAAAGGGGGAGGAATGTAGTAATTATGGTTCTGTTGAATGTTGAACTGTACCTTTAAAGAATAGTCCTGTGATATAAGGTCACATGATCTGTGTAAACCAAGATGTTAGCAGCACTGGCTACCATGTGTAGTTGCTACTGGCTGTATTGTAAATAAACCTAATGTTTCCACTTAGAAAGTTGTCTGAAGATCAACTCTATTACAAATAGGTGACTGGGCCACTCCACAACAGCTGTCTTCCTAAATTCTTTCCCTCAGCTGCCATCCTTCTCCTGTACGGCACTCTGAGACATTTCTTTGCACATGAAAAGTGCTGTTGAAATGTAAGCTGTTATTGAAGTCTTTACAAATTAAACAGGTTTCTATTAGAAAATCTGTCAAGTGACAGTGATTTATCTGTGATTATATGGTATTCACTAGAAGTATCTGGGCTGTATGATGCTGTTAACAACAAGGCTAACAGGTATATCTCAAGGGCATTTGATTATCCCAAACATGTAATTTTGAGCAACAGTTCTCATCGACAAAGGCACAGTTGGAGCGTTATGTGCAATTTTGGGCATCCTTTCTTCAACAGAACACAGGAAAGTGTTCAATAAAATACAGCAAGAGTGATACCAGAATTTAAGGATCTAAATTATCAACGACAGAGATTCACGGAACTGATAGTCAAAGGAGAAAGAAGGTTAAGCAGGGACAGTGATGCAGGCCTTTAAAATGGCGAGAGGCACGAATAATGTAGATATAAGAAGGTTATTCAACAGCACAGGTCTACAGGAGATGAACGTAAAATTAACCAGCTTCAAACAAGACAAGAGCTTACAAGAACGAACATCCGGTGGTGGATAGAACAGATTTGGAGCAAAAGGACAAGTGTTTCCTACAGAGCTGAGACCAGATATGAGAATCAGTTCTCATTCTGCTTTGGAACGTCTTGGGTCTGTACATCTTGGATGTGAACCCAGAGGTGAACATTAAGGCTCAAATCTTACGATCAGGGTCAGAACCTGGGGTTCCAACCCTGTTCGGGCACTTAACTTCCTCTGGTTTTTCTGGCCAGTCTTCCGATGGAGGCTCCTGCAGAGCTCAGCCACCACAGGAAACATTGGAGACATCAATTTTAATTTAAATTAAGGTTGCAATGACAAGAAAGGACAGGCATTTTGATAGTCTACCTATGTCTTTGCGTCATTGGTAAAAATTACATTGATCTTTTTTTTTAAGACTAGATCAATTGGTATTAAGAGTTAAATAAATTGTTGTGAGACTCATTTGCAGGATACAGGCTCCTTTGTTACCCGAGTTTCCAATGGGGAGATTAAGCCCTTCAAGGCATGCTTCGACTTTTACCTTTCTATTCGATTGGGACGGTTTCTTCCTCACCCTCCAATGTTTTATGTTATATAGCAGATGTTGTAATTTGCATATTCACCTGCTTATGCACCTTGAGTCAAGTTAAGCCTCAAGGGGACTATCTACAGCAGTGGAAGCAGTACAGACCCAAGAAGGTCCAAAGCAGAATGAGAACTGATTCTCATATCTGGCACAGCTCTGTAGGAAACACTTGTCAAATGATACGTTATTTTAACTCTGCAGGAGCCCTTGTTTAATGAGAAAGGCTCATTATGTTACTTTTACAGACGCTGCAATGAGTCATCCATAATGAGCAATATGCCTTGTACTCCCTCTGATATGAATAGCTGAAAAGTGACCTACAACTGAATAACACTGGCGACTGCTAAACTTGTCTTTAAACTAGGGGTTGCAAAGTGAGGATAATGAGTGTGTTATGTTAGGAAATAAACATTTTTTTCAGCCAGTGTCAGCATCAAGCGCTCCCAGGTTAGGTATAATAAGGGCAGAGGCATGAGCTCATCTGTTCTCCCCCGACAATATGCGTTATATCCCACCTGGCTACCTTTACTGCACCGGTGTGACACCTTCTGCTCCTCACGCCAGCCAACCTTGCAGGTCTTCTGATCAAGCCTGTCAAGTTAGTGCTAGTTAGTGGTGAGAGATATCATCCAGTCTAATCAAACACCTATAAATTGTAATTACCGAGCTTATTTTGAGCTTGCATGTTGAGCAATTATGTGGAGCAAACTGCATTAACTTACTGTCTAGCCATGAACACTGTGCATTCGAAAAAGCAGCAATTACTGCGGAATTACATTGAGATGTTCACAATCGGGCACAAGGTCAAGTGATTCAGAATAATTTGAGTGATTCACCTCAGTGAATGGGCTTGAAGTACTTAACATCTGCTAATGAATGTGGCATCGTACCCTGGTGGCATTAAAGCCAGAAAATGATGATCTAAGCAAAAGTCCAAAGGTGACACTTTCTGAAGGTGAATATTACACCTGTGAGATAATTAATCAGGTGTACTTACTGCAGCACAAAGGTGACACCAGCCATGGGGGACAGTAAGGGCTTGGACTATGATGACAGTAAAAGTGACAATGACAATTTTCATTGGAATAGCCCATAGTGTCACGAGATGCTTCATATAGGGAAGAACAAAATCAAGCAACACTATTAATATTTCTGTAATTTCAACACTCTATAACTGTTCAGCTTCCTTTTAACAACACCAGTTATCTCCAATTTAAGTGTCTTGTTCTTTAAGATGTTGTTTGCCTCCACTTCCATGATCAGATGGACAATTCTTAATATTGATCCCAGTTTGAACTTATGTTCCCCCCCAACACCATCACCTCAATCTACCAGTCCTGGACATTAGTGCTTCAGATTTCCCATTCTTGTGCTCATCATGGTGAAGAGTGTCAGTGTCTGTATCCAGTGGCCGTGGGTATGGACAGTGAGAAGCAGAGTAAAGTTCCCTGCCCTAGAAATACGCCCTAGCCCCCAACCTTAGAAGAATCTACATTTTAGCCTCAGGCCTGTCTAAGTGACAGTGCAAATTAACGTCAAATTTGGGGCACTTTTGCACACTAGGAGCTAGATTGAGACTGTGCAAACTCATTTTAGATAAAGTCTTGCAGGCAGCGAACCACTTGTTTCATAATTTACTCCGAACCTTGACTTTCACCTTCAAAGTTCTTTTTATACATGAACTATACTTTCAGCCCATCAGTTTGTGCTGGATGTGAACCCAGAGGTGAACATTAAGACCTAAATCTTATGATCAGGGTCAGAACCAAGGGTTCCAACCCTGTTCAGGCACTTAACTTCCTCCAGTGTTTCTGGCCAATCTTACGATGGAGGATCCTGCAGAGCTCAGTCACCACAGGAAACCTTGGAGACATCACCGAAGGGAATCTGTGCAGAAGCTATGCCCGTTTTTATGGCACTGGCTGCCATATTCTGGTAAGTAAGTGTGCCAAAGCTTCGTTGAGAAGGTAAGTGGGAAAGAGGGTAGGGGGGCAGCTGGGTAGGGCGGAAGGTAGTGGTGGGAGAGGTGGATAAGGTGTTAGCTGGGTAAGTGGGTAAGGTGGAATGTGGGTAAAGAGGCAGTTGGATATGATGGCAGGTGTGTGAGGTAGTAGGTGGGTAGGATGGCAGGTGTTATGGGTGTTGTTTCTAGTTCGGTAGGTCTGAAGAAACCTTCGTAGTCATATGCAAGTTAGCTGTAACTATAAGTGGCGTGCAGTTGTCCACCTTCATTTCGCTCATGATTGCAACATTCAAAACCTACCTGCAATAGCACTGCTCCGAGTCATCAGTGATGCTGAAGCTGCTGTGTTAGGCCAGACTGGTGGCAGTGTCTAAAACAAAAACAAAAATACCTGGAAAAACTCAGCAGGTCTGGCAGCATCTGCGGAGAGGAACACAGTTAACGTTTCGAGTCCGCATGACTCTTCAACAGAACTAAGGAAAAATAGAAAAGGGGTGAAATATAAGCTGGTTTAAGGGGGGTAGGGGTGGGACAAGTAGAGCTGGATAGAAGGCCAGTGATAGGTGGAGATAACTAAAAGATGTCCTGGACATAAAAGGACAAAGAGGTGTCGAAGGTGGTGATATTATCTAAAGGAATGTGCTAATTAAAAGTAGAAAGCAGGATGAGCAAGGTACAGATAGCCCTAGTGGGGGTGGGGTGGGGGGAAGGAATCGAATTTCGATTCTTGCCCTCTAGACTTGCCCTCTATCTAGCTCTTCTTGTCCCACCCCCCCTTAAACCAGCTTATATTTCACCCCTTTTCTATTTCTCCTTAGTTCTGTTGAAGAGCCATACGGACTCGAAATGTTAACTGTGTTCCTCTCCGCCGATGCTGCCAGACCTGCTGAGTTTTTCCAGGTATTTTTGTTTTTATTTTGGATTTCCAGCATCTGCAGTTTTTTGCTTTTATCTTGGTGGCAGTGTCTAATTGGGCTCCTAATGGTGGGTGCTGCAGGTGCCTAATTGGGCTCCTCACGGTGAGTGCCACGGGTGTGTATCTGTCCACAGGAAGAAGGAGGGCTGTAAAAAGGAGGCTGCGCTCAATGCTGCCTTCCTGATGGCAGTGCTCAGATTGAGGAGGATGTGAAGGACCAGCGCTGTCTAACAGAGTTTCGAGAGGAGCCCTGGCCTGAGATGCATTGTCCGGGGGAGCCGCAAGAAGACCCAGAGGCCGAGGAGGTCACACCCATCCAATGGAGGTGACTGGCATGACCAAGGATCCACAAAAGACACCTTTCCTATCTGGAGATGAGTGAGAGACAGTGCTGTGCATGTCTATCCTATTCAAGAGATGTAGTTACTCATTTCTGCCACATTTTGCGAGAGGATCTAATGCCACATGGACTGGGAGGACATCCCCTGCCAGTGGCCCTGAAGGTCACCGCCACACTCAATTGTTTTGCCTGCGGTTTATTCTAGGGATCCACAGGTGACCTATGCGGCATCTCTCAGTTGTCAAAGCATAAATGTATAAATGAGTTGGCGGATGCCCTCTACAGTAAGACTGTTCATTTTGTAAAGTTCACAATGGATGAAGCTAGCCAGGCTGCTAGATTTCTGGGATTTGCGGCAATCTCAGTACAATCTAGAGTACAGGGTGCAATCGATTGCCCACGCCTCTTTAAGAGCTCCCTGGCAGCAGCCCCTGATCTTCATTAACAGGAAAGGGTTCCTGTTGTAGAGTGTCCGGTCACCTATTTGTAATAGAGTTGATCTTTAGACAACTTTCTAAGTGTAAACATTAGGTTTATTTACAATACAGCCAACAGCAACTACACATGTGCTTTCAACTCCATCTCTATCTCTACACTGACTATGAAGGTAGCCCGTGCTGCTAACCCCTTGGTTTACACAGATCCTGTGATCTTACATCACAGGACTATTCTTAAAGGTACAGTCCAACATTTAACAAAGTCATAATTACTACATTCCTCCCTCTTTAACTTTGCTGTACATATTGTATTTACAATTATATTTATCTCATGACATTATAATATTTACACAGGTCATGAAATTTAGAAGTTCAGTCTTTCAGGTAGTTTCCTTGACTCTGCTCCACCTTCCCCTCCAAATTTGGAAATATTAGGCTCAGTCTTGTCCTAAGATGGCATCTCATCAACAGATCTACAGGTGTTGCTCCAGTTGTCATGCAGGGGTCGTTCTGCAGTGGAAAAGGAAGTGTTCCAATGAATCACCTGTTAATTTTTTCATTTTTTGGAACCTTCTTCCTTCTCGTCTTCTTCTTTCTACCACAGAGTTTTGTCCTGTTCTTCACTTTGACTTCACAGTCGGCCAGGCATCTCTCAGGTTGAATCTCAGCTTGTCTCAGTGTGATAGCTAAGCTACCGATGACTTCACTATCTACTTTTATCTTGGAAAGTTCTACGACTTTTCCTTTCAAGGCCTCTTTAGCTTCATTCAGCTGATTCTTTAGTTCTTTGATAGACAGCTAGTTTCACTGAGCTGGTACTGCCTTGGAGTTTCTCTGAACTCCTGTCTCCTGACTCCCAGGGCTTCCAGTGAGCTCTCTCCAGTTACCAGAACTTCCTCGAGCTCTCTCCAAATACCAGGGCTTCTACTGAGCCCTTTTCAATCACTAGGGCTTCTCCTGAGACCTCTTCAATTGCCAGGGCTTCCCCTGATCCCTCTTCATGTTTCTTCTGCTGTGCTTCCATTCGACTGTTTAAGACAGTCTTCATTTCTTCATGCTGCAGAATGGTTTCACATTCCTTTTGCATTTGATCTTGAAGGAAAATCCACTGTTTAATTCCTTGTAGCCCTCCCTCTGGGGTCTGCTGTAGCCCTCCCTCTGGGGTCTGCTGTAGCCCTCCCTCTGGGGTCTGCTGTAGCTCTCCCTCTGGGGTCTGCTGTAGCCCTCCCTCTGGGGTCTGCTGTAGCCCTCCCTCTGGGGTCTGCTGTAGCTCTCCCTCTGGGGTCTGCTGTAGCCCTCCCTCTGGGGTCTGCTGTAGCCCTCCCTCTGGGGTCTGCTGTAGCTCTCCCTTTGGGGTCTGCTGTAGCCTTCCCTCTGGGGTCTGCTGTTGCCCTCCATCTGGGGTCTGCTGTAGCTCTCCCTCTGGGGTCTGCTGTAGCCCTCCCTCTGGGGTCTGCTGTAGCCCTCCCTCTGGGGTCTGCTGTAGCTCACCCTCTGGGGTCTGCTGTAGCCCTCTCTCTGGGGTCTGCTGATGTCCTCTCTCTGTGGTCTCTTCTAATTTTCTGTCCATAGCCATTTAAAAAAAAATTACCACTTTTAATGTATTGCCGCTTTGAGAGCAGTCACCATATTTTTTTACTCAGGATGTCTCTACAGCTGTCAGTTTTTCTGTGCTACCCTTGTTTCCCGTGCTTTTCCAGTTTCAGCAGGATCGCTGCGATCATTGGTTTTCTTGTCTTTTAACTTTGTAAAACTTGGTTCCTGTTCGGGGAAAACAGTGATTCCTTCTCACTTTTTTGGGTGATTCTGTAGGGGTTTTTTTTTAACTCCACTCGATGTTGGACGTCCTGCGCTTTGGGATACCTAGCGGTCTAGCGGTCCAACTGGGGCTGTTTTCTTTTTGTTTTAAGTTTAAAACTGCAGCACTGCTTTCTGCTCTGATTGTCCCCTTTTTGTTTAACTTGCAGGCTGTGTGCCAGCTTCTCTAACCTGCCAAGCCTGTGGGGCTGCCACAAATTTTACAATGTAAGCGCAGATTCTCTTTTTTTTAATGTTTTGCTCACCTGTCTTGCGGATTCTCACTCAGTGGTTTTGCAATTTTGGTTTTCTTTTTTAAATGTCGGGAATTCTCCGGGAGATTTCTCAGCCATTTGGATCGGAGCCTGTTTTTTTCTTTAATTTAAAGCAACAACATACCTGGCGAGTATCTTCCTTTCTTTTCAATTATCCTAGATGCTCACAATCACTGGATGAGGGACAGCACTGTATCTGATTTATCCTCATCGCCAGTTTGTTGTAGAGTGTCTGAGTCCGAGTGTCTACTTGTAATAGAATTGATCTGCAGACAACTTTCTAAGTGGGAACATTAGATTTGTCTACAATACAGCCAGCAGCAACCACACATGTACTTTCAACTCCATCTCTATCTCCACACTGACTGTGGAGGTAGCCCGCGCTGCTAACCCATTGATTTACACAAATCATGTGATCTTACATCACAGGACTATTCTCAAAGGTACAGTCCAACATTTAACAAAACTATAATTATTACAGTTCCACTCCATCAACGTTCAGCTGGTGTGCGACCATCAGAAGCACATCTTGCACGTTTGTGCCAGGTTATCCTGGGTTATTCCACAACTCCTACATCCTCAGCCATTCCCAGGTGCCTCAGATATTCAAAGGGCCATGGTGCTTACAGGGTTGGCTGCTGGGTGATAAGGAGTACCCACTGAAAAAGTGGCTCATGACACCTGTGCATCATCCTCAAAGTGCCTTAGAGGAGAAATACAACACTGTGAACCAGGTCCATCATTGAGCAGACCATTGGCATCCTGTAGATGCGCTTTCAATGTTTGGATCGCTCAGGTGGGGCTGTACAGTACTCGCCACAGAGAGTCTCCCGCATCATCTTGGTCCGCTGCACCCTCCACAATCTGGCGCTTCAAAGGGGAGATCACTTGCCAGAGGGAGACATGGAGGAGGCAGAGAGCTCCTCGGACGATGAAGACCTGGAAGGGCAGGAATCTGAAGAGGCCAGTGATGGTCAGCTTCCATGTGATGATGCCCTCAAAGCAGCATGATGCAGAAGATGTGACATACTGATAGCCACAAGTTTCCAAGAGGAGAAAGGTGAACAAGCTCACTTGTCCTGTCGCTTAGTGCCATGCCATTGCTCAGAAAGGCCTTTACAACCAGTGACATTGCAAGCATCTGCATTCGGCCTTGGACATGCAACCCTGAAGGATCACAAGGCCCTCATCTTTGGAGAGGTTAGCAGCCAAAGCTGTATGTAGCCACTGTGGGGAGTGCAAGGCAGCCCACTTGAACAAATCCTGCATCAACTGCACATTATGCAGTCGTGGCTATCTGAAGGAGACCACTTCTTGTAGCCACAGAAATGTGCAGATGGTTGGAGAGACCATCATGGCTGAAGGTCTTGTGTTTTGGCACAAGCTATGAAGACAGCGCGTTGCTGATGAAACATTAATTGTAACCTTCCATGGCCCAGGAGCACACATAACTCTGTGGTGTCTAATAAGGAATAAAGGTTCCAAACTCATGGTGCAGACACTTTCAGAAAAGAGCTTGACACATCTCCCTGACATTACATAAAGGGAGAGTAACTAACAAGAGTCCATGAAACATCACATGAATCTGAGGCTCACAATGGGAGGTATTCATGGACTGGGAGACTGGGTCACCCCCGTAATAGCAGGGCAACAGAGGCGTATGCATGTCATGTTCAAATGATGAGTCCATTGTCATGAACAGCAAATATATTTATAGAAGTGCATTATATATACAGCGAGTAAACACCTGTGTCCCCAAAGTGATTTCAACGTTTCTTAGCTTTTCTAACCCTACCGCTACATGTAGGTGCATTCCCGACATCGACAACAGAAGTGGAGGCAGCGTTCTGACTGTGACGCCCTGTTGTCTGTGATGACCTTAGTGGGTGTCCTCTGGAGAGCCAAGGCCTGGAGGGCTCTGACCTGCTTTGAGTCTCCTGCTATGAGGCAGGTGCACCCACCTTGGCCTGTGGAGCTGGATGTGACAGGGTCACAGGCAGAGGGGATTGGGAGTGGCTGGGTGCTCTCAGAGTCACCTGGTGACTCTGTCCCAGGGTACCCGGCTGATGGTCCTCCTCCCTGTGGGTGCCCGAGGGCCCCTGCCTGACTCCTTGAGGAAAGGGGGTACCCGGAGGGAGGTTGAGGTTCCCTGACTCCCTCTCACCCAGCTACTAATGGATACCACCTATGCCTATAGGGGTGGAGTGCAGGTCCAAACGCAAATCCAGCAGAACCTGTTAGACCAAGGTCTCCAAGGTGGATGCCACTCTTCTCATAAAGAGCTCAAGGTGCTTACATGTCGGAGCCACAATATCAGACAGAATACGGACGGACTCCTCCATCCTTCACTCTAGTTTGTTGAATGCATCTCACAATCTGCCTGATGTTCTACCACCTGCCTCTGTATCTCCAGCACATTTGGGACAGCCATTTCCAGAGGCTCATCGTCTGACTGGGACTCAGCAGACGTCTTTTCTCCAACATTATATCTCTATAACCTGCTCTCCCTGAGAGGAAATCCCTGTAAAAAGGAAAAGAAGAAACCCACTGTTAGAGACATTGAAAAACAAGTTCTTAACCAGTGAAGTAAATACTGAAAGTGCTGGAAGATCACCTCGTGTCATCAACAAGAACTGAAAGGAATTTGGAAGACATCGATCAAAACCAACCCATCAAATCCTGTCCTCTGGAATTGGTGCTATTGAACTGTTTTATCCAACCCTTAAAATCCATGTTTTGTGTGTCTTATTTGTCGTGTTTGTGTGTGTGTGTGTTAAGGGATTTAAGCAGGGAGTAGAGTTTAAGTTATAATGTTAGAAGTTAGCAGCTCATATTTCTTTTTTTTGCCACGAGTTAAAGACAATTTGTTCAATGAACAGTTATTTACTTATTGGGCAGAGTTTTATGGCCCCATTTCGGCAGGGACAGGGCCGTAAAAAGCGGCCATTATAAACCCCATTGACTTCAGCGGGAATGTAAAATCCTACCTCCGTAAAATTCTGCCCATAAACCTGGCGCTTGTGTTCCGTTAACCTAAAGTAAACAGTTAGGTAGAATTGGGGCAATCTGGTGGTTTGGTCAAACTTTTCACATTTGTCGCGGTTCGGGGAACAGTGGGGCTGGATATTACAGCGCACTATTCCCCAGTGAGTCACCACGTTATTTAAACCTGAAGTGATGCTGCATCTTAAGAACCTCTTCCTCCAAGTTCCCAATTTTGTGATTGATCTGTGCCTTGGATTAGTCCGAAATGACATGGAAGCGTAGAATTCTGATCCATGTTCAAATTTTAAATGTTCTGCTTTAAGAGCTGTCTCAATTTCAAGGTGGTGTTAGGGTTCACTCATAAATCAAGGGAGTTCCCGCGCTTGCCGGCTTCAGCAGGTTCAATAAAAAGGGCGATGGCGCTCAGCTTGAAAAACATTTAACAATGGGCGCCTTGATCAGCTGGCGATTTCTCTTGTCCAGCATTTTACATTTTTGGCTCGCAAGTCTGTCAAATTCTAGCTTCTGTTGGCCTTTTACTGAACTGAACAGCTGCAATGTTCCTGAAATATTTAATTAGCACTTTCTCTTTTCTTCATTTCTCGATGAGCTCGTGTTGTGAGTTTCCGACTTGTGGGTTTGGGCTTTAGTAATGATAGTTTAAAAGATTTAGCTCACCTCTACTAGGAGTACTGATGCTTCACTCTGGGAAGAGAAACTGGACTTCCAAAGGAGGCTCAATGGAGTCTTCTGCTGCATTAAGGAATTTTAAATGTCTGCCTCCAGCTTCCAAGCCTTTCTTTTTTCTTGGCAATTTTTTTCTCTTCACACCTCGGCTTCTGGAGCTTATTTTCAGGTCAGTCTGTTTTGTTGAATTTTTCCCAAGTCTTCTACCATTTTGGTTTGTCTCTGCATTTTAGTGAGGTTTTAGGTTTTTTCCATGAGCTGCCACCATGTTGTGGGGTGTTGGTTACAGTTTGGTAGGTTTGAAGAAGTCTTCATAATCATATATAAGTTAATATATATGGGTGTACCTATACCACATGGACTGAAGCAGTTCAAGAAGGCAGCTCACCACCACCTTCCCAAGGGCAACTAGGGATGGGCAATAAATGCTGGCCCAGCCTGTGAAGCCCACATTCTGTGAATGAATAAAAAAAAAATTTAAGTCTTTATTAACTACTAGAACTATTTACACAGATATAGTAAAAGGTAAAGGCTAGGAGCCGTCTCCATGCTTGGGTCTGTATGCAACTCTGTCCAACACCAAACTGATCCTGGGTACAGTTTCTGCACTCTCTTACCTCACTGTGTGGGCAGTACTGTACTCAGTCCTATATTACCCCTATATGTGCCTGACCCTTACATTACAGCTGATGGGTAGGGTGGTAGGTGGGTGGTGTGGCAGTGGGTGAGGTGGTAAGTGGGTGAAGTGGTAGGTGTGTGAGGTGGCAGGTGGGTAGGGTGGCAGGTGGGTAAGTTGGCATGTGGGTAGGGCAGGCAGGTTGGCAGGTACGTGAGGTGATAGATGGGTTGGGTGCCAGCTGGTTAGGGTGGCAGCTGTGTAGGTTGGTGAGGTTGGATCAGATTGGGTCTTGGGAAATTGGGGTTATGGGGGAGTCAAAGGGTCGGGGGGGAAGTCGGGTGGTGGGAGATAGTTATGTTGGGTCGGGGGGGGAGTTGAGGGGTCATTGGGGGAGACAGGGCTGGGTGTCAGGGGGTCAGTTACATAGTTACCCAAGAGTTATACTATGATTTTTCTGTCTAATATTTCCTGGGTAACTATTTAGGTAAGTAAATTGGAACTGTCCAAAGTCTCTGACTCTAGTTCGAGACTTTATTGGAGGGTCCCATGGACCACAGGCATGGGAATTACCCATCAGAAGTTCACACTTCCCGGGAAATTCCCACTGAGTCATTGTGTTGGGGTCCGATGCTCTGGAGTCCACAAGATCTGGGCTGAAGTGTCCACCCCATTCCACCATCCGGAATTAACCTCCGTAAAGCGTCCATAGAGCATGTGTCATTTTAGTTCATTCTTTTCAAAGCTGAATAGGCCAAATGTCCTCAAAGTCCAATCCTCTGACATGAGAGATCGGCCTTGTGACCCTTTGCCCCATGTCCCGGTCTTTAATGTTTTTGCTGTGTCTTGGTGGCCAAACCCAGACATGGTGTTCAAAGGTGCTTTTAAATGTCTCTCATCTTTCCTGAAAGCTCAGCCCTTTGAACATGGTAGGCAATCTTGACCTTCATTTTCCTATACTTTTGGCATGTGCATATATTTTTGAGGAGTTGATCAGAATGTAACCTATTACTATTCCAAGTAAACACTTGCTTGGTTTGAATCATTCCAAAGAGGAACAGACAGAATAATGTTTCTTGGGGGAATAGAAAGTCATGGGTCAGACACTAAGACAAGTGAAGAGATGAAAATGGTTTAAGCAAGACGTATAAATTGGAGCTAAACCGTATGTCAAGTTATCATTAAGAATTGGCCTATTCTGATTTTTACTTTCTCATCCTTTCATGACATGAAGCAAGTTTAGTCTCCACACAATTAGGAGAAAAATGGGAGGCTAAAAATAAATCCAACTGAATGAGCCAAAAAAAACACACCAGCACGATGCTTTATTCCCAGAATTACTAAACTGCTCTCAAAAGTGAGTGTTTCATTCCAATAGTTTTCAAGTGATTCAGTATCCCAGCTGTCAGGTCTGGCTCACATTTGCGACCTCCCACCTCTCTTGCAGTTTTCCAAGTGGAGTGATTGAAAAAACAATCTCCACCTCTCAAAAAAAAAAAGCACAATGCAGCATTTATTTAAAAGCCTGCTCTGTGTGATGGCATTTCCAGAGAAACTTCATTAAAGCGGGCATTCGGAAACTGAGAATGATATCATGGATCTGCATACTAACAGCTATAGGCTAATCACTTTCCTGTCTGGAGATTTTGCAAAAGAAATTAGGTGTCAGTCAGGGTGCATGTGTAAACACGTGTTAATTTTGCAGTTTCCTGACGTAACTGATCTTCCAGAACCTGTGCATTCTAGCCTGAAATCCCTTTTCAACACGCCTCTTTATTAAGTCCTTCCATTCCTCCTCGAATATAGCAGTGAGTAGAAAGCACAAAGCTGACAGATTATTGATGGTACAAAGTACCATGCACTTGTTTAGGAACAAAGGAAAAGAAAAAGGCCATTCTGCCCCTTGAACCTGTTCCGCCATCCAATTGACCTGAACAGCAACTTCAACCCATCATAGCTTTTGATACATCTTGTCTAACAAAACAAAGTAGTGACCTTAGTCTTGAAAGTTCCAACGTGCCCCAACATGCACAGCATTTTGGGAAGAGAATTACAAATGTTTTGCTCGCTTTTGTGCAGAGAAGTGTTTCCTGATTTCTATCCTGAATGCCTTAGCTCTAATTTTAAGATTAAGGGTGGAATCTTACACTGTGAAGTTTGGCGGTGGGCAGGGGAGTGGGAATGATTCCCGCTGGGCACCAGGACAGCTGAACACGGGATATCCTGCACTGTTCAGCTCATTATTTATGCACCCGCACGGAGCACAGTGAATCTCGTGGCAGGGCGGGCAATTTCCTTCCCCCTCCCCCACTGTCGGGGTTGAAGGCCCGAGCGCCATATTTAAACGACACCCGGACAGCCATTCACTCACTGCAAGCCAGGAGCTCCACATTCAAACAGAGTGTCTGAGAGAAGAACGCAACCTGCGGCCCCCACAGTTCAGCCATTCTTCCCTAGGGAGTCACCTCCAGGCAAGGCAGGAAAGGTGGGGGGTGCTGTTTCCAAGGGATGGGAGCAGGAGGCCTGCCCATCTGACCACGGTGGCCTAAAAGGAGGTCGCTGGGGTAGTTAAGGCCCATGGGGCCCAGTGAAGAACCGACTTGCAATCCAGGAAAAGGATCTGCTGCGCTCCATCAGGGTAAGTACACATTCTACTCACTGCAAACTGACTTGCATAAGGGCATCAGGCAGTCTAAGGGTTACAGGCTGTCATACGTGACTGGCAGATGGGGCCTTAGCACTGAATGTGTGCCAGCCACTTTAATCTCACAATCTCATATCAGTTGCAGGACAATGGGCTTCTTAATTACTTACTGGGGAGGGTTTAGCTGCTGTAATAGGCATGCATGCTTTGAACTGCTGATCCACCCAATGGTCCCAGTCGTGTTGTGTGGCAATACCACCATGCTAAGTGGGATAGATTTCAAACAGATCTAGCAACTCATGACTGGGCATCCATAAGGCGCTCTGGGCCATCAGCAGCAGCAGAATTGTACTCGAACACAATCTGTAACCTCATGCCGCAGGATATCCCCCACTCTACCATTACCATAAAGCCAGGGGATCAACCCTGGTTCAATGAAGAGTGCAGGAGGGCATGCCAGGGGCAGCACCAGGCGTACCTAAAAATGAGGTGTCAATCTGGTGAAGCTACAACACAGGACTACTTGCATGCCAAACAGCATAAGCAGCAAGTGATAGACAGAGTAAGCGATGCCACAATCAATGGATCAGATCTAAGCTCTGCAGCACTGCCATATCCAGTCGGGAATCGTGGTGGAAAATTAAACAACTCACTGGAGGAGGAGGCTCCACAAATATCCCCACCCTCAATGATGGAGGAGCCCAGCACATCAGTGCAAAATATAATGCTAAAGCATCACGACAATCTTCAGATAGGGGTTCCGAGTGGATGATCCATCTTGGCTTCCTCTGCAGGTCCCCAGCATCACAGATACCAGTCTTCAGCCAATTCTATTCATTCCAAGTGATATCAAGAAATGGCTGAAGGCACTGGTTACTGCAAAGGCTATGGACCCTGACAATATTCTGGCAATAGTACTGAAGACTTGTGTTCTGGAACTTGCCGCATCCCTAGTCAAGCTGTTCCGGTACGACTACAACACTGGCATCTACCCGGCAATGTGGAAAATTGCCCAGGTATGTCCTGTACACAAGAAGCAGGACAAATCCAATCCGACCAATTACCACCCCCTCCTGATCATCAGTAAAGTGATGGAAGGGGTCATCAATATTGCTATCAAGCGGCACTTGCTTAGCAATAACCTGCTCGCTGATGCCCAGTTTAGGTTCCGCCAGGGCCACTCAACTCCTGACCTCATTACAGCCTTGGTTCAAACATGGACAAAAGAGCTGAACTCCAGAGGTGAGGTGAGAGTGACTACCCTTGACATCAAGGCAGCATTTGGCCTCGTGTGGCATCAAGGAGCCCTAGCACAACTGGAGTCAATAGGGATCAGGGGGAAAATTCTCCGCTGGTTGGAGTCATACATATTACAAAGGAAGATGGTTGTGGTTGTTGGAGGTCAATCATCTCAGCTCCAGGACATCACTGCAGGTGTTCCTCAGGGTAGTGTCCTAGGCCCAACCATCTTCAGCTGCTTCATCAATGACCTTCCTTCCATCATAAGGCCAGAAGTGGGGATGTTCGCTGATGATTGCACAATGTTCAGCACCATTCACAACTCCTCAGATACTGAAGCAGCCCAAGTCCAAATGCAGCAAGACCTAAATAATATCCAGGCTTGAGCTGACAAGAGGCTAGTAACATTTCCGCCACACAAGTGCCAGGCACCATCATGGCATTGACCTGACCCCACCTCTTCCCCACCAGCTCAGATACACGCACTTCGGTGGGTCCTAGTTTTATAGCAAGCTTGGGGTCACAATCTGGTGAGCCCATCACAGATGCGGGCCCACAGCTGGTGTGAGGCAGTGACAGCCAAGGTCCCTGACAATCAGGGGACTGCTGGAGACCAGGCCCCTGCTGAGCCTGAATCAGTTGACGAGTCTCTGAGACCTTGGTCCTCCCTTGGTGATTCGTCAATTTCAGTGGCCATGCAGCTGAACGAAGCAAGTAAGGAGGCAACGGGCACATTATCCTTGGCTGCAGGAGGGATTTGAGTGTAGGATTTAAGAGTTGTGAGTCCATCTGGCTGAAGATTTTGTCCTGCTAGCCTCCTTAATAAAATGTCAAATGTTATGGGTTTATGATGGGCGAGTGGTGATTGGAGAGGCAGAAGCAGGACCATGCCTCATCAATCTGCATTGAGGAGCGATGTCGAGGGAACATATGGTACTCTCATGCTGCTACTCCCTGTTGCTGGATCCATCTGGGAATGCCCGAAAGAGTGATCTGTCTGGTCAGCCCCCCTTTGGGAGCAGGTGCCAGGGTGACCAGTACATCCATGGCAAAATATGACGCCTATGCTTATAAGCTTCCATGCACTGACTTGGCGAGGACAAGGGTGAAATCACTATTCTAGTCAAAGTTACCTAAGGTCATGGGAGAAGGGGTGCTGTTCAGGTTCTACAGGGCAGATGGTGAGTAGTGCTATTTAATTAAGCTCTCGGAAAACAGGGAACTTTGAAGAGAAATAGGGCAGAATTTCCTGGTCCTGCCCGCCACAGGACCGGAAATTCCTGCCTGAAGTCAATGGGCCTTTTGCTGGTCCATCAAATTTTCTGTCCTGCCCACGACGATTCCCACGGTAGGTGGGACCAGAAAATCCCATCCATAATGCCTGTGAGCCAAAAGGTGCTTAGGCTTTCCATCAAGAAAGGCAAGAAAACCAAGCAATTGTAAAAATGTGTCTGAACCTTACTCCTCGTAGAATCTGGTAGCTATCAGATTGTCACGGGCACATCTGTTGTATCGTACCTTGCTATGGCCTCGTCCTTTGGCTCATCGACATCCTGGCTCTCATCAGCTCCATTCCCTTCAATGTTCTCCTTGTCAGAGGAGACATCTCACTCCTCCATGTCTCCCTCAGGCAAGACATCCCCCCTTTACAGCACTTGGTTATGCGGGGCACAGCAGACAACAATGATCCAGACACTATCTGTAGTGACTATTGGAGAGCCCCACCTGAGTGGTCAAAGCATCTGAACCTCGTCTTCAGGAGGGCCTATCATCTGCTCTATCATGGAGCTCGTGGAAGCAGGTGCATCATTGTAGCTCTCCTCAGTAGCACTCTGTGGGTGGCGAACTGGCATCACCAGCCAGGTCTTCGGGGGGTATCCCTTGACCCCCGAGGAACCAGCCCTGTAATCGTTGAGGCCCTCCAAAGATCTGTGGGACAGGCGAATAGCTTAAAATGTCAGAGTCATGAGAGCGCCTTGGGTACTGAGCACAAACATGCAGGCTTTGCCTTCGTGATCATAAATCAGCTGGACATTCAAAGAGTGAAAACCTTTGCGGTTGATGAATCTCACAGGCTGCTGCCAGGGAGCTCTCAAGGCCACATCTGTGCAGTCGATATAGCCCTGCATTTGCAGGAAATCAGATAATGCTGCAAATCCCACCACTCTGACAGCCTGGCTTACAGCATCCATGCAGGTCTGGACATAGTGATGCACTCTCATGAACAGGGTATCTGTCACTTCCCTTATGCATTTGTGTGTCGCTGATTGGGAGATTCTGCGCAGAACTCCAGTGGAGCCCTAGCTGTAGAAAAGATCAATGCCGCAGTGACCTTCAAAGCCACCAGAAATCACGGTTTGTCCCAGAGAAGCTGGCAGATGTGAGCTACCGTATCCGTGGACAGGTAAGGACACCTGTGTTATTGCCTTTCACTCATTTCCATATATGAGCAGTGCCTGTGATATACCCGTGGTCAGGCCAGTGGTCGCCATTACATTTGTCTCTTTTTGGGAGTATCTTGAACTTCTTGGGGCCGGATTCCTCTTGCTGCTCAGGTCGCTGCTCCTCCTGGCTCCGTGCTAGTCTACGACAGGCCCTTCTTCTCTTCATTTGTATGAGGGCCAGAACCAAGGCAGGGTTGCCTGCAGCCTGCATCCTCGATACCTCTTTGGCTCTGTGAACGAATCAAATTGATAGGTTTATTGAGCATATCCTTAACGGGTTTCCCTCCAACTCTAAGCCAGCGGGCCAGTGCTAAGCCCTTGCCCTGGCCTCTGTCTAGACATGTCATGCCCAGCCCACTACTTGCAGGTGAAGGACATCCTGGAGAACTCCAGATGAGTGTTCCTCCTGTTCATAAATGTGTGTGCATGGAGACATTGCTCATTGACTGAGGGGCTGTCAGTCATGTGCGAAAACCCTCAGCCAGGCAATTGTCAGCTTGCCTCCATTACCATAGACACTATATACGGAGAACATAGTCTTGGTATGATGGAAAGACTTTGGCATTATGCCTTGTCAGCCATGACCGTTTAGCAGTGAGTATGGGGGCTCGGAGTGTGCACCTGGCTGCCACCCAGCAGCTGTGCCCCTGAGATAAATTGACCTCCGACCCTCATTCCCTGCCTGTAACAGGGGCAGGTAGCCAATCACAAATACTCAACACCAGCTCCAACTTCAATGGATTTCTGCAGGAATGTGACCCATTAATCAGGGAGCAATTCTCCCTCAATGGGCATTGGAGCCTTGAGGACAGTACTCGGGTGAGCCAGGTTCTCCATGGCTTGGGCAAATAATTAATAGGGCGCCCCTTCACTTGGCTCAAAAGAGGAGGCGTTAACTCCCCCCACACTCTTTGAGACCCGTCCCATATTGTTTCCTTTGACAGCTTTTTTGAACCATGTCATTATTTTCGAGACTCCAAGAGGGTTTGATTACAATTTGTGAGTGTTTCCAGCGCCTTCCAACCTCCCCCTGTCATGCACCAAGTTCCTCCCATTCTCCTCTCCGGTCACTACCTCCTAATACCTCTCCCTCCTGTCACCATTCAGCCTGTTATCATTGACCGAATTATTATTTATGTTGATATTCCCATTCTCCCCCCGTGTCCTTCAATGTTGATGTCCCCATACCCCTCATGAACATGACCCCCCCTTGTTCTCGAGGCAAGCTGCAGCCTCACTTACAGAGACTCCCCACCACCACCCTCCAAGAGATCTTCCACTACCCCCCATGAGGCTTGAACTTACACCATATCGGATCCAAATGCCTCTCCAGAATGTCACTGTGTCCCACCCCAATACCATCCTTCCAACCCCCAAATGCAGTAAATCACGACCCCACCCCCACCAACCCCCCACACATCACATGTTCGAGACCGTCACTGCCTAGAGATGCCTTCTCCTGCCCAAGACCGAGACCAAGGCGTGCAGGCAATGCCGAGCTCTCTAACATGTCCCGGGCAGTCTTGCTTCCTTCCCCAGGCAGTCTGTTACCCCTCCCTGGACAGTCTCCCACCGGTACCCCCTAGTGCTGTCTCAGTCTCACCCTTCCCCTCTGGTCCTTCCACGCCCCCCCCCAACAGGCCTGCCTCCATTCCACGCTTCCCTGCTGGTCCTTCCGCCCAGCCTTGGCGCAGTTTCTGCTACCAGCACCCAGCTTGAAAGAGACTCCAGGAAGGCGAAAGCAGAGTTTACTGTCCTCAAATTCATGGATGAGGTTAAGCTTGCCAGATGCGAATAACTTATATACAGTCATAAAACTGAACGTTTTAAATACCGCTGGTGGGGGCCTTAGCTTGGAGGGCAAACTTAATTCTGGTGAGTTGCCTTTTAATGGACATTCATGACATGCTAATGCATGTAAATGGGGTTCCCGGCACTGCTCTTCAGAAAGCTCGACCCACGTTTAAGCTGCCTTGGAAGTCAGGGCGAACAAAATTCCGACAGTTTATCCCGCTGTCAGGAGACAGACTTTTTGCATCCCGTCAAATTAAGTGATCCGTGCTCGCCATGATCCCGGCTGCTGTCGGGAATGGAAGATCCTGTCCTACGTTTCCACACTTTTAATCCCCGCTCCCCCCCCCACCAAAGGAAATAGTTTACTGCCTTCAAAAGCCACAAAATTACAACGTAAATAATTTGTTTTCACCACGCAAACTGCTGGTGACATACCTTATTTACCCGAAGGCTGGGCCTGAGCTAAATGCCTCTGGGTAGCAAGTAGCCAGAGAGTTCAGTGTGCTCTGAGCCTTCACATTCCCCTCGGAATGGCGCGGAGAAGGTTAAGGGATGGTCTGGTAGACATGGGGCAGGATTATTCAGTCGGCGTGTGGGGCCAGGCCCGACATGCCGACGTGTAAAATGACGCACGGTAACGTCGGGCATGCATCCCGATGTCACAGCGCAGTCCCGCGATATTTAATTCGGCGGGCACGTGCTGGAGTTGGCTGCACGCCCGCCGATATGTAACCGGCCTATTGAGGCCATTAAGAAAGTAATTGGTGTTATTGGTAACGCTGCCCATCCAACCTTAAGGCTGGCGGGCAGACGATAAGGCCAAGCGGCCTTCGCGTTTTTTTAGGAAACCTCATCCACGAGCGGGATGAGGATTCCTAAAGCTTGTATTAATTAAATTAAAATTTTTTCACAACTATAAAAACATGTCCCATCTCATGTGACCCAGTCTCCGTGCCTCAGGGAGACTGAAGTGCTCTTTCACGCATGCCTGTGTGCGACTCTCTCTCTCCTCCCCCCCACCTGCACAGAGTGCGAAGACTTGTGTCTTCCACTGGCCGGGCCTTTATTGGCCCGCCCACATAAAATGGCGGCGCAGAGCCGATCGCGGGCAGCGATCAGTTCCGCGATCGCCCTCGCCCGCTCCCACCGAGCCCACCCGCTGCCTGAAAAATTCAGGCCATGGTCAGCAAGATGGAAACAAGGGAGCAGCAATTTAAAATAATCACAGAAAGAATGAAAGGAGGAGTTTGAAATGAATTCTTCCACATAGGGTGGTCAAAATGGGGAACTCCATGCCAGAAACCACTATTGAAGCAGGTCCATCTTGGTTCCTTGAACAACGAGGACTATTTAGGAGCATGGGATTGGAATAGGTGGCTCATATGGAAAATAATACTAACAAATACAGTGAGTTAAATGGACTATATCTCTGCTGTAATGTTCGATGATACTGTGATGCTACAATGCAGTAAGTAACTAAGCCATGCAGTACAGGGAGGTGTCGACTCTGATACCAGCTAGTTTGGTATGATTGCCCCTGGGTTAGAGAGTTTGGGAGGGGAGAAATTAGTCAGGATTCTCACGATTAACTGCTATTCAGCTGAAAGTACAAATGTGTGAACGTTAAGTGAGGGACATAGGAATTTCAAAATGAAGAAAGGCTAAGGTCCATCTAGTTTGCCTTCTGTCATCCAGGCAACAATGCAATGATTATGGAAGTGTTGACTAATCACTGGGATCAATGTCTATAAATTAATCTGTAATAGATCCAGACATGAGGCAAGGAAAAGCCCTGAAGTTTTGAGAATTGTTGGCACAAACTATCACCCCCAAACACCCTACACTCACCATATAGCATGTCTTAAATTACTCACTTATTGTCCCCAAAAATATGAATTTTTCAAAGAAATCTATCTAATTTGCATTTGCTTGAATCAAAACAATTAGTTCCATCTTCTCATGAGGGACTTTCCGTAGATTGACCAGCACGAGGATTTTTTTTTGTTTTTATTCATTCACGGGATGTGGGCTTCGCTGGCTGGGCCAGCATTTATTGCCCATCCCTAATTGCCCTTGAAAAGGTGGTGGTGAACTGCCTTCTTGAGCTGCTGTAGTCCATGTGGTGTAGGTACATCCACAGTGCTGTTAGGAAGGGAATTCCAGGATTTTGACCCAGCAACAGGGAAGGAACGGCGATATATTTCCAAGTCAGGATGGTGAGTGACTTGGGTGGAACTTCCAGGTGGTGGTGTTCCCATCTATCTGCTGCTTTTGTCCTTCTAGATGGTAGTGGTCGTGGGTTTGGAAGGTGCTGCCTAAGGAGCTTTGGTGAGTTCCTTCAGTGCATCTTGTAGATGGTACACAGTGCTGCTACTGTGCGTCGGTGGTGGGGGTGGTGAATGTTTGTGGATGTGGTGCCAATCAAGTGGGCTGCTTTGTCTTGGATGGTGTCAAGTTTCTTGAGTGTTGTGGGTGCTACACTCATCCAGGCAAGTGGAGAGCATTCCATCACACTCCTGACTTGTGCCTTGTAGATGGTGGACAGGCTTTGAGGAGTAAGGAGGTGAGTTACTCATTGCAAGATTTCTACCCTCTGACCTGCTCTTGTAGCCATGGTAGTTATATGGCGAGTCCAGTTCAGTTTCTGGTCAATGGTAACCCCCAGGATGTTGATAGTGGGGGATTCAGTGATGGTAATGCCATTGAACATCAAGGGGCGATGGTGAGATTCTCTCTTGTTGGAGATGGTCATTGCCCGGCACTTGTGTGGCACAAATGTTACTTGCCACTTGTCAGCCCAAGCCTGGATATTGTCCAGATCTTGCTGCATTTGGACATGGACTGCTTCAGTATGTGAAGAGTTGCAAATGGTGCTGAATATTGCGCAATCATCAGCGACCATCCCCACTTCTGACCTCATGATGGAAGGAAGGTCATTGATAAAGCAGCTGAAGATGGTTGGGCCGAGGACACTACCATGAGGAACTCCTGCAGTGATGTCCTGGAGTTGAGATGACTGATCTCCAACAACCACAACCATCTTCCTTTTTGCTAGATATGACTCCAACCAGTGGAGAGTTTTCCCCTGATTCCCATTGACTCCAGTCTTGCAAGGGCTCCTTGATGCCACATTTGGTCTAATGCGGCCTTGGTGTCAAGGGCAGTCACTCTCACCTCACCTCTGGAGTTCAGCTCTTTTGTCCATGTTTGAACTAAGTCTGTAATGGGGTCAGGAGCTGAGTGGCCCTGGCAGATCCCAAACTGGGCGTCAATGAGCAGATTATTGTTAAGCAAGTGCCGCTTGATAGCAATGTTGATGACCCCTTCCATTACTTTACTGATGATCGAGAGCAGACTAATGGGGCGGTAATTGGTCGGGTTGGATTTGTCCTGCTTTTTGTGGACAGGACATACATGGGCAACTTTCTACATTGCCAGGTAAATGCCAGTGTTGTAGCTGTACGGGAACAGCTTAGCTAGGGGCGTGGCAAGTTCTAGAGCACAAGTCTTCAGTACCATTGCTGGAATATTGTCAGGGCCCATAGCCTTTGCAATATCCAGTGCCTTCAGCCGCTTCTTGATACCACGTGGAGTGAGTTGAATTGGCTGAAGACTGGCACCTGTGATGCTGGGGACCTCCTGAGGGGGCTGAGATGGATCATCCACTTGGCACTTCTGGCTGAAAATTGTAGCAAACGCTTCAACCTTATTTTTGCATAAAGTCTGGAATGACTGCCCCCTTTAATAGCAGTGCTATCTTATTCCAAACCCACCTACATCCACAGGTTGCTATGGACAACGCTATGTTACTATTAGTAGATGAGTAATTCTATTTTGGAAAGATAGTGCACAATAACAATAACAATTGCCATGAGGGTGAATGCACTCAGTGTAAATCTGGCTCCCCAATGATAAATGCCTTAATTGCGCCTCAGCATATCTCACTGCTCTCAAACATCATTATCTTTGCACAGATACCCCGTGGTGACTATTATTATTTTAACAACCTCGCTTCAGGGTACTTTGAATTTTGTTATTTTCATAAATTACTTATGGCAAGCTTCATTAGCGATGTCATTTGGAAACTAATCCTTTCATTCATCAAGGACACTACAAGAAACATAAAATCACAAGAAATAGGAACTGGAGTTAGTCATTCAGCCCTTTGAGCCAACTGAGCCATTCAACAAGATCATGGCTGACCTTCCATATCAACTTCTACCACACTAACCCCACATCTCTTAATTCACTTGGTGTCCAAAAATCTATCAACCTCTGTTTTGAATATATTCATTGACTGAGCAGCCAAACCCTCTGGGAAAGAGAATTACTGGAAACCCCTCCTCATCTCAGTCCTGAATGGCTGACTCCTTATTCAGAGACTGTGGCCCCATGTTCTCGATTCCCCAGCCAGAGTAAAGATTTCATCAGCACCTACCCTATCAAGCCCCTTTAAAAATTTTATATGTTTCAATTAGATCACTTCTCATCCTTCTAAACGCTAGAGAATAAATGGCTAGTCTACTCATAGGACAGTCTCCTAATCACAGGAACCAGCCTAGTAGATCTTCATTGTATCCTTTTGTCACAGGACCTTAGGCGCGGGTCCCAAAACCAAAAATAGTGCTTGCTGCTTCTTTCCAATGTTCTTCCTTTTCTCCCCAACTCTCAGGGAAATGTTGCTATCAGAGGTGTCTGCAGCTCTGCAGTACGTTCTCAAACAGCGAGTAGCTTGGGCTATGAGGCCTGGAGAGCACCACATGCAAATCTGGTTCTGTTCATCATGGGCATTTGGAAGAAGCTGTTGTTCAGGAGATGAAACCCCTGTTGACTGTTTTCCCTCCATAAGCCACGAATGCTGCCCTGCTCTAGGTCAGCTTGATAATTCAACACAATACAGTCCTAGGTTTGAACCTAGAACCTTTGTGGTTTGCCTGGCTTGGGACAGTGCTTTTGCCAAATACCTGGATCATTTTTAATTTATAGGTGAGTTAATATATTGAAGTATTGCCTTCTATGTGACCAATGGCCTTTGATCATTCCAGCATTCATGTGTAACTATTCGATTGGACAGAAGACGTTGAATATATTCACGATTTACTTGAACTGATTTTCCAACGATTTTGGGAGTATTTTTTATTTTTAAAATAAATGTAAATTATTATTAAACTATTAATTATTAAACTAAATAAAAATATGCATAACATTTTATTATTCATTCGCTGGGTGTGAGCGTTGTTGACAAGGTCAGCATTTATTGCACATCCCTAATTGCCTTTGAGAAGCCAACTTCTTGAGTCGCTGCAGTCGTTGTGGTGTAGATACACCCACAATGTTATTAGGGTGTGAGTTCCAGGATTTTGATCCAGCGACAGTGAAGGAAGGTGTGCGACTTAGAGGGGAACTTGCAGGTGGTGGTGGTGTTCCCACGCACCTGTGCCCTTGTTCTAGGTGGTAGTGGTTGCTGGTTTGGGAGGGGCTGTTGAAAGACCCTCGGTGATTTTAACCAAATTTCCCAGGTGGGACACTTAATGGCTCAGGTTTACACCACAGCTAAGATTGATCTCTGTATGAAGAGTAAAATGTTAGCAGGTGTAAAACCACGTTGCCCCAAATTTTGTCAGTTCTCCAATGGGCAGTTTAGGTTAAAGTTGTCCCTTGTTCCATGCATCCATATGTAAAATAGAATCCTGCTTTTTATTCATGTTTTCACAGCTAAAATCAATGAGCCAAAAATTGCCTGGTTTTTACAAAGGGTGGGTATGTTTCACCACATTTCTATTTCTCTTTAGTTCTGATGAAGAGTCATACAGACTCGAAACGTTAGCTTTGTTTTCCACTCCACAGATGCTGTCAGACCTGCTGAGTTTTTCCCGCAATTTTTGTTTTTGTTTCAGGTTTTCAGCATCCGCAGTATTTTGCTTTTATCTTAGTGTTTAATTGACTGCCACTTCTCTTCCAGGAATGCCTACCTTGAAGAAGTACTGCTCTTCTCTCCGACAGGATTTCCACTTGTCTCTTTTGCCCTGTTCACATTCAATGCTTTCCATTTCTCTCCTGGTGTTTGACAAGGTGTTTACTAAAACTCGCTTTCACAGCCATATTTTCTTCCTCAGTGAGTGTCTCCGTCTCTGACTTACCCCACGTGGATTCCAACTGAAGTTCCATCCCTCATGTTTCGAACCCACCCAGGATTACAGGTATCTCCGGGACATACAACGCTCCTCAGACTGCTGTTCTTGTCACATCCTGAGATCCACACTCAGTGCCGTGCGCTGCTATATGAACACACTTGACCTCTCCCGCCAGCAGCACCGACTCACCCTATCTCTAAGCTGTCCTTGCCCCCAGTTTCATTTTATTCTTTGTCTCATCTAACGCCTTAACAAGAAACTTTGTCTCTTTCTTTCAGGTGCTAAGGAACACAAGCTCCAACAACTCATTGACACCAACACCCATCCAGGACCCTTCACACCTGCCTGTCCCTCTGACCCCATCCCATCTTCTAATCCCAGCCCCGGCCGTGTATTCACCATAACCCCTGACCTTTCCCTCCCTGATGCTGAACGTTCAGTGCTCAGCAAAGGACTCAGTTTCAAACCCTTACGCCCTCACCTCAATGAATTTCGGGCTCGGCACGATGCTGAACTCTTCTTCCACCATCTTCGCCTCCGTGCTCACTTCTTTGGGCAGGAGTCCTCTCCCTGTTTAACGGATCCTTTTACCCACCTCCAGTATTCTCCCTCCACCTGGACCCCTCCCTCTGGATTCTTACCTGTTCTTGATCTTTTCATTGATAACTGTCAGCGTGACATTAGTCATTTCAATTTCTCTGCTCCTCTCACCCACTCTAACCTGTCTCCTTCTGAACTTGCTGCACTCCGTTCTCTCAGGTCAAACCTTGACATTGTCATCAAACCCGCTGACAAGGGTGGTGCTGTTGTTGTCTGGTGCACTGACCTCTACCTCGCAAAGGCTGAGCGCCAACTCGCAGACACTTCCTCCTACCTCCCCCTGGGCCATGACCCCACCACTGAACATCAAGCCATTGTTTCCAGGACTGTCACTGACCCCATCTCCTCTGGATATCTTCCCTCCTCAGCTTCCAACCTCATAGCCTCCCAACCTCGGACGGCCCACTTCTACCTCTTACCCAAAATCCACAAACAGGACTGTCCCAGCAGTCCGATCGTGTCAGCCTGTTCCTGCTCCACGGAACTCATTTCTTGCTATCTTGACTCCATTCTCTCTCCCCTTGTTCAGTCTCTTCCCACCTACATCCGCAATTCCTCCGATGCTCTACATCATATCAACAATTTCCAGTTCCTTGACCTCAACCGCCTCCTCTTCACCATGGACGCCCAATCCCTCTATGCCTCCATCCCCCACCAGGATGGTCTGAGGGCTCTCCACTTCTTCCTTGAACAGAGGCCCAAACAATCTCCATCCACCACCACTCTCCTCCATCCCATTCTCTCAGTTCCTTCCCCTCCGTCGCATCTGTTCCAATGATGCCACTTTCCAAAACAGTTCTTCTGACATGTCTTCCCTCTTCCTTAACCGAGGTTTTCCACCCATGGTGGTTAACAGGGCCCTCAACCGTGCTGACCCATCTCCTGCGCATCCGCCCTCACACCTTCTTCTCTCTCCCAGAACCATGACAGGGTCCCCCTTGTCCTTAATTATCACCCCACCAGCCTCCGCATTCAAAGGAGCATCCTCTGCCATTTCCGCCAACTCCAGCATGATGCCACCAACAAACATATCTTCCCTTCACCCCCCCCCGCTGTCGGCATTCCATAGGGACCATTCTCTCTAGGACACCCTGGTCCACTCCTCCATCATCCCCTACACCTCAACCCCCTCCCACGGCACCTTCCCATGCAACCGCAGAAGGGACAATACCTGCCCCTTTACTTCCCCCCTCCTCACCGTCCAAGGGCCCAAACACTCCTTTCAAGTGAAGCAGCATTTCACTTGCACTTCCCTCAATTTAGTCTTCTGCATTCGCTGCTCCCAATGCGGCCTCTTCTGCTTTGGAGAGACCAAACGCAGACTGGGTGACCGCTTTGCAGAACACCTTCGGTCTGTCTGCAAGCATGATCCAGACCTCCCTGTCGCTTGCCATTTCAACACACCACCCTGCTCTCATGCCCACATGTCCGTCCTTGGCCTGCTGCATTGTTCCAGTGAAGCTCAACGCAAACTGGGGGAACAGCACCTCATCTTCCGACCAGGCACTTTACAGCCTTCCAGACTTAACATTGAGTTCAACAACTTCAGATCGTGAACTCTCCCCTTCATCCTCACCCCTTTTTGATCCCCTTTTTTCTAATAATTATTATATTTTTATATATATATATACTTTTTTCTTTTCCCACCAATTTCTATTATTATTTTTAAAATGTATTTCCATTCATTGTTTTATCTCTAACTTTTAGCCTATTTTGATCCCCTCCCCTCCCCCCACCCCACCCCCACTAGGGCCATCTATCACTTGCTCATCCTGCTTTCTACCCTTAATGTCACCATTAGCACATCCTTTAGCTAATATCACCACCGTCAACACCCCTTTGACCTTTTGTCTATGACATATTTGGCAATCTCTCCTTTGCCTCCACCTATCACAGCTTCACCTGTCCAACCCCACCTTAAACAGCTTCTATTTCACCACATTTCTATTTCTCTTTAGTTCTGATGAAGAGTCATACAGACTCGAAACGTTAACTCTGTCTTCCTCTCCGCAGATGCTGTCAGACCTGCTGAGTTTTTCCAGCAATTTTTGTTTTTGTTTCAGATTTCCAGCATCCGCAGTATTTTGCTCTTAGCAAAAGGAGATTCATGTTTCAGAAATTTCTACTCAATAGAACAGATTGTACATTGTAATTGTAAAATTGGTGGCAGTTCTGAGATCAATTTAACAGCGCAAACTTTGTGACAAACTGTTATTTTACTGATTCAATCAAAATCAGGAACACACTGTATTTATATGTTCCATTTGACCATCCCTCTCAACATGAATTGAAAAATGAAACTCACAATTTTCCCTACCTCTCAAATGCTGGAGCCGTCCCCTGTGATTGTTCCTGTTCTTGAGAGACTCGTTAATATTCATTGACATAGGGTGACTCTATAAAGCCAGTCAAATTCATATCCCCATGGTTACAGCGAGCTCTCTGCTTTTGTACATCAACCCTCCAGGGTGTGATGCACATGCATTTTGTCATCTAGTCGTACACTAGCCTGATCAGAAGCAGCCCAACCAGCAGGCCCTCTTATAAGGCCCAGAACTAAATTACTTTTGACTCCAATTGGCCATGAGCTCCCAGGTTCTCTGTTTTCAAGCTGCTCATTTACTTAGATTGTGTGGCAGGTTAGGTTCCTGGAGGGCTAATATTAGCACCGATGATGGCCACAAAGTCAATTTTACCGGTTAGGCAATGGGTTATAAAACAGCGCGGGGATATCCACCAACTTTACTCAATCAGCCATATTGAATTTGAGGTCACTGCTGACAAAATGGGGACTAAATCAGCGAGAAACTGAGACAGAAACGGATTCAAACTTCATCGGCAAGATCATAGGTCCCCAGGAACTGCGCGTAGCCAAATTCCACTTTGTTCTAAACATTAATTTCCCACCCCTTCTTTCACCTTCCCTCTCACTCCACAGAGGCTGAGTGACCTGGTGGGTGCTTGCAAATATTTTCTTTTTACTTGGCTTCATTGTTATTACATGGGTTTCAGAGATTGAGGTAGAAGATCACATTGAATGGCAGAGGGGCAGGACAGTTCACCCCTGCTCCTATTTCTTATGTTCGTTTGCTCTTTTTGTTTTTCAGTTAGTGATGAGTTCATGAGCCTCTGTTTATTACATAGGATTTGACTGTTTTGAAAAGTTTTTTGAGGGAGGGTCACTTAGCGAGTGAAGACTGTAAATCAGTGGGGACTTTTCCATCTGCTTTTGGCTATCACACAATCATCCAACTCCCAGAAATTAAACATACTGGGGGCAAGTTTTATTGGATACGTCAAGCATGGAAGATTCTCTGAGGTGGGTCAAGTTGGGATTTGAAGCTGCAATGCCAGTTTAGCCCACATCTGGCACAAAATTCCATCTTGGTAAAGCAGTTTAAGCCTGCACTAGGAGACTTGTTAAAAACAGTTCTTTGCCACTTAAAAATATCAACTGGCGCTTATTAAAGAGGCTGCATGGCACTTTGTTGGCTGTCGCTTCAACTAACACAATCTCCTAACAGCGACAAAGAAATGCCAATCTCAAGCACTACTTAAAGGATCATTGCCAGTGAAACTGTGACGAGGACCATCGAAATACATCGGGAGACTTTCTGAGACTTTTTACCAAAACTTCACCAAAACTCGAACATTTATTCCAGAAATTCTCTAAGGACTTCACCTTAAAAGAGTACATGTTGCACTACTTCACCCAAATAACTTGTAGGAGTCACCAGGAGAAAGGGAGTGCTTGGTCATGGGCATCCTGTTGGTGGTTCTTCAATGGCCTGCATGAGGAATAGGAGGAGGACATGAGGCAAATGGAGTGCAGTTGGACTAACTAATTGAAGACTTGGTGTTTGGTGAGAGGGGAGCTTTGAGTGTTAATTTTGTCCTTAAATTTTCCTCTTAAAATCTAATTTAGTCTGTAATTAACAGTAACTGGAAAGTACTGTGTAAGCAGGCTAAATTCTTTCTTTCTTGCAGTTCAGACAGGGTAAACTCACTCTCAACTGTAGGAGCTGAGCAGTTAATTAGCTAACTGGTTGAACCTGGTTCCCGTAGCCCCAGTTCAGTTTACTCTAAACTCAGGGTTCTTTAGTGCAGCCAAGGCAAATGAAGTGCAGCTGAACTAACCGAGTGAAGTCTTGGAGTTTGGTGAGAGGGGGGAGTTCGGTGATGGGGGGAAGAGCATGTTTGTTTCCTTTTTCTATCTTTCTCACCCCTTAGAAATTGGTTGTTGCTCTACCACAGGGAAAGGAGCTGGCTGTTTGGTGAGTATCTGGTAAGTGGTTAAGTTCTATTCTATCCCTAAGGTTTAAAATAATACGTAAATTGGAGGTAAAGTTAATAAAATATATAAGAAAGTAACATAAACAAGTGATTAATGTAATTAAGTAATGATTGAAAACACATTAAGGATGGCAGGACAGGTGATGTGTCAAGGCTGCAGCATGTGACAGCTCCTGATAACATTGGGATCCAGGGCAATCACGTCTGCAGGACACGTTTGCGACTCGAGGAACTTCGGCTCAGAGTCAGTGAGCTGGGGGCTGAGCTGCAGACTCTGCAAACCATCAGAGAGGGGAAAAGTTACCTGGATGCTCTATACCAGGAGGCAGGCACACCACCTAGGATAGGGCCTTCTGATTTGGTCAGTGGCCAGAGACAGGAGGGTGTGACTGCGAGTGAGGCAGGGAAGGGGACCCAGAGGGCAGGAGTGTGAGCCTCTGCAATTGTCCAATAGATTTGAGGTTCTCTCAGTTTGTTTGGGTGAGATTGGGGGCTGCAGGGTGGATGTGCAAACTGACCATGGCACCATGGTACAGAAAGCCATTCAAGTGGGGGGAGTGAAAGGGAATGTAGTGGTAGTAGGGGACAGTATAGTGAGGGGGATTGACACTGTTCTCTGTAGCAAAGAGCGAGAGTCCAGACGGCTTTTTTGTCTGCCCGGTGCCAGGGTTCAGGACATCTTCTCAGGGCTGGAGAGGAACTTGCAGTGGGAGGGGGAGGATCCAGTGGTTGTGGTTCATGTAGGTACCAATGACATAGGCAAGATGAGGAAGGAGGCTCTGCATAGTCAGTATGATGAGCTAGACGTCAAATTAAGAAACAGAACCTCAAAATTAATAATTTCTGGATTGTTACCTGAGCCACGTGCAAATTGGCATAGGACAAATAACACTAGGGAGATGAATGTGTGGCTCAAAGACTGGGTGTGGGAGAAGTGGGTTCTGGTTCATGGGCCACTGGCACCAGTGTTGGGGAAAGTGGGATCTGTACCGTTGGGACAGTCTGCACCTAAACCGTGATGGGGCTGGTGTTCTCACGAGCCGCATAACGAGGGGAGTAGGGAGGGTTTTAAACTGAATAGTGGGGGCAAGGGTTAAAATTTGGGAAGGTGTGGTAAACCAAAGAGTAGAGACAAGGCAAGAGAGAAAGGTATGAATATGGTAAATGATAAATGGACTGTGACAGGAAGGGACAGAGAGTACAATTCTAAGAGTAAATTAGCAGATAAGGCTAGGCACTACAAAAATAATAAAAGGACAAAACTAAGGGCTCTGTATCAAAATGTACATAGCATTCGAAACAACAGATGAACTGATAGCTCAAATAGAAATAAATAAGTATGATCTGATAATCATTACAGAGACATGGTTACAGGATGACATAGAATGGGACCTGAATATTGAAGGATTTATGACATTTAGGAAGGACAGGAAGTTTGGAAAAGGTGGAGGGGTGGCTCTGTTAATTAATGATGGTATTAGCATATTGGAAAGAGATGACCTAAGTTCAGGAAACCAGGATGTAGAAGCGGTTTGGGTTGAGATGAGGAATGATAAAGGCAAGAAATCACTTGTGGGAGTGGTGTACAGGGCCCATAATGCTAACTACACAGTAGGACAGAGAATAAAAGAAAAGATAATGGGAGATTGCCAGAAAGGTACAGCAATAATCATGGGGATTTTAATCTACATATAGACTAGAAAAATCAGATGAAGAAAGGGAGTGTAGATGAGGAGTTCATAGAATGTTTTCGGGATAGTTTCTTAGAACAGCACATTCTGGAGCCAACCAAAGAGCAGGCTATACTAGACCTGGTATTGAGCAACAAAATATAATTAGTTGATAACCTCACAATGAAGGTAGCAGCGATCATAATATGATTGAATTTTACATTCATTTGGAGGGAGAAATGAGTGTGTCCAAAACTAGTATTTTAAACTTAAACAAAGGCAATTATAAGGGTATGAAAGCAGAACTAGCTAAAGTGAACTGGCAAATGAGGTTAAGGGATAGGTCAATAGAGGTTCAGTGGCAGACATTTAAAGGTATATTTCAGAATACACAGAATAGGTACATTCCAATGAGAAAGAAAACTTCCAAGGGGAGGGCCCACCATCTTTGGTTAACTAAAAAAGTTAAAGACAGTATCAAATTTAAAGAAAAAGCATATAATTATACAAAGACAGGTGGCAGGTCAGAAGATTGGAAAGAATATAAAGAACAGCAAAGAATGACAAAAAGACTAGGGAAAAAGGAGGGAAAAATTAGGGTATGAGAGAAAGCTAGCTAGTAATATAAAGACGGATAGTCAAAGTTTCTATAGATATTTAAATAAGAAAAAAGTTAACAAAGTGAACATTGGTCCTACGGAAATTGCGTCTGGGGAATTGATAAGGGAAAGTAGGGAGATGGCAGATGAATTAAACAGGTCTTTTGCTTCGGCCTATACTATAGAGCACACAAGTAACATCCCGGAAGTGGAAGGGAGGGAGGATCTTGGGAAAATTACAATCACCTGGGAAGTGGTATTGAGCAAATTGTTGGGGCTATGGGCTGACAAATCCCCAGGACCGGATGGACTTCACCCTAAGGTCTTGAAAGAAGTGGCTAGTGAGATAGTTGATGCATTGGTTTTAATTTTCCAAAATTCCCTGGATTCGGGAAAGGTTCCATTAGGCTTGAAAAGAGCAAATGTAACTCCTTTATTCAAAAAGGGAGGGAGACAGAAAGCAGGAAACTGCAGGCCAGTTAGCTTAACATCAGTCAGAGGGAAAATGTTAGAAGCTATTATTAAATATGTTATAGCAGGGCACTTGGAAAAGTTCAAGGCAGTCAGGCAGAACGAACATAGTTTTGTAAAAGGGAAATCATGTTTGACCAATTTATTGGAGTTCTTTGAAGAAGTCACATGTGCTGTGGATAAAGGGGAACCGATGGATGTACTGTACTTAGATTTCTACAAGGCATTTGATAAAGTGCCACACCAAATGTTATTGCACAAAATAAAAGCCCATGTTGTAGGGGGTAACATATTGGCATGGATAGAAGATTAGTGAGCTAACAGGAAGCGGAGAGTTGGCATAAATGGGTCTTTTTCTGGTTGGCAGTATGTTATGAGTGGTGTGCCACAGGGATCAGTGCTGGGGCTTGAACTTTTTAAAATTTATATAAATTACTTAGATGAAGGTACTGAAGGAATGGTTGCTAAAGTTGCTGACGACACAAAGATGGGTAGGAAAGTAAATTGTGAAGAGGATGTAAGGAGGCTACAAAGTGACGTAGATAGGTTAAGTGAGTGGGCAAAGATCTGGCAAATGGAGTATAATGTGGGAAAATGTGAAATCGTTCATTTTGACAGGAAGAATAAAAAGGAAGCTTATTATCTAAATGGTGAGAGATTGCAGAGCTCTGAGTTTCAGAGGGATCTGGGTGTCCTAGTGCATGAATCACAATAGGTTAGTATGCAGGTATAGCAGGTAATTAGGAAAGTTAATAGAATGTTATCATTTATTGTGAGGGGAATTGATTACAAAAGTAGGGAGGCTATGCTTCAGTTATACAGGGCATTGGTGACAGGGTGGTTGTGGAGACGGTGTTTCCTCTTGTGAGAGAATCTAGAAATAGGGTTCACTGTTTAAAAATAAGAGGGTTGCACATTTAAAACAGAGATGAGGAGAAATTTTCTCTCTGGAACTTGTCCTTAAAAGGTGGTGGAAGCAGAGTCTTTGAATATTTTTAAGGCAGAGGTGGATAGATTCTTGATTAACAAGAGGATGACAGGTTATCAGGGGTAGGCAGGAATATGGGGTTGATGTTACATTCAGATCAGCCATGATCTTATTGAATGACGGAGCAGGCTCAAGGGGCTGAATGGCCTACTCCTGCTCCTAATTCACATGTTGGTATGTAGGCCAGGTAGAGCAGCACCAGCTATTGCAGGAGAGAGGGACAGGAAGGTGAGGTGGACCCCTTCCCCCCTAGTGAGTACAGGACATCCCTCCTCCTCTGGACTTCCTCTACTAGGACTTGCAGAGCCACATCCAAAAGCTATGCACCCTCCTTCTCATTCCCTGAGCCATCCTGCAAGATGCCAATCTGAGTATTCCTTTGGTGGGTGTAAGAAGCCAATATACACTTCTTCTTCAGTTCTCTGTCCAAAGGCAGGTCCTTGGTGACTATTCAATTTTTTACTTCGGGTAGAGTGCAGAGGCAGGCCCCAAGGCAAGGGGGATGGAGCCACATACTGTTGGCATTAATTTGTTTCAGATGCTAGCTATCTAGCTAACTGAGCTAATCAGCGCCCCTGACCCCCACCACCCCACATATACTGCCTCACAACAATTGTATCTAATCAGCACGTATATAAACATACATATATGTCAATGGCTTGGATGGAAGGGCCTAATGTATGGTGGTTAAATTTGCCGATGACACCAAGACAGGTAGGAAAGTAAGTTGGACAAGAGAAGGTGGAGAGACTTAGGTTAAATGATCGAGCAAAAGTTTGGCAGATGCAGTAAAACGTGGATAAATATGAACTCTTTGGTAGGAAGAATAGAAAAGCAATGTACTATTTAAATGGAGAGAGAATGCTGAACTTGGTGGTACAGGAGGATCTGGGTGTCCTGGTACATGAATCACATGAAGTTAGTATGTGGTTACAGCAAGTGATTAGGAAGGCAAATGGAACATTGTTGTTTATTGCAGGGAAATGGAATATAAAAGTAGGGAAGTTTTACTGCAGCTGCACAGGGCCTTGGTGAGACCACATCTGGAATACCGTGTACAGTTTTGGTCTCCATATTTGAAAAGAGATATAATTGCGTTAGAAGCAGTTCAGAGAAGGTTCACTCGACTCATTCCTGGGATGAAGGATTTATCGCATAAAGAAAGGTTGTACAGGTTGGGCCTGTACCCATTGGAGTTTAGAAGAATGAGAGGTGATCTTATTGAAACATATAAGATCTTGAGGGGATTTGATAGGGAGGATGTTTCCTCTTATGGGGGAGACTAAAACTGGGGGACATGGTTTAAGAATAAGAGGTCTACCTTTTAAGACACAGATGAGGAGAATTTTTTTCTCTCAGATGGTCACTAGTCTGTGGAATTCTCTTCCCCAGAAAGTAGAGGAGGCTGGGTCTTTAAAATTTATTCAAGGCTGAGTTAGACAGATTTTTGATAGACAAGGGAGTCAAGGAATAATGGGGGGCAGACAGGAAGGTGGAGCTGAGAACCACAACTAGATCAGCCATGATCAGATTGAGTGAGGGAGCAGGCTGGAAGTGCTAAATGGTCTACTCCTGCTCCTAAATCCTATGTTCCGAAATCTTCAGATTTCCCCAGGCAAATTCCAATTATGGTAATCAGCAATTAGGGCAAAAGCTGTGGTAAATCCAGACTTTCAAACAGTCTAACCTTATTAGCACAGCACTCATTTAGCACCTGTTTTTCACCTTTGGGGAAAATAGTCTCCATGAAGTTTTTAGTTGGCTTTTTATGTGGAATTTAACTCCTAGGCAGGGGGCTAGGGGGGAATGTGTGTGCTGACCCTCCATCTTATTCTAATGGCCAGGCTTCTTTTAAATGGTGCTGACAAATGGATGTCCAAAGGTATTTCAGTGAGTTTATGTAGGTATGTTACCATAGTGGCCAGTAAAATAAAAGCAAAGTACTGCAGATGCTAGAAATCATTACCATTCCCTTTGTCTTGTGTCCTATGACATCTTTGTCATTTAATCTCTCCTGCCCTCCAACCTCTCCCTCACCTTCTATATTGCTCCGCCTGTCCCTCCCCACCTTTTTCAACAGCATAAAAACCAATCACATTTCTACCTCACCCCAGTTCCGAAGAAGAGTCATGTTGGACTTGAAATGTTAACTCTGTTTTTCTCTCCATGGATGCTGCCAGACCTGCTGAGTTTTTCTGCATTTATCATAGTGGCCAGGATGCTTCCCATCCAACAGTGATTTTAATCCTCAGGAATATTATATAGGCAGGAGACAAGAAATGTGAAAACGCAGGAGGATGCTTGGAGTGTCAATTTTTGTGGAGGACTACTGCACCGTCTGAGTCGGATCACTGTAGGTCAAGTCCTGTGTCAGAGACTCGAGCAAACAACCTAGACTGACAGTCTAGTACTGCACTGTCAGAGGTACTACCTTTTGGATGAGATGTTAGACCAAGGTGTCTGCCCCCTCAGTTGGAAGTAAAGATCATAAGCTCATAAGCATTTGGAGCAGGAGTAGGCCAATCAAGCCTGCTCCACCATTCAATAAGATTATGCCTGATCTTCCAATACAAGTATATTTCCTTAATAAGGAGTCTAAAATTGTACACAGTATTTTAGATGCAGTTTCACCAATGCCCTGTACAGTTGTAACAAGACTTCCCTACTTCTGTATTCCATTCCCCTTGCAATTGAGTCTAATATTCCAGTGGCCTTCTGAATTACATGCTGGACCTGCATGCCGACTTTTTGTAATTCATGTACAAAGACATCCAGATCCTTATCTACCGCAGCATGCTTCAGTCTCTCTCCATTTGAATAATATTCTGCTTTTCTATTCTTCCTGCAAAAGTGGACAAACTCACATTTTCCACAAGTCTACTTTAGTTTCAAAACCACATCTTCACCCTCAAACTGAATGTTAATTTCTACCATGTTATGATCACTCTTACCTAGAGGATCATTTACTATGAGGTCATTAATTAATCCTGACTTATTACACATTACTAGGTCTAAAATAACCTGTTCCTTGTTGGTTACAGAATGTATTGTTCTAAGAAACTGTTCAAAATACATTCTATCAACTCATCCTCCAAGCCACCTTTGCCAATTTGAGTCATCCACTCTATATGAAGATTAAGATCTCCCATGATTATTGCACTACCTTTCTTGCACATCCTCATTATTTCATGATTTATACTGTGTCTTACAGAGTAGCTACTGCCACCAGTGAGTGCTTTCCTTTGCTATTTCTTATCCCTACCCAAATCGATTCTGCATCTTGATCCTCTGAACAAGATCATTTCTCACTATTGTGCTGATCTTTAAAGAATGATTCCAGGGATGAGAAACTTCAGCAATGAGGATGGATTGGAGAGGTTGGGACTATTCTCCTTGGAGAGAAGGCTGAGAGGAGATTTGATAGAGATGTTCAAAATCATGAGGGAGCAGGACAGAGTAGATAGGGAGAAGCTGTTCCCACTCGTAAAAGGATCAAGAAAGAGAGGGCACAGATTTAAAGTGATTTGCAAAAGAAGCAAGTGTGAGGTGACTTAAAACTTTTTCACACAATGAGTGGTTCGGGTCTGGAATGCACTGCCTGAAAGCATGGTGGAGGCAGCTTCAACTGAGGCATTCAAGAGAACATGAGATGATTATTTGAATAGAAACAATGTGCAAGGGTACGGGGGAAAGGCAGGGAAATGGCACTGGGTCATAATGCTCATTTGGAGAGCCGGCGCAGACATGATGGGCTGAATGGCCTCCTTCTGTGCTGCTAAGATTCTGTGATTCTATGATTTACAGAGCTACCCCATTTCCTTTTCCTTTCTTCCTGTACTTCCGAAATGTCAAATACCCTTGAATATTCAGCTCCCAGCTGTGTCCACTTTGTAACCATGTCTCTGTAAATGCTATCATATCATACTCATTTATTTCCATTTGTACTATCAATCTTGTTATGAATGCTGCATGCATTCAGATAAAGAGCCTATAATGTTTTTTTTTTCATTTTCTCTACTGTGACCTTATTTGCTGGTGCACACATCTGTTTGTATACTTTGTCCCTTCCTCTCACGCTTTGAATATAATTACTTCTACAATTACCACGCACTACTGTCTTGTACTTTCTCCTTAACTTTCCAAATCACCCCTCACTTGAACGCTCCCTTCCTCACTATTAAGTTTGAAGCCCTGTCTACAGCCCTAGTTATACAATTCAGCAGGACACTGGTCCCAGCGCGGTTCAGGTGAAGGCTGTACCCTTCAGAACCCTCTTTCCCCAGTGCTGCTTTCGTGCCCCATGAATTGAAACCCACTTCTCCCTCACCAATCTTTGAGCCATGCATTCAGCTCTCTGATCTTGTTTACCCTATGCAAATTTGCTCCTGGCTCTGGGGGCAATCCAGACTTTGTGGTTCTGCTTTTTAACTTAGTCTCTAGCTGCTCACGCTCCCTCAGTAGAATCTCTTTCTTAGTCCTGCCTATGTTGTCAGTACCCATATGGACCACAACAGATGGATCCTTTCCCTCCCTCTCCAAGTTCCTCCCCAGACACGAGGATACGTCCTTAATCCTGGCACTGACTCAGCAACACAGCCTTTGGGAACAGAAGATCCCAGGGCACTATTTTGAAGAAAAACCAGGGAAACGTGCATCCCTCATCCAGAATCACTACGAACAGGTTATCTGGTCATTATCACTTTGCTGTTTGTGGGATGTTGAGCGTGTGCAAATTGGACACTGCATTTCCTTCATTGCAACAGTAACCATGGCCAGGATTTTCCAGCCCCACCCACTGCCGGCATTTTCCAGTCTCGCCAAAAGTCAATGGGCCTTTAGCTGGTCCACAGCATCGCCCATGGCCGGTCCCACCAAGGCGGGGCCAGAACACCCTGGCCTACATTTCAAAAGTACTTCATTGACTGTAAAGCATTTTGGGACTTCCTGAAGGTGTTGTAGAAATGCCAACCTTCCCTCCTTTAATAAGCATTCTTGTCAAATTACTGTCACTGCTCTCTGGATCACCACAATCTCAAATGTACATATAAATCTTCAGATTCAAATCAACATGTTCCTTGTGGCATGTTAAAAGTTTCTAATTTAGTCATAACT